>NC_063217.1:22948992-23597206 GCF_020740725.1 Corvus hawaiiensis | reverse complement strand
TTTCTCAGGGCCACGTGAAGCTGAGCTTTGAATATTAATAAGAATTGAGGCTCCACAACCTCATTGGGAAACCTCTTCCAGTGTTGGATTAGTCTCACTGTGAACATTTTTGTCCTCATATCTAGACAGAATTTCCTTTGCTGCAACTTTTGTTGATCGCCATTGTCCTTCCACTGAGGAAAGTCTGGCACTGCCCTACCTTAGGTAGCCAATGGCAGGAATTAGGTGCCTCCTTGCCAGGGTTTTGCACTGACATAACTCTGTGCTCAGCATTGCCATTCCGAGGTGCCTCATCTTCCCTGCACACTGTGGTTTGCTAGCTAGTACAAGATCCTGCTGTTGGTCTGGGGGAACAATTCTCTAAGTCTGTGTTGGATTTGGCACTGCTGTGGCCTAATTATATCATACGCCATTAAATTTTCTCTCATATGCCATTGAATTTTCATCTATGTTCTCTGTTCCCTTGCAGTTTTCCCAATTCCTGTTTAAATTTGCAACATTGCCTGAGTAAAGAATCATATGGAGTGTGGCCAGCTATTATTTTTTATTGAAAGAAGCAGATGCTGTGGAACAATTAAAATCATTCTCAACACTATAAATGTTTCCAAATATAAGCAGATACTCAGGAATGAATGTAAAGGAAAAGAGAATCTGTTTATTACGTTGTCATTTTATACAGCTAAACCATTTCTTTGGGCTTTGTTTGCACTGAGATATGGGTCCTTTGTAGGTAGCAGTTGTACACCAGCTGTGTGTGTAGTTCCCTCTATAAAGATTACAGAAGGATCACACAGGCTGCAATGCGGAAAAGGAGTTTCTCCTATAAAGTAAAGATACAAAAGATGTGCCGGACATTGTCTGCCTGTGATCCATGCAGAGATTCCTCATTGAATATGCTGTAAATGTGATCAGTTGGCTCCAGTGCCTCTGAATGGGTTACCTGGTCATTTAGTAAATGAATTGTGGTTTCAGGAGTGCCCCAGCTGGCTGGTGTAGGGCTGCAATTGGTCTAGAAAGGTCTTGACTGAGCCTGAGCTAACAAACCCCAGTAAACTCATGTCTGCTCTTTGTTGCCACAGAAGTGGTGTTATACAAGAGCAGCTATTGAGGGCTGACTGCACCACTTGGGATTAGCCAATGTGAGAGTTCCTCAGCCCCTGCTTCTGGGCTGGAGAGATCTGCAGTGGGTTTGGCTGCCTTTGAACCTGTCAGCTTATGCATTTGCACACTGTTACGTCTGAGCTAAAAATCCATTTCCATTAAAATACTTTAGTCCTTTTCCATTAAACTTCCCATTTAAAGAAATTCATGATTATACATCTCTGTGACATGAATAGTGGAAAGTTGACTGTATGCGCTTTTTCTCCTTGTCTCCTAAGCTTTATCCCTTAAAATAAGATGGAAACCAGAAGAAAATTTCAGGGAATATGCCTCTGTTAAATGAGGAACTAGGGCTTGGTGGAAGTAGCAGCAAATAATTAACTTAAAAATAGTGGAGCTGCTCATGAGAGGAAGAATTTGAGAGAGGGAACCTAACATTATAGTGGACCTTGTCCTACCAGACACACACTGTGGAGATCCAGACAGAAGCTGGCATATCTCACATCTCTGCTGCCATGGAGTTTTCCAGCTGTCCCATGGCTCAGCAGAGTTTCACCTACTGCAGAGTACTCAACCAGATCCTCTTCTCCTCTTCATAGCAAGGTTAAAAGCCAGTTTCTCTGCCAGATGAGTCTGCCAGTGCTCACTCCCAAATGATTTTTATCGCCAGTTTCTGATACTTTGAAGAACAAGATGTAATTGGTATGATATCAAAAACAAGTGAAAATCACAAAGGAGCAGAGATTATGAGGAATATAAAAATTACCAGACCAAAACTCCCATACCTTATATACACATGGCTGGGAGTTAGAAACTGGTGGTGAAAGCAAGACAATACAATCCTCATGGCAGTAACATGTAGTGCTTCTACACTGTTTCTTTCTAGTCTGTTTCTTTCTTCCTCTCTCTTACATGGGCTACTTTGCTAGTATTTGCTTTAACAGTTTTCTGCAGGATTTATCAGCAGTGGATTAAAAACCAGATTATAGGGCATGCAGCATTGACTCGCTTTTTGTGGTATCCAGTGGCTGCTCTATACTTCCAAGAAGACCAGGTCTAACTTACAATATATACAAGCGCTCAACAGCAGTCTTTTTTTCAGACTCTCTGTCTGAGATGATTCAGCACTAAAAGATGCAGTCTCTAATACTGCCTTTTTCTTCTTGAGCCAGAATTTTATAACTCCTTAAAGAAACCCAGCCCTATATTAATAACACACAATTACAAGTGCTCTTACCTGCCGTCCCATACTGAATGTGTGTGTAATGTTAAATTAGCTTTTGTGGTGCTTAAAGCTGTTGCTTGGGCCTGTGTGGTTCCCTGGAGACACCAGCCCTGTGTTAGAGACAGTGCTACTCCAGCACAAGATCTGACAATAGAACCTACTGTCACCACTCCTTGTTTCTGACTACATAAACTTGTGCTGGTGAACCAGAAGCCTAAAGCCTACTGCCAAGTATTCTTAGCAAGACTGGCTATGCACATTCACTTGCTGACCTCGAGAACTTCCTAGGAAAACTATCTCAGGAAAACAAGAATGAAATACAGGATAGGCAAATACCTTTTTGGCAGTAAGAGCAAAGCTGTGCCTGCTTTGTTTTAGAGAATAAATTTTTAATGTGGTATTTGCAGAAGTTATTCTGCTATTCTTTCCTAAATTAAACTGTCACCTGCGAGGCTTCCTGTACCAATATACAGTTGTTTTCCAGGAAATAAGTGTTGAATATAATTCAAATATCAGTTTAAGAAAACAAAGGCTCTTAAAAATGAACTGGATATGCAAAGTAAAATGTTGTAAGGCCACATTCCTTTGAAGGGTAACATCTAGGCTGCTGATGATGCATCAGGTTAGGAAAATAAATCAGCCACATCTCCAAGGAATGGTCACTTCTTCTGCATTTGTATAAGACTTTTGGGCCTACATGTAAAGACAGGATTTAATTCTTTTAAGTCATGAAGACCAGTTGAGCGATCTTCTTTCACTTCATTTTTTAAGTCACAAAGCCAGAAGACCATGACTTTGTTTTATACTTTGCTACAAGACAAGGAGAAATTTTATGGACATGATCTTTGAGAGAATCAATTTCAAGTAGTATGTGCTGAAAGTTGTGGTGAAACATCCCCAGGTGCTTTCTTTGTGTACTGACCCCTGCCATTTCAAAACCAGTATACCTTGAGCCAAAGGGCTGGGGTACCTGTTAAAGCAGTAATATCTTTTGTTTTACCTGGACTTTCTTAAAAACAGTAGGAAATTATAAATATATTATCAAGGGTAATTTTGCATCTCCCTGAGGACTCCTCCTTAAGCATTTTTTTCTAGATCTGAATGATGATCGACCAACTCTTAATGGCCCTGTAGCACCTTCTCTTCCTCTCTCCCCCACCCTCCAAATATTTAGATTGCTGTCAAGCTCTGTTTTGTTTTCACTGAGTGCATTACTTCTCAAATTTCCTTAATGTGACACATGGCATTTGCTAATGTACCTCACCTGCTCCTTTGAATTAGGCCAGGAAATCTGCCCTGCTCTTTTCTCAGCAGCTTTTGCCTCCACTGCAGAGGTGCTGTGGCTGCTCAGGATCAGTTGCTGAGCTGCCATAAATTAGAGGTAGGTGTACTGGGGGGGAAATTGAAATGGATCCTGGTTTCCTCCAAACTTGAGTTGTGAAGGAGCTTTATGTGCTGCTGAGCTACCCCTGAAGCAAAAGGAATAACTACCAAGAAAAGGCAAGAGAAGAAAGCTGGGGGTGGAAACCACCAATGTTGTCCCAAATTAAGCCATCATTACTAATGAGTCACATGTATTTAATGATGCTCATTTGAAAAAAAAAAAGTAAAATGCTGAGTGTTCAGAGGCAATAAGGAGGAAAAGTTTAAAGAAATTATGGAGGAGTTCCGGAAACAGTTGTATTACTGCTTATGTGAAAGCCGGAACCACAGCTCTAGTTAGAAATGGATGAAAGATGGTTTTTAAACTGTTTTGTAAGACCCAAAAGGAACCATTTAGGATATTTATTTTCTTTTTTCAACTTGTGAAAAATTTTGCACACTCAAAATATTAGTTCTTCTCTATTAATTTCTTCTTTTTCCACTAAGACAATAATCGCGGGCATGTTATGATTTTCTTCCCTCTCACAACAAGCAAATACATGCATTTTTCTCTCATTCTGTACTCCAGAACTTCAGTGATTTGAGAATGTAAGGGTTAGGTTTTTTGGTTTTGTTTTTGTTTCCCCTCCCTGCACCTGAATTTTGAAATAAAGTTTCCTGTCTACTTACTGAGATTTTTGGGAGTAAACTGAACTTTCAACAACATCTGAGGCAGCCATATGCTGCAATAACAAGGTATGGTGTGAAGTAACTGCAGTGTAGGAAGTAGTATTTGGAATATTGCATGCACTTACATTCCAAAAATGTCATATTAACGCATAGATTAACTCATTACATATTGGCAATCAGTGTAATTCCTTCCCATTGCCTCCAGAAAGCTTTGGATAGCTCAAAATATTCACTTAACTATGTAATTTAAATGTAACTGAAAACAAGGAAGGGAGGGGGGAAAAAACCTCCAAAATTTCAACATAAGGAGTGAAAACAGAAACAAATCCTAGTTACAACCAAATGACTGTTTTCATCCTCACCTTTCCTCATTGTTCTCACCTTGGCTGTCATAGACACAGCCTTGGCAACGATGCAAAATTTTGTTTCTGACTTTTGAAGCCATTCTAATGTTCTGCCTTACACAGTAACATCGTCAGATTCACATATCTGTACTTCCTGAGAAGTTTGTGGATTTAAATATGAGGGAGTCAATAGCCTGAGAAAGCCTGGGCTGTAAGTGAGTCAGGAACCTCTTTCTCAATATTTCCAGTCTAACCTGAAATGGATGGGACCAGAAATTGCAGAGGAAAGCCTATTCCTAAGGAATTTCTAGAGAGAATTTGCAAATAGAGTTTAACTCATAGAAGACTGAAAAAAGCCCTCTTCTTGTGCATGCTTTGTCTAGAAGCCTTTTAGATTCTGTTATTTTAGAATCTGTTATAATTTTAAATCTTGCTGCTGCCATTCCTTGTGACTTCCTTGTATTTCTCTACTTCAAAACAATCACACTCTTCTTGCATTTAATATTAGAGACGTTTCTGTCCTATTCTTGTTCTAGTCCCTTCTGGCAGCAAGCAGAGCTTTGCGCTGGTTTGAGGAGGAGGAGGAGGTACTGCTGCTCCTTCCCAAGCAGCCCTGCCCTCACATGACCAGGAATGCCATGGGATTAGCCAACACTCCTCAACTGGTTTAATATCAGGTGAGCAGCTTTTCCTTAAACAGTCCTGGTCTTCCAGAAATCTTCACACTCAGCCTTTATCTCACCAAAATTTGCCGAAGAAAGAGTGGCCTCTGTATTGCCTGAACTCAAGCCCTGAGGAATTTAATACCCGCACCTGTGTGAGCCAGTTCTCATCTTGTGATGGGATAATGTTTGTATCTGGTACTGTTTATTCACAGCTATTGTGAAGATGAATTTTATAAACACCTAATTCCCACTTGTCTGTTGGGAAGAGCTTCTGTGATAAGAAAGAAGAGTAGCTGGAAAAAAAAAAAGAATTAATTGCAATAATCTATGGAAAGAGAGCTCACAATTGATCCTGCAGCAGTAGGAGATATTCCTGTTTTTCTCTAGAGATTAGCACCAACCTCAGCCAAAGTCCATTTTCCTTTGTCTTACAAATACCAGTTGACTATGACATTGTACCTGAGGTGAAGCTTTTAAGAAAGGCACCCGTGGCATAATAGTTAGAACAGATCACTGGAAGCCTGTGGATGGTGACTGGACTTAAAGTTCAGTGGGGAGTCTGCGTAAGAAACAGCATCAACCTTCCTGGCAACCCATATTCATCGGTGGCTGGGCTGCTGTATTGCATCACCTGGGATTTAGTCTTTGTATCAGGGGCAAAATGCTGGGAATCATGGCAGGACTAGATGCTGTGGTTGTCTAGGAGGGTTTCTTTGCCTCAGTAATGGAAAAGGCATATTTTCTTGCAGGTGTCTGAATTCTCAGCAACAAAGGAAAGCTAAGAAGATGTAAATAGTTTTGATGCCTCAAAGGCTGCAGAGCAATGAAAAGTAACCGCTTTGTCAAAGACAGGGAGTCACAGTGCTTCCATGAGAGTTTATCTAACATTGAAAGAACTGAGAAGATGTGAGGAATGGATTGGGACAAGAGAAGCAAGATTGCCCCAAAATACTATTCTCAATAAGGACATCTTCATTGCTCTGCATAGCTTTCTACATGCATTAGGTTTGAATATTTTCTACTGAAATGTGTCGAATGCAAAATTGTTTTTATAGGAGAAAAATTTATCCTATTCTGTGGATTCTATTGGTCTGCATAAAGAAAAACCTGAGGCATGGTATAAAATTGTGGAAGTCAGTAATGACAAATCTGTTTTCCTGTTCAGTGTTTTCAAAAAGTATTTATAAGGACAGATGGTGGGCAGCAGCAGAACATGTTTAGTTTTATCAAGACATTAGGCTAACAAGCACAGACTGAAATGCATTTCTTTCCTTCTCAACTTAATAATTTTAATTAGAGGCAAAAGGTGTGGTAGTCTTATTGTCTGGAGGCGTATGTGCAATATTGTCTTGGTTGGGCAGGACTGGGTGGGAGAGAATATCACTGCCTCTAATGAAGGGTGGTGCATATCTGTGCAATCTCAGGGTTTTTTTATTGTCTGGTAATCTAAAAAATGCAAATTCCAAATGTACTCTTGCGCAACATACACAGTGATACACTGAGGCTACGCTTTCAGTTAGTCAGAGAACAAAAACATGACTACAAAATGTGTACAAGTAATACTGTACCACTGCAGAAGAAAGGATTTTTAGCAAATGCTGGGACATACATTTATTATCTTGAGGGGAAATTTTCAAAGCTACCTATGTAACTTAGCGGTCTCTGGAACTCATTCACTATTTAAATGCTTTTGAAAATCTTACTTATTAACAAGTCATTTTGAACTTCATATAATCTCTCTGTAAGGACATCAAAGTGTTCTGGAGGTAGTAATTAAGGATCATGTGCGCTAACAAGGTCTAATGATGTTCATTTACCGTACTTATCTCTGGCTATATTCTAGCTTTTTCGTAAAGTTGCTTGCACAGATGATGTGCATTTTGTCCTTTACCACCTCTCCAAGCCCCAACCCAGGAACTGCTTCTCCTGCTTTTGGGTGCTGCCAGGTGAGGCATACCAGTATTGGTCTGGTCTCAAAAGGAAGCACTGAAATGAGATTCATGGCCTGAGCAGCCCTGGCATGACATTCCTGTGTATCCCCTCTCTCATGTATGGGTTATGGAAATATTCAAAATGCCTTCATCTCACAAACATGCTTTTGTTAAGAGCTACGTGCCTCTAAGATTTTCTGTGAGAAGCTGTCTTCTTGCTTTGTCATCACAGTCCTCATTAAAATGTCTGTGTGATATATATTTAGTACAAAGAAAGGTCACAATATATATGCAGAGTACCTTCTAACTGTATTCTGGGCTGCATCAAAAGAAGTGTGACCAGAAGGTTGAGGAAGATGGTTCTGCCCCTCTACACTACTTTCATGAGAAGCCACCCAAAGTACTGTGTTCAGGCCTGGGGACTCCAGCAAAAGAAAAAATGGACCTCTGGAGGAGAGCCATGAAGACGATGAGAGGGATAGGCCAGTTCTTCTAAGAGGAAAGACTGAGAGTTGGGGTTGTTCAGCCTGGAGAAGAGAAGGCTCCAGGCAGACTTTATAGCAGCCTTTGGGTACTTAGAGGGGGCCTACATGAAGGCTGGAGAGGGGCTTTTTACAAGGGCATGCAGTGGTAGGACAAGGGGGAAGGCCTTTAAACTGAAAGAGAGTAGGTTTAGATTAGATAGTAGGAGGAAATTCTTCACTATGAGGGTGGTCAGCTACTTGAACAGGTTGGACAGAGAAGCTGTGGATGTTAAAGGCCAGGCTGATGGGGGGCTCTGAGCAACCTGGTCTAGTGGAAGGTGTCCCTGCCCATGTCACGGGTGTTGGAACTAGATGATCTTTAAGGTCCCTTCCAGTGCAAACCACTCTATGATAAGATTCTAACTATAAATCTGCCTCTGATTTAGTGAAACTATTTGTTTCCCATGATAGTAAACCTTTAAACCAACAAAATAATTGATTTTATAAGATCTTATTGAATGTTTTCCCTTACTGGCTGAAGTTCACATCTCAAAAACTATTTTAATGACTGTTATCAGCCTTTTGGCTGTAAAAAGACAATACTTCTATCAGTCGTTATTTTACTGCCTTTTAGTTGCTACTGTTTAGAAGAAAGTTCAGTACTCTGTGCAAAGCTACCAGAATTATGTCCCTTTATGACTAGAAACTTGTATTTGTGTCCCTTGTATGGGTAGGAGTATGAGTCTCTGAGATTTATGGGAAGTGGCAGGCTGCACTGCACTGCATTTCATCACTGCCCTGTGGGGACAAATTCTCAGTGGGGAAGCACAGCTTGGAAGGCCCTTGCTGCCTTGACTCTGCATCTCAGGGCAGGAGCTTGAGCAGGAGGAGATTTCCTGCACACTGCTCAGGTGGGAGAACTGAGGTTTTGTGCCCATGCACAGCTCACAAGTTGCATCAGCTGCCTAGCAGGATTAATGTTCCAGTCCTTACAGTTTCCCAGGCAAATGATCTATGGCCCAATAAATCATAGTGGTTTGTTATATAATACATACTTTCAAACTTTAAGTACTAGTTGGGTTTTGGCAAGAAGGATTGATAAAATGCCTGATTACTAGATATATTGGAGTAGCGAAAACAAAATAATCCAATTTCCATCACTTTTTCCTTCCATCATAGGTCTTTCCAAAATTCAGACACATGACTGAACTTGGGGAAAGAGGCAGCTACATTTCTTGTAATGGCTGCTCTTTGGAAAGTGCCAGTTCTTTATAGTCTGCAGTAGACTAGAGGCAGAAAAGAAATCAAGGCCAGCCTCTGAAAAAGATACATATTACTCATATAAAGCCATCTGCTTTTACCAAACCATAACAATACTGTGTAGCTTACCTGTGCTGATTACCTAAGTTGTTAGAGATCAATGATAACAGAAAACAAATTAAAGACAGATCAGAGAGTATAGCAACTAAATCTGAGAATTTCAGCCTTGGTTTACTTTGCTTGTTTTGGGAGGATGCTATTTTAAAAATGTCTGTGTATTAGCACATGTGGAAGCACACATGCTTTTCTCTTTTCAAAGTTTTTAGATAATAAGCTCAGTGCCATCAACATCCTTAGTCAAAGAATGTTGCTTTGTGATCCTAGATCAGCAAACCCTTGCGGTTTACAGCAGATGAGCTTCTCATCCTCTGAGGAATTATTATGGGCTAGTGGATGCAACTTCAGCATAAAACTAGGTATGGAGGTAGGCCTGAACTCTTCCCCGATGTGCTGTCCCATGGGCTGTGTCTTTCCTAAGAGGTACAGTGCCAATCTCTGAAAAAAACGATTTTACTTGTGACTTATTTCTGCCTTTTTCTGGATCTGAACTCAAGGAGAGCAGAGCTGGGGAGTTTCCAATAAACTGTGCCTCTGTTCTGGGAACCCCACAATTATTAACATATAAAAATGACAATTCTTTTGATCTATGTGTCTGTTGGATACATTTGATTGGAAGACCAGGTCAATACGGTAAAACAATTTAAATTTCAATAATACAATATGATTTCCTATTTTAAAATGCTTATATTACCTATAAGGCAATTTTTTTTGGAGGGAAAGCTGTTCTACAGACAGCATAGTCTGTGTTTCACTGTTCTTCTATTTGTAACTGCTTAAAGGTCATTCTAATACATAAAAGAGTAATTGTAGATGTGTAGATATCTGAGATCTAGGTAAGGAAGCCCATGTTCAAGTGCAGTATCTTGCACTTAATTGACAAGTGCTCTTGATGGAAAGACCCCTGGATTCATGATTCCTGACAAGGGCAAACTTTCTGCACAATATGTTTTCTACACATTTTGAAGACCTACTTCTGTAAACAGGTAACTTCACATTGCTGCTATAGGCAGACCAACACATGCATGGAGGTTTGTAGATCTCATCTGAAACAGCACAGATGGTGCTGCTCCACTGCCTTGAGAGGAGCTACTTTGGTTTACATGTGGTGAGATGCTGGCTCTGAGCATCCAGTGTGGTTCATGTGATTAGTCTAAGATGAAAATGTAGATTGTGCTGGTTTACAAGAGTAGGAAGGATGTATCTCCTAGAGGGTGTGTCTGATCAGTTACATCTCATAGATGTTGTGTACTGTTTTTGAAAAGAGAGATAAATGCTTTGCTAGTAATAAACCTTTCTCGCCCCATCTAATCACCTGGAGTAAAAGCTGTTGAAAACAAATTTGCTCATTCCTGTGTGTCAGAGTATCAACACCAAACCTTAACCTTTCCTGGGAATACAGAAGTCTTGTCATCACTTGTTCTTGTTGCTTCTCTCACTGATTGTGTCCCAATATCAGTAAATAAATATCTTCCCAACCATAAGCTGATTTATAGGTAAATGAGTCAGATTTTGCATGGCCTCTTTCCCTGCCCTTGTGCCCTTAATTCAAGCAATATACTACTCTGCAAATAGATCCACTGACTTCATACTATCATTATGGGTGTGTCAGGTCAGCATTGGATGCCAAGCTAATTCATATGCTGCTATACAAAAGGTAAATTTATTTTATCTAAGCTGTAATTAACACAAATCAGCTAGTTCTGTTTTAGGTGATAGGAAAATAGTGGATATTCGCTGTTTTGGGGAATGTAAATTCTGGACTTTTGCCTTTCTGCTGTTGCCTGGGGCCAAGTGGTGACATGGGTGGTGGATCTGTTTCAGTGCTGTCAGAGTGGCCACCTAATACAGGCCGTGGAGTATGTCCTGCAAGCTGTTAGCTGTACCCTGGCTACTGCTTTGTGGGTTTCACAGGGCCTCTACTCCTTTCACTGCTGCTAAAGAAACACAAAGGCTTTGAAGTACCTGTTCTCTGGCCACCTGTCTGCCTTGGTGCTGGGGTCTCAGTGCTGCCTTTCTGGAGTCCAGGGCTCCAGCTGTGCAAGATATCCTTCTGGAGAGCTTCCCAGCTCAACTCTGAAAGCAACAGCGTGAAACTGAGCTTGTTGTCTCCTTTCCACCCCATTCATTCCTTCCAGACAGGCTGAAAGGAGGGAAAAGTCTGCAGAGGATGGTGCTGAGTAGATAGTTTTGGAGGTAAAAAATTCTTGTGTGCCTGCATGATGACAAGTATCAGAGTAATTGTCTGTGACTTGACAGTGAACTCTGCATAATGCAGGGAAGGAAGACTTCTGGCATGGGGAATGCTGCACACTCACCTGACATCATCTTGAAAGGGAGCAGGATAACAGTAGGACATCATTCCTTTAGGGAAAAGGAAAATGGTGAACCTTGCAAGAAGCCATCAGGGTAGAAACTTAACAAGAAATATCTGAACACAGTGATTGGAGATAGTAAAATGTTTAATTTCTCCTTTTATTACAGCTGACAGAGTTACAGAAGGAGTAGGGTTGATGCATGAGTGCAGTCAATGAGCTATGCCTCTGAAAAACTGGGCTAGTACATTCAGGCTCTGAGAAGCTCTGACTTGCTCATGCTCTCTTTCCCTCTCACACACATCCAGTACTGATTGTCAGAAATTCCTATTCACTGTTCAGTCTCTCTGGCTTAATCTTTTTTCTTGTACAATTGCTGTTTTTACTTCTAGTGAGCTGCAACTATTGTATCAGAACATAGGCTGTTGGATCTATGTGTAGCAGGGACGCTGAACAGGCATAAACCAGAACATTTACATTCCAGTAAGTACCACATACCTAATCCACCTATGTCCATGCAACATATACTGCATGTGCAACTTCTGCAGCACTGCAGAAATATTTGGCTCTCCTCAGATTATGTTGCACAGGCAGCTTTCCTTCTGGCATGATCTCCTGTTTTGTGCCTTGGAAAAAGAGCATGTGTAGGGCAGGGCAACTGACTGGGAGCCCAGAGAAGAGGACACTACAAATTTGACTAAACTAGCTCCGAAGGATGAACAGTGAAAGCTGGCAGTTAATTTTTGGCAACTTGCATAGCACACACTAAAAGTTGAGGTAATATACAAAGCACAGGGCAGACTTTCCCTAATGATTAATTTAATTCCATTAACTGATTTAATGGCTGCCAGAGGGAAGTCTATTTGCTAAAACAACCTAGGTAAATATAATTGATTGCCCTTGTTGACTTCTGCAATTTTTTTTTTAATATTGTCATTTCAGGTATGGATTTCCAGTACCAGAGGGAGTGTAGGAATGAAACAACCATTTGACTAAGTTTTACATCAGATGTACAGCAGGCAGAAAATCTAAGAGCCACATTTGTGACTTAAGAGACTAAGGAAACACTTGTTATATTAAGAAACCCTTCTGCGATGTAAAGTCGTATATTCCACTTATTTATCATCCTTATTATTGTGTGATATATGAATGGCATGGTGAAGTCATATAAGGAGTGTTTCCTGGATTTTTACACTCAGCTATATAATGTAGATATACACATTTGGCATGCCCAAAACATCAATTATATTATGTTAAGTAAAGTCCATATTTTGAGAGAGAGAGAATTTAACTTGAGTAAAGCCTAATAGCCATTAAGTTAATTTCTGTAATTTAGAAAATACTTCTTTCATGAAACTCTGTCACTAATACCCAAAAGAGAAGTGTAAATTATGGTATGGCAAGCTGGTTGCAAAAGCAATTAGCAGTCTGTATTCCTCCCAAAAGAAGAAAAAATACAGCACACTTACAGTAAAGTAACAGGAACAAATAATCAAGTTTTGGAACATGCCTTACAGGCTGAAAATTTTAACCTCTATTCAGTGAAAAGAAGATAGCCAGTGTTTATCATCAGTCTATGTTAATTTTCTGTCTGCATAACTATCCCTCCTTTTAATGGCTCTCAACTTGTGTTCCAACCAGGCAGCTTCCTTCAAAATGAAGGAAGTAAAGGATATGGATGGTATGTTCTCCAAGGGTAAACTGGTATCTTGAACAGTCAGGAATGATTTTGAAGTGGCAGGAGTCTGTAGAGCATGTATAAAACACAATTCATGTGAGAGGCTTTTAGAAAAGTTACTAAACAACTGCTGAGATGAAAACAATAGTGAAACTGGGGGAGCTGTTATTCTTACTAGAAAAAGGCTACTGTTACATCTGTCTGTAGTCAAGGCAAGAAGGAAGACCTGGGAAGAAGAACTGTAGACAAGTAAGGCTCACCTCAGCCCTGGAAAGATCTGGAAGCATGAATCTTGGGGATCATTTCCAATTACATAAAGACGGAAAGCAAGACAGAAATCAAACCTGACTGTGGTCTGTGAGGAAATGACTGTGTATACTAATGGGAGGAGCAGGATTGATGGAGTATATATTGACTTTAGTGAAGATTTTGACATGTCAGAAGCATGAGAAAATTGAATCTGTCTGAGGTGGCAGATGGTATAACATGCATCTATGGCCACATACTGGAGATTCAGACTGGACATTACAAAAACTATTTCTCCTAGGAGGGCAGTGCAGCACTGGAAGAGATTGTCTGTCTCAGTCCTTGGATGCTTACAGGACTTGACCAAAGTCACAGCTGACCTATCAACCTGCAGTGGTGGTAGTCCTGCTTCTAGAAAGAGGTGATGACCTTCACAGGCCTCTTTTAACCAATGTTTCTGTGGCTGTGTACTTGCCAGTGATCTTCAAGCAGCCCTTCAGCAAAGCCAGCAGTGAGCTACTCTGAGCATGACACCTTTTTTACTTCACGTAGCTTAGTGCAGACACACATCAGGACCCTCCTTCAGACTTAGGCCTTTGC
Organism: Corvus hawaiiensis; assembly: GCF_020740725.1. Classification (NCBI taxonomy): domain Eukaryota; kingdom Metazoa; phylum Chordata; class Aves; order Passeriformes; family Corvidae; genus Corvus; species Corvus hawaiiensis. Next base: position 23,583,208 of record NC_063217.1, on the reverse strand, counting down.
TGTCGCAATTGTGGCATTCCTGGCTCAACTTCAACAGCTTTTTGTGTGGGTGTAAGGACTGCTGAAGTTCCCTGTATTGGACTGCAGTGGAAATCCACACGCCAGGTAAGCCGAGAAGAGAACTTAAGGCTCCCTCTTCCCTCTAACCATTTATTATCTGCATCATCAAAGAGACAGTGGGGTTCCTCAAGCCATCTGCATCACTGAGTCACTGCCATCACCCTTGTGCAGGTTTGCAGGAAAGGGCAAGGCTGGGTGGGGCACTGATCCTGCCCAGCTCCTTGCAGTCCCGTCCCTGTGCCTGCCCCAGCACACAGCACACCGCGTGTGCCACTGCCCAGCCCCCCGCAGCCAAGAGGGGACCGGGACACTGAGTGACACGCAGCACTCAGATGTGCTTCGTAGGTTGTTTGGGCAACATCATTCTCTTGCTGGGGGAAAGCTGTGAAGCAACAATGCAGCAAACAGGAAATGATTCACCAGTTTTCTGCACACATCTCAGGCAATATTTGTGCTGCAACAAAGACACCATTTAATTTTGCCCTACAAAGTGCTTATAAAATTAGCCAACAAAGAAACACCATTTTTTTGGTTTTAACTTTGAAGAGCTACAAATGTCTATTTTAGACTGCCCAGATATTGCCTGTATTGAGTTGTTTACTGCAACACAAGTGTCCTATTCTTCACTGACCTTCCTTACAGACTGCCAAGCACAAATTAGGTCAACCTAAGCGGCAGTATGAACTGCAATTAGCCAAAAACTTCTCGTAATTAGTGCTGTTATTCAGGGTGGGGAGAGATTAGCTCACAGTGAATTGGGGTAGGGCACTTTGGTAGAGAGAGACTCTTTCTAAAGAAAGGTGGATCTAACGCTGGATTTCTGCCCAATATGTTTTGAAATTTTGATTGCAATGCTTTATGACCAGAGTGATGTCTGTAATTTGTACCTCTAGGGTGCTCTGCATAGCACTACTAGACTGCAATAAAACAACAAATAACAAACGAATTATTCTTATGGACAACATCCTCTTGCAACTAGAATCAGCGATTCTAGGTCTTCAGGCACTCTGTGTCAGAGTCACATAAATGTTTGTAAGAGACTGTTTCCCTCCTGCCTGAAGCACCACAAGTGCATTGCTGCCTCTGCACAGCAGCTCCTGATGGACTTCCTGACCAGGGCCTGGCATCCTTCACACTGTGGCTCTATCCCTGGGCTCAGTTCAGGAGCCCACATCGCAGGGGATACAAAAGACAGATCAATATGGCTTCCAGGGACCAAGCCCCCATAGGGCTGGGGCTGTATTTGATGTTATGGCATCTTAAATCTCAGTCAGGCCTACAGGGGTGAGATTGAGTGAGTTTGATATCTCTGAAGACAGCCAATTCATGAGAAAGCTGTGCTAGCCCTCACCCAAGCAGGATTTGGATGATTTGGATTTCTACTTTTTGTCATTGAGCAACTTTCACATTCTCCCACCTCTCCTCTGCAGTCAGTATAAGACACTGACCAATTTTGCTTAAACAAAAGGAAAAATACTAGCCAAGGCTTTCATTCCTGGTACTTGCTCAGTTTTTACCCTTACAATCCATCTCCCATCTGGAGTGAATAAAATGATTTTCATTTTTCCATGTACAAATTCTGGTGTGTACTCATGCAGGACAAGTTACTGATTAATAATTCTGATTAATATATAATACACTGATGAGAATCTCCTGGAGTAAAAGGCTAAATATAGTATTAGTGAGCACAGACTGTAATAAAAAACATGCAAGTGCCAATATGGAAAAAATATGCTTGGGAACAACCAAAAAAGCTCCAAAAATCAATTACTTTTGCACTGGCTTTGCATGAACCAACTAATTTCTGAAAGCAGTCTAGCTACATTCAGGCAGTATTGCACTCAAGCTAATAAAGCTTTGCGAGAGGCATGATAATAGGATAGTGTATGCAAATTTAAATCACACTGGGTGAATTCATTATAGTGCACAGCAAAACCCCACATCTGCACATAAGTCCTTCCCTAAGTTTTAAAAGATGGTCTAAGTGTGGAATAAACTTTGTGCTGATCAACCACAGAGAGGTTTTTGTGTACCGTTATCATCGTGAGAGTTGTATTTTAGCTGGAAAATTCACATCACTTTAAGGATAAAGCACCCATCTTCTACTGAAATCTCAACATCTGGACAGTGCAGCAAGCCTCAGGGCTCTTATCTCGGCTTGACTTAGTGAGAAAAAGTGTTATCATATATCCTAGGAGTTGGACTGCATTCATGATCATATTCTTTCAAAAGCTGAGAAGCTGCCTATTTTAATATAGAGTGTGGAAGAACAAAGCAAATCTGGTTACAAAGTGGTAACATCAATGAAGGATTAAAAATGTTATTCAAGTTCATTACCTAGATAATAACTTATTTAGACTTATTTCAGTTTTGTATAAGGCCTGCAGCCATGGCCACTAGAAGCTCCTCACAAAATGTAAAGTTGTGTGTAATTTTAAAACTACCATCGTTTGAATTTATCAGTGACTACTGTGCATCCAGTTAGCAAGAATGAATGTGGGCAACTTAGAATTAAATATATAAATTCATATTTAAATTAGCAGATTTAAAAGGCCTGATCTTCACATGAAGAAACCTACTTCTGAAACAACTGATGTGGAATTGGTCCCTCAAAATCTCTCCCAGACCCCTCTTCAGGCAGGAAACAGTTGCCTCCTGGATTTTCAGCCTTCATTCATGGGTGAAAAAGGAGGATCAGAAAAGGAATGGGATCTTACTGTGTGGTCTGGCCTGAAGCATCTTTGTGCCCTGGTAATGAGTTCAGTTCTGTTAATGGAAATTGAAAGACTTTCAGTGACTTGAACAGTGATTATAACTCAAACATCAGGAAGAAATAATGAAACTATATTCTGAGAACTTATAAAGTATAGTTAAAGGACCTGTTAAGAGATACTCACCAAAAAAGCCAATGTTAATAACTAATTTTCAGTGATGTCAGTATAACCTGCTTTCTGATAGTCTGGAAATCTGTAAAAAAGGTTGATTAATTCTGCAAGATCTAGTGGTCATTGTATATTTAGTTTAGTGAAGAATATTTTTACGGAAAATACTGCATAGTTGTGCAAAAATAGGCTGTTCTGTGAATATGTACATTAAAAATGCATCCTTATTTCAGATTTTAACATTTTTTCATTTTATTGTTAAGGCATAAATGCATCGAAATAGATGTTAATTGATAATTCTTCAGTTTTATTCCTGACTTTATTAGGTTATGTAGACATGGTACTTAGGAACATGGCTTAATTGTGAACTTGGCAGTGATGGGTTAACAGTTGGATTTGATGATCTTTAGGGTCTTTTCCAACCTAAATGATTCTATGATTCTACCTTTGCCTTTACAGAAATGCCTGCTAAAACAGACCTGTCATCTAACTCTGATCACTAGTGAATGTTTCACAGAGAAACAACCCATTTCTACTTTGATTATTGGCTGTGAAGCAGTTTTGTGCTCACAGTATATACCTTTTCCCCTTTATGTAAATCTACCTATCATTTATTTGCTTTGTCTCTGGTAATGCTGTTAAAGCAAAAGATATCATATGCTTAGAAACATAGAGCCTCCTTGCTTAAGTTGACAGCCTTCCTATATGAGTTTAAAATCAATCCTTCCTCAAACTGAGGATTAGCCAGCTACACAATAATGATCAGTTTTGTAATACGTGAAATATGCATCCAATCTAATAACTAAAGTCTGCCTAAACAAAAGAATGTGTTCAAAAAGATTAGTGGATTATTGAAGGCTCACACAGTCTGATGCCACTTTTCATGCTCCTTGGACAGCTTTTAGCATGTCTCAGCTGCTGCCAGTCAACACGTGCTCTTTAAGCATGGAAAATAATGCAGGAGTTTATAGGAGAGCTGTGCTGATGCTTTGGATGAGATGGCTATTTGCTGAGTGGAGTCATAAAAGGCTTTTGTTTTTCATCAGAAGGATTTTCTACAAAGCCTGGGAGAGATCCTGTGCTTCAGTTAATACATACCCGGTTAATGCATATCATCCCCGTATAGCTACTGACTGCAGCAGGCTTAACCAGCAGATGATGGTGCACTCTCACAGTTCCTTGTCAGTCACTGTACACGCTGCTCTTCATTCAGACTTGCCTTAGAAGCTGCTTCCAGAGGGACAAGATGCTGTCCAGGGCTGGCAGCTCACAGCAGCACAGATAGTACTGCTCAGGGTACATGCCCTCAGCCAGGAAAAGAGAAGGGCTTGCAGTGTTAGGCTAGCAAATACATGGACCAAATGATCTCTCATGACAAAATTCATAAAATTTGGTATTTGTACTGGAGACCAGTAGAATTACAGTACTCCTGCCTTATGATGTGTGGATAGTTCTATTAGCACTGCATCTTCAACAGATTTGATATACTTGGAGAAGTGGATCAATAAGCTTCTAAGCAATGGCAACTGTCTACTTGGTGTGACACTATCACCCACAGCACACTCAGATGCTGAAATATTGATAGTTTTGACAAGAGGCTTTAAAGGTTTAAGTGGTACACTCTGCCCTGTATGATTCATCTGCCTAACCAATTTTGGGAATTCTGTGTGGGAATGTTGTGACTATTCAAAAATTATTGTCATTAAACTTGAATTCTTCTTTGAAACAGGTTTCTGAGGACTAGTGGTACACACTTTCCAGGAGTCAATTTTCCACAGGGCAGATATCTAACTTGTAAGCATTTCAGTTCATAAGACAAACCCCTGTCATCTCATGTGTGGTATCACTAATGGACAAAATGTGCCTGAGACAGGTGTAATCCCACAGAGACAGATTTGGATGTGTTTTCCTTGTCACATTTTGCTGTCTTTCTGTATTCTATGTACTACTGTAGGTAGCTGACATGCAGGTCAGTTGTCATTAACTTGTCTTGAAACTTCAGGGTCTCAATGTGTTGCACAGAACCTGAAGAATGCTTGCAGAAGTCCTTTGCAGATAATCTAAATTTAAAGCCACGACTGTTGCAATTTCAGTTTCAGCTCCTGTCCTGCAAACCACTGTTGCATCAGGTTATTGTGGGAATATTTTGCTTTATTTCTGTGCATGACCACTTTGTCAAACATGAGATTTATTTAAATATTGCCTAAAGTTTCTTTTAAGTATTGCTTTCCACATTATTGTTTATTAAGATCGGAAAAGAAATACAACCACTTCTGCCAATACAAGAATGGGCAGGCTGGAACACAGTTTATTCTGATGCTATCAAGTTCCTGCAAATCACTGAGTGATTACCAGCTCTCATGCTTTCTGTATGCTGCTTTGAAAAATTGACTTCTGAAAACCTGTTTTGCTTAGATTGCCACAATGTTTTTGAATCTTGATTTCAATGTCAATTTTTAAATTTTGTCTATCTGTCTCTCATAGATGACTGAGGCTGTGGGCAGATTTCTTTCCCTGTGACTATTGCTGTGGGACACTGGAGTCTGTAACAGGTACTGTTACACAGTCTTTCAGTTGTGCAGTGAATGGAAGAATACATTTCTGATACACCTGTGCAGTTTACACCATTCAAAACAGTGAGGCATTCACCATTGTTGTGCTTTTCATTTCCCTGCTCCAAAGTTCAGTAAGAGGAAAGATTGCCATTAATTTCTAACTCCAAACACTCTAATTATATTGGCCAGCTAATTACTGATTAGATAAGAAAGTAGTCTCTATTAGACACATGAAGGTGATCACCTCTTATCGCATCCCAGGCAAATGCTGCTCACTGTAAGTGCGTGCTCTGTTGTCACCATCTTTAGTTCTCCTCTTCTTTGTAAACCAGATACTTTGAGCACTGAGAAGGACAAGACATCATTAACTATGATGAAATGTTGGCCTTTCCTATTTTGAAATGTCTGAGAAAAATGCGTGAGGATGGGCACTACCTTGATCCTGGGAACATGAAGATTTCTCTCTTCCAGTGAGCATCTTTAAGCACTGTTGAAGGGGCCACCACTTCCCCTGGACTGTAACTGTGGGCTCATGGACCCTGGTGAAGGAGCAGCCAAAGGTTTTGGTGAGCCACGTGTGCACCAGGCAGCACACACTCTTCTTGTGGTCCCAGAGGAAACTTTGCTGCAGCTGGAAGGACACATAAAGCAAAAGATAGTCAGTCACCTCCTCCTGGCATGGCATCTCATGAGTTCAATGCTCAGTTCCTGCAGATTTTCCATGGATGATGGAAAGCAGGCTTTCTGCTGCAGCAGACGTTGGCCAAGCTGGCTGCTCAGGGAGGTGACTGCTTCAGCACAATCCCTGCAGGTGCATTGAGGTGTATTTATGCCCAGGTAGCCAGGATCAGAAAAGAGGTGGGAACACCGACAAATGTTATCATTCCCAGATGAAAACTGGTCTGTAACTCCAAGTGGAAAACACTCAGTCCCTATCTGACAGCTATGAACTTTGCACTTTTTTCATACACCTTTTTTTGTGTGTATGTGTGAAATACCTACATTTTTTTCTGTTAAAAGTTTGATTTGTTAAAAATACAATTTTCCATCAGAAGTAATAAATGATGGATATGTCCTTAACAGTCTTCTTTAAAACTGCATAGACCCAAATAAAACATTCCTTGTGGTATTAGTAGGCTAATGCAATATGCTATAAAGGTCATATTTATGAAAGGATGTTGTATACTGCATAGTCTTGGTGTTGGAAATTAGCCCAAGCCAACTCTTGCTACACTAATCTTTCCTTATGCCTTGTGCTCCCTGACTTCTGCTGGATACTGACAGTCAATAAATAATCATATTCCCTTAAGTAGAAAAGTATCTGCTGTAAAAGTCATGTTCCTTGATTTCTGTTGATAACATAGGAATAAGTCCTTTAGCAGGCAAAACTCTGGCTCAAGTAAAGTTCTCATTTCCTGGGCACAAACTACATAATGAAGCCATTAATTGTAGACTGCCACTGAAGGGAGTCAAACCTAGTTCGCTCAGAAGCCACCTACAAAACATAAGGTGAGATTAAAACAATATATTGTGAAACAAGGTGAGACTAAAACAATATCTTCTGAAAAGTCTTTGACTTTTCAACTACGAACAGTACTAATTACAGGAGGGGCAGAGAAGTAAAATAATAGCAGTTACCCTAATTATCTGTAGTCTCTATTTTGTGTTGGATGGATGCTTTAGATGTGCTTACTATCTGTTTGATTTCATTAATGATACTTCATAAATGATATGCAAATAAAGAATGCAGATGGGAATGATTTCAGACTAAGTATGAGAATTTTATTGCTGACTATCAAAGACCTTCTAAAATGCTAATTTTTTAGACGTAGTCCTTTGATCACTACAGATAGTGAATGTTAATCAAATAAAACTGACATTGTTCTTGTGCTTCTAAATGGGAAGTGAAAAGTAGTCTGCCAAATTTTAATTGTTCATTTAGGCTATACTACTATCACTTTGCAAATCTCAAAGCCTGGTATTAGAGAATATCCTTCTTAAGAATAATATATTTCTGGAGACATGCCTGAATATCACTGGCTTGAGAGCACAAGTATTCCTCACTTCTGAGAGCTAAATTAATACTTCCTCTGAGTGCTGCAGCAAGTTGCAGTGCTGGGTGTATTGTGGGTTTGCATAAGGCAAGACTGGACAGAATATCTCTAGGTGAGCTAGTAGGTGGGTGATGTGGACTGCCACACTCCTCTGACAGGCTGATGGCAAGGCTGGGGCATGGTTCCCCCAGCTTTCACAGCGCTCTTTAGGTTGCAGAAGTGAGGCCACCACAACATGCCACCCACCATCCCACTAAGCTTTGGCCACTATGGGCCTTGCAAATGCCTCCTTTTGACACTCAAATCATGTAGCCAGCCAAGTTATGGCTTACCTGGGAAAAAAAAAAGCAAAATAATTAGGAGGGAAAGGAAACACCCTTGTTGTCTTCTGCCTAACAATCCTCTGATGGGGGAACTATAACTTAGCACCAAAGTATTAAGAAGCCTTTTTGGTTAGGTACTAGGGGAAAATAATATACCCTGGAGGAAAAACATCACAAGAAAGAAGAACAGCACTTTTTTTCCCCTTTTCTTAGACTCAGGTCATGCATGTTTACATTGCTCAGGTGTTTACTGTACTGTAACTTAAACTCTACACTAAAACTGAAACAATTATGAGATACTGTTTGTAGAATACCTTCTAACATAGACTTTCAGGTATGAATCAAGATACTGAGGGGGAAAATGCTTGTTCATTCCATAAATATTAAGATTTTTTAAAACATCCTTCCGAATAAAGCTCTGATAAAACACTTCTATGAGCATTTTTATCTGGATTTCTCTTGTCTTTTTTAAACCTCAGTGATAAGCTTCTAACCTCCTTTAGATGGTTTAAGAAGGAATAAAAAACTTTGCAAATGCATAAACTTATGCAGTCCTGACTCTACATCCATACATCAGCCCTTCCCCATGTAAAAAAGAGAAACTTCTCAAAAGTGACCTGGAGAGGGGCTTATTGCTGAGAAAGTGCCACCACCATCTTCTGGGGTCAGCATGAAGTTCCTTTAGGAAGGGGCCAAGAGCCACTTCAATGGCTCTGGAGAAGAGGTTCTCTCTGTAAGCAGGTTGGGTGAGGGTGAAAGGCAGACACATGGTGCTACACCCCTTAAGGTGCTGAGAATGGCTTCCCCACCCTCCTGGCACCCAAGCATGCATGTGCCTCACAAGTCAGGAATCTCTGTCCTCAGGTAAGTTCCTGCCTTAGGCAGGGGCAGGGAGCAGTGGAGAGGGAGCAATGCCTTGCAAAGGCACTCGTACCTGAGCCCGGGGCTGCCTGAGAGGGAGGCAGCAGCCAGTGTTGGGAGGAGGGGCCACGAAATAGGAGAGGCAGGAAAATTCCAGAGGGTAAAAGTTATGTTGAGAAGATGCAGGGACACATGTGGAAAAGACTTGGGCATGGTTCTCCCAGAGGTTATTATTACTATTTATTAGTTCAAGAGCAAAGAGCAAAGGCTCTTCTGTGCCTCTTTTCTTATTTCAGTGTTAAAGAGCCACTATAAGCCAAATTAATCTTTAACAAAGAATACTTCCTCCTGTTTTTTGTGGGAACTCTATCCTAATGATGGTGGTGGCTGGATCTCCCCTGAGCAGGTACACAGAGGGAGGCATAAGTCTTTCTTTATCAACCTTAGTGATACAGCCAGCATAGTCTTTTGACATAGTGCCTGGCCTGCAATGTGCTAAGATGAAACACTCCACTTTCCTGGACCCCCTGTGTTTGCAGGAGTTCAGATCTTGCCAGATAAGCACAAGGGGAACTGGAATTTCATAGAATCACAGAATGGTTTAGATTGCAAGGGGCCTTAAAGATCATCAACCCTCCTGCTATGAGCAGGGAACCTTCCACTAGGGTTACTCAGAGCCCCATCCAGTCTAGTGTTCAACATCTCCAGGGATGGGGAGACCACAAACTCTCTGGGCAATATTTTACTTCAAAATGGAAGTGTAAAGCCTTTTCAGAGCCTTTAATTACAAAACAAAAGTTGCAAGCTTATCATCAGAAGTGGGCTCTAAACCATTTTTCACAAGGTAGACAGAACAGACTCCTCAGAGTCCCCCTGAGGTGCTGCTTCTCTGCACACACCATAGCAGGATTTCTCTGTCAGAGATTTTGTAGTCTTCAACCTGGAGAGGAGATTTTGAATTCTTCACATACACTGGCAAATTTTACAGTCAGAGTAGCTGCTTAAAGTAAGGTTGGAAAAATCCTTCTTTTGTGTGCAAAATATTATTCTGCCACATACACATATGCACAGACACATCTCCAGCCATGGGGTGGTTCATTAGTCCATTGAGCCAGGACAGCATGTGGACCATGGTTTATCACTGTTCTGACACCAGCATTTATTTCTTAACTGGCAGCAGTGTAAGTGAATGTAGTTTCTTGAAAGGCTTGGCATTCATACTGTCCTTGAAAAGTCCTTCATCAGCAGACAAAGGGTGGTGGGTCTGATGGAGCAGAGGAGGATACCTTTACTGCATTTGGATATGTGCCATGGAAAGCACCCATGTACCATCAGGGAAGTACCAGTGCTGGCCCTGGGGCACACTAGAAAGAAAGTGCTCTAGGGAGAGCAGAATCCAGGTATGAGTCACTGCAAATGCGTGCAATAGTGATCTGGTAAGAATACGGCTGAACATGGGATTATGTGTTTTTCCCTTAAACATCTACGTTAATAAAGATGTAATCTGCATTAGAATGGGAAAACATGTAATAGATAATTAGATTATAATTTTCAAATAAACCTTATTTTGACTTAATGCACTGTACCTTTTACTTGCTGCACTGTATTTTATTTAGGTAGTGTTTAAGATCTCCCATAACAGACCAGGCATCTCTTCTGTGCAAACACAAACTCACAAGATTCCCTGCTTGGGGTCTGGGCCATTTTTTTCTCCTGCATATTTTCTAGTACAGCCTCCAGGAAGCTCAAGATTATTATGAAGATATAAAATCTTAATTGGAAGCAAATTTCTGTTTCCTCTTTTATTTTACTGAAAAAACCAGTGTTGTAGAAATCCGTTACTCCTTTAACCATAATCTATAAATGCTTTTAATTACATCACCTTTCATGGTATGACATTAATTACAATTACTTAAAATGCTGTACATGGCTCAGGTATCACAGAGAACAGTTTCTCCTGAAGTGTTATCAATAAAAGCATACATGATAGAGCCACAGATTTATGGCAAATAAATACTAATTTTACTTTTGCTAGACATTACAAACATATTGAGGTGGTTAAAAAAATTTAAAAGTATTTGTTGAAGGAAATTTCCAATACAAAGAAAAATTTTTTCTCCACATTACCGTTTATGGATTGTGCCCCACACACGACTAGTGCTGGGCAGAAAGATGTAAATACACCTGAACTCTCTTGAATAGTGTGAATGTCTTTCCTTTCCTCGTGGATCAGGTTTAAACTGGGTATAATCAGGTTTTCTGTGAGAAAATAATTATAAGAACCATCTGTATATGGCCATTTGGAGGAAGTAAAATACTAAACTTGTTTTTCTTGGATATTAGTGACAGTAAGACCACTTTAAGTCTAATTAATGATAAAGAATGATATAATGGGAGTAATTTCTCCTAATCACAACCATCCTAAAATTAAAATAACAAATTATGAAAAATATCAAAATGATTCCTTCCAAGTAATGTCCAGTAAGAATATTTTTGAGATTTCCCTTTTGTGAACAGAAAACACTGGTTTTTGTGTTACAGTGCTTATAAAATGGGCAAAATTTTGATTTAATTGTTCATTTAGAAGCGGTCTTGGAAGCCATTTTCAAGCAGGTGTATTTCTGTGGATTATTCCCTCAGTGTTGTTCATGACATACGGCATTCCTAAATGTCACAAATCATCCTGGGACACCACATATTGTGCAGTGTAGATTATTTATTTTGCTAAGTCCAGGTTTTTCCTTCTTAGCTTTAGAATTTGGAAACAATCCCAAAGGTAATAGGGAAGTTTGAGAACCTTCTCTTAAATATGCCTCTTGGCTGGCTCCCTTTCCTGTTTTCTTGGCCTCTCCAGGGACACATAATCAGTGCTACTCATGCAGTCCTTATGAGGTTGCCTACAGGCCTTCTCAACTTCTTACATTTCAGCCAAAAAAAAAAAAAATTAGCAGACTGTTTTGAAAACTAGGCTTTTTCTTTTAATTCACAAAGTCTAGCTGCTTTGCAGTGCTGGATAATGAAGCTGCATGTGGCTGCTCCCAGCTCTCCCACACCTGCAATGTGAGGGGTTATAAATCAAATGCAGTAGTTTACCTTGCTTTGCTTCCAGCTGGGTCAACCTCCCCCCAAAACAAAATTCCAGAAAGCAAAGAGCCATAACAATTGGTTGCTGCACATAAATGCTTCTCTATCATTACATAAAGAACTTCATAATAATCATAAAAAGCTGGACTGGTTATTCAGGGATTTCACAACTGGAGATAAGGTATCTAGGTTTGTCTGCACTTGGATATTCCTTTCAGCTATTTACCTTTTCTTATGATTTTGGTATCAAAAGGGTTGGTTTTTTTTCCAGATCCCTTCATTTACTAAACCAAACACAGGCCGAAAGGCATCGATGAAGTCCAGAACAAGATTTGGATTGATTTATTTGTTTATAGTCAAGAGGGAGAATGAATGCTGAATTTCAGCAACAGCTACATGTTTACGTGAATTTGAATCTAGCAAAATGAATGGCTGTCTGCCAATTAAAAAATTCACCTCTCTTAAATCTTACAGGCTTAAAACTCATTTGTCAATAATCTTATTTTATTTATGAACATGTATTATAAAAGAAGAACCATCATTCTTTATGTTTCTGGCGATGTTTGGGTTTCAAAATCTCACCTCTTGCTTTTACAGCTGAAATAAGCACCCTTTGCCTGTTAGATGATGTCCTCTCACATTCTGCCCTTCACACCTTCTCCCCACTAACATTGTGCAATACGTATCTTGAAAAGGATCAGCTTTGCTTTGAATGGAGCAGAAAGCCTCCTGAAAAAGTAGTATGTGGTCAGGTAGTGAATGTGTTGCTACATAATGTATGCCAAAGAGCTGAATCAAAGACATTTAGCCCTTTTGCTAACTTATTAGGCACCTCCTAAGCAAGGCTTTGGGCTTTGATCTTCCAGCCTTAGTGGCCTTTTACTATTGTTTAATCTAATTATATCAAACTTCACTGGAGCCAACCAGAGTCCCCACACACTGATCATCAAAAAGTGAAAGCACTGTTTTAATTACACACATATTCCTATATGTGGCCAGGTGTCACAGGTCTGGTTGTCACATCCTTCTACTATCCCAGACTCCTCAGTGCAGGAGTCTTGTCAGCACCATCACTGTGAATGCCATGATCACAGTTCTGGATATGTAGAAGTGTTACAGAATAACATAAAATTTAATGGAGGGTGAGAGCCTTGGTCCAATACTGCCAGATGAGCATCCTTCTGATGGCACCCTGAGTTGAGATACACATGACAGTTCCTGAGGTAACTATGAACAGGGATTTTATATAGTCCCTGCAGAAGGATCCTGTATTCCTTCAGAGCTTGTTTTGTGCTGTCAAGCGACTCCACGAGGGAAGAAATAATCTCCCTAATGCTGTGTTGCCAAATAATGTTCAGCTCTGAAAAGAGAAAGCCATGAGGAGAGGAAGTCTCAGGTGCTGGGGTCCAGGGATATGGAGAGGGTGACTGGGAAGAATATCCTACACAACCCAGGGAGATGCTGCAGGCCCAGACAAAGATTAGCTTTGATTTGGGAGGGGGTGTTGTTATCCAGTGAAAAGGGCATCAGACATTATCAGGAGGTCTGTATTGCACATCATATGTGTTGTTGCCAAGTGCTGCTGCTGTCCTGCTGTGTATTTCCTTGGATCATCCCTCACACTTCTGTTTCCCATCCCAAAGTCAGACAATCTGATCTGGCTCTTAAGGCTCTCCTGATGCACTGATTCCAGAGCAGTCCTGACCCCCACCTATGCTTCCACAGCAAACAAGGGTGATTCATGCCCTTCTGAATTCACCTGTGATAAATGCGGACATTTACAATGCCTTTTTTTTTCTGTCCGTAATCAATTTCTTGCAGGAATAGAAGGGTTTATCAAATAAATAGACTGAGAGTAAAACAGAAAAAATAATTGATTTTCTGGATTTTTTGCTCGTGGTGGAATTTACAGCCATCAGAGAAGTGAGCACAAAAACTTATAGATTTTTTTTTTTTTAAGCTTTTAAGTAATTTTGCTGACACTATGTAGTATGGAAATCTTCACTGATTCAGGAATTCCTTTAAAGGTCTTAAGAAATTAGTAAGTTGAGCTGAACTGATGAGTCTGTTACACTCATAATATTGTTCATGGACACAGAGGAAGCATACCTTATATAAGTAAATCCAAAACTTGTTAGTATAATGGGAAATGTATCAATCTAATTATAGAACTATTATTAGTCTAGATCTAATTGTTACTGAAATAAAATAATAATTCTTTTAGACAAAATCTCAATTATAGTAATATGGTCAGTCCCTTTTCTCAGGCAGCCAGCAATAGGACAAGAGGACACAGTCTAAAGCTGCGCCAGGGGAGGTTTAGGTTGGACATTAGGAATTTCTGCACAGAAAAGGTGATTGTGCATTGGAATGGGCTGCCCAGGGAGGTGGTGGAGTCACCATCCCTGGAGGTGTTTAAGAAAAGACTGGATGTGGCACTCAGTGCCATGGTCTGGTTGACAGGGTGGTGTTTGGTCACAGGTTGGATTTGATGATCTCAAAGACCTTTTCCAACTTAATCAGTTCTGTGATTCTGTAATACAACTGAAATCATAACACACACAGTTTTTAGTAGATATCCTTTTTCTCAGGGTAATCGTCACCCTTGTACTGCACCTTTGAGTCCTGAAGTCAGCAGCTTTGGGCTACTGGAGAGGGTGACACAGTAAGTCATCAGCCTCTGAAGACCCTCTTTGGGAGGAAGATTGTATTGATGCAATTGGTTTCTTCCTCCTCCCTCTAGGATCCACCTGAGGTACTTTTGTTAGTTTGCTAACATACTTGCACACTTTTCTTTTTTTTTCTTTGGTCTACACTGTCACATTACATCAGAATTTTATATATATGATGCCTTCTACATGGGTGAGTTACTGTTTCTTTGTTCTGCTTTCCCTAAATCAGTTTAGTGCAGCTCTACACTTTATCATCCCACATCAGCCTTTCCCTGTGTCTCTGCTTCTCAGGGCCTCTGCTATTGTATCAGACCTGTGTTTTTTCTCAATCATTGTATTAGGGTTGTAAATATTTTATTCTACAGGAGACAGCTGCTTATTACTGCTACCAATATAAAACTGAGATTGTACCATGCAATGATAAACAAATAAATTATCTGTAGATACTGGGTTAGTTAGAAAAATTGCTGCTACAGCCAAACTGAGTAAAACAAAGCTGCATGCAGATGAAGGAGAGAGGAACCTGACAAGGCTCAGTCCCAAGGCTGTGCAAACTCACTGCAAAAGTGATGGCCTCTCTGTAGCAATGACGTGGCCACATTATGGAGTTACATGGTTGCCAAAGCCCTAAAGTCTTCTTCTCACCGGTAGTAACACTGTCCATCTCACTGCAGCAAGCAGTGCTTCTTATGCAGTTGTTTAGGTCAGAAGGCACCTCTGGACATCATCTGATCCAATGCCCAGCTCAAAGCAGGGCCAGCTTTAGTGGCCTTCAAAAAACAACAGTGGCTCTGCTCTTCAGGGCTATTCTTAACAGTGGCTTTTCTCACCGACTGAAATCCAAGGTGTGATACTGTTGTGGTTTAACCCCAGCTAGAAGCTAAGCACCACACAGTCACTCACATCCATCTCCCTTCCCTGGCCTGACGGGGGAAGAAATAGGAAGGGTGAAAGTGAGAAAACTTGTGGGCTGATACAAAAACAGTCTAATAATTAAAATAAAAACAATTGTAGTAATAATTTATAATAACAACAACAATATTAATAAATTGGGGGGGGGGGGGGGGGGCGGGGGGCCAGCAGGGCACAGTGGGAGGATAACAAAGAGATAGAAAAATAAAGCCCAAGAAAGTCAAGAGAAAAAAATTGAAACAATTCCTCATCTCCAATCAAATGATGCCCAGCCATTTCTCAAAGGGCAGTCCCCCCACCTACTTTATTGTTGAGCACGATGCTGTACAGTATGGAATATCCCTTTGGTCAGCTGTGTCCTCTCCCAGCTTTTTGTGTACTCCCAGCCTACTCACTGGTGGGGTGGTATGAGACTGGAGAAGGCCTTGGCTCTGTGTAAGCACTGCTCAGCAGGAACTAAAACATCCCTGTTATCAGCACTTCTCAGCACAAATCCAAAACACAGCCCCATACCAGCTACTGTGAAGAAAATTAATTCTATCCCAGCCAAAACCAGCACAGGTGCCGTAAAGTAAAGAAGCCAGAGTCAATGGGCTTAATTTTCTATATGAGATAAAGTAAACCCCTCAAGCATCCCCAAACTAGCACTCTCAAAACCAGGTCCTACTGAATAGTCGTAACTTTAAAATATTCTGAATTTTTAGAAGTTGAAAGAATTTCAACTTTTTAAATCAACTTTCTTTATGCTATATTGTTGGTCTAACATTATTTTAGTTGAGCAGGGTGGAGAAGTAGGAGCCTGGGCAAGGTATTGCTGGCACACCTTGCCAATCAATTAAGAGGCCTTATCTCTGATGACACTGCACCTATTCCTGTGCAGAGCTGGAATTCCTTGTGACATGGGGTTTCCCAGAGGCTGGAGTGTGTCTGCTTGGGTGGAGTGTGGAGCCCAGCAGCCTCGGGGAGAGCAGGGTGGGGGAAGTGAAAAAGGAAGTGGATACTGACCTTTTGCTTCCCGGGGCCCTTGGTGAGCTGGGAAGAAATCTGCCGGTGAAAGGTGATGTAAGTCCAGGATCACCAAAAGCAGCTGTATTTATATGCTTATCTTAGAAGTACATGTTTTAAAGGAATTTACTCAATGTGCCAATCTACTCAGATGGAAATAATCAGCAGAAGTAGTGGTGTTTTATTTAAACAGTCGGTTATATTTCATGGGGATTTATATGCTTAAATAAGTTATAGAGGGGTTATTTGAGTGAACCAGCCAGTGGCTTGATGGCAGAGCTGAAAAAGAGCAGAGAGAGGCATCCTGCAACCCTGCATATTGAGCTGACACTAGGCCAGCGTGCCCTTCTCACTGTCCCAAGGAGAGTACTCTGTATTTCGAAAAGGAAAGCGAGTTCAATGTGGCAAAAGTAAGATAAAGTTCAAAGTCTGTGAGTTGTAGTGGAGCAAATACAGTCTAGAAATATGTAAAAGGAGGGTGTCAAGAGGATGGAGCCAGGCTTTTCTCAGTGGTGCCCAGCAAGAGGACAAGAGGCAATGGGCAGAAGCTGATGCACAGGAAGTTCTGCCTGAATATGAGGAAGAACTTCTTCACTGTGTGGGTGACTGAGCACTGGAACAGATTGCCCAGAGAGGCTGTGGGGTCTCCCTCACTGGAGATATTCAAGAACCATCTGGACACAATCCTGTGCCTTGTGGTCTGGGATGACCCTGCTTGAGCAGGACCAAATGACCCTCTGTGGTCCCTTCCAACTTGACCTATTGTCATAGGTTAGCAAGCATAGTCCCGGAAGGGATGTCCTTGCTAAGGGGTGCTTACAGTTTCCTCTGGGAACTGAAAGAACCTATCAGCTGGCCAGTTTGAATATGGAGAATTCTCTAAGCCACTTAAAGTTGTGATCACCTCTGTGATCCACATTTAAGAATAGGCAAACTCCCCCTCCAAGCTCTCTCTCGTTTCCGGCGCTGGCACAGGTGGCTGCAGGGCCCGAGCAGGGCCCAGTGGGCCCGGCCAGGCCCTGCTTGGGCCAGGCTGGGCCGGGCCACGGCCATCCTGAAGCCATGGACCTGTTCCAGCCATGGAACCCCCCCCACTGCCTTGCTGTGGGCAGCCGGAGCGGCTCGGCTCTCCCCCCTCTCCACTGCGATAAGAAAAATTCAACATTCCAGCTGCAAAGCTGCAAGGCCGAGGTGAGATTAACCCTTTTATTGCTGTGAAGAGCTGAAAACCTGAGGGAAGAGAGAGAGGAGATGCTTAAAGCTGAAATTCTGTTGTGAAGCTATGATATATCAGAGCATCCCATTGTAATTTCATGAAGATATGGGGGGTGGAGTGTTCAACTCGTGAGCAAAAGCACCTGCACTGAGATAGGCAGATGCTGACGCAGCTGTAATTTCATGAGAAGTTTGGACAGGGAGAGATGAACCAGATGAGGACTTTTGCTCCAAACAGGAAAGGAGAAAACCTCAGTTCCTAGAGATGCTCCCAGAGATAGTCCTAACGATGAAGATGATGAAGACCCTTTGTTCCCAGGGAAGGAGAAGGGCCTCTGTTTTTGTTTCTGAACGGCTCAACCTTAAAATTGTACCCCAAAAAACTTCAAGAGTGGACCCTCGAAAGCAGTTGCGGGAAAAGCTGCAAGTCGGGGGAAAGGACTCACACGCAGGCAGAGAGACTCCTCTTCCTAAATGGACTGAACAATATTTGGAAGTGGGCGGCTGTCTCGTTGTGATAATGTTTTCATAGCATGAGCAAGAAGAGACTTCTCTTTCTAAATGGACTGAACAAGGTTATTATGGAAGTGGTAAACAGACTGAACATCTTAAGGGTTGTCTTTTTACATTGTCAGTGGGAGAAGGGAGGAAGGTGGGGGGAGGAGGAGAGTCCTGAAGGTGTGGTATAATTTTTTTTCTTCTTTTAGGTCTGTTAATAAACTTCTTTATATTCTTTCAAGTTTGGTGCCTGTTTTGCATTTCTCCTAATTCTTATCTCACAGCAGATAAACAGTAATGAGTATTTTGGACCAAACCACTACACCTATTTTGTGGTTCTGTGGTTCTGTGAAATTAATTTCAAGCAACAATAGCAGTTAATCATGCAAAGGATTTAGATGCCATGAGCTCTTCGTCTCTAATTTTTAAATAAAGTTCCCTGCTAAAAAACATAAAACCATTTGGAAAATAAGTCATTCAGGCAAGGCTTTGACCCATATTGTTTACAATGTAAAATGAAAACTTTCCTGATAAACAGTCTATAAATTGACCTATACATTTCCCTCGAGTGCCAAAGTGACGTAGTCACTATTTAATCTCAAATTAGTAATTAATCTGATGTTGTTTTGACTTGTGGCAGTTTTTCTTGTAATGTATCCCAATAATTGAAATTACCATGTTCTGGGTTACTACTTGTAATATTCCAGGAAGTGAAATTACTCCATTTCTCATTCCTGTTTTTTTTAAATGTAAAACATCAACCTTGTTCACTTCTTGTCCCTCATTATGTTCTTAAATTTTCCTATTTCAGACTTCCTGTAAGAAAAACAGTAATGAATAAACATAAGCTATCAGCTCTATGAAAATCAGCCTAAATCAAGTAAGTGTGTAGACTAAGTCCTGATTGATTTATGGTAATGGAGAAATTTTTCATAACTCCAAATTAATCTTTCTTCTTAACACAATTCTATGTTGTTGTATCCTTAAATGACCTGCTGGTAAATAATTGTATATATAACCAAGTTCTTAGTAAGTAAGATATTAGCCATAGACATGTTTCTCAGCTTTGGTCCTTAGCCAGTTTGTTCTCAATTGTCCAGTACCCCAAACTAGAGATGACTGACCAAAATGTTGATAGTAGACCAGATAACTGGTCCTAATGTTGCACCATGCAGTCATGTGCTGCCTTTAAAAATCTGGGATTTTTGTTGAAAATTATGTGCATATTCCCATATATATTTCCCCCCAAAGCCTTATCATTCCGCAAATACACTGATGCATCTTCTAAATACTTTTACTCACTTTTGACTGGACCACAATATGATTAAGTGGTTAGAGTTACTTGTGATTGTACCGCTGGACTGTGTGGATATGGGCTGAACAAGCATGGACTGAATTGAAGGGTAGCAAGAGTATGTAATGAGATTCAAGCTAGGAAAACCATGAGTTCATTTGACTGGGTTGGGCCCAAGATAGAGAGGGGTCAATTGATGGATGCTGATGGAGGGGAATTGTCGGAGTATAGAAAGGTGCAACTGGGCAATGTTAGCTCAGTGGGAGGGAGCTGTGGGCCTCGTCCCTTCGAGGCTTGGGTCCAGATTTGTAAAGACTGTTTTGTTTCATCCCCACCATTTATTCTACATGTATTTCTGAAAGCCTTTCCTTTATCACTGGAAGTGGTGATATATATCACACATTTGACTTGCAAAGTAATCACCCCCTTCTTTATGCCTGCCTTGCAGGGCTCTTCCACGAACAAGCTCAGCCATATCTGCTGATGATCTATTTGAGGAAAACCTTTCCCAGTCCCACCCTTCTGGGTGTTGATAGGGCAGCAAATTAAAAATTCAAAGCCTCTGGCATAGGTGTGGCTGTTTCAGATACAGCAGAAACTGAAGATACCTCCTCCTATCTTTCTTTGATGTTAATCAGTTATCAAGACATTGGCCGGTTCCAGCACTCTGTCTAAACCAATGATGTCATTTCTACGAGTAGGCTTGAAGCCCTTGGCAAACCAGCCCTGTTTGTTTCCTCAGTCCTTATGAGCTCCGTTATTGCTATTCCTTATTGAAATTCAAGGCCTTTGGAAATTCAGTTGATGTTAGAGCCAAACTCAGAACTCTGAAGCTCTCCCTTTCTGCACACCTCTTGGGGCAGGGACCAGAGCATAACTCCTGTGCTACAGCTGGCTTGCCTAAGCACCACAGGCAGCAGCTGAGTGACCAGGAACATTTTCTGGAGAGTCACCTTGTCCTTGGCTAAGACATAAAATCTCTGTAAGAGATTATTCAACAGAATGTGACTGTAGTTGAAATATCAAGAACAGACATGATTAGTGGGTCAAGAATCTCCGACTTTTCTCCCTTTTATTTTCTCAAAAAATGCTCATGCATTACACAGAAGTCCTAAAGCCACTTGAATCCACTCTCCATGGGAAAGAGCTTCTCACTTCATGCCTTGTCCAGTGCCACATAAGTTTTTTCAGGCATATGATTTTATAAATTAACATTTATCAATCAGTTCATCCTCTCTATTGCACAGTATTTTACCATGACTGAGACATGGAAATGAAGAAAATCCTGTCTAATTCATACTTGCTCAGAGACCCCACCTGCTCTTCAGTGACTCCCTCTATGCAGCTTTTTTTTTCATACGTGCTGTCAGTTTTATACCCAAGGTAGTGGGAGAGTGCTAGCATTCCTCTCTCAGGGCACAGTCACAGGAATTCCCAGGGTGCTTACTGCTCAGAAATGGCAGGCATGGCAGAGGCTTACACACAAGACCAAGATGGAAATAAATGGAAAACTTAACATAGCTATAAATAGGCAGAGCTATTATTTAAGCTTCCACGTACAGGAATTAGCTGCTTTAAGGAAGATCTTTGGTATGAAAATTCTCTAGAGAGGATAACTGGAGAGGCCCCAAATAATCTTATTTATGTTTGCCAAGTGACAAAAGCTAGTAGTTTGCTAGTAGTTTAAAGGGTATTGGTAAGGACACCAAAAAAATAACAAAACGTCCTTTGAAGTCTAGTAAATATAAGGAGATAAATAATTTCAGATTATCAAAGATACTATGGGCAACCCCGTCTCTATGGGGAGAGAACATTTTTCACAGTAGTCACTACTGAACCTAGCAGTAAGATCTAGTGATGTAAGACTGAAGCTAGAAAATTGCTATTGGAAATGAGGTACAAAATTTTAATTGTGAAATTGATTAAAAACTGGAGGACCTCATTGTGGGTTGGGACAGATTCTTCAGTGCCTGAAGTCTTTATATTAAGATTGAATGTCTCAGAAACCATTTTGTTATTTCCTCTTGAGATTACTGGACCTTATACAGGAATCACTGTGAGAAATTCTATGTTCTGTATTTTGTCAAAGGTGTCAACATGGTCCCTTTTGACCTTAACACCTGTGAAAAAAATCATAATAGAAATAAAAGCTGTAGCATTTTCCAGGATAGGACAAAGATTGAGAAAGCAACCCCCTCCAAAACAAACAATGTAATTACAATGGCAGAAGAAGGCAGGTGAATAAAGCAAACTGGATCCACCAAATGAAAACATGATGTTGCTGTAACACTACCTTCCTTCACTGATCTCACCCAGTCCAACATTCACATAAATCAGGCAGGGGTGTGCCTGAGAGGCATTAGTTCACTGAAGACATCTGACTCAGGTCAGAGACTGCATGATAAACTGGAGCATGGCTCCAGGCACTCGCCTTGGGATTGAGCAGCAACCTGCACTGATATATATGCCCTGCTGAAATGCATCCAGATGATTTGGTTCACCAGGTCAAAATGATACCAGCTTCTCACCCCACCCTGTGTCCCACCTGGCTCATCCATAAGCAAGGCTTACCATTCCTGCATGCTCCTGGTGGCATGGGGCTGAGGTAAGCCGGCAGAAGGCTGCTGGGCAGCTCTCTTACAGGCACATGCTCCATTTCACTCAAGGCAGCAAAGTACACACACACGTGGCATTTTCAGAAAATCTGCTCCCTAAGTCAACATGAAAATCCCCGCTGACGTCAGCAGACACGGGCATAGGCCGCTGCTCAGGGCTTTTACACTCATTCACCCGTCCTTGTAGGTGGCAGAGCAGGACACCCTGGCACCTACATGTTCATCAGTGTGACACTGGTGTGAGATGGCAACACAGAGATCAGAGCCAGCCCTCAGCTTTAGCAGGTCTCAGCTCACCCCCAAAACAGAGGTGTGGAACAAACCAGTCAGGAACCTGCCCAGCTTGAGGGAAGGTGACCTCCTACAAGGTGCTTACAGCCTGACCACACTGCCCCGATGGGAGGAGACAATTCCTGGGAGATTCCTGAGGGAGAAATGCCTCAGGAGAAGCTCAGGACCTTACCACTTAGAAAAATTAGGTGAAGATCCATTTGTCTTACTTCATATGATAGAAGTTCATTTTTACCAATAATTGAAATCCATTTTCATATATTTTCTTAATAAAGATACACAGTGAGCAGAGCCTTTTTCCTGTGAGCATCCCCTTACATTTCCTCTGCAGCCAGTCAATCCACATCCTTTAAATAAAAACATTGACAGGGCAGTTGCAACCAGCAGTGCCTTTACATGTGTTTTCTCACAGTGCACAGATCAAAACCTCTTTGCTAGAGCTAGCTTGGGCTGTTTAGGATGGAAAGAGTTGTTGGGATAAGTATATACTACAGCTCTACCTTGCATCTCCAGGCAGGCCATGCTCTCCTGTCCCTCCTCCCCTCACCTTTCTCATGTCCTGGGGAAGCCTCTCTGCCAGCCTCCTCTGCTCCCTCACCTGACCCAAATCCCCACCCTCCTTCCTTGACACGATGCCATATTCTATATCCAGTGCACATGTCCTTCCTTCCCCTTACACAACGGTGAGGGAGGAGCTGTGGTCTGGCTGCAGACATCCCAGGCTGGAAATGTCTCTGCAAAGCAAGCTTAGCTTGAGATGAATGCTGTAGCAGTACCTCAGGTAAAATCTGCTCTTCAGATGCGATGGTCCCTTGTGGTCACTTCTGGAAAGGCAGCCCCGTGTTTCTGAGGAACACCCACCCGGGTATTTGTGTGAAGAAGATCTGGCTGCTCTTACCCACACTGAGAGATAGCTCAGGGAAGTGGTGGCTCTCCCAGCCAGGACTTCTCATGCAGCTTCAGACTGTGACAAGGTGTGAAACCCAGTCCTGAGAGGGGCACTTAATGACAAAAATCATACACTTAAAAACCTTTCAGACTTCACAAAAATAAGAGCAGTCACTTAAGTTACTGGCATAGATTAACTCTGCTGATGGTCCCTGGAAATGCCTGCATGACCATCTTGTCAATGGGAAATACTCAAAGCAATTTCACCTGAAATCACCCTAAGACTAAAGAGGAAAAATAAGGACAGTGGGAGGTGCATTGGCAGATGGATGGGATGTAAGGAAGTTATCATAACTGTCTAACACTGGAGCATGAGAAAGCACCTTTATACGCAATAGTACAAAGAAATTTCAACACGTATGTGATGCATGCCAACCAGCATTGCAGCAGCTGGTACTGGCAGCCTGGCAAGGAGCGCTGTGAGACACTCAGTTTCTCTAATAATTAAGAGCTTGCTCCTGCCAGCTGCCAAGCATGCCCGTCTTCTGTCCCTTTCGGCTGAAGGTAAGGACAGTCATATCTGCATGACAAGAAGCTTCGGCAGGATGACAGGCTTTGAGGGCCAAAATTTCCTCAATAAGATTGCATTAAACATTTACATGTTAAAAAAAAAAAATCTGGGACTAAAATTAAAAATCAACAGCTCTGTCTACCAATACATAAAACTCATTTTCTTACCTTTCTCCTGATCTGAGTTTTTAAAATATGCTGAACTGTGGGAAGCTGTTCCAGCCCTGCATAATGAAAATGCAGTTTGTGGAACTGATGAATTGCAGCTTAGCTGTTAAGTACAGGACATCCAGCCTTTACTGCTGCCACAAACCAAGTTCTTGGCAAAATTTGGCAAAACCAGAAAATGTTATACATGAGTAGAAGGACATATCTTGATTAAATACCTGAAGGAGAAAGCTTATCTTTATATCATGCATGTTCTTGTCAAGAACAGTCTGGAGAATCTGAGACAACCAATGGATTCCTAATTTTGAAATTATGTCAAATTCAGAATACAAAAATAGTAATAGGATGGTAAGATCATGTTACGGTCATCTACTGTACAGAGCATCCCATGGTATTCAAATAAATACAAACATTTTATAATCCCTGAGAATACATTTGATCTGTGGAGAGTTGGATAGTTTAAGTTTCTGTTAATAGCCCAGAATGTTTTTTATGCTGCAATTGAGAAAGTTTTGAAGTAATTGAAAGCAGAGACTACTTTGAGATAAGTAGGTTTTTGAACACTCTTGCTACTTCTTCCATTCATTGACTGAGTAATATCATTTGGCTGGGATATGGTGAACATCAGTCAAAATCCTGGAAGACCTAGATTTCACAGGTGATATCTGAATCATTGACCAGACATGATGGCATGTGACTGCAGAGACTGACAACGGGAGGAAACTGAAACACACAAACTTACAAAGCAGGAAGCTGATAGAGCAGGGAAGATAAAAAGGATATTGAATAATGTAGCAAAACACACAGACTGCAGAAGTAGAGTCATTCAGGCTGAAAACTTTGTGAGTTTGGTCCTATGACATGAAAGGAGATAATAGTACTGGGACTGGAGGGGAACCAGTTGCTTTTACTGTTTCAAAGTGATGTGTAAATTAAGATTAATGGAGAAATAAACTTCAATTCTTAACAGAAATGTAAGGGAAATTTTATTGAACAGGTCAGAGACACTGGGAACCACAAAGGAACTGATGAGAATACTTCTAAACATTGCTATCCCTCCACATTGTAGACAGTAATGGATGGTTGGATGGATGACAAATGAGAGCACAGTATAGTACAAGGGAGACACATCAAAGCTACTATTAAAGAAAGTGGAAGTGGATTAGCTACTGTCTGAGGAAATCAGATATCAGAGCTAGCAGTTAAGCCATGGAGTGGAGTCTACAGGGAACAGAGAAAAAAGGAAGACCATAAAGGTTTGTGCTAAAGAAAATTAGTCTGGCTTGGAAAGACATCAAACAGCACTCTAAGAAAAAGATGAGTTATGGATCATCTCAGAGGCCCTAAGAGTCTCCTAGATAAGTAATATTAGGAGGAGACTTGTCCAGTATGCCTTTAGACAAGTCTCTGTGAATTGCATTGGAAAATGGAGCTCTGTTAAACAGGTGGCTTACATGTGTTCTCATGAGGGTGACACTTGACTGTGCACTGATGACACATTGCCTGCTTAATTGATATCTGGTTGAAATATATGGCAACTGTAATATAGGACATTAAAAAAACACAATTTTTATTTTTTTGCACTGTGCTACTACACTGCTGATGGCTGCTGATGTCCAAGGCAATTGTTGTGACACAGACACATTTCAACTTTTTCTTACCCTGTCACAGCAGTGACCTCACTCAGCTTTCTTCCCTTCTCTCCTCTCAATGACTCTCCTGTTTCTCACTTTGTTCTACACCAGCCAAATTTTTTTCTCAGTCACTTGTCTCCCCTTTACTTTAGCCACTGATTTCCCTCACTGCCTTTATATATATTTTGTTGTGACCGAAAGGCAGGAACCACGAAGTGGACTTCAAGTTATATGGAGAGGAGGAACAGACACAAGTGGGGACCAGACACAAGGATCTGTATCTTCACACATGTTTTGTGGAAAATACAAGTCACTTCCCTTCATGGAAGGACCAAGCTTCCCTCCTAGGAATCTGCAGCAGAAATTGCTCTCAGAGGAGAAGAGAAAGAAATGTTCTGTATTCAGTATTGACACAAAGTTAGCTAGTAATTAGTGGGGGTAAGCTAACCAAAAGAAACTATATAGAGCACACACATAGCTTTCATGTCAACAGCCTTGCAGAGTGATTGAACCATGCCTAGTGCTTATGAGTCCAGGAGACTATCCATCTAACCAAAATACAATCTTTCATTAGGCAGGCTACTGGAACTAGACAGATGTGGAATTATTGACATTTAGAAACTCATTTTCAGAGACAGGCATCAGCCAGCAAATGGGAAATATCTAAGCCAAAGAGACTATTGTAATGTGCAAAATAAATAATGCACACACTGAATTATTTATTAATTAATTAATGGTGTCATAAACAAACTTTTACTGCTTAGCCCTTCAAAAAGTGTAAACTCATCTAAGTAAAATCCAACTCAAGCTAAAAGGAAGGGAAAATTATTCTGGATACTGAAAGGAGTGAAGTAAAAAATCTTAAAGAGCATTTTTGCTAAACTTCCTACCTTTGGGTTCACAGAGACTGGAACTACCAAAATACCGATGAAAACAATATCTCTAGTGTAGTGATTTATCAAAATACTTCACAAAGTTCTTAACATACACTGTTAAGAACACAAGTTCCGCAATGTCATTTCCATCTACTTATCCTAATATCCACTCATCTTTAGTTGCCAGTGACTTCACTCATGGCTTATTAGCAGTTCCTGCTTCTAGAAGCTTTGCCAGTAAATTGGCAAAGAGTAGCAGTGGCACAAATATTTGTTCATGCAAACCTTTTTTCCTTTAAACACACTGTTACTAGAATGAGGTTCTACAAGGTGTACAGTTTTCTTACCTCAGAGCTGCTTACAGAGAGTTAAGCTCTCTATCTCCTTGTCTGCTAAAATCATAGTCCAACCCAGTCCCAATCCAGTCTCAAAGAGAAATATCCTTCAGCTCAATTTTTGGAATCATGACTTTTGGCTGAAAATGCTTTAGGGAGTTCTCACACTATTACAAACTCACACAGTGATGCAGGAAAAACATTAAAAGCCCTGAGGTGAAGTAGACCCAACCATTCTTTGACCCCACTGAAAGTAAGCTTGCCACATGAAGACTTAGCTGTTCTGTCAGTTTCCTTGGCTTATTCCTAACATATTTTCTGAGGAATAGCATGTGATGGAAAATAGTTTCTTCCTCCCACAAAACTACAAGACTTTGAAATCTTTCCTATCCTGAGTTGGCCCAAACCCAAGACTTTCTGAAGCAGTTTGCAGAAACCAAGAGATGCCTCACCAGTCAGAAGCCTGGTCTGAGGTGTTCAGCACTGATTGTCCTTCTCCCTGGGCTAGCAAGCCATTTGTTCCACCTGCCCCAAGGTGAAAGGAACCATTAATAAAGAAAAGAAACCATTATGTCTGCAAAATGAGCAATTTTCTATAACAAGCATAGGAGCTTTCACAGAAACCACCCAAAACACATTCCTAATCACTCCCCAACAGAGAAAACACTTGGGAAGGAAAACAGTGAGTGCTGTTCCCTTGGCCTGGAGCTGGCAGGGTATGTATCCAGCCTTGGGCTTTTTTCTCATCCCAGAGGAGGGCTCTAATCCCAACCAAACGGGATGTTGTGACCAGATAGCCTGTTTTGTCTCTACAAACACTTCTCTTTCTCTCCCTTAAAATAAAAGTGAAGAAAAAGAAAGGGAGAAGAGAAGAGAAGAGAAGAGAAGAGAAGAGAAGAGAAGAGAAGAGAAGAGAAGAGAAGAGAAGAGAAGAGAAAAAAGAAAAGAAAAGAAAGAAAAGAAAAAAAAGAAAAGAAAAGAAAAGAAAAGAAAAAAAAAGAAAAGAAAAAAGAAAAGAAAAGAAAAGAAAAGAAAAGAAAAGAAAAGAAAAGAAAAGAAAAGAAAAGAAAAGAAAAGAAAAGAAAAGAAAAGAGAAAAGAAAAGAAAAGAGAAAAGAAAAGAAAAGAAAAAAAGAAAAGATTAAAAGGATTTGTTCGATACATACACGTCCTAGTGAAAGATTCTCAAGCCTGACCAGAGCAGGCAATATCTGATGAAAAGCATTTGGCTGCAGAATTCATGACCAACTCTGTTTGAAAACTGCTATTCAGAGGTAGCTTTAACCACTGCCACCGCTCTCTCTGGACTCCTCAGTGTTTGCTTTTCCATTGCCCCTGGTAAATTTGCACAAGGGTTCAAGGTCTGCAGCCGTGCGTGCACCCTTTGCCAGCCTTATTTCTGTGACGTGTGCAGGAAGCTCCAGGGTGACCTTTGCAGTCGATTTCGGTCCCCGCCGCCGCCCCTGCCCTCGGAGCGGCCTCCCTGCCGCAGCCCCGGCCGGAGGAGCGGAGCCGGGACGCGCCGCCGGGAGCGGGATGCGGGATGTTGCCAAGTGACTGCCAATCTCATGAAGCAATGCGGAGCTGCTGGGGCTGCCTGACCCTCCGGGACAGTTTCTGTCACTTGGCTCGCAGCACGCAGCTCTGGGCGGATATGATTTCTTGGCTTTGCCCCCAGCACAGCCTTCCTGCCAATTTCTGTGCATTTGCATTCTGCCGGTGCTCCCAACAGAAAAGGCACTGCTCCCACCAACGCCAGCCACATCTGCTGGTGGGTCACAGTGGCCCAATTCACAGCAGAAACCTTCCGAAACTTCAGCCTCCCCTACCGCACCTTCTGCATCTGCCTTGAGGCATCCCGTGTGGTGATCTCTCCCAGGATAAGCCCCTGTTGCCTTTGCCCCTCTCCCAATGGCACATTGCCCAAGCCATCATGTCTATAAAAACTCCAGAAAAATAATTTTATAGTCTGTGTTATTTGCTGTTCTAAAGGTAAGGGGAACAGCAAAGGAAAAAAATTCTACTTAATTTTCAGATCCTTGATAACAAAAACTTTGTTGAGTCTACAACTAAAGTATTAGGGAAAGACCATCAACAAAAGAGGTTTCTTTGGATGAACAGGAAAATCTGCAGGAAAAAAAAAAGGAGAAAATTAGAGTGGGGTAAAATCAGACAACTAGAGCGAGATGAAATCCACAGTGGGATCAAGTGGTTGACAGTGGTTAAATTAAGAAGACATAGCTGAAGAAACACAGTGTTTAGGCTTGATTTTAGTTAGTAGATAAAAGTAAGTATGCATGGAAAGTAATCCAAACTCATTGTGCACCAGCTGCTCTGAGCGAGTGCAGCAAGGACAGCCCAGGCACTGGTACAAGTTGTACACAGCCCTAGGGCACAGTCTATCCACGAGTCACTTCTGGCTGCACTTCTTCACACTACAAAGACAAGCAATTACATGTGCTCTTGCTGTTGCTCATATCTTTTTTGGTTTTCTGTCTCTTCTTTCTTTTCCTTAAATTCTCAGTCTGTAACTTAAAAAAAGGATGACATCACTTAGTAGAATGTAATTAGCGTAAACAAGGGAAATTGAATTTACCAGGAAATCCTGGTTTTGCTCTAATGCTTCCTGCCTGTTCTGGATATTAGGCTCAAAAAGATCAGAGGGAGAGTACCTGTTCCATCATCAGTATGTTTCTCCTAAAAATCACTGGACATAAAATGTATGCATTTATTTTCCTATCCAGCACAGGTATTAACTCATATTCTTACTGACTGGCATCTAATGGCATCAAAAAGTCAACTTATAAGCACATGACATACATGGTTTAGTCCCTTCCAGTTCTTCTGCAGGTGGTTTGCCCCAATGGCCTACACCAGTTTCAGTAGTACTGTCCTGCTTCCTTAGCCCACCCTTTTCCAGTCCTGCTCACATTTCAAAGCACACAGATGCTACAGGTGAGGCATTCAGCTCAGCTTCATCTCCTTTACCTGCTGCAGGGGGTTCACCTTGCTGAAGAGGCTTAAAATAGGTGAAGCAGGGATGCACTGGGGATAGGAAGTGAGGGAGCAGTTTCTTGGCATCTTTTGTAGAAAAGTGTTGCATTGGGGTGCAGCTTGCAGCTGGCCAGCTGTGCTGCTTCAGTGACCCATGGAGACTTGGAATGTACCTACCTATCTCACACACCAGCGATGGGACTGCAAGCAGGTTCCCCTGTGCTGGTTTATGTATGGGCAGCAATGCAGAGCAGGAACAGAGAGCTCCGCTCCAGCTGCAGAGTTGTCCAGAAACAGGTGTTTAGCCCGTAGAAAGCCAAGACATGAGGTTATGTTAGGCCATGTTTCCTTTTCCAATTCCATGAACAGCCCAAGAAATTTTGTTCATGTCACCCTCTCCCTGCACTCAGCATGGTTGCCTGTAGAGAGGCAGCACAGGATTTCATCACACTTGTTCTCAGGCAAGGTGATCTCAGCTCTATCACTTTGCCTTTTCCAGAGGTGTTTCCTGCTTCACCTCACCATGTGTTTTGCTCTGCACAGACTATGGCAAGATGCATCCTCTCACCCACTCAGTCTGTCATGCTGTGCTCCAAGGTGGTGTCCCTCCAGGAAGAACAGGCAGTGACATGGGAGAGTAATCCAGGAGACCAGCCTGTTTCAATCAGTCTCAGTCATGCCCCAGTGGCTCTCACATGCTGATGCTTTTCTCAAGGTGCCCTCTGTTCTTAAGAGTTATTCTCCTCTGGATCTGCCACCCCTGCTCACACCAAAGACAAAGCGAGGGAATTTTGGAGGGCACTGCTCAACAAAGCTGGGCTCCTGCCATGCTGTGTTCCAGCCCTGCCCTGCTCACACATCCCTGGCCAGTCACGGTGTGCTCGCACCAGGCAAGGGGTGTTTGCTGTCCAGGGATGCCCTGCCCAGCCTCTCACTGCTCGCTGGTGCTGCATATGTTTCTCTTGTTGCATGGGAAAAAGCATTAGTGTCCTTGGGTGTTTTTTTAATAGAAATACATTAATTTGGACAAAGGAAGTTAATCACCTTTCATTAAAAATAGGGATGACTGCTCTGCAGATCTAGCAGCAATATATATCTGTGGTGATTTAATGTTAGGGCCCACTCTTGGAAGAACAGCTCAATATTCCAGCTTTGTAAAGGTTAAGGTACATGTCTGATCATGATCCATTTAGAGAATATAGTTCAGACATCTAATACATAACCAAAAGTGAAAGGTATTTCTTAAAGTCTTGGGTGGCAAGCACTGCTGCCTATCCCTGTATCCTAGCACTACCCACATTCCCCCCTGCCCAGCAAGAACTTTCAACATTTTCTGCTACTACAGGTCAGCTTCTTTGTCCTGTCTCTGCCACCACACTCTGCACTTTGACTAGTTTTCAGGGCTATTTCATGGTTGGAGTGTCTGAGTAGGGCTAAGAACTCTCCAGCACCTGTCTCCCTTCTGCCTCTGCTTTTGCAGAGCATGGTGAGCCCAAACAGAATCATTTAATCTCGTTATGTTTCCACTACTGTGCTTATAAAGACAGAAAAAATGGGACATCCTCTTCAAAGCACTTGAAAAATCTGCAGATGGAAAGTTCTGTAGAAGAGCGGAGAAATGGAATAATGCTTTCTAACTAGCTCTTTCCTAACAGAGATGTAAAATTGCTGAATTCTAATTTGAAATGATAAGTTGGAAACATGAATTTTTTTCTAGGTAAGATTTTTTTAGATTGTCGAATTGCAACACCCAGTATTAAATTTCAAAACATTGAAAGATTATGAGCATAACAAAATGCAATATGACACAAACATCTTACTCATGTCAACCTAAACAAAAAATTTGCATTTTCGATCTTTTTCTCTGCATGTGTCTACAAACTGAGCAGTGACCCAGCAGCTGTGCCATGTGTCAGTGATGTGAAATGGGTTCTGCCCCTCACACCTGACTCAGAAGAAAATTGTGAGGTCAAGTATTGCCTCACCTCTGGGAGTCTGACATCCAAGACTTTCTGATGCCCCAGAATTAGATAGGACAGCAAATTCAAATTAGGAAAAAAGCCAGAAAAAAAAGATTTTCCAGCTCTTTTGTGTGTTTTCTCTGGAAAAAGCACATTTAGGTTGCTCTGCTAATGCTCAGGCATGTGCATTGTGTAAGGTTGAGTGGGCCTCGTGGGTTACTGAGCTGTCACCAAGTATGAACAGAAATTTGTATTGTGTATAGAAGATGGGCTGCCCAGAGATTTTCTTAAGGGCTTGTTCTGCAAAGTATGTCAGAAGGGCTGCTCTCTCTCTGTGTCCACATGATTGCAACGTGAAGAAACTACTGCTCAGCACAGCTAGAGGCTCAAGAGGGTTGTAAAGGTCATAACAATATAATGTGAATCTTAAATTATCTTGTTAAGTTTCCTAGTAGCTGTTTGTGACAGAATATTGTGATAAAGTCAGCATATGTGCTGTGGTGTGGTGCAGACTGGGTAAGCAGGATGTACTCATCCTTCTTCTTGGTCTTTAGCCTTCAGTGGCAGTTTTGGCAGAGACCGCACCATTTAGCATCTTTAGAAATAACACCATGTCTGCCTTTTCAAACTAAGGTCTTTCTGACTTGTATGATTGCCACTCATTTGGGGACTGAAATAGACACAGCCACAAGAAGGTGTCTTTGGTGGGTAGGTCAGCAAAAGCAACCAGGGTAACCAGTGTGGAATGCATGGGATGCCTGGCCTTCCTTCAGTTCCAATTTTGCAGCTTCCTGCCTGCACAAATGAATATAATCTGAGCCCAGAAGGATATCAGATGTGTTAGTGTGAGCTCTGATTAAAACTATTACCTCTCATTATAAATGTTGCCTCTCTAGATAAGGCAGGGGCACAGAAACTGGCAATGGGACTGCCCTTAGAAGTGCCTGCAAAGACTTCCCTGAGTGTGAGATTCATCTCATGTCTCTTCAGAGTGGGATAAACCTGTTTCTCTGATTTAAAGCAAAACTGACAGTTATCCATTATTCCATCCAGCGAAGAATAAGGAATATGAACCCAAACTTGAAGCAGAGGCATTACATTTTTCTCTTCCAAACCAAATGGTGCCTTTCCATAACTGTATCAACAGCCATAACAATCTCTGTAGCCAAGGCTGGATTAATTCGTTAGCATCAATTAATGGAATCACAATGCAGAACTACCAAAATCAGGCATTACTACTTTAAATTGAACCACTGTTGAATTTTCCTGGGTGGTACATTTCTTAATCTCTTGTTACAAGTGAAAGGTGAAAAGTCTTTTTTTAAACTTCGCTTTATTACTAAAAATAAAACTAGCATGGATGAACTTTGAAGTATATGTAATAAGTCTCATGTGATCAGAGGATCCAGTGTTGACAGGGACTCTCTTACTTTACGTAAGTTAAATGATGATGTTCTCAGGCAGTGCTAGTGGAGAGCATGTTATTGTTTGCAAACAGCATAAATCTGCTTTTGATTTGTAACATTGGTGGATCACCTCTAAGAAACAGACTGAGCTAATTTTAGGTTAGTATTTGTAATACATCAGTTCAGATCTGTCAGCACATTAGTAAAATTTAATGTTAAGGATTCCACTGAATTTCATGACAAATCCTAATACAGAATCTGGAAACCTTGGGTTTCTAAGGTGGAAACTGTGTTTAGCTTTAACACTACATGCTATTTAAAGACTTATTAAAACATTTTCCAGAGCTGCACTGGCCTGAGATATTGCCTGGGAGCGAGCTTGCAGCTGTTTGCTTGCAGCACACACAGGAACTGTGTTTCTTCTTGTGGGGCAAGTTGGCGCCTTTTTGTTTCATAGTGGTTGTGTTTCGCTGAATGCAAATAAATAAATCATGTTTGTGTGACAAGGGCGGCCCTTTGGTCCCGAGTGCAGCCCACGTTCTCTGTGAGCAGTCAGGAACCTGTCTCCTGCTTTGTTATTTACTGCAGTGGAGCAGCACTGCTGGAAGCTGCCTGGCAGTGCTGGCCTGCGCTCTCCTGTCACAGCAGCAGCACCTCAGTGCTGCAGGGAGCGGGGCTGTGCCGAGCTGCAGGGCCTGCCCACAGCCGCCACTGCAGGTACACCGCGGTCCCTTGGCTGGATGTGGCAGCCTGGCCAAACCCAGCCCCAGGGAGAAGGTGAAGAGCGGCACAGCTGCTGTTTCGCCCTACATCCCGATGGAGCCAGGGAGGTTTTCTAGTAGCATTGCAGAAGGGGTTTTTTACTCTTCTGTCTCCATTGCCATAAAAGGAGAAGAGCACTTTTCTACTCCTCAGAAAAACTGTGGCTAAAAACAAATGAAGGATTTTGAGTCACTCAGTAACAACGATGGGTATCAGATAGCATAAAGCAAAGATCACTCCGCTTGTCTTGTGCATTCTCTGTCAATTGATTCATTGCTTTCAGACTTTTTCAAACTTGTTTCATGAACTAAGACTTCCATGATCCTAGTAATTATAGTACACACAAAGTTTTCATCAAAACCTTTTCAAACCAAAAATTATTTATAATAAACAGAGACTTTTTTCTTCTCCAAATCATCCAAAGATAATTTCTTGGACAAATCTCATGGCTTCCGCTTTCTTTTGGAGTTGTTGGTAAGGAAGCTCCTTTAAACACAAACTGTTTGAAACAACATTACCATCTAGTGGAGAATATGATCCAGCACTGATGTGAATTCCTTAATGCAGAAATATATACATTGTGTGACTGTTTCACAAATGCTGAATAAGGAGGTCAATTAGATATTAATTTTGAAAATCAATGCTTGAAGTTATGTGGCTGGTTTAACAGAGGAATAAAAGAGTCTTTGAGTCATACTGCAGGTCAGTAATACTAAAAATACAGGAAATCAGTATAAGAATCTCTGGATTAGTTTTAGTTCCATAAGATTTTCAGAAGGACACTTTGATATTCATTCTGACAAAGCAGCTAAATCTATATCTGGAAAAGAGATAACAAAATGCAATTACTCTCTCTCTATAAATTATGTAAAATTAGAGCCTGAATTCAATCAATATAAATCAAACCCGAACTCTCATCTTTCAGGTTGGTGTAAACAGAAATCTTGAGGCAGACTCAGCCACGAGGCTTGTTCTGGAAACTTCATTAGGCCTCACCAGCTGTCTTTTCCTGCATAGATGATGTTTCAGAAGACACAAGCTTAGGAAGGTTTCTGACTGATCTTGATTCTTATAATGGTGTTGTGTCCTATGGAAACAAAATGCCTTAATGCAGTGGAAGTTACGTAATTGGGAATGAATAATCTATGCCATAGGTACAGAATAAATCTTGGGATGATGAAAAATGACTGAAAAGGCCTTAGGAGCCATGGCCATTGCCAGCAAATTTAACATGAGTTCTCAGTGGGTGCTGGAACAAAAATGTTATCTACAAACATGGAAATGAAGGACTAACCATGGGCATGCAGAAGACCACCAATGGACCATCACATACAATTTCTGTGCCTGTCTTCCAATAATTATGAAAAATGGAAGGTGGTACAGAAACCTACAACATAAATTGTCAGGGACTGATAAAATGCTTCATATTGCCTGCATACTTGTACTTTAGTGAGGAGAAGTCTTGAAGTTGACCTGAAAACACTCAAAATATGTCAACATGGAATGGTGTAGGCTGACATGAGCGAGCTCTTTCTATACTCCAAGCTTGCTGGGCACAGGCTAACTCCCAACTGGGAATCATGTGACTGCCTGAGTTTGGGCCTGCACTGAGCTCAAACTAACACACTTGGCCAGGAAGCGGAGCAATAAGGTGTGGGTTCTGGGTAAAATGACCTACCTCTTTTGGAAGGCTTAGTATATCTCAGATCACAGCCAGCTTTTTGTAAATCTGCTTCTTGGGAATTGTGGAGACATGCCTTGAAAAATAGCCAAGAATCAGGAATGGAAGGGAGGAGCTGAATTTGGAACTATTAATCGGGAATGGTACATGGCCTAACTTACATCCTTCTTTCCTGACTGAAAAAACAAGATCTTAATATGCATAAAAGCTTCCAGAGTGCCCATGCCCTTAATTTCCTTAGTGAAGAGTGTTGGCAGTGCCAACAACTTCTGGGCAGAAACTATGCTTGGTAATGAAGGAAATCTGGGAGAAAAAATCTTTTTTGGCTCTGAAGGGTCTTCAATGTTTTGTTCTTGTTTGGCCTCTTCTAGATCCAACTGTCATGGAAAGTGGAAGAGTCATCATCTCTTGACACTTGATGGCTCATATGCTGCTGGTTTTCCAGAATAGATGCTTTACCAAAATGCACAGGATTGGAGTCAGTACAGAGAAGGTGACTCTCGTGGACCTCACAGCTCCCAGAAGAAAGTACCTTAGTCCCCAGTGATGTTTTTCCTCTTGACTGTTTGGCTCATCAGGACAGGGCATTCAAGTGACAGACAACAGAGCTTGCAGATGTTTGGCTTTTGTCTGTGTTGTGTGCATGTCCCACCTTTATGTTGCAAGATAGAGTAGCTGGTGGGAGGGGAATACAGAAGAGGGAAAGTATACCATAACCTTCTCTCTGGGAGAATTTTTAGTCACTGCAGTAACTAAAAATTCCTGAAATTTATAGCCCACAGCAGTGAGCTGTTGCATGTTTTTTGCTGGGATCTCTCTGGAGGTCATACAAAGGGTTTGGGTTAATCCGTGCTGTCAGCTCTTTACTTCTGACACTCTCATTTCCTCCTTCTCTCACATACACTTCTGTTCCTTTAATGATAGAACTTCCTACTTCTTTTTTAAGCAAAAGCTGACAATGGAAGTTTTTATCTTTTGTTAAGGCATGAAGTTTTTTAAAAGGGGAAACAAGAATTTACTGTACTTGCAACACAAACTCAGCACATAATAATTAGCACATATCCACTCAAATGTCCAAATATATATTCCTTAATTTGTCCACAATTTTAAGCAACTGTTGCCTTAATTTGTACCTATTTAGTCATATCTTTTAAACATTGGCCCCAGTTAAAATGGTATTGCTTTCTGGAATTGAGATGCTGGAACAGATTATGAGAGAATCTGAAATGTTGGCTTTCTTTTTTTCTTGTAGACAAATGCTAATAATTTTGGATGCCTTAAAATGTTCTAAGGATAGAAGATGTTGTTTATGCCTGCTTGATGTAGGCTAAAACTAACTTATTTTTCCTACCCTATATGGAACTTGGCAGCTACCAGAGTATGGGTAATGGCTTGCTCTGGCACCTTTCATGCCAGCCAGCATATCTA
The DNA here is from genome assembly GCF_020740725.1 of Corvus hawaiiensis. NCBI lineage: Eukaryota > Metazoa > Chordata > Aves > Passeriformes > Corvidae > Corvus > Corvus hawaiiensis. The sequence goes on along the minus strand of NC_063217.1, from coordinate 23,546,186 downwards.
AACCAGCATGCAGTAACACTGAAGTCAGCAGTTATGTATGACTCCGTCACTCTGTCCCGTGAAATCCTGTAGGAGCTTACTGAGCCACCTGGAGTTTCTGCAGCTACAATTTCTGTTCAAGCACAGTAAAACACCTACATATGTTCTGTCTCACCATCCTTTTTCTTGTTTTTCTGCAAAGTCAGTGCATTAAAGAAATCTTTCTACTCCGTTGATGTAGTTTAGCAATTTAATGCCAAACAATGAAGTTAAGGTCAGAAACACAACAGTCAAAAAATAAACCCCAAATTTGTCAGCAGTACCTTTCTCGTTAAACGTAAGGTAAGATGGCAGGTATCACCAAAAAACAGTTCCAGCAGGGGCCGTATGATAATAGACCAGCATCATGGACTGCCTTCGTGTAAGCTCCAGCAAAGTGACATATTCTAAGTGTCTGTGGCTGAACTTGCTACTTAAACTGTTATTTGATTGATGTTTCTAGGTACTACGGAAGCTTGTTCTCAGCATGATGAAGATGTCAGTGCATCCCAGAGATATGCCAGAAACTCTTGGAAGATATGGAAGATATTTTTGTGTTAACAAGTTTTCCTTTCTTTTCCATTCTAGCAGGAAGCAAACTTTTCTGACCAGGTGACTGTGTTACGTAATCAGGTGTTACTTGACTTTCTCCACTGCTTGAAAAGAACAGCACATTTTCTTCATCAGAGAAACCCTGCTGACACTGAAGCCTGCCTTTATGAGCTCTATCAGGAACTTCTAAAAACCTGAAGGTTTTCTGAGGCTTACCCCAACTATTTCACTGTGCTCAGATTTGTATTGCCTCTCAGTTCAATGGATATTTGCACTCACACCTCCTTATGGTATGTCAGACATCCTACTGCAGGTCTTGAAAATGTCATGGCTGTATCCTGTCTGGCCCTACATGCCATTCTTAACAGTCCATCTCTTTCCATTTTTAGTAAACATCTTGGTTTTTTCTTCTCTCAAAATGAGCATAATGTATATTAACAACAGGACAGGTTTACCGTACAGAATGTGCTTCAAAGGCTGTAGAATTATTCCATATTTACATACTAATTACACTGCTATTTTGCCATTTGTGAGATTTACTGCTCCTCTGTATCTGACTGTTACCTCAGTCTCTAACCACTGAAACCACCACTTAAGATCCCTTACCAAAAAATACCAGAGACAATTGGTGTATCAGGCCATTAAACACTAAACAACAACCGCATTTCAGGTTTTGTTTGTTTTGCTATCAGATTTTTTGTGATATGCCCTAAGAGAAAACTGTAAATAATGAGCTGTGAAGACATACATGTACCACTATTCCCCACCAAGAATCCATGGCTTAATGAGCTTAAAGTCCCAGCCAGCAGCTGACTCTTGAAGCTACTCAGCTCATTTTAACTAGTACATGGAACAAATGTTCGTTAAGTCATCCATTGCCTTGGCAATATCAAATCTTCAACATTACAAGAAATGTCATATCTACAGAGCCAACTATATCCTATGCATCAAATTCTGGAAAGATGGAAAAAAGAGACTGTATATAGCAGTATTATTAGTATTCACTCATCCTGTAGAAGCTTATGAAAAAAAAACCTAAGAAAACTGAACTTGAAACTTCTTAATGCTGCTTAAACAGTCAACCCCTGCCCCTCCTTCTCCCTCCCCCGCTTCCAAAAGAAATAGGACAATAGGATGGACCAAACTGTAGGAAGACTTTTCTTCCTGAGGACCATCTTGATTAGAATGACTTGCAAATAACTACTGAGAAATGGAAGCTCGCTGCCTCACTAGTAACAGAGGAGTGGACCCATACAAAAGATAACGATCATATTCTGCTTTTAGCTAGAAAATGAAAAATGTATTTCTACCTCCTTTGCAGACAAATAGTGTGAAAAGTTAACAAAAGGAAAGGCACTACAGAAAAGTGCTAGAGACCAACAGAAAGAAATAGGCATCTGGTTGAACCTAGGATCAATGGCTGTTGTCAGAACATTTTTGTCAGTTTTTCCTAATAAAAAAAGAAATGTAATGAAATTTTCCTAAAATCTCTTTGGTTCTGAAATGATGCATGAGAAAAGTCAGGGATGGGGAGCTAGTACAAGCTTCTCCAGAGCCCCTGTTTCAATCAATTCTGTTCTCTCTGCAAGAGGAGTTTCATCATCTTTCAGCATCTATAGCTCCAATGCTTTTCCACCACCATGCAAATAAATATATGATACAATTAGACAGAAGGAAAATGGCATTTATACAAAAGAATAACTGGAGTCTTGTACATAATGAAGTCCTTACTGATTTGCTTTGGGTTATGCTGAAAAGGTCTACTTTGAGGCACGGAATTCTTGCAGCCTCAGGTTTGTCTAGATGAAAGGAACATTTCTGGAAGCTGCATGAGCAAATGAGTACCTAGTGATCCACCTGAATTTAGGTCACGTAAAACTTAGTGGGTGTAAGCCACACATGTGCCTTCCGAAGGCAATGCCTGGATTGCACTCCCAATGATGGTCTGGCTGCCAGCGCTCTTCTCCCACCCACGCACCTGTTCTAGAAAAGTTCTGTTGAAGAAAAATTACTTCACATCACGGGGCGTGACACCATATAAATGCTGTGCAATGATCTAAGGTGCCTCAAGCAGCCCTGGCATTCATCCAGCTGTAGTCAAAATGTATTCTTTTCATTTCAGGCACTTTTTCTGGTGTCATCAAATTGTGTTTGCAAATATGGTGCACTGTTTGATGTGGAAAAGAATGTGAACATAGAATTTTGAAACACATGGAAGACTAGTAAGGACCGCGTTACACAGAGCAACCATTGTGCTGGAGGTGCCTAAGCAGGCTCTAAGAGAACAGGCTGGCTTGTTCAGGGAAGAGCAGTGGCATGCACAGACACCTAAACAAGCCCTGACCAGCTCCTCCTCGGAACCAGCAGCAGTGTAGACATGAAACCTGATCTGTGTGTTGGGGAGCAGCCAGGGCAGGGCTGCTCTGAAGGGGACAGTGAGCCAGGAGCTGAGGGTGACAGGCAGGCAAAGGGGACAACTTACTGACAAGAGGCATGTCCCACAATACCCCCAAAACACAAGCAAGGCAGGTCAACAGTTCAGGTGACCAGACAAGGCTTAGCTCAAGCAGGAAAGCCAAGCCCATAGGTCAGGATCAACAAGGGTATGTAGCCAGATGCAGGTGTAGCTGCAACATAGCTCAGGTGAGGACCAAGCACAAGAGACTCAGTTTAAATGCATCTCCTAAAAGATGGTGGCAGGGTGGGAAGCACCTGGCTTCTTCCAGCTTTCTGTTGAAGGGTTGCAAGGCCAGCAGGCATTGAGGCCCAGAGCTGCTGGAGGCCTGAAGTACCTCTAAGCCAGATGTCTGCAGTATCTTATTAAGCAGCCACAGCTTCAGGAGAGAGGGAAATGTATTGAGGGCACTGGCAGTATCCCATCTGACTTGGCTAAGAAGTGGTATGCTCTGCTCTCTTGACATACCAGGCTGTTTTATTACAGTGGAATTGCAGCACCTATTGTAGTGGGCTTGAAGTAAAAAAAAAATGGATTCATCTCCTTGCTCCACTGAATGGTGGAGTAAGATCCCAAAGGAGAAAAAGCACCGGCTATGTTGTCTTCTTTGCCATGCGTAGACTATTGTCCTTCATTCAGAGTCCTACTAGCTGCAGTTTTGTAACTTAGTCCTAAATAATGCAATTCTTACCAGATTATTATGTTTGAAAAAATCCCAAGAATAGTAATTGACTGCTATACTACAGTCCTTGCTGCTGAGGATTGCTGGCAGTGCTTCCATTCCAGCATGTGTCAAGCAAGAGCTGGCGGGTGCTGGGTACCTGCAGAGGAGGTACCTGGTAAGGACACAACATGTTTTGGTGGGACTGAGAGAGTTACTGTTGGGAGGGAGGAATAGCTTCCAGTAAAGGACAAGGTTCCAGTGGCTGTGTTTCCCATTTCACATTGTTTTTGCAGAGCATTGCCTGACATACCAAGTACACATTACAGACCTTTTGGAACAGTCTTTCAGAAAACCTGTAAGACAGTTTGGCACGACTTAGAACATCTGGATTGCACTGGATGTCAGCAACCAGTGAGAAACTGAAATATCTGGTGCAAATCATTGCACTTTTTTGTGACTCAATTCTCACTCTGAATAAGGGAATTTGTGCCTTTTATGAAAGTGCTTTGATCTTCCCACGATAGGCACTGTATCATTTCTCAGATTCTGTATTAAATAATGATTTCTGGAAATAGACAACAGGGCAAAATACAGAAGTACATCAAACAGCCAGAAGCTCAGGGAGTCCCAGGTACCTACCACAAACTATCACTTGCACTAGTTGGAGGAATACCAGACCAGAACTGGGTGACCATAACACACCACAGCTGGTCCTCCACCCATGCAGCACTGTTCAGTGCAAAGGTTTCAGAGATCCTGCCTTTTTCTTGCTGCACATGCCAACATTAGTTTTTCCACATTTCAGGCTAACCTCTCTCTGGACTACTGCATCCATGTAATTCACTAGCATGCTTACACTGTACCCCTTACTGCCTTTGTCATGCACCTTTGGAAACCTAAGTTGCACATACCAATGAACTCCTTCCTTCCTCCTTCACTGTTTTTTCTTTTCTTCAAAGATTAAGCATCACTGCTGGGGATTTTTATCTGTAGAAGCGATATGGAGAAAATGTTGATTGTTTCAACTTCGATTTTACAGGAGTGGTTCATTTGCTATTTCTGCTGAGGGATTCAATGTATGGATTTGCAGGTGGCTTTTTAAAAAAATATTCTCTGAATCAGAAATTACTGTTCATATGGAAGACAGTATATGATGACAATTTCTGGTACTCAGAAAACAGGAGATCTAATTTTACACATTCTTAAGGATACTCAGCTACAGCATACTCTGGGCTCTATTACTTCTTTCTCATACTTCTGGAAGGAAAAGCCCTGAGCTTTTACGAACTTGGGAACTTGTTAAGTGGTATTACTTCCCTCCAGCTTCGAGTCCAAAGCCTTTTACTGAGAATTTGTGTAAGTCCATTACTAAGTGCACTCAGATGAGAACTAGAGTCACTGTTCTCAGAAAGCATGACTGGTAAATAGATAACAAGCATCTTTACGCTTTTCTAACTATATAGAGGCAACTGTTTTATTGTACCAGGGAGTTGGATGGAAATTAACAACCACTGTAGATGGTACTGTACTTTTAGGGGAAGTCTCACACAGTTCTGAAATGGCACCCCACCAACTGTGGTTTTGTTTTTCAATGTCAAAAAATGTAACAACATAGATGTAGGCATAGATTATTATTATTATTTTTATTGCTCCTGTTAAAAAGTCAGTGTTTGAACTATGACACTATGATGTAAAAATGCAACATTACTGAGTGCTCTAACAGTATGAGGTCCATTATGACAAGATTTTAAACATGAAGCATAAGCTCCACTATGGATTTCCAAATTAAAAACAACAAGCTTAAGAGGTAAATGGATTAATAATAACTGATGTATGTGGAATTTCAATACTAAATGAATACAAAGTGGACTTGCAAGAATGAAAGATATAAAAATCACATCCTGGATGACTCTCCACTATAACAAAACACCAGTGCCTACTAACTCTGTGCTTGGGAACTGAACAAAAATATGGCAACATTCCTAATTCTGAAGCAAACCCGAACAACAGCTTATCCATGAGTATTATTGCACAGTGTTGCTTTGACTGGCTTGCAAACTACTTTTGCATTAAGAAAAGTGAGACTTACTTTTTTATTTACGTAATCTTATTTGAAATATGCATTGCAAAAAGAATGGTGTCCTAATTAGAAATTCCATACCCTTTATGAAACAGTTTAAGCATATCTGGCACACCATGAAGCTCTTGAAATGACTCTACTTCTTCAGAAAAAGTCTTAACATTTCTCAGAGGATGGGTGGGCACAGAGTAGCAAATAAAGGGAAAAAAAATGATGGTAGACATTAGTTTCTCAGCAAGAAGATGTTTTATATCACACAGCAGATCAGAAATAAATAAGATGAAATTTGAGGAGTCTGAATATAAATCCTTGAATGATGCTGCAAGAGTCACAGGCTTCACCAAATTAATGTCAGTATATTTTGTTAAGAATAATGTAGTTACTATATACAGTATGTTTATCAGATAATGCCAACTAACAATACACTAGATTAATGGTTGTCAAACAAGAAATATACTAAACCAACATATTTAAAAAAAAGGAAGGCAATCCCCCAGTTATGCATAGCTCCATATGATAATGTCCAGCTCCCTGGAGTCCAATGGATTTACAGCTTCAAGCATCAGGAAGCAGTTTTCTGAAGCGTCAACAACATAATTAACAGAACCCAGCCAAGTTGTAGGGGAAATACACTGTCAAAAATCTCAAGTCCAATCACAAATCACCCTGTAAATGTTACCACTGCATAGCTGCAATGGGGCAGTCATCCATTCAAAGGTTTTACACTGACGTATTTCTTCAAAAGACCTTCTAAAGGATGTGCTACCTAACATGGTGGTGATCCAAACAAAAAAAAAAAAATGACAAACCCAAAGCACTTAGGTTTAGAAGCACTTATTGAGGAATCCATACCATATTTACAGTGTATTGTGTATGACTGCACGCTCTAGTAAGTTTCTCCTGTTTACTATTTCTTATGTGGCATCTTACTCTTCATAGTATTTCTACACACTAAGAAGTCTTTTCCCCAAGGAACCAGCTTCTCTGATATGGAAAGCCACCATGCCCGTATCTTGCTTTGCTACAGTAAGGCATGTACAATGAACATAACAATGTCAAATCCCCATGGATCATGACAAAATGACTCAGTTCTTCCCTTTGTTTCTTGCTCAGCTTCTCTGCTCTGTTACAGCTGTACACATCAGTCACCATCCATGTGTTCTTGTCTAGAAAGTAGAGGCTTCCCATCCGTATCACCCAGCTTTTTTTGCATCTCTTCCACAGCTTTCAGCAGAGTTGCTCGCTCCTGCTCGAGAGTGAGAATGGACTGCTTCAGTTTGCCTTCATTAGTCAATAAAAGCTCTACTGTAGCTTCAAGGTTTTGGATTTTTCCATTAGCCACCTATCGAAGTAAAAAGGAGGGGAGAAAGGATGGGAAGGGAAAAAAAGGTAAATTCATTAATGACTGAAACCATCTTTATATTATTTTTTGAGATACATGAATACATATAAAATACTTTAGAAATTATGGAAAATTAAACTCAGAATATAATGCAAAGTAATGAAATTAGAAGGCTACCAAATCTGCAAATTTTATACCAAAGAACTGCAGGTTAATACAAGCTTCTGTATGGGTCAGTTGGGAGATATTTTTGCTCTAACCATTCCACTCTCAGAATTTCTTCTGCATATAAACTTTGAGGGCTAAACTAAATAAAACTTTTAAGTGGCTACATTTTAAATTCACTAGACCAAGCACCAATCCCTCCTGTGACGTGGTGTAGGACTCTTCTGAAAAGGTGTATAAATTAGAAAATTAGAATGTTAATCATATATGAAATATAACTTGTACCTGCAATTCTTCCAGGAGATCAAAGTTTTGTTTGCGCAAGCTACTGTTTGCCTTTTCTAATTTATCCAGTCTCTGATTGTCATTTAAAGATGAATCTATAAGCTCATCCTGAAGCACATGATATTCAACTTCATAAGCTTGCAACTGTTTGGCAATATCCATTTCAAACACCTGTTGTATATAAAAAAAATTATTAGGTGCTGTGCAGATCAAAAACATTGCTCTTTCAATGACTTAAAACCTATTGATCTAGATCTAGACTTAGATATTTAATCAATGCATACAAAAAAAGGACTTAGTTTTTGGCATTCACATTTCCTATTGTGGAAATGGCAAGACTGAGGCAGTAAAGTGCAATACATTGGCATTGGATCTACTTTGCTACTGATTTGCTGCCTGACTTCAGCAAAAACTACTTATACTAAAGGTTCCAAGGGTATGGACTTCATAGGGTATTCCCCTTTTCAAACTGAATACATCTCAGTTTAACATAAACCCTTCTAGACATACCCAGAATTAGCTGTCACTTCAGAAAAAGTGTGGTCCAAACCCACCTGCCACATGTACAAGTGTAAGGCTAAGTAAAATAAAAGCTTTAAATGAAAAACAGTAGACTTTGCTATCTTTATTTATGATTCTATAGTATTTTTACAGGCTGAAAGAAAATGAAATTATCTATACTTACACTAACACGCTTAACAAAAACGTTATGTAACATCAGACTAGATTTCTATTACAGTTAACCACAAATCACTGAAATGAACGTTCAGTCTTACACATGAACATTAAGAAAACCTTTTATTTTAAAAGCAGAGAAATAAATTGATGTGCAGAGTGACCCAAAGGAAAAAAACTATTTTCTTTTCTTTTTTCTAGGTTCTGGCAAGCATCTGCCTTCAAATTATTCATAACTATGACTCCAATCTCCTCTAAAAGCATTGAAGAAGGCAGTATATAAAAGGACAAGTGTGCCAATCACAGAACATAGAAGAAATAAAAGTTGATTTTTAAATGTATTTGAAAAATAGCCCAACAAGAAAGTTCCAGTGTTATTCTTAATTTTTAAACCTCTTGTACTTTATTAATTTTGAAAATGAATAAAATGCCAAATCCCACCTTAAATACCTGTTAAAAGTAACAGGAATGATTGCCTATTTTATTTATCTGCTCTGTCTACAAAACTTTAACTGTTGGTTAAAGAAAACATCAGTTTATGAAATGTTTCTGTCACATGTCACATGTGCAATAAAAAATTATCTCATAAATAGCAGCAGAAACATATATACTGAGCATCTAAGCACAGAAGGCCAAAATACAATTTTAATTCGAGTTTGATTACACATAGGGAATTTAAATTTTCTGTGAATCTGAGCATCTCTGGAGAAGACACCCTGTTGAAATTTCAATAAGACAAGCAGTGCAATTCAGCAGGGCAGAATGTTAGTTCCTCTCATGACTTCTACCACTTCTAGGCTCTGTACTCCCGAGGAGGGAGGGAAATCCCTGCTGTCATAACCAGACTATCAAAACTGAAAGGAGGGAAACATGAGGCAAATAAAATTTTGACTAGAAACCTAGAGAACTGAAGGCATGTTAAGGCAACCAAAGGCCATGCTGCAGAAGGATGAGGAGCATGGGGACTAACCCAGGAGCTCTGTATGGACTGTGGGCTGGTCAAACAGCTGCTCTCTTCAAAGTCAGCCCTGATCAAAGTGGGGGAACTGCTCTTCCTTCAACTCACTTCTACCTACCCACTTTAAATTTAGAGCATTCAGAGCTGCCTAAACAGAGCATCCCTCCCTCCCTCCACTCAAAGCACATGGTTTTCTGCAGGTCAGCTAAGCATTGCAAGTCTTTCAGCCTGGCAGGTAACATACAACCCACTTCACCCCCTGGAAATTCCTTGCTTTCCTTCCCCTTGCACAGACTTTCAGGTTCTCATCCCCTTCCTTTGACAGTAAGCACTAGGAGCAATTTTTCTGGCCCTAATGTGAGCGTGTGTCCCTGAAAGCTTTGCTGCCAGGGCTCAGAGGGAGCCCCTTGCCAGCCCTCTGCCGAGCATGTGCTGCTGCTTTCTTCATCAAGCCATGGGCTTGGATCTCCGGCAGCCCTTGGGGGGGTGTCAGCATCTGCAGTTCTGCACAGTACAGCCCCTATGTTCTGGACCACAAAGGGCCTTCAGAAAAACTGGCTAAAGCCCATCTTCTATTTGCCTGCTGCAGTTTAGATGTCAAGTGTAACAACATCTAGGGTTTTTAAACAGGCAAGCCTTAATTGAAATAATTTGTGATTTTTTCAAATTCCACAGGTATCATCTGGACTATTCTGCTAACTTAGCAACATTGCACCATTTTCCTTGTCTGCTGTTTAAAAAAATTGTATCAAGGGTTCCAGGTTTTGCTGTCTAGACTCACCACTCACTGCAAGAGTCTACACTGCCCCATGTACTCCTGACAGAATGTAAGGTGCTGTTACATACTGGGCCAGCACCATAAAAGCCAGTAGAGACAGAGTCAATGTAGGCAGGCTTCTAATTTCATTAAGTAAGGTTAACATCTGTGAGGCTCTTGTAAGTCAATTCTTGCTTCTGAAATGAGACTTGGAGGGCAAGATTCTTTGGTGAAAAAAAAATTAAAGTAATTTTCACTAAAGGCTTCATAAAGTGACAATAACCAATGGTTACAATACCATACAAAGCTACTATGTCAGCTTATAAGTCATCTGCTTCCAAAAGTTTTCAACATCTTCCAAACTACAAGAGAGTTCTCAGCTTGAAGTAGCTGTTCTGGTTTTTCTGTCGAGAACGTGTTAATAAGAGCATTCCTTTGCACACCTCTCATGTGTTCGGTTTATTTCATACCTGACTAATGGTCTTTTCCATCTGTACCAAACCCAAGTTGGGGAGAGTGCTTTTAATAAAATCAACAATAGTTTCTAGATTCTCATGCTGCAGAATCAAGGGCTTGTGGCTTCCCAAAAGGCTTAAAGCCACTTTAAATATAGCTTCTGATCCTTGAAGAAAGAGCATATCTGTGAAAACAAGGAACAAACAGATTATATCAGGCAAACACATCTTTTGACAAGAATATTAAAACAATAAATTGTCCAAGGACAACAACTTCTCATAGGAGTGACCCAGAGGCTAGATACACTGCACTGGACATGTGCTTTTGGCTATGGCTTTAAAAGTTTTATAGGATCAAGATTATTACTCTGAATAGCACACTTGACTAACACAATCGCTTACCAATTTGTTTAGTGAGTTTTCACAAAAAAAAAAAAGCAATCCAAGTTTAAGCTAAGTCTCCAATGAACTAGGTGGTCAAGTTTATAAGTGTTGCCACTTTTTGAGCATGTAATAGTTTAGTGGGCTGTTTTGATGTTCATAGGAATATAAATTTGAATAGAAATCTAACCCCAATGCCCTATAAAAATCATAATACTACAGGGAGAAAAACCTACACCTGAAGACACAACTGAAGATCTGAAATTCTGTTCTTCTCTCATCTGGTGGAGAAAGCCACAAAACCACAATACAACACTGAGCACATGAAGCTAAATGCACACTTTCCAGTAGCCTCAAGTTTCAGGTGCATGTGTTTATTTTTAGTATGTGTCTCAACCACTTCTGTTAATATGCTAATAACTATATTAATAAGTACCCTGAAATCTTAGTCATAGGGCTTAAGTGTAAATATTGCAGGTGGCCCTGCAATGACAGCACCTGGCATGCCAAGCACACTGAAACTACAGTATATAGTGACCTTTCAATGTAATGCCCATTCTTTCTTTTCCTTTACAAAGTGCCTATGTATTTATAGAGTAAAGAAATATAAGTCTGCAATAAAGGCGTCAGACAAGAAACCCAATCTGTATAAACAGCATTGCCCTGCATTTGACTTTTCTTCTACTAAAACTCAGAATCTGCTCCTAGTTTCACTGAGGGACTCACGGTGCTACAGACAGAAACATCTAACAAATGAAACAATACTGATGGAGGTGAAAAAGGAATAGAAGATACTGTGGGGTTTTATCATATTTCCTAAATATAAATTTACATTGAAAGGGCTTCTCTCTTGTTCTTTCCCTGCTTTGGATTGTGAATGCAGCCACAAAAACAATCAATCACATATAAAGTAGCACAGTGACACCAAAAAAAAAAAGTATGTCTTGATATTAAAAAAAAAAAAAGAAAAAAAAAAAGAAGAGTGAAGAAAAGAGATAGAAAAAACCAAACATGTTGTATGGGAAACAACTGCTAGCAAAACTGCAGGTAACTCTGATATAGTGAAGAACCTATGAAAACAGTTGTTAACAGCCTTTCTTAGTAAAACCAAACTCTTATTTCCAAATTTGTATCATAATGAAATTCCCCTCCTGAACACTCTAGCTTGCAATGTTGAAGCCATAACTCATTTCACTCTCTCCAAGAAAGAAAAGCACAAGTAAAAACTAACCATAAACCTCACACTTTGTCACCGTTTGTCCCAAAAGAGGTGTAACATTTTTCAGCTCTGTGTTGAGCTGAATGTGAACTCCAATGGCAGAAATGATTAAAAAGTGGTAACAGAGCAGGCATCTGCCTCAATTCTCTATTGAAACTCAAAACTATGGGAAAATGATTCATAGGGAAAGCTCTATATTAGGACAGGAAATACTGAAGATCAGCTAGGAAACAAAGTGAAAAAAGCAGAGCTAAAAAGAAAGAGTTTTTATGATTCAGCACCTGCCCCTTAATGACATGCAGATTAACTCAAGGTGACCTAAAAGTTGTGAATGAATGTCTGTATGACTGAGCTACTAAAACATGGCTGAAACCCCTCTCATGTAAAACAGCAAGTACTTAACAAAGACCTGTTTGTTATCCACTCCCCATGCTTCATGTTAAGTGGGATCCCAGCCAACAACAATACAGTGAAGGTACCCAAATTAATGTCAGCATGACTGGCAGCCTATAGGATTAAAAAAAATTAAGCTTTATCTACAATCTTGAAACAAAATAAACACTATTCTATCAATTCTCCTCTATTAATAAGTAAGCAGGGGTACTAAAGAACACATCTTTCTTAACCCCGTACTTTCATCAGTTCCTGCTCAGGAGAAGTGTTGAAAGTTTGGACAGATAAATAAAAACTTAAAAGGAGTTTTGTTACTTGATTCATAAAACAGTCTAACCCACTTCTTTTACATATTGCCTGTCAGATGCCTGCAAAAAGCACACTCTATGGAAATCCAAAGGAATGGTCTGTAACAATTGTATCATTAAATAGGAGTGGGCTAGTTTCAAACACCAAGGGTTGAGAGATAATATTAGAAAATGGCAGTGCAATCTCAGACTGTTAGTAACCTATACATCACTTACTTCAGCATCAACGTTCTTTCCTCCCAAGGGTTCTTGTAAGTGAGCAAGGAAAACCTATATATGTATATTCTGCAAAAGTGTGTGAAGACATAGGTCAAAAATTACTGGATCCTAACTTGCCATGCTGCTAATGACAGCCGACGGCAGAGTGACAGCTCAAATATTTTTTGTTCAAAGTTGTGTTTCAGAGTCTTTAGTATGGGTGAGGATGAGATTTTACTTTCTAATGTAAATAAATGTCCAGTGTTCTCATCCTACATAGCTCCAGTAAATACTGTTTTAAGGAAATTACTAAATACTTTGAAACATTAAAAACTGCAAGTGTTGGTCACGTTGAACTTTCTCCCTAAAAAACATCAGAGGTTTTTAAGAGGCAACAGTTTCTTTCACACATGCTTTTCTCTTCTTGATGTAAAATCAGACGTGTGAAGACCACGTATCTGTACCTTCTATTCTAATGCAAAGCCTTTGTTTTCTAAAGCCCTACAATCCTCCAATGACAGATAAAGTACTAATCTGTCTATTAAGGCAGAAATCCAAACATACTGAATACACAAGGCACTTTTATAACCTCACTGCAGTCAATTGTCCCATTCAAAGACACTTCTTACCATGTACAATACTATGAAAGATTAAGAATAACAAAAAGATGAACTGATTATAAACTCAGAATATGACACTTGTATACAGCACTTCATTTGATTCCTACAGATTATTACTGTCAGCTACATACTTGCTGATGTACATTAACCTTCCAGGAAAAAAGCATGCTGTTTTCCCTAGAGTTTGGATGTTAATCATGGGACATATAGTTCTACTCTACACACCATCCTTTTCACTGGGAATTTTTCTAGCATTACTTTTAGCATGCCCTTAAACAGAAACCAGCCAGGATTCTTGTTGGTTCTTCTTGAGCTCTATATTCCTATTTGTGGTAGACAGGACCATATTGTTTTTAAGTCAGGAAAGTGTCACTATTAATGTGCTAATAAATAATTTCTTCATTGCATCTCTTAAATGAGACTGACTAAAGAAAATGAAACTGGCTTCTCATTAGAAGAGAAGAACTGGGGAGAAAGCTCCAGTCCACCCCGCTCATTATGGACAATCCAGTACCACATAATGAAGTTGAAAAACAAACAACTGAAAAGGAAACAAAGCATCTTCTCAAACACCAAACAATCTATGAAATATACATCCAGAAGATAGCATCAAGGTAAATTCTTAACTGGAATTTAATTTAAAAAGAGAGCTTCTGGAGATTTTAAAAATAGGCAACAGAAGTGACTTTAGAAACGAAATCCCCAATGATTCCAAACATTTTTGGAACTAAAATTGTCAGGATAAGAAACACTAGTTTAAACATCTTATATTTCTGCAATTTGCATTTACACTGCAAAGGCCATCTCTGTGTGTGCTTTAAAACATACCCCTCAAGCTAATTTTCTGCTGACACTGCTAGAAATGATGATAATGACTGCTGGAAATTATGACAGTGGAGTAAATGGATATATTTCTCAGATGATGCCTTTGTTACATCTCTTTTCAGCTTGAAAGTAATTCATTGTTGGTGTTGGAGTGTCATTGTTATGACACAATGCCTGCCTTCATGGCATCAAATTTTACATCCTCTCTAAAAGTGGTTACAAGGTGGGGTAACAATAAGGATGAAAAAACATTAGGGACTGTTGTTTACTTTTCTCCTCTCTCTTCCAGTTTTACTGAAATACTGCACACTCCATAGGATGATCTCTGTTGTTTTTCTTCTGCTCACAGTAAGCAAAATACTTCTCCTGGGTGTCTGAAACAGATTGGATAGTAATGCTGTTCCTAATAACAGGATTCCAAATATAAGACTTCAGAAAGAACAGAGACAAGTTTTATGAAGAATTACCAAACACTCTGGATACAAATCCAAGGGGAAACTGGGAGGCAAACATGGTGAGAAACCAGGGAGCAGCATAGAGGCTGGGGCCAATCTCATGTTCCTCCAGGTGGTTATAGAGATCTCGATGGTAGTCATGAAGAAGTCGAGACAATTGGTACATCTGGATCTGCATGGAATAAGAGCAAGAGATTAAAGATCAACATGTTTTGACATTCATAATAGCAAAGTCCATGCTTCATACTTATCAGAAACAGAGAAAGATATTTGTCAATTGATGTTGGGATAAAATTGTGTGAAAACAAGAAATACTCGGAAGCCACCTAAAAGACACAGGATGGGTCACCTGTGAGCCTACAACAGGCTCATTTGCAGGATCATTTGAACCTCATTTGAACGCAACAGAAGTCTTCCTATTTATGGTTTCTGTAGTTTCCCCAGAAGTATTTTGATTTGAAAATAGTGCATTTAAGATGATGTATTCTTTTCCTAGATTATTCTTCCCTATTTTTGAGAACTCAATTTAAGTTTAGGTTTTGACAATGCTAGCTGTATTGCATTATTATTATTTAGCAGCAGCATCCTTTACTTAAAAAAAATGAAATCATACCTGTAAAATTGTCATGTCAGGACGATACTGTTTTCTCAGGCCCATGTCAAACATGAGAAACTTCAGCATTTTAAAAGCATCTTCTTCACTCATGTGAAGTAATAGAACTCCTGCTACAAAACTAAGGCCCTGGCAATATCCTACTTCCTGGTCCAGAAGTGAATAGGCTTTCAAAATATTGTAGAGTGACAGCTGCCCAGCTCCCAGCTGTGCTGAGAAGTATGGATGTGTCGGAAATGTGCGCCCTGTGAAAACAGCTGAAGTTAGTGACCTAAACTAAAAAATAAACAACAAAACTCTCCAACCCATGTCACACTGTCAAATTAAAGAGTCTTTCAAGAATGTGGATTCTTTTGAGAAGTAGATTTTGAGCCAACCCACAGGAAGACCATAAAAAAGTTAACGATACAAAGCAATTGACTCTTCCACTCTACCACTGTGTTGTTACAGTCATTGTGAAGTTAATTTAGAAACTGTCAGGGGGTGGGGAAGACCTGTTGTTTGGAACAGCTGAATACCTGGTTCTTAAGACTGGTCCCTGACTAGTTTATTAAAGCTCTTGTAGGACCTGGTCGTCTGTAATAGTGACAGACTTGATTCAGTGGCTTGATGAGTCACCCAGTTCTTTCTTGATTAAAAAGTGTTAGCTTTTAAACAACTATTAGGATCCAGGCACAGACTTAGAACATCTGATCTACTTGGGTTGAGCCGCCTTCCCTTTACTTTTTCTTTTTGTCTTTTTCATGTAAGTGTGTCTCTTGTCACATCTCTCCTTGCCTTGGTCCCTAGAAGTCTTATGGGTCCTTCCTCCTTTCCTGCACCATGAAGCTCAGACTTTTGCATGCGCTGATCCATTTCACCAACATGATAGAAAAATCCCCTTTTACATGGGGTTGGTTGTTCTGCCCATGAACACCAACACAAATGACAAGTGCTTGGAGAGTGGGACTCAGATGTCAGAGCAAAATTTTCTCTTGCTAGCAATGGGCTTTGTCTCTATTCCTCATGTCTCTATAAATCCCAGCCTAAGGTAAACTATACTAATTGTAGAGCTGTAAGAGCACAACAGAGCCATTTCTAG
The DNA here is from genome assembly GCF_020740725.1 of Corvus hawaiiensis. Taxonomy (NCBI): domain Eukaryota; kingdom Metazoa; phylum Chordata; class Aves; order Passeriformes; family Corvidae; genus Corvus; species Corvus hawaiiensis. The sequence continues at coordinate 23,529,687 of NC_063217.1, read as the reverse complement.
TCCTCCAGTTCTAGAACAAGATGATGGCTTTCACCCCAGACTGGCTTATCTGTAAACTTTCATACAGCACTTGGTGTCCTAAAAACAAACCAAACCAACCAGGTAACTTGCACAATCAGTTTGACCCACAACATTTACTCAGTGAGTAAAAACTCAGTTTGCCTTTTTTTTTTTTTTTCTGCAGCCTGTACCATACCAAGAATTGTGTAGCTATATATAAGCTACGATATATGCTATATACATATTATGTGAGAGCACAGCTAATGGAGGCAGCCAACAGACACAGCCCTTTGTGCAGCCATTTCTGGGCTTTGTTTCCTTGAGCTATGAGCATATGGAGACTTTGTCCAGGATCAGCACGGGACTCCTGCAAATGTGAGGGTACTGCTGCTGGCTGGTAAGGCTGGTGCTGGTAAGGCTGATGCTAACCAACCTTTGTCAGTTGCCCTTGATGACAGGGTGCCTGGAGCCTTTGTTCCAGCTGATCCCTTATTAGGGAGGGTCACTAATGACCTGGGCAATGGGGCAGAGCACACCCTCAGCAAGTTTGAAGATGATAGAAAACTGGGAGTAGTTAGAGATACACTTGCTACCATTCAGAGGGACTTCAACAGGCTGGTGAAATGAGCTGCCAGGAACTTCATAAAGTTCAACAAAGTTAAGTGCAAAAATCCTGCACCTGGAGGGAACAAATGCATGCACCAGCATTTGCCACCCATCCAGAAAGCAGCTTTGCAGAAAAGGACCCAAGGGTCCTGGTGGTCAGCAGGTTGAACACGGGCCAGCAATTTGCCCTTGTAGAAAAGAAGGCTGATGGTATCCTGGGCTGCACTGGGAGTGCTGCCAGCATTTGGAGGCAGGTGATCCTTCCCCTCTACTCGGCACTGGTGAGGCCACATCTGGACTGCTGCGTCCAGTTCTCTGTTCCCACTACAAAAGTGATATGCCCATACTGGAGAGAGTCCAGCAAAGGGCCACTAGGATAATGGAGGGACTGGAGCATCCCTTCTATGAAGAGAGGTTGAGAGAACTGGGACTGTTCAGCCTGGAGAAGGAAAGGCTCAGGGGGATGCACAAATACCCAGTGGAAGGGAATGAAGAAGAAGGAACTAGGCTCTTCCCAGTAGTGCTCACTGACAACAAGAGGCAGTGGGCACAAATTGAAAAACAGTAAATTCCACCTTTTTTTTTTTTTTTTTTTTTAAATTATAAAGGTGGATAGACATTGGCACAGGCTGCCCAAAGAGGTTGTGAAGTCTCCATCTATGGTCATACTCAAAATCTGAGCAAACATGATCCTAGGCAGCCTGGGCAGCTCTTGCTTTGAGCAAGGGGTATTTGGACTAGATGATCTCAAGAGCTCCTTTCCAATCTCAACCACTCTGATTCTGTGAACAAAGACATTAAAGACTTAACCTTTAACCTTTACAGATTTTTAAAAAAAATCTTCCAAAGGCAAATTTTTCACTTTTAGGAAAAAACCCTCCCCCTATCAAACTTCCTCTGAAATACCTCAACAGAGGTATTTTGAAATTTGAATACCTCTTTTGTTCTAGTATTAAGTGGAGCTTGTTTTCTGGTTGCCCACTTGTTAAATACCACCCCACCCTTTAGCTTCTGGAATGCTGCTGCGCTGCCAGATAATATCAGAACTCCTGTTTCAAGACAAAGCCCGGGGTAGAGTCCTTCCGCCATCTGGTAGCTGCTGTAGCCTGTCACATGGGACATGGCACTCAGTCCTGAGTAGGTCTCCCTGGCCAGGGTGTCAGAGTTGAATGTTACAGAAGAAGTATTTCTAGCTTTCAAATGAGAAGAAGCTTGCATTCCTTTGCTTGAAGGACAAGCTTCTACAGCACAGTCTAAAGGCAGACCTGCACTGCCTCACTCAGCCAGCAAAGCTCATTTCATGTAAGTCATGAAAAAGAGTTACAAACTCAGCAAGAATAAAAATGCGAAGAAGTTCTAAAAAGCAGTAAATGGAGGAGGAGAAGAACTGCTAAACTCACAAGCTGATGTGTTTCTGGGTGCTCTGAGTTAACTAAGAATTTTAGCCTTTATTTTGGAGCAAAGGTCTCTGGCCCTGCTGAAAAGAGACTCTAAATGAACTGTGATACCTCTAGAGGCCCAGAATGTGAGAGTAAGTACCTACTACTTTATTTTTTTAGATGCAATAAAACAAAACATAATTTTATACCATGTTCAGCAAACACCCAGTGATGGATGGTTTCCTACACTGATAGCACTGTGACATGTAAACTGGGCCAGCAAAGCAGCTGCTATACCTTAGCCCTGCATCCACATGCACACTGCTGGCGTCAATCTCAGGAAGCACTATTTACATCTGAGGATGCATCAATTCAACTAAGTGCAAGCAATGCTATTACAGCTTTGGCTCATACTGTATCAACAAGACCTATTTAGCCTAATTTGGGAAAGGTTTTTAGGTATTACAACCACATGTTGCAAGAACATAGTTTTTTTCTTTCAAGGTATAAGTGCATGCTTTCAGAAGGATTCTTAAAGATTTTTAAGAAAATGCTTCTGATAGCCTGAAGGAATGCAAGGCAGAACATGCAAATTCCTTCTAGCTGCCTATCCAGTTATGCTGTCGGTTACCGTGCAGCACAGCTCTATTTCAGTGTGAATCACTAGGAAGTCTTCAGCTTCCTAATTCATCTTATGGTTATGACAGGACCCAATCCCTCCCTCAGCTAATGGGCTGGCAAATAGCACCCTGGCAAAAACAACACCTTGCTTGAAAACCACCACGAAGTTACCAATTTGCCAACACATGCAGTCATTTGTTTCTACGAGAAGAACACATGGCTAAGATGAGAAAGTATTTGTGCGCAGAACCAGGCAGAAAACATAAACAGCTTGCCAAGCCAGTAAGCCCCAGTCTGCTATGTGAGACAACCAAGCTCAGACTGATAGTGCTCCCTACTGTCCAGGAGTCATCCCAGCACCATCCCTCTGCTGAAGGTGTTCAATTAATTGACCCAGCACAAAACTGTTCGCCTCTTACTGAACCACTTCAGCGTCCTACCCTTCACTGCCAGGGCTACCAATACCAGCTGTGGTGGAACAATAGGTATTTGCTAGCAAATGATCTCTGGCTGCATGTAAATGTCTCTCTCAAACACAAAAGATTGTTGTCTGGCACTGCTCAGTCATGGGGAGTTCCTAGATCTGGTGTGAAAAGTGTGAAGGGAAACAATTTGCACACATCCACTGCCTATTCCCAGCTGGCATTAAGGCTCCTTGGCCTGTTACTTTCCCAGTGCCAAGCTGAAAGCAGGCAGGTCTGCCAAGTAGGGGAAAGTGAAGGTGACATCCACCACCACCCTTTCCCACCTCCGGTCACGCCACTTTCTGCAGGAACACACCTGTTCCTTCTCATTCCTATGTATTTTCTATGCACTGCTCTGGTATTTTGACTCACTTTACTAAGTGTTGCAGAAACAGAGAAAATACCCTCTTTGTCATCTAAAGCTTAAGTCACCATCTAAACTCAGCAAATCTTCTCACAGTTTAGTACCCACTGAAGACAGTCAGCATGTTGAGTCTTTAATAAAATAATAAATGTGTGCTCCCAGACAGCCCTGGGTATAGGTAATCCTTCCTCATCAGGTAAGAAAGGGGGTACATTCATTAGCAGTGAAAAATGCTTAAATACTGTTTGAGTAGTTATAAAGAGCAGAATTATGATGGGATAATTCTGTACTACTGCTTTACAGAAAAGATGTAAGAGAAAATAATGCAAAGGGTAATAATCATTTGGATCAGACCAAGTACAACTTTTTCCATAAATTTTTAGCATTCCTTCATATGACATTTGGTTACTTGCAGTGCATAATTTCCTTTGATGGAGTTTTTCATTGCAAATTCTTTTAATCAAATGTAGTGATAATGCACTTCTTAAATTGCCCCACACAGCTCCTCAGAACCAAAATGCCAGTGCTGTGCTCTGGAAGACATTGATTCTTTGCCTTTATTAGGAAAGAACATAATGAATACTGAGTTCAGTGTGGGATTATCCCACACACAAGAGCTGTGATCCTCTTGGAAAAGCATCAGCTCCTGGTTTCTCACACCAGATTAAAAGCAGTTCTTACCAACAACCTATTATTAAACAGTGAAAGGCTTTTTGTGTGTTACCTTCTTTAGGTATCTTACAGAGATCATAAACCCCTTGTTTTAATTTCAGACCACTACTGTACTTACCTAGGTCAATAAGAATTGCATGCTGTTGGGAAGTTAGTTGTTTTAGGAGTTCTTTATAAGGTGTGTCCTTTGGTTGTTGTTTACTTGGAAACTGATGTTTCAGATGGTATTGCTCTGCTAGAAACTTCCATATCTCCCCACGGTGGTGACGTGGTACTCCTGAGTAGAGAAAGCAATTAAACCAGTAATTTGTACTCCTACTGAGGGTTCTGCTATAGTTGAGCTAACAGGACTGAGGAACTGAAGATCCCTATCTGCTACACAGGCAGGCAGATCCCTATTGGTTACCTCCAGTGGACCACAGAAGTAGATAAACTACAAGGCTTTTACTTCCTCAACCAATAAAAGACATCAGCACCATAACAGGAGAGATTTAAGGCAGAAAGAAACACCATGAGCTGCCTAAGATTAATGCTTACATCTAGTCTGAGAAGCACTAGAACAGGCATCAAGAATTGCAATACTTGTCTCTGAAAAGTTGTATGTTTATCTCCCATTTTTCCATGCAAAGTACACAATAAAGCACTGCAATAGAACTAATTGACAGTTTCACTGTCAACATAGCATGGACTTTGTTGTTACAAGTATGTTTTAGGAAGGTGGGATGCACACGTACCAAAAATATAAATAAGTACAAATGAGATGTGATATAGAGACTACAACACAAAGCAGATAATCAGCGGGCAAGTATTGTATTTCTAGTTTTGCTATCAGCTTGCTTAATGACTGGTACACATTAAAATGTTTTAAAACTTGAATTTATTTCTCTGTAAAGAGGGAGGATGCTACTTAACTATTTCACATAAGTAATGATAGCCTTCATTTTTAAACTGTATGTAAAGCTCTGAGAGTATAATTAATTCAGCACAAGGCTCTCACTCACTATTAAATCCTCTCCACAAGAAATCAATGCACTTTCACTTGGGAAAGTATTCTGTCTAATCCATAGTGCACTGGAACCAGATATTACAGTTTGAAGTAACTCACAGCTTGACGTTTTTAGGACTGTTTTTTTTCTTTTGGTATACATGTAACATATGGAGGACAATAACCACAGGAGAAATCAAGACTTGCTCAAGCATACAACTTACAAGGAAAGATAACAAAACATATTAGGATTTGATATTGTTAGAAATCTAGACTTATCCAGTCATTTTAAATGGGCACTTTGGTTTAACTTGCTGGTATAATTGCACATAGCCTGGTGCAATATTTAAAATATTGAACTTCTGACAGTGGTTAAATCTTGACACTTTCTTTACATGTTGGAAAGCTTTGTATAGAACTATAAAAAGCTCCTTGGAGTAGCCATCTTCACCATCGGCTCCATACAGCGCTCAGCCTAAGGCCTTTGGGTCCAATCATGGCAAATGTAATATTGAGTAATAGCCCCATTTCTTAGAATATTTAATAAACATCCTTAGGTTATATTACTTTTGGTGCAGTGGAGATAGGGATGGTTGCTCAGCCCTGCAGTTGCGAGGAAGACTGTAAGTGGTGTTTGCAGCGAAAAAGTGTTCTTGAACTCAGAGAAAAGGCAGTTCTGCAGAGATACCCATGCCTACTGTTTGTGCACAGACACAGTACACAGGCTGGAACAGAGAATTTCCAGAAAACAATGCAGGGCTTCTTCAGTTATTCACACAGTCATTTATTTGCATTATCCAAGCTTTTTTTCTTTAATTGTAACTTCTAATTTATAAAATCAGATTGCAACAATTGTAATACACTGAGGTAGCGTACAACTCTCCTGTAAGGGCAGATGTTACTCAAAAATGTATGCTATAGCTCCAGTATACAACTGCAGCTACCACTGAAAGGGACTGGTACTTGCATTTGCATGACCATGATGGTACCAAAAGTTGTTACTTGTTTGGTCAGCAGCCTGAGAACAGCACTAGAGAGAATCTGGTTATAAGGAGTGATTAAGTGGCCACACTATTCCTTTTCTGATACTATTTACATGCATTTCGACAACTCAAAAAACCAAACCGTGTTTACCTTGCCCAACAGCAGAGTGTATTTTTTCCACATCAAATTTAATCTTTGACCTTCCAGGTGTACTCAACATTTTTTCCCAAATCAAAGTTACATCTTTTAAGCATGGTGTGATTTCTTCGTAGTCAAGTTTCAGACGTCTGTTCTGCAAATTGTTTTCAGATGCTAAAAAGTGATATGAATGTAGCAGTTAATATTGTTTACTATTTGTAAAATGGATTAATTTAACTTACGACTTCATCGTGCAATCCACCTGAAACATTATGTATTTAAACATTAGTGATTGTGGGGTTGGATTGGTTTGTTTGGTTTTTAAAGATATTACATGCAATATTAATTATGTTTGGCCAGGTAAATTAAATTCCCTACTGCTAGTCAACTCCTAAATATGAAGAAACATGAGAGATGATGACTAATGAAATAAACATAAGATTTTCATAACAGGAATTTTCATTTTCCCAGCTCTTCAGTGCAGAAGACCTTCAGCAAATAAAAACACAAACCCAATTTAGTCATCTATTTGTTATGCATACATTTCCATAATAGTAATGACAAAGTAAAAAAATTACTTTAAAGGTGATCATTCACAGATTTACAGATTACATAAAAAGGAAAGTTCAAGTATAGAAAATTCCAGAGCCCTGGACGCAAATAGGGCTATAAGCACTACATTTATGTGCGACTCCCCTGAAGTCCCCAATGAATAAATAGGAACAAAGGTCAATGCATAACTCAGTCTTAAATATGACAGTTTAGATCATCACAGCTCCTGGAGCAGAGATTCACTGTTGTACTGGTGGTTTTCCCACATTACAATTTATGAGAATATTGCACTGTATCTTCATGTGTTATCTATAAGGGATTAAAAAAAAATTTAAACAATAGCTGGGAAAGCATCAAAAAACCATGGCAGAAATGAAAACAATTCTGCAGCTGAGTGTAATTCCAAAGTTTAGAAGTGGAGTGAGAACTTCAAAGGGAGTCTTGGTAAAGCTTTTAAATTTTTTTTTTCTGTGGGGGCATTTTAGTACTATAATGTGCCTGGAAAACAGGATTTATTAATGGTAATCATGTAAACTAAATAATAAAGCATGTTTTGTGCCAGTAGATGGATTTGTGCAGCTAACAAGACTGAAAAAGTAGAAGAGGAGAAAAAGAGGTGTAGTTCAGATGAGACACAAATATGTCAGTCATTTATTCCTACAAGGATGAAATGATAAAACAAAATGCTATAAGGAATCCAAGACTAAGCTAAAAAGAGAGCACTAAGGAGAGACATAAACAGTGGGAAATTTATGGAGAAATTAACAAAATAGGTTTCAATTTTTTAACTAGGCTGTAATGTGGCTGAGTACTCAATGCACCTAGTTCCAGGACAAGAGCAGCTCTCTACTTGCAAAAAATGAGCAGAGCAAAAGTTCAAAATATGTAGAAGTCTGGAAAGGTTCTACAGTATTAAACAAAAATTAAAAAATAATTCTCCTACAAATAACACAATTTTTGAAATAGTGTATCATAAAGTGATCATGTTTATTAATTAATTTGCCATGATGTCAGTACTTCTTTGTTGTGATGATGCATTACTGTAATGGTAACAAGATACTCATATTTTGAGGACATTCTGCCATATATCATAAGCCTGCTGCTACTTTGGAGGATTTCACTTATGAATTCACAGAATCACTCCTATCCATTTCAGTCTTGAGACAATCTATGTTAAAATGTTGTTATATTATCTTTTGATAGTTTAACTCTCTATTATTTGTATTTTCAACTCCTTTATATAAATTTACTAAACAGTTAAAGACTGCCTGAAATTTACATTTCATAATGACACTATCAAGACACTAAACTCAACTTGTTCTGAGAGCTGTATCTGCAATTAAGGTTTTTTAGATTATTGAATTCTGGGAGTCACAAAGGGTTACCTTGTCCTGTACTCCCACTGACTACACAAGCTTCTAGATTTTAGAAACTGAGAAAGAAAAGAACTGTTTGTATCTGGGAAGTACACCTCCTCATCCTGTAGTTGCTTTCATATGTGAATGACTTTATTCAATGAGGTTATTCATGTGAGTTATGAGATTACCTAAGTGTTTGCAAGATTCGGATCTCAGAGTATTTAATTTTTAATTCAGTGATTAACTACAGATCCATGAAATACAATTATAGCTGCCTATCCACACTGAAAGTGATTCAGTCCATCTAAACTATTTTTCAACCTCTCACATCTTTGTCAGGTCAAAACCAACATATTTATAAATCAGAATATTAAAAACCCGCAAAACACAGGTGGTATTGTATGAATATAACTTAAAAAAAGGGCATTTAAATTTCAGCCTAATTGAAAACGAACTCAGAGAAATCTTTCAATGTTTCATCTTCCGCAAACAAATGTCTTCTGGTGCTTGGCAACTTCTCAGACTTTTCTGCTTTATATTCAGTCTTCGTATGCTATGTGCAAAAATGTGACGTGTGAGGACTGAGGTGAGAATATGCCTTTATCAACAAGCTTATTTAGATACTGACACTACCCAGTGTCAGTATCTACATAATTCTAAATAATTCCCAATATCACACATAAGCGCAACTAGTAAAGATGCTGTGCTCGCTGCAGCACAGTCATCTGTTGTTTTCAAGTATTGTCTCACCATCTGAGCTCTTCATGCAGCAGCTACCTAGGACAACTTCCTCACCCTTCAGGGCGTACAGCACAGCTGGGCCTTCAGTTCTGCCAACACCCACCTCATTCATTCACTAACTGGCTTTTTAGATATGCTCATCTTAATGTATCTGTGATGGTTTTGCAATTTTTTCTTTTGGGGAGACAAAATTGGAGCACCTAGGTAAACTTACTAAAATGTGTATGGATATTAATGACCTGCACTTGCCAAAATTTGACTGCAGGCTGTAGATTCAGATAATTTGAATACAAGAGAAATTTTAAAAATATCAGGAGTATAAATACACAATACAGAGAAAATTTATTTCTAAATGCCATTAAAACGTTACAGAAGCTCATTTATAACAGCACTGTTCTAAGCTTGAAGAGATTGTATAAATAATTTCTCTCAGTACCTCTTCTCCAGATGGTCTCAGCCTCTGGCCAAGGACTCTGTATATTTGGTATCCATAGCCATATTTTATTTTACTGGATTAGCTAGTACATTGCTGGGAACATGCTTGTCACCTGTGGGGTTCTTAGGAAACTCGGGTGTCAGGTGTTCTTCAGATAGGGTTGAAACAGAAGAGCTATACTGCCGGGTGCAAACAGCCTACAGGTGGGCCAAGTGCTTTTGCAGGCCATATCCAATATTCAAGAGGTGTTTTGTCTTTCCAGCCGCATGTCTTAGCCTGAGTTTAAAGAAGGATTTCAAGTTTGGTGTACTGACCTTTTCACACAGCTGGGCCCTCTCTCTACACACTTCTTGGAAGTCAATCCTTCATCAAGTTTACACAAGAAAATGAAGAATTGCCATTTTCATGCCAGGTACCTCCCCTTTTGAGGGTTCAGGTGCCTACTCCCTTCCTGAACACCTAAAATCACCCAGATAAACATTTCTGTCCTCATCATTCATATCTTCAAAGGAGCAGCTCTCAAAGGCAATCACTTGTGATTCTGCATAACAGCTGTTCTTTATATGTAAAAATTGCCACCAAAATGGATTTGTCACAGCTCAGTCATTCACAGAAAAATTGTGGTTAAGAATAATTGCAAATTACAATTTCTCGAGTTCCTTCTCATCACCCTTTGGACTGATCTAAGTCATTACTTCTCTACAGAAACCTTGCCTGCACAGTGTGGGTACTACTGCAGGCACCCATAGTTCCAAGTCCACAACCACCTCTTTCAGAACTTCCTTTGAGCCTCAAGACTGGCTAAACACAACGTTGTAATGACCAACACTTAGACAAGGACCTGCGGATGTGAATGTAGAAAAGAATTCAGTTCACGATACTGATCATGATGAATTCCTTGCAAGAGCTTCTTGGCACAAGCCTAATAAACCTCAGCCATGGTAAACCTAAGAGTGTCACTTCAGATCAAGTAAACAAATAATAAGGTGAAGTAATGAAAAAACTTTCATCCATTGTCACCTACACTAATGAGTGCTGAGGGAGATGTTGCTAATTTGATTTACCTATACGCTCCTAAAACATTTCATTAAGGCTTGGTGCAGTCCACTGCCAAAGCCACAGAGAAAACCAAAAGGTGAACTTGTATTGCAGTAGGGTGTAGTACCCAAGAACTTCACCAACCTTGTAACTTCTGGTTTTCTTTCTCCATTCTGAGGAGCAGTATCTGCTGAATAATGGCTTTCTTCCACAGCTCACGAAGCTCATGGGGTGACCGTTTCCTTTCTTCTTTCACTGGCCCAAAGGGGCCATCTTCACACACTGGTTCCAATGGGGATCTGGGTGGAAGATCTCCCAGTTCACAGTAATCTTTAAAAAAGAGAGACTGTTGTTAACTACTTGGATATCACGAACAGGTGAATGAAGGGACACAATCTGAAAGACTGCACATATATACAAACACACACACATCTGCATATATACACTAACTCATATATCTATCTGTATCTAGATACACAGATAGATAGATAGATAAGAAGTAGCAATACCAAGCAAGGTTTCCTAAGTGACAGTTTCAAGCGGACTTACAAGCTGCTTCACAATGATAATCATACATGCTAAAGCCTAGAATAATTTTTTCTATAACCTGGTAAAAACATTGTACCACACACCAAGACCACATCTTGCTAATTACAACTTGACATGTAGAGAGTTGAAAGGAAAAGGCAAGTCTGAGAAATTACAAAAACATAACCTACAGCTGAAATGTGGCATGACTCAAATAGCAGATAAAATCAAATATAGCACCCACATAATTTGAAGAGTAATCTCTAAAGTGTGTTTAACAAAGAGAATACACGCCCTTAGCTGCACAAACAAACCACCACCTAAGGCCATACAATGGGATGATTACCATTTCTTAAAGTAAATAGGCGGAAAGAGAGAGAGGCACTTAAGACATGTTTGTTTTCACTTCTCATTTTTAACCATATCATAACCTTCTGAACTTTTCTTTTGGCTTCAGCTGGCCTACCACAAAATATATCATTTTGTCAAGCATGCAAGGTAATTCTAAGACTGAAAACATTACAAAAGAAAGTGAACATTAAATAAATCTCAGGCAAATTGAAAAATCATTTATTTTTAGGGAAGGATGTATAACATTACTTTAAAACAAGCAATCAATGTAAGAAGCACAAGCTCTTATACTTTGTTTTCTTAGTACCTGCTGTAGTATCACTTAATTTTATTGTTTTATACAGCTTCTCTGGAGGCTCAGTAGTCTTTGACATAACCTGTATCTAGAAGAAAAGTTACTCAATTCACCAACTTTAAAAAATGGTCAAAACAACCAATCTCTTCCTACCAAATCCCACACAGAAGGCCATCGCAACAGCACTTCTTCACCCAACTGGAATGGCTATGAAACGGCTCCCTGACCTATATATGCAAGACAACGCTCTAAAGTTAGTGCAATGAAATCCATTCGCAATCTCGCCAGCCAAGGACAAGTACATCTGTGTGTGCTATTTCAAACAGCTCCTGCAGAAGGAGCATTCCTGAAGCAATTATTCTGATGGCAGCTCAGGGGTCCCCTTCTTTATCATTGCCTAGCATGGTGGTAAAGATCTTTAATTAAACACACACAAATCATGTCATCTCGTCAAAACTAACAAAATAGGAAGGTTTTCACCCCTTCAAGTTCTGCTCAGACTGTCACTATACTTTGACTCACGCAGTTCGTACGCAGCTATTCTTTTCTTGTTTGTTCTAAGGCACTCGCACAACTGAGCTCAGATGACTAAGAATGGAAATGTTCACAGCTGTTCACTTCTGCTTTTCTAAGTCTTGCCACTGTCAATCTTCTCCTCTCAAAGAGTCAGAGAGAAGTAGAGTGGGTCCAAATACCACCCGCTTCCTTATACATTTATTTGCTTGCCACCACAGTTAAAGTCTAGGGCTAAAATATACATATAAAAATAAATGTAACATATTCAGCTAGCAGAACAATTTAAACCTTTACAACCTTGCACTCTGGATATAGGTGTGGATACCCATACTTCTAGTATCTACAGCATTTGAAAAAACAATGAACATCATGGGAATGAGAATTAAGCAATGGTCAAATATTTGACACTTTAATGGCAATCACCATTTGTTGTAAAGAAAGTAAAAAAACCAACAGATGCACTCAGAAATACAGCTGGTTATGAAAAGTATCAATACAACGAAGAGACTGTATTGTATTCATTAAAAGAAACTGGGAAACATTAATTTTTTTTCTTTACAGGTAAACTGAAAGACTTCAATGGGCTAAGATCTGCAATTATAAAAGAGATACAGGCAAATGACAGCAGGCAGAGAAGGCACACCCAGTCAATAATTCTCAACATGTACTGACCATGAAAGGAAAATTATTTTTATTTGATTGCTGGTTTTGATGCAATTGTTGGTTTGGATGCACATGCTATACTGTCAACAATGTTCTGTACATTTTTGTGTAGAATTTCTAAATATAGTAGCTTTTATCACAATTTGCCTTAGTGCATATTAAGAAATATTTAAAGGGAAATGCTGTTAAGGATAATGCTGGTAGAATTCACTTCATTTGATTGAATAAAATAATAAAGAAATAAAAAGAGAATATTCAAGGGAAGTTGTTAATTTCCTCTAAGGCTGCACACAATACTGACACCATAAGAAAGAGGAATCAACAGAAATGGTCACCATTCACCAATGCAAAAAAGTAAAAGTGATCCAGATAGGAAACCCCTTATCTACTGTACGCTGTCTGTGGTCTATTCACATCTTACATTCACGTTCCATTCTCACAACATCCACTACAGAATGCAGGCACATCTTGGGGCAAACAAGTCTCTTCTCTACATCCTCCCAGTGGTTTATGTATCTCTTTTAGAGTCAGATGTGTATTCTGATTTTATGTATGTATATGTGCACTAGTGTGTTAGAAAATAATAGACTATGTCCAGATACAGTTTATGGCTAACTACTTGCAAAAAAAGCCCTAAAGCCAAAAAAACCCCAGGCTGGCAAAACACATGCAAGGAAATGGATTAAACACGTTGCATTCCTAAAGCAAGAATGAACACATTCAACATCTAGAATCTTCCTGTCTTTAGTGTACACATCCTGCTTCCCCAGGACAAATTTTAGGGATTGGTCTTCAAGTACCAAATTCACAAGTTTATCAGAGACATTACTCACTTGTCGTCCTCCAGTGATCAAACTGTGGCAACACCTGAACTGCTGCAAAGCATTAACTACTGAAGACCATGGTCCTGCTTCCATTTAGGCTGAAAATTTCCCATCTGTGGCTGATTAATCTGATAAAATCAGTATTCATTAAAAGAAATCATGCTTAAGGCTATAAAAGAAAACTGAAAGGTTACAAAATTATATAAGCTGAACAATTATGATTATCAACCCTACCTCTAATGCTTCTGTGAAGAGTCCTAGGATTGATTTTGCCTTCCAAATGGCAGCTCCTTTTCTATTTTTTCTTCTGCTTCTTATAATTTGTGGACATTTAACAGAAAGTCTAAAGTCCACTCTGATAAAGTGCAACACATTGACAAGCTGCCTTCCTTCCTGTCTGCACACTGGCATGAGGCAGGATTTGCAGAATGCAAAACGAACCTGTTTAACTGCTCAGGTGGCCTGTCGGAAGTCTGCAGAGTTGCATCAGCTGTTTGGCTGGTAAGGGAGGGAGGAAGGTGGAATGTGAAGGCAATCCCTCAAAGCAAAATAAAAAACTCAGACATTTGGTAAGTCAGCACTAACCCCTGTCCATGAACATACAAGGTGATGAAGAGACATGCCACCCAGCTTCCAGATCCAGAACAGACAAGAGCAAAAATACTGTAACAAGGAACTGAGTATTCCATTGTTATGCACCAGGGATCTGGAGGATAGCAGAGAAAGAGCAATTCAACTGCATGTAACTGGGAGCTCCCATTCCACTGAACCAAACTGCCATGTGTTAAAGTACGAACAATGTGCAGCCTTCAGAACTTTTATGAGATTAGTAAGTGCACTTAAACAGGATCTGAATGCTTCAGCACACACTGAAATACTGCTTCCCTGTTCACCTGCCAACTTAGTCAGCTTTTGTTGACTCCTATTCCACGTTTGACCTGACCCCAACTCCTTTCAGATATATTGCTTCCTTTCCGGCAGCTTCCATATAGAATTCTACCTCCATACATGCTACTCATAGAAGCCTACCGCACTTCTGTTCTCTAAGGTTCAGGATTTGGCAAGTTGACTCGATAAATATTAATATATTTGATCAATGGTAATTTTATGGTAGTTTTCCATTTGAGGTTCATTCTTGGACTACACTTCAGAACTATTCTTCTGCACAATGAAATTTTACAAGTCTGTGAGTCAAATCCAAGCATTCTCTGAGAAACTGCACTTCACTGGGAAAACCACCATCTTTCCTGGGCTTGTGAGAACTTTTGCAAAGTACTGAACTGTAGATGACACTGCTCATGAACCAGATGGAAATGTTGCTCAAATATTCTAGTGCATCCATATGTACCTCAAAAGCACTCCTCTTATGCTTCCACCACTTATAATACCCAACAAAGGACAAGGCCAGTAGGAACAATGGGCTGAGATGGAATTTGTACAGCTGATTTGTTCTTTTATACTCACTGTTGGCTTTACATGGCAGTGCTTCAACCTTAAGGTGCAGAGTATCCCTACACTCCAAAAGGATCAACAAATGAATTACACAAAACTCTTATGTGGAAAGATGACACAAAAAACAAAGTACAAAAGATTAGGAAGGAAGTATCATGATATATTACTACCAGGGACCACACTAAAGAAAGTTTGTACGTGGAAAGCTGGTGAATGACCGCAGTAGTAATTAAAACAGAAAATATCTGACCGGAAGTGATACAAACAGGAATATTTCATTTGTAAATGACTAAGAAAAAATTAGTTTATCAAATATTTTCCTAATCAATCCACCTCAGTATTAAACAAGGTTTAAATGACGAACCAACCTAAAAGCATAAATTTAAAAAACATTCTTTCAGAAGCACTTAGTCTAACCAACCTCAACTATCAAAACCAAGACAAGAAGATTCATCTTTGACTAGAAACTCCAACACTTCAAGTAGAAAGGAAGGGCTGGTAGGGAGGAGGCTCAATAATAACGCATTAACACCATCCGCACTAAGGAATTGTTTACACATGGCTCTCTACATGCAGTGTTTACCAGTCGCATCCATGCTCTGGGGTTAAAAAGTCAGACAAGATATGGTAAGAATGTGGACAGAAAATCCATTAAGCCTTTTATTTACTGCATTATGTTATTTTTCTTTGCTGCAATTTAAACTTTACAAAATTCAGCTCGGTAAACAAACAAGAGAATTTCGCAGTCACTTAAGATTCAATTGCCAAAAGAAAAGACATCAACAACATCCTTAGTTCTCTTCAGATTTTCCATTCGGGTAGTGCAACACCTTCTTTCACACAGAAATAAAGACGAATGCAAACTTCTATAACCAAAGATTTAATATTCCTATTATTTTACATAGCTGCCTGGAATATTTAACTTCAAAACCAGATGTGGTAAAATGACCAGAAGCCTTCTGTAATCAGAAAGCTTCAGATACAGAATCACAAGAAGGAACAAGTTCTCATCTGACATACAACTTAAAGCAATGGCTGAATAAGGAATTCTTGAAAAATTGTGTATTTCAACACTGTTGATTACAATCAGCTCTGAAAGATGCTTTGGACTTTGCTTTTCTTGTAAAGCCAAGAACTTCTTAGAAAGCACTTACTACCACCAAATTAACCTCATTTCCTAATATTATCAATCCCCGAGAAAGGAATGCCCTGATATTTCAATGGGCACAGAAGCCATCAAACATTAATTGTGTACTTACTGGTTACTTACTAGCCAAACTCCTGTGCCAGAAATCAAGACTGAGAGCACATATTTGCTCTGAAAGGGGCAGAACTGAGTAATCAATTATAACCAACTGGCTTTAATTAATAATAATTTTGTCGCTAACACAGTATTGGCAAACACATTACAAATAATTTACCCCATAACCATTCTAAGCACAGAATGCTAAAGCAACAGTTTATAGTATTTGCAACGCTACTACAAAATGATTTTTTAAAAAATTTGCTTAAATAATCAAGAGATATAGTCTACACCACAAAACATAAAGAGATGGGTAGGTGCTAACTACAGCTGATTTTAAGAAGAACAGCTCTTCAAACTTTTCTTTAGCACTTAGGATTGAACAGTTTGCCTCAGACAGAGACCCAAATAATTTCAATTAATGAATCAAGTTCATTTTCCTGTACAGATATTTGTACTTTCTAAACCATTTTTTTTCCTGCAAGTCAAGCTATAAAATAAAATGTAGTTGATTTTTAAATTTGGATTTATTTTCTGAGTACTTCTAAGTGATACCAAGCATTTCACTCCTCTGAATTTCAATTTCTTTCACTGCTCAACAGGTTACTTCATCACAAATTGCCCACCTTAAAACAAGTCACCCATTCTCCAACCTAAAACTGACACAGCTTTCACAAAAATCTTGTTGTCTACTTCCAACACACCTCCCTCACCAAGAAAGCTCCAACAAGCACCACTATTTTCCCATTACTTCCTTCAAAAACTATCCACATCCCCCTTAAATGCAGCAATTGACTTGACTGTGCTGGGAGTTTCTGACAATCTGCAAAACAGCTCTCCTACTATGACCAATTCTGAACAGTCAATATGTGAAAACTGTATGAAAATTGTCCACTGCACAGAGATTTATAGATGCTGAATACATGTACGTGAATATCTTGTTGCACTGCAGTGCAAGGTGAACTTTCATGATCAGTCTACATTGAGTCAAGGACGTTCTGCTTCTGAGCAGGTTAAGGGCACCCACCCTCACCTTCCAGACACTCGCCTCTGCCTGCTCTACTGCTCGTGTAATACTGTGAGTGGGACTAGAAAACTGATCCAACTGAAATTTAAGGCCTTTGAGTGTGTTCATACTTCAGCTGGTTTAAAATTATCACTGAGTTGATGTTCTCTTCACCTTTTTACCAGTGAAGAGAGAACTAAAGAGTCCTAAACCATTTACACAGCAAAAAAAAAGTGGCTCTTGAGTGATGCTACAGAAGTAGGAATATCTGCCTGCAAGTAGGGTGGGGAGTTATAAAGGTAAAAATCAAATAGCTGAGGAAACACATTTATTACTTAGAATGTTTAAGACAGTGAGTAGGAGAGAGAACTTTAAAAAAAGAATAATGAAAACCATCTTTCAAAAAAATATTGTATTGTAACAGATCAAAGTGTGATCCATTTTGTTAGGAGATTCTGCTTCCCTTTTTCCATCTCTCCACTTTGCAGGATTCAACACTCATTACACTCTCACAAATAAACAGAAAAAATATCCGAGGATGAGACACTGTGTCTGAAGGTGCCAGTGAGAGAAACGCTGCCCCCTGGTGCTCCACACCACTTGCAGCATCACAACCATTCCAGGGGAAGCTGCTGACAGCAGGAGTTGGGGCTAATTGGATAATTTGAACCGTAGCTTGCTACAGTGGAACTGGCATAATTCAACACTCCATCCTCCAGCTACCAGCTGTAAAGTATTAAAAGTCTCTACAGATCATTTCTGCATGGGTATGCAGAAAATCCTTTCTAGAACTACAAACTGGAGATCAGCCTCATTTTCAGGCTCACCAGGGATCACCTGGCTCTCCTGCCGGGCAGCAAACTGCATAATAGATCTCTGATGTGCTTCATGGTAAAGTTATGTACAGAAGCAGGGGAAAACAGTGTGGGAAAGGGAAAGTGGCAGGACCAACAAGCAGGAGGAGGTGGCTGGAAAAGGGCGTGTATGTGGGACATTGCTTCCACAACAACCAAAAGTAATGGTTTCTCTACAAGGCTTCGTGTTGTCTCAGCATGCTTGCCTTGCTGAGCATGGCTACATTAGTCCAATCATCAGGCAAGACAAGAATCTCAACTGGCAAGAAAAAATGGCTTTCCAGCATATCTATTTGCAGTATTTTTCTTCTACTGATTTAGGACTGAACACCCTCCTTCATGTATAATAAATCATTGCTTTTAAATAATAGTGTCTGCAAAACAAACTGCTCTCTGCCTGGTAATTCATGATGCAACTCCCAAGGCAGAGCCAGCACGCATTTTGCTCCACTCGAGTTACAGAAAATGAAGTTTAACTCAAGCTATTTATGAGCACTTCCTAAAGAATTAAAGGATTCAGAAGTGCAAGACAGTGGGACTTCAGTGCTGTTCAAGCCGCTCAAGCTTCATGTGGAAGCTCAGGATAATAGACTTTTATGAAGTTCATTACCTCAAAAGAGTAAGATCAAAATTTCTGCAAAAGCTATGTACCAGTTGTCTGGAGTTTATTTTTTTAAAACTTTCAGTAAATATGCCTTCATATCCTGCTGTGTTAACCACACAGAGAAGCAATGAACATGATTGATCTTGAGATTCAGCTCACCACCTGCCTATACAAATGTAATCACAAATGTCAGAGCCTAGGTTTTTCTGTGAATATAAAGCTTACAGTTGTCTCTGGTTCTTGTGATAGCTTGTACATTCTTCTGTGCAATTTACTCATTACAACACAAGAGAAATTACAGCCACAGAGAAGTTTCATTTTGTTGACAATGCCTGCCCACATGTGGTCAAAACAATGCACAGTTCAGGCACCCTGGTGGATTTTACCTTTAATACAAAGTTTAGTAAAGCAGCCTAGGCTAAACTTAAAAAACTGTATCATCTCTAAGTCACAGAGATCTGGGTCTCTTGGCTGACTGACTTACTAGCTTTTAAACACACCCCTTCCCCAGCTTTTTCCTTACTCCTCTCCTGAAGAGTACCCTGGAGTAGGGCATTGGCCACAACACCTGAAGGGAGAAATTGGTCAATGGAGTCTGAGTCTATAAAGGGAATCCAATAAATCACAGAAGTTCCCTTATTTCCCTCCCTTCATGCTTACTTTTGCAGAACACGACAAACCATGTTATCTTTAAAACCTTCTTTGCCCTCTGTCCAATTTGGCTGAAATTGATCTTTTGGTGATACATCAGCTGTTTGTACAAATTAGAGGAAATCAGTCTAAAAAGAGTGAAAAAGACTTAAAAAAACACAGATCATGACAGAAAAACAAGATGATGAATGATAGGTATTTACTTTTATCACAATTAATTTGGAACTAGAGGGGTTACTTAATTAACTGTGGTGGTGAGTCCAGTGTAAGACCAGCTGTACAGTAGCTCTCTTTAAGGCTACAGAGACTGGATAACAAGTGAGTATCCTTCACTGCCAGAAATGTTCCAGGAGATGCATAGAAGTCCAAACAGAAGAACCCAGTATTTGCTTTAAGTATTTAAAAAAACCGCGCTGACTCTGAGTTTTCTTCTGTTCATAAATTATGTACAGTGAAACAAATACAAAAAAAGAAAATTAATGAAGAAAAAGGCCAAATATTTTAAATTGCTGCTCCTATTAATAGCACATCCTGTTTTTCATTTTGGCCACTCTTGTTTCTCCGACTATTCTGCTTACCCAGCTGTAGGTTGTTAAGATTGTATCTTGCAGCTATTATGTCTCAGAGGAAATGCTTGGGTAGGCAATTTAGGTGGATTTCATTTAGGTGGATTTTAGTATGGGAAGGTTTTGTGGCTTTCAAAAACAAGTAAGACCATTTCCAGTCACAGAGAGATGCATCAAACCTGTAAAAACAGTAGTTTCATAGAACAGCCCTTCACATGCCTTTAAGTACAAGAGAGCATTTCACATGTATGTTTACACAACATGCTCCTGAGATCACTTCACTTTGAAGTACACTAAATTTGAGAGGCATCTGTGCCCATATGCAGCTTACCTCACTGACAGTCAAATTGCATTGCAAGCAGTACATTAATGACAAGAAACACTTCTGTTACGTGCCTACTCCAGTTAACCAAGGTCTCACTTCAAGATGAAAGAAAAGTATCTCAGTGACACTAGGATGGTTGCTTTTTACTACATTTACTATAAGGTACTGTTCCTTTCTGTTTCCTTACACTTTCTCTTATTTCTGATACAATGGCCTTAGAGGTAAGTCAGAAGTTATAGCTTACAAAGCTCATGCTGTGAAATTCAAACTTTAGTGAGCCAGAGGATTTTCTCAGGCATTCTTGGCCCCAGCATGTTCTGTACAATCTGGCTTACATAAAGTGAATGCACAAAATGATGCACCTGCATGCTTATGTGCAGTGATTTTCTTCTAGTCTGTGGTTCTTCAGCTCTACAGAATTTCACAAAATAATTATGGCAACAGTGGATAATTATGACTCAAGTGGCAAATGTCACACACTGGAGCAGCATACATGAGGACAAAGTATGCACTACAGAATTCAACTGAGATCATAAAAGAAATGTAATTCCTGCTGGTACACCTGGAGTTTTCTAGTCTGTAGTTCTGTACTCCAACAAGGAAAGATGAAATAGAAGCATCACCTTTTCTTCAGTGCAATACGTGGTGATGCATTTTTTTCCCCAGGACTCATTAAAATAGTACACATAAAAATAATTTCTTCTCTGGCTAGTTAACATGAGACAGCAGCAACAATGTTACATATGAAGCTGAAAAGTAAAAACTCAACAGCTAATGAGCTGGGTATTACCAAAAAGTAGGTGGTAAACTGCAATGACAACACAAACAGAACACCAGGCAAATACGTCCCCTAGGCAGACACAATGATTCACACTTCACACACAACATGCACGAGTAAGCTCATGGAAGCAAACAAACCCAGGCTTTACCATCGTATCGGCTGGGAGAATCACACGCTTTCTGAGGGGTGGCCACTCGCAGGAATATCTGCTGCCTCCATGAATGCCTTCGAGTCCGTACAGGGCTGTCCGCATCAAGGGCCTGCTGGCCGTGCTTGGATTCGTAGTCGCTAAAAGGGCAGAACACAGAACAGTCTGCGAGTAGGTCACCTGGATCTGCCAGGAACAGTGACACAGCCTTCAGTGAACACATGAGCCACTGTCTTGGGAGTGCAGTGTGCTGTGCACATGCTGGGGCAAGCTCTCAGTGTTAGGAAGGTGAAACCTGCTTTGTGGCAGAGGCTTATACATGGCTACAAACAGCACTGAGGTTCACAAACAGGGCCTGACAGCTCTGTACAGTCTACTCTTTCCAGTTTTAATTAATTTTCAGTTCTCTTTGCAGCAGTATATTAATCAGAACACATTAAAGATACATACACAATAATGTAGTTTTACCATTACACTATTTACACGCCATCCACAAAATCTAGCAATTATTCATAGGAGACACAAAGACTTGCTGATGCCTTTTATCAGTACACATCAAGGAGCTTTGTAAACACCAACTAAACTTTCAACCTTCTGTGCACTGAGTATGCAATATATTCACTCCCAACACAGACTGGGAGAAAAACTTTTAACTTTTGTGTTAGCAAGTCTACCTCTGAAATACGCAAGGAACGGCATCCAAGAACCTTGGATATTACTCCTTTGATGTCATCCACACATGCCATACAGAGGTTTTTATTCAGAATACAAAATGAAATAGTGAAGAACAATACTGTTTTCGCATTAAAAATCCCACTAATAACTTTCATCTGTTAGAACTCTAAACTATTCATTGCTTTATTCTAGCCATTAGCTAAATGGTTACATGAGTGTTTGTAGAACCTGAAAGGGATAAATGAAATCCAGATAGCTCTGGCAGCAACAGGGGGGAGCATTTTACAGGTCATCCTTTCCTTCCAATTTGAGGACACTGACATTGCTTAGGATGAATCATATATTCTCTTAACTGAAAACTCCCCTTTGTCAGGAATAATCACAGAAGTACATAGATGGAAGCTGCATGAACATTACAACATCAAAAATGCCTAAGATCTGCAATCTTAATGGGAGAGTAGTCTGGGATAGCTTCATCCTTTTGACAGCAATTACATGCAGAATACACACAAGTGAACCATTGCACAAATCAGGTTTTGCAAGTGCAAGAAGCATTTGAAGTACTTCAGACAAAGAAATCTTTGAAAACACAGTTTTACCTCCAGGCTTTAAGAGAGAACCCTACCTTGTTGTGCTCCTAAAGTCAGAGGTGTTATTTTCATCTACAGGAGCCAGAAATTTTAAGAAATTTGGCACAGAGGAGGAAGAATGAAGCTTTTTCCTTAAGGCAGTACGGTAGGAGATGCTGAGAGTGCAGTTGGGAAAAGTATAGTTTAGAACAAAGAAGTATAAATCCACAGAATAAAAATAATACACATTCCTAAGCTTCAAACAAAAGGCAGCTAAATCCTGAAGGTCTGAATATCAAGGAAATCAAAGTCAAAACTAAAACTGCTAACAAAGTCCTACTGTGAGATATGTATTTGTTTGGGCAAAGTAAAATGTTCCAATGTATATAAATGTACTTCCAGTAAAGTTATTATTCTTTGCTATATCCCAAGATTTTTAGTGCATATTTCAAATAAATTCCTTTAATCTAGTAAGAACCAATTCCAACTTTATCACATTTTCTTAAATAGCAGTTTCAATGACTGACTAAGTCTGGGGGAAAAGATCAGGAACAGCTGACACTGATAATCATTGTGCTGGCAAATGAAAAATAAGACTTTGGCAAAAACCATTTTGTAAAGCATTAACAGGGTTTTATTCAGACAAACTTGGAACTTTTAACTTAAAAGCTAAGCCTTCTGACTGATCACCCAGGATTGTGGCTCTATTTATGCAACAGACAGGAGCACTAATGAAATTTCATCAACATTCTTCTGGCCAACATAATTCTGCTTGTCTTTTAAAATAATAAGTCTGAAACATACTCAGAGGAAGGTTAATAGAAGGAAGTAAGAACAACTCAGATAATGAAAAGGTTTTGCATGGAATGAAAATATAGAAAACTACTTGGCTGACGATACTAGAATACCTTCTCTCAGATGAGTACACAAAACCTCATGAGTAGGAGAATTAACTCCTGAAAAAGTAAGTTTAAGAAACAATTGTTTCTGATAAACCATAATGATATATCTGGATGGCATTTAGCACAGTTTCCTGAAAATGCGAATGGAATGGGAGGGGGGGCAGAATACTCTGGGATGATCACTAGCATGGAGTGAAGCAGGTTCTTCAGTTGCTGGTATTGAGATAAAGAAGATAAGGCTGTAGCATGGTGCGCCCTGCAAACAGGGTTCACTTACAATCACATTGTAAATCAATTACAATTACATGGTAATTCCACTTACAGAATTGGGAAGCTTGACTGTATTGATTTAAACTCATTAACCCATTTGACATCCCTATCAATTTCCATTTTCAGTCTTGTTGCTTAGATGTTCAATATGGTATATCCTTAAGAGACAGGGAAAGGAAGGGAGAAGTTGCAACTGTGTGTACAGAATCATTACGAAATCTACTTGGAAAAATCTGCTTTGAGAATTTAACCTTCAGAATTCAAGTAAGTCTTATTAAATTGAAGAGTGAAGAGGATACTGCAGACTCACATTTCCTGCCCTGAGCTATATCATACTTCTGAGGTAAAGCTGAATTAAGAGATGCTAGATAGTACTCAGCAAATACAACTGAAGAAACTGGTGAAACAGCATCCTTAGTTGAGTATTTTCTTAGGTTTAGAAAAATCAGCACCTTGGGGAAACAGGAAATGTTCACATGAGAGAACAAAAATGAACAATAAACAGCAACAGCAATAAAAATGGCCAGTGACTGTTGACAGTGCTTCCGAGGACATTTGGTCTCATTAGCCTTTTGAGCTAAAATAAGCAGTTTTAGTGCAAGGGGTTAAAAAAGGCTTTCACAGTTCATGATTTTTAGGGAGCTACTTAGTTTCAGGTTCTCAGGGAAACAAAGTGTTAATGTCCTTTTCTCAATGCTCTCTCTCTGTATTTTAATTCTAAGAAAGCAGGCATGGAAAAGTATAATCTGATACTGCTGCAAGCCACCAAGACAAATGATGGGTTGATGGGTTGGGGTCTTTGTTTATTTGTTCTTGGGTTTTTGTTTTATGAGGAGTGGGGATGGTGGTGGGGTTGTACGTGGTGGGTTTTTTTCCTATCGGATCTCCATCCTCCTGCTACCTTCTTGCCCCATTTAGTTAACTGAGTCTTTAATGTCAGGCACAAAAGAATAGTAATATGCTTTTGTGTTACCATCAACAAAGGACAGAACCAAATGCTTCAGGAAGGACAGAGTGAGCTCACGTGTTCTTGGCAACTCATCCCTCACACAATTTAAGGAGTGCTGCTGTCTGCTGCATAACAACAAATTGCTTTGGAACAACTGGCTCTAAAGAAAGAGCCAGTGTCTGAAAGAATTTTATTGATTAAAACAATAAATTATGTAAGTACTAGCTCTACATTCAGTAGTGGAGCAATTAAAGAGCTCCCTCTCCCGTAAAAATCTACCACCTTTGGTCTATATTAAATTATTTTAATTATTTACACTATAGAGATTCATATTAATGACATAGGAGAACAAACCCTACCCCAAACTATTTGCAGGTGCCAGCTCACCTTTTTTGTGCAAAATGCCCACTTTGTTCTCCACTTGAATTATGCCTTAGATATTTAAAAAAGTTGGGTGAAGAAGCCGAGGGATTAAGACGAGCTAGAGTAGGAGAATGAGCGAGTTGACCAGAAGAACTTTTAGATTCGCCGACAGATTCGTTCAAACCATATAGTGGGGATTCCAACCAGAGCGATGGAGTTGAGGTAGCACAGAGAACAAAACAGTAAGAAAGGAAAGGAGGGAAAAAAAAATGAAATCCCTTCTCTTTGAAAGGGAGCTGGCATATGTAAACGAGACATTTCCTATGTTTTTCACAGTTAATGCCGTAACTGTAAGAATGTGCACATTTTTTTAACCCAATCAGCAGAGTCCCAAATACACATTTACAGGCTTCAGCAAGACATTTCAGACTAAATTAAAACTTACCAAAAAATGGCACTAACACCCCAATTTCTTTTTCCTTATATGTGTTTCCCCTTGATTTCTATGATAAAGTCAGGCATATGATCAAGAGTTCCAATGAATGACAAGTGAAATGCTACAGGATGAACTGAATTTAGTTCTACTTTGAAAACAATTTTTGAATTGAGGTAAACTATTCAAAAATACCCATAAAACAGGAATTGTTAAAAATCTATAATTCCCGTGATTTTTGGGAATTTAAGTATACTTGTCTCATAAGTTTTCAATTTCCTCTGTTTCTGTACATTTGCTATGAAATGGAAGCAATAGGGGTTTCTTTTGGGTTTGAGTTATGTCAGGGAACAGGCACATTCAGGCCTTACTAAAAATTACATAACTAAACCCAAACAGATACAACCAAGGAAATAAAAAATATACTTAATTTCTAGCTGCATACCTATAGTAAGATAACAACTGACTGAACAAGAAGCTACAAGCTCCAGGTCAGCTCTTGTGATGATAACAGACCATCAACAAGTCCTAAATTGCACTACAAAAACATTCTAACACTTTAGAATTAAAAAGGTTCTAAAAAGGGACAAAAAGGCAATCCAGGTTATGTTTCCTTTCAAATATTACAATTCTCTTTCTATTCACTGTCACCATCCATTTCAGGCATGTTCGTTTACTGCCCTGCCTCCTGCAGGAAAAAGTGACCTGGAACACATAGAGATTTCCTAATAATTTGTGTAAACGAGCAGTTTAGGCAGTAAAACAGAAGCCTATGGACAGAAGTGTTTCAACAGTAATTGGAAAAAGCCAGATAGAAGGATGGGAGAAAACTGCCATAAAGTTAAGAGGGGACTAGAGATGCAGAGGCCGGCCTTTGAAGCAGGACAGCTTGAAGAATATTCATATTAAGGCAAGTAGTAGTTTGTTTTTGTGAGTAAAATCTAGATAGGCTCATTGAAAAGCTAGACAGGAGCCCCACATCTACCAATAACTAGGCACTTTATGTCACTTTTGTGGGCTATTTCAAAGTTACATATGAATTCACCAACTAGTAAGGTTTTCAGATCACAGAAGCTATTGGATTTTTCTCTGTAAATAGAAAACAAGAAGTAGCATTTACTTATACTGCTCACAGATCAAAATAACAAAAATGATTGCTTGGACAAATACAACCGAATCAAGTAGTTTTGTGCCGTGTACTGTGGAACTACACATTTCACGTCTTCTCTCCCCTCTGAAGCACACAGAGCTAAAGGTGTTTTTAAAGAGAATACCTACAAACCTCCAAGGAGTGACACACTGCTGCGACACATCTCTTATCTGTTAAGAGGACATACCTGGTATGTAATTATCATCCCCAAATATGCCCTCAACAAACAAAATCATAGCCTGCTTTTAATAAGGCTTACTTTCTTTTGTGAGGAGTCTCTGTGCTCACTGAGTGATACCTCATAAGTTTCCTCTGAGAAACAGACGGTGATGTTTCGGCAGGTCCCAGAGATTCCTGGCTCTCTGTCGGTAAATGACTGAGTGTGTTTGCTCGCCTCCGAAAGCTCTGCTGAGGCAACGTAACAGACTGCTCAAGAGAGGAATCCTCTGAGTCACTGCAGAGATCACTCACTGATCCACTGGTCTTGACAGCATTTTCTGCAGGAAGCGTAGGAAGTCTGTCTTTCTCCTTTTCACACAGTGGTGATTCCTAGCAGTGCAAGAAATAAGGTTTTATCAATATGTGGGCTTAGAATCCATCTTTGAGATTGTAGTACCATGTCATTGTTCACATCCCACAGAGACCCGTTCAAACATGCACATTTTTATCAAGCTAGCTCAAAGAAAGATGTTTGATACTCTATGTCTTTGTTACTCATCACTTAGGCCAACAAAGCAGAGCCTTTATTTTGCAGAGAAAATTGTGAGTAATTTTGAGAGTAATTGTATTTGATAGTATGTTGAAAACAACACAGAAGAAATAGGGTCAGAACAAAAGGGTGAGTTTGGCTAACAGTGAAAAGGGTGGCATTGCTGAGTACTGTATCTTTAGCACCCCATCTAGCCACATCATATTACTCTTGTCTACCTTCAGATTCACACAAAGAACCTATGACTAGATGCCTGTTTCAATCCCAAGCCATGCATTTTTTTATTCCTCACCTTGTGTGTTTCCTGAAGAATCAGTCATTCTTTCAAAAACATAAGCAGAAAGAGCAGACCCTTGTTTACATGAAGTCAGGAGTCTGCAGGTGAGCAGGCATTACAGCAGAATCAATAGCTGTATATCCAAGCCTGCAGAGTGTTATGCTGCCTCCAGGGAAGAAGACTGGCTTCCTCTATGCTGTCCATTTGTAGTGTTTTATACAGACTAAAAGCTTTCTAACCAGACAAACAGGAAAGTTACTGTACTTCTTGTTTTAGTTTTATGTTTCTTATGAATACAGTCATGGTATGAACTTTCAGGGCTAAAACCAGTCGGATTAGGATTGGCAGCAGGGTCATTAGAGCATTTGTTTTGCGGCACACTGTTGTAAAATTCAGATGATGTTATATAATATTTTATTTCGCATATACTCGCATATTCATACAAAATGTATGTTATATACAGTACAAGGTATTTCTAATTCAATAGCACTTCTCTGGTTTACAACACAGGGAACAGAATGAAAAGCTTGAAAGTAACTTGAAACATTTCACATCTGACCATATTTCATACTTGATTAGTTGTTTCAGGGAATATTTTTTGAAGTGCCTAAATATGTACAATTATCCCAGGCTTTACTTACTTTATTTGTGCTGCTTAAGGTACTGGACACAGAGCTGTCCAAATCCACAGAACCAGAACTGTCCAGTGGACTTCTGGCTTTACTGCCCTGTAGAGATAAAGCACACCAGCAGTTAAGATGATGATATATGGGGCACACCAAAGAGATTTGGGTAGCACAGTTGGGATTTGTGATTTTCACAGACAGCATCAAATTTAATTTCGTGAAATGATTAAAAATACCCTTTTCCTCAAAGGGAAACAGGAGCTTCATTCACATAGTCTCTGACAACTTGAAGGATCCTGTAGAATTAAGGAATTCTCATGGGCAATGATGTGCTTTCCATGATAGGTACATAATTACATATTTCACATGTACTGTAACTGTTAAAGTACCTTCTGTATTAGGTACTTACAAAGATACAGAGAAATGAAAAGGATGTCTATTACAAAGGACTAACCCCGTATAAATTTAATACGCAGCAAACCATAATTTCTTGTATTATTATTTTAGTGCCTACAAATCAGAAAGCATAAATATTTCTGTATCATCTGTCAACAATATTTTTGTATCATTTGTTTGAGCAATGCTGCTGTGTAAACAAGAAAAATATCACAAAACCTAATGATGAATTCTTATGTGCTAACACAATTATGGAACTTGTATCTTCCTAACCTTAAATGGTATCATTTCTTAATGTTCTGAAGTTAAAGCTCATGTTCTCTTTGAAGTTTTATTCCAGGTAAAATATAAAATGTTGTCATTATTCACAACAGTGACTATCTTTCTTTGAAGTTCAGCCAAAACTTCTGGCTTCAGATCTGATCGAAATTAAGAATTTCCATCAAAACAGCAATGACAGTGAAAATGCAACCAATATACAGCTGGGCTTATGTGATGGCATCTTATACCAGTCAGGACAAACTGGAACAAATCAGTACAGTCCTACATTTAATGTAACAACACTGACATCGTGTTTCATATCCCGAGCACAGCCGCAGCAGGATTTTATAGGGGTGAATTCTAGAAATGCTGTCTGGGAAGTAACGAGGGGAGATATGAAACTAAAAATTATCTCTATATGTAAAATTGTAACAGGAAAACCATGTTTTTGCTATTATTTGTCTTAAGAAAATGGGTTAGATATGATGTCTGAAACAAGCTTTGAAAACCTAGTTTTGTCACTACAAGTTGCTTCTCCATGAACTGATAAATTGTCCTAGGTATTGCTTCAATGTAACTTTTTGCTGACTACAAATGACAATGTCCAATTTCTGTTCCTAAATATTTTTATTTGGCATTCTGTCACAACCCTTTTGTTTTAAGGGAGAAGGTCTGATTTTTTAATCCTTTGTCAAGCAGAAGTCTTTCCAAGCCTTCTACTGCTTTCCTCAGACTTTTCTCATGAGGTGCAAAATGAAGTATATTTGAATGAGAAGACACTCCATAGGTTTAAACTGTGATTAAACTTGACATCTGATTTAATTACGAACTGCTGCTGTTTACTTTAAACAGCTAATTTCAGCAATCTGTTCATGATAAACATTTTCACAGAATCACAGAATTAACTAGGTTGGAAAAGAACCACTATCCCATAGAAGCTCAAGTTTTTTCCACTAATCAGTATTTCCAGACACTGTCTACAGAGAATTTTACCAGATGTAATATTGCATAAATGCCTTCATGTTCTTAGTGCCATTTTTTACATTCTTCACCTTCAAATAATCTACAGCATTTAAAAGTTCAAATATCTCACTATTCATCAGTTCTATGCTACTAATAAACACATCTCATTAGAAATGCTTAGTCAGTTCCTCCATACTTTCCTCCTACGTAAAGAGGAGTGAACAATTTTAATTACTGTTTTAGTTTTCTAAATCCAAAAGAGAAATCAAACAATTGTTGCTTTTCGTAAGTCCTCATGTTCAATTTCATATTAATTTTTTGAAATGCCTACACATACACACTTTTTTCATCTAGGAATCAGTTCACTTCATCCAGGACTTGGTATTCTCTCTACCAAAGCCCTGCTTTTTTTGTCTTCTAAAATGTACACTCAAATGTTTTTGTCACTGTGACTTTAATAACCTTTGGGCTACAGCCTGGAATGATAACAATTAAGACTTTTCTATCACTCAAATAAACAAAGCAATGACATTACGTTCAAAGACAACAAACATGAAGATACTTACACGTGATAAAATACTCTCAAAAGATTCCGTAAGAGATCTTTTTGCTTTGTTCTTTAACATATCTAATCTGAATCTCGGAGCACTGCTGGACACTTCATTTACAGCATTCTCAGCCAGAGGTTGTGAAGCCTGCAAGTTTTTAAAAACAGAAATGCAAAATACTCAACAGCATGGAGAAATCTCAGTGAACAGTCTGAAGACTTCTGTAACCTGAATCAGTACTTTTCCTGGTGTCCTCTGCTATTCATACCTTTTTCTCTAGTGATACCGGTACTGAAGTTTAACAAACTATCCTAAAATAAGAACAGGAAATCTCTTAAAAGAAATGTGTTGAGTGAACTAGCATTCTTCAGAAGAATTGCCATTTTGATAGGGATTTATGGCTCTGTTGACAAATTTTCTTTAATGCCAACGTAGAATTGTACAAATTCTAAATGTTTAAGTGTAGCAGATTAGAGATTTCTGATGGATTTCCTTCTCTTCAACTAAGAAATTAATCAAAATCTCATCATTAACAGGAACTCCCAACTTTCTCCATTGTAGTAAAATGGGTCATTCTAAGGGCCAGGAAAATGTGTAACAATCTAACTCTTCTATATATTTCACCAGTAGAAACATTTCCACCTTAAAGCTAACAGTTAATTGAGAATTTTGCTTCTTAAATAAATATTTCAGTCCATTTTTAGTGCTGGTGAAGATTAATGTAGCAAACAGGAAAATTATATTATGATGCAAATATTACCATCCAAGCCCAACACCTGCAGTAGAAACCAGAGCCCAGTTTTCAGTGCTATTTTGGGGGTTTCATCTTGAAGCTGACAGGCGCCGTAGCCCTCTCTACTTGTCCCTAAATTCAGAGATCTGAATGATTGATCTGTGCAATTATTAGCAATTATTAGCACATGGGCAGCTGAATGGCATATTATAACCACCACCAAATTGTCCTGTCTAGGTATAATTTTAAAGCATCCTATTTCCAGTATGCCAAAGTTACAGGCTCATGTATTTGCTTTTTGCTTTCTGTCATGGTTATGCCAGGACAAGGTTAATTTTTGCAGTAGCTGGGAGGGGGCATGGCCAGGACCTGAAGGGTATTTTATACCATCTGTCATTGCTGGAGGTAGGGGGAAAAGGTCCCTCTTCCAGGGAGAATGGGCCCCTTCCAGTTGGAAAAATGTTTCAGGAGGGAGCCTTCCAGTACTGTCTGTTATTGGCAGGGTGGATTCTGTGTGAATAATTTCTTTGCTTGTACCCTCTGTGACTAGTATTGTTGCTGTTACTGGTCATTTTCTTACCTCATTGCTATTTCCAGTAAATTGTTCTTATCTCAACATGTGATCTTTGCCTTTTGTGCCTCCAATTGCCCTCTCCATCCCACCTAAGCAGGTGTCTGGATTGGAGAGTCTTGATGGGGACACTGCATGGGGAGTACTATTCCTAAACCCCGACACCCTCCCTCATTCTCCAAGTGTAAATCAGATACTGCTTGCTATTACATTCTTATGAAAAGACACTTATTTTGAAGTGTTTTTGTTAAACAAGATCCATGTACTAGTATCACATTTCATCTTTTTTTCTCCCCTGATTTAAATATATTAAAAAAAAAGGGTTTGAAAAGCATGAAAGTGAATATGCGGAACAGAAGGGAACAGGGACATCAGGGTGCCACTGCTTAATGACTGCTGAGACAAATAACAGAGTATGTGTTCAAAGGTATCTGCTATTACACAGGTCTGGAGATAAATTATCAGAGTAAATATAAAATGTTATGCTGAGACAAATGATAGACTGAGGGGAAGTCAGCTCTCTTCTTAGAACACTGGCATCTTTGCAAGTGTCAGATTAACCAATTTGGTTTCAGGAACTGAGCAAACAGATTGCAGCAGGCCTTATAAATTTTCAAATCACTGAAGACATACTAAGATCTTATCTTGCTTTGTATATCCCTATTTCCAAGCTATTTGTGACTGACAACTATTTGATCATCAGCTAGCATTACACCAAATAAAAATATTTCAGGTATAATTATAGACGACCTCAGGCAATGTTTCTTCTTCTTATGCCAGAACAGAAATGCTTTTTTCTTAAAAGCATATTTTTGGTGGGATGCCCAAGACAATAAATCAGAGAATGAAATATGCAATTTTCTTTCTGTTCACTCAGGGAAGTCAATAATTAGCTACTAAGCCATAAAAGGAGAAGATATTAACAAAGTGAAAATACAGTAAATGAAGATTTGCTGCTACTTTCCTTATTTCTTCATGGGTCTAATTACCCTCCATATATTCACTTGCTAGTTTATATCACAAACAGCTGACAGCAGTCATCACAACGGAATTACCAACCAAGAGTAGAGGCACAGTAAAGACTTTTAAAAGGGTCTAAATAATTGGAACTGAAAGTTTCCAGAGAATGGATGGAACCCTTTTTTAAATACTAACCTCCTTGACTTGTCTCAAGGTAGCTACTCACAAACGAAGGCATCCAAAATCACTAATCCCTTTGGAAAAACCTTAACTGTGCTGTATAAATAGCCAGTTAAACAGCACTGATGGAATATGATGGAGAATAAAAGGTAGCTCATCTCTTTGGACATGAATGAGAGTCTCTGCTGCTGTTTCTGCAGCAATCTTCCTCATCTTAAGGCCACTTCAAATGGTCGTTTGCATGTAAGAAGTAACTTTCAGTCTTGAGTAAACGGAACAGGCTTTATCAATGATCAAATCCAATGTGTTGTCATTACACTGACTCAACACTGACAGTGGGATGACGAATGCCACAGATCAGCTGAGAGCAATCACAAATTCATTATACATTCTCTCACATGTATTGAATTTTCATTGCAGTGAGAACAAATAAACAAATTAGTAGTCTGCCTTGTTTGCACCTCTGTCTCCTAGGCCTGAAATCAGACTGTACCAGGGACCTCAAAATCTGAGATATCTGTTTTGGTGCATGACAATAGTCTATGAATCATAAAAAAACACAGTATTTACTATTACTTACACACTGAAGTTTCAAATTGCCAGTGATGGAAATTTGCCTTTGGAAAGATAAAAAAATCAAAAGGAAAATTTTTTCCTGGCTTCCCCTTACATGAACTAAAACTGAATGATTACTTACCTGTTTTGCTTCTCCAACATGAACATGGTCCTTCTGTTTTTCTTCATACATGTTTCTCAAAACAGAGATAACCAGCTCATTCTCCTTTTGTTCATTTCTTGGTCTTAATTTCTGTCATTGAAAACACCACAAGCACAATAACTAGACATTTGTGTAACAGTTAGCAAATATTTACTCCTTTCATTTGTCACTGTAATAAATCATCAATGTAGGAACAAGTTTAGTTTGTTAATGCTACTACTCCAGTCCACCAGAGGACACCACTGTCCCAGGCAAAGCACCAATACAGACAGAGAAACACTCGACCTCACTTCATACATGACAGAATTAACAAGAAAGACGAAGGACAACAGTACAGCTGTCAAACTGCCACAAGCAAATAAAAGCTTTAAAAATATTTTTGCCAATTTTCTTTTGATATAAAGAAAACTGAACCACTGTAGTTCTGAGTTTGTAGCACACACGGAGTACTGTCCTAGAGATAGGATTCACAACACTTCTAGAAATCCTTCATACTGGACATCTAGTTTTTAGGAAATGACATAGGTCTTTTATAAATTAGTGCAAAAGGTGAACATATGTGTCTGTGCTGCATTTTATTTAAATGTGAATTATTATGAGAGAAGATTTCAAAACAATTTATTACAGAATTTAATCCCAGAAACCTAACTTTTGAAAAACATACACTGTTTTAAGCCTATTGATACAATGCAGAGGATACAGTATGAATTAGTTAATGTCAAGGTAGCACATTAGATTACTAAAAGTACCACAGGCAGACAGTTACCTAAAAATGCAAATCATGGTAACAATACATGGATCTGCAAGAATGCAACATTCCAGGCTGTCCAACTGAGAAAGTTTGCTGAGAAAGATGGGCAGGAGATCTGTACTTTACCCTTGGTTTTAGCTAGTTAATCGTTTGCAGACCCTCACCAGAAGCAATTAACAGTTTCCTGTGACTACTAGAAGCTTTAGATTGTGTGCAGAACACTAAAAGGCACCAGTGCTGCTAGCTGCTGTATGCTAAGAAAGCACTTAGCTCATGGAATTGGTCCCACACAGTAACTTCCAAATTTGGTATTGTGTGATAAACTGCCACATGGAAACACACAAAGAGACTGAAATGACTCAAGAGAGGAAGGAAACATTACTTTTTAAAAAGTCTGAAATTTCTTAGTCTTCAACAATGTGTCAATCCCAGTGACATTTCCTACAATGCACATCATCTGTTTAAAATCCAGCTATGCTTTCCTCTGTTCTAAAATAGATTTAATCAAGAAGATAGAAAGTTTAACTTCTTTAGTTAGTTTGACAAGAATTAAAATCTAGGATAAATTTTAGGCAAGAAATTTTCTGATCTGGGAATGTTACAGTAATTTGTTTTAGTCAAAGTAACAGTCTGAATGCCCTCATAGTACAAGTTACTGCCTTCACCCACAAAAAATGTGTTCAGTTTTACTCAGTCAGAAGGCAACATCTTCATGGAAAGCAAGGAGTATCAGGGGAAGAAAAATGAATAAAAGTCATTTTCATCAAAAGATAAGTTTTTAACAGCTCTAGAAAAACAATGCTATTGAAATTAAAGCACAAGCTGGTTAACAGTCTATTAAACAAAAATAATGAATGATTCACAAAAAATGAAAATAACTTCTGTGCTTCGCAGAGATGTTAGCAAAAACCACCAATTGCTTTAAAATCTTGTAGGAAACAAAGCTTACCTGAACCTCTTCAAAAACAGAGGCCTGCTCCTGGTTATTTAGTGTGGTTAGATGCTTTTGTAGTTCTAGTTTAGTCTTAGAAGGGTGCAACCCTACCAAGAGGAACAAAAAAGAACAAATTACAGGGTCAAATTTTTCAGAATTAATCAATCACATATATATGCCCACAATTTAAGCCAAAGCTTGTCAATTATTTGAGCTGACCCATTCCATGATTTCATAACAGGGCATTAGAGAGTACTCTACGTTAATTTAAAGCTACTACTAAACTCATGTCTTTAAAACATAGGACATGAACTCTGCAATGAGGAGATTTACTGAGCACAGACCAGGATTATACTCTTAGCTGAAGATTCCATTATCACACAAGATAAAATAAACCCACAATCTACTGCATTTTAGCAGACTGCTTCATTGATGCTTTATGCAGTGCAGCTTGGATTTTGTTTACGGTATAAATATAATTCCCTTTCACTTTCTCCAGTTTCTATGCTGTGGTCCCTTCCGCAAATGAGTAAATTTATTGCATGTTAATGAAGTTCTTGCTTTGCCTCTTGGTGAAAACGTTTTTTAACAGTCTAAAGCAGACTACCCTTTCATTCAGGTTATTTTTTCTGTTCTCATCCTGGATTAAATTCCTTTCCTCTATTTTCTGCAGAAAACCAGCAAACCATCAACAGTATTGTGCACTTCAGTTTCTGATCATGAAATATCTCCCTCAAAAGCAGACGACACAATTAATCACATGGCATGATTGAAGGCATTAAGGATCATTTGCCTTTAAGAAACTTCCCAAAAATCACAGCTAGCTGAATACCAAAATAGAGTGAAAGTAGTTTTGGAAGTTCTCCAGTTTCATCAAATTAATACTAGACAGGTTTTATTCCAACAAGCCACTGTCATGTGATCTGACAAGCTGCTGTTGCCCTTTATTCACCCCAAACATCACTTAAATGAACAAAATCTAACTGCAAAATTTGCTGAATGTAAAGAGGTTTTTTATGTCTTGAACTTCTGTTCTGGGTGACAACTACAATTCTAATTTTTGCATTTTCATGAAGGAGCATAGATCAACACCCCAAACTGGCATACTGTTTAGTTCCTGCTTAGTGATAGCATAATGCCAGTTTCTGAGTGGATTCAATAGGTCACAGTTATTGCAGCATCTATCCTTCAGAGGTTCCTCATCTACGATGTTCTGCATTCTACATGGCTAATAGAGCCAAACAAGCTGCAACCCACTAATGTTTATTCTTGCAAATAGTTTCCAAAAGTTCAACTAAAACACAACAAAGGAGCTTCACTCTCGTTAGGAAATTCTTATTACTTTACGGAAAACCTGACACTACAGTCCTCTAAATAAAGGTACTGGCTTTCAACTTTCCACCCCAAGTCCCAAGCTCTTTTTAAGCATTAATTTCCTTAGGACTTTACATACAAGACTGTCCTCCAATGAAACTGTTGGAAAAAATATTCAACCAGAAAGTTCTTTAAATCTCACCTTCTATCTTTTCACAGAGTTTATGCAAACTTTGCATAGGACACCCTTCACAGAGCTGGGGCTGTGCCTTGGAAGTTTGTTGCACAGCAGCCACAGTGAAAGCCTGTTTCAATGTCATCATGATTTCATCAACCTGAAGAGAATGGCATGCAAAAGAACAGAATTTCACTCTTCCACTGAGCTTCTGTTTTCCTTAACACAAACATAACAGTCTTTTAGAATGATACTGCCCCTTGCCTGGCAATGTGCTTATGATTAAAAGGACAAGCTGGTCTCATGTCATTTCTGTGCACAAACACACAAGCAAGATAAAACTCATCATGAACTCATGTCTCTTCCAGGCCACCCAATTTTATTACTGTGGTCTAATAAAAGATCCTACCCTCTATCAAACCCTTTTTTGTCTATGATATAAAAGCTTACTGCAGTTGCAATGCACTGGTCTTACCTAGTGCACGGGACCGTAGTCCTGATTTTCAGAGCAGGTGCCCTATGAGAAAACACTCCCCCAAAAAGAGGCATAAGGTCTAACGTAGTTTGTGAAATGAAAGGAAGATGTATTTGATTTTAAAGAGGATTTTAACTTATAACCTCAAAACAAATGAAAAGGTCTTTTGCAGACTGCTATGTTAACTACATTTTTGAAATGCTTGTATTTCCGAGTGGAATAGGATTTGAAGACATTCAGCAAAATACAGAGCATGGAGCAATAGAAGACTTTTAGTGCCTAATATTCTATTTGGCTATTCTTTTCTTTCACTTACCAGTGCTTCATCTGTACACTGAAACACATAGCAAACAAAGTGGAAGCCTCCATTTTCTGAAGACTCTCTGCAGATGAACCCAAAGTGATCCACATGTCTAATTCCCTAACAAAGAAAAAACAGCAATGAAGCAGTCATATCTACTTTCAGTGTTTTGTACCTGTATTTCTTTCAGGAAGAAAAGAACAAAACAGCATTACATATAGGTTTATCTCTGTTACAGCTACATTAAAGACATCTGGCCATTAAAATTCCGTCCTGTTATAGAACCTATTACCTCTGATCATGGAATATTATGAATCTTCTGAATTTCAATTAAGTCAGACATTATTTGGTTTTTTGTTTTGTTTTTAATGGATGAAGTATAAAAGATCCATATAACAGACCCAGAGACTAATAAATTCTATTCAAAATGTATTTTACTCTGACATTTTCAGAATATGTGCCTGTATGTTTAGTGATGAAAGCTACTGTCAACAAAACCAAAGTAATTTATGCAAAACAAAACCCACAAAACAATCCAAAAAAAGTCAGAGGCAGAAGGACACAGAAGCAAACTCTGTGGCACAAGGAACATGGATTAATAGTGAATGAGGAGTCTCTGAAACATGCTTGGCCTTAGTGCATCACATATACCACCTCTACATGGCAGAAGACTGTACTGGTTTAAACGCATGCAACTTATATACTTGAAAATAACGTATTTTTAAAGTATTTTTCAGATTACTCTTACACACAATTCTTCTCCTTTCATTCTCACTTCTTGAAAAATATGGCTCAGAGATCCCAAGATTTGAGTAATGGTGAATCATGCTCACTGCAATCTCAAACAAGAGTGTATTCCTGACCAGTGTGCTCCTTCTAGCTAATATTATTCATCCACTGCATAGAGAAATGAGTCTTTATCTCAGAAATCACAATGCAAAGCACGAAAGAAGAATGATGGTTTTATAAAATTACTGATTAATTAGCAACTTTTCAATAGCAATCACTGAAACTGCTGTTGAGAGCATGAGCATTCACAAGTAGAGAATATTTAAACAATAAAAGAAGAGAAAAAGAATACACTACAATCTTACCTGAGAACAAAAAGATATTTCTTTAAAGCTTTTCTCAATTGCGACTTTTTTTGTGTCAGGACTGATTAGGTAAACTTCAGACTGGCCAATCTAAAAAGAGCAAAATAAATTGCAAGGTCTAACAAGTAACATTACACTTCCTTTTGTCCCACTATAAAAATGTTTCCTGAATATAGACCTCAAATTTCTTTTCTACCTGTATATTTATACCAATTGGCATATTACTACCAGAAAGAATACTGAAGCAACACTGATTTGGCATTGAGAGCTCTGCACATTATGGTACTGAGGTTTAAAGAGACAAGAGACTGAAAATAATGTTTAAATAGATGAGAGCAATGTTGTATCACAAATAACCTATTTTGCACTGAGAGAAATAAACTCACACTCCCTTTTCTTATTTTCTGCAGTCTTGGAATGTACCACACTCACAGAAGCTACTTAATGAGATTGTTCTAAAATTTAAATCCAAGTGTGTGCCTCTTCCCGTACTCCACCTAATCATTTTTTAGAGTTTTATTTATTTATTTAAGGCACATGTAACATTTAATTTAAAGCCTGTAACTCAAAAACGACACAAATGAATTTACTGGAGTATATTTTCTAATGTAATTTAATCTGTAGGCCATTTGTACAGTCAAAAGATGATGCTAAGTATTGATGGGCAAACGGCATTTTTAAGGTGAAACTCTTGTTTTCATTTTTTCAGCTTCTGGCAACATCTTTGTAAGATAGTAACAGAAAAATTTAAATTCCTCATATTTTCTAGCATATCAGAGACTGCTAAAAACAAGTATCATATCAGATTTTAGGAAGGCAGGTGGAATTTGTATCCACTCATGAGCATGACTGAGAGAAACCTGCTTCAATCACTACCAACTCCCAAAAGATGCATATAAAAACATGAGCAGCACCCATATAAGTGTACTTTCTTAAGAAAGGGGTAAGGGACAAATCTTGTGTGTGAACAGATCAAGTCAGATGTGCCACCTCTCTATGCCTAAAAATGGTCCTGTGCATTCACCTTCCACCTCTTCTTTCACTTCAACCAGTCACAATGGTTTTCCCCAGGTGCCTGCTGGCTTCCTTGTATTGTCCCTGGGGCTGTCTTTGCATGTGTTCATGGGGCTATACTCAGCTGTCTCCTGATTGCTGCTGCCTTCCCCTCCCTGCAGCAAGAGGCTCCTTTTTATAGCTCAGTCCCACATAATTCTTTCACACTTGGTCCCTGGGCAGTAGCAATCATTCGAAGTCAACTGAACAAGGGGAAAAAATCCCAACCAATGAACCTCTTCCCCCTCCACCCCAACATACAGCTAGAAGAAAAACCTAAAAATATCTCCTCCTCCCTGCCAGATCCTAAGAAACTGGCTAGGAAAGCAGTTTTTCAGGAAAATGCATGAAAATCAGGACTGTTTGAATCAGGTGAGGAGAGCTGGTAGATAACTAATCTGAATATTTTTCACACCTCATCAACCAATCTTTGCTTCAGTCCTAGGGGAAATCCAAGTAGCTAAGAACATACCAACCATTTTTTTTCCCCTCTGGATATTAAGTTACTTGTAAGCGTTTCATATGTAGCCAGACACAAACTGATGAGACCCGAGCACGCTGCCCGCATTCCCTTACTCAGAACCTGCTGAACACCGGGGACAGGAAACCAACAAACTCAGCTCTGCCATGAGCTGCTGCTTGTGGACACCGAAGGCACAAACTAGAGTTACTTCACTTCCTTATATTCAGCTGAATTTAGGTTGGCTGAATAGGAAAAGAATACAGCTGTACATACTAAACTAAACAATATTTTTCCCAGGCAAAAAGCAACCCAAAACACAAAGCCAGATCCGCAAAGCCGCACAATTTGGAAATGTGCCTGCCACCAGGAGGTGACTGATGTTATATTCAGGCTGAAGCTGCAGGTGTCTTTGAGAACTGATACATCTATTTAATACAAATTAAAAATGCACTCACTGGAGTAAGAGGATCTGGACGTACCTAGCCCAACTATAATTTCTCCATTTCTAAAATATGTGCCATGAATTAATAATGGAGTCATGATTTATTTAAAATTAGGCATTATTATTACAAAGGGTACCTATATTTTCTATGTGAAATGCATGCTCAGGGGAAGAAGGTGGCTTTCTTTTTACTAGGGAAGAAACATCTCTCCATCTTTTTCCACTCTCTGTCTGATGTCAGTCTGCCACAACCAAACAGAAGCTTTAATTCAGGTATAGCTAACTACAACATTTACTGCATGCAATTTTTTACAGACATAACACAGTGGCAATCCTTCTTAAGGATTCTCTTTCCCTGCTTCAAAAAGCCTGCTGTAATTGCACACACTGCACTCCATTACTGGCCTTAAGAATGCCCAACTCCAAGAGCAGCTGACATATCCAAGATGACCTTAGGAGAGTCAGCCTTTGCAGTATCAGCTCCAGGTTTGCATTATGCTCAGAAGATACAAGCTATGTAAAAGCTGTTACATAGCTTATCTATTGTGAGGATTGCAAGAGGAACAAATACCACATTCCTTACTTGCTTCTCAGTTCTTGGAAAGTAGTTTTGCTGCTCACCTATTAAGGCAAAGGCATTGCCAGCCACACCAAAGCAGGGCAGGAGTGGAGGCACGTGTGGAGTAGCATAAGAAGCTATTACGCTACTACTCCATCATTACACAGACATGTTGGCAGCAGCAGCACCTTCATCAATTACACTGTTAATCATGGGGCAAAGTCTACTAGCTCTCTGTCATGGTTTGGTCCTTCTGCTCTAGTTACAGGTAATTCATTCACCTGGAAATTTTTGTCTGCTGTTACTAGTTAGTGTAAGTATACATACCATTCTGCAATTGCACAACTACTTACTGACTTGCAGTAACTTTCTAAAAGCTTTCTTTAGAAGCCCAGTGTTTCAGGAAGTACTGTTTTAAACTATTTAATATAAACTTATTTTGAATATGGAAACCAATTTGCACTAACAAGTAATGCTCTCCAGAGAAATAGGCGAGTTTCAGTTAAGCTTTGGTAATTGCAATTAAGTTATCAAAGAAGTAACTGCCATCTGTCAGAACATCTGCTTTGGTGTTTTCCACTCCAAACTCCAAGATGTGAAAACGCCACCAGAAGCTGCAAATCTTGCTTTACCGTAAACAACATAGTCCGGTTTTCTGCAATGTCAGTTGGCTGCACAACATTGTGTCCATAGATGAGTTGACTTTTTAGGTTCAGTGAAATTGCATCTTCTTCAAAAGACCTGACAAAGCTGTTACTCCTAAGGCTTCCCTCTTGGAAATCCTTCTTAAAAGCAAAGGAACGAAGTCCAGGCTGAGAAAAAGATTTCCTAATTGGCCTTTTTTCCTCCTCTTCACTGACCAAGGGCTGGAATACAGACCGAAATTTGCTGCTGAAAGAGAAGCCTCCAAAGTTATTGGAAGTTTCATGTTGCTGGGATGATGAGTTGAAATCTGAATTTTTTGTACAACTTGCACGATTAAATTTCTCAATGCATTCATCTATGAGTGCTGGAGGTGCATTTTTATGTGCTACTGTTACCCGTCCACAGAACAGCACCTCAAACTTTTTGGCAAAAGGGTCTTCAACATCTGAGAGATTACTCTGAAACTCTTCTTGACGGGCAATTTTTCCAGCTTGTCGAATAGAGCTTATAATCTCAGGCACCTATAGGTGGGGAAAAAAATACACATTAGCATCCGGTGCTTTATGACAAACAAATTGCAAAATTAAGAGGCTCCCTTGTTGTGATTTTCCTGGAATGGACACTTTGATTCAGTTTCAAAAATAAAAGACCAGTTGAAGTGATCTTGTATTTATTCAAGAGACACATTATAGCAGTTAAATACTAAGAGGAATTTCTGATTTATCTCCTTGCCAGGAGTTCACCATCACCAACACTTTGTCAAAAGAGCTTTGTCCCTTGATACGCTCATCATCTTCAGTAAAACATTTGCCCCTGAAGCAACCAGTATAACATGACAAATTCCATCTCAAAATGAAAGACAGAAGTACTTCAGAAAGCATATGAGAAGCCATGGACTAATTAACTGGTAAAGTTATTTTTTAATCTCTGTTATTTTTCACTTCCTTCTCTTACTCAAACACTCACGTCATGTAGGTTAACGAGTCTCTTTCAAATTTGCTTTCCCCTTCATAATAGCATATTACATTGTTATGGCAGTTTGGTGGGTTTTTAAAAAAAATGTAAATAGCTGTATTTTTTAATAACTATATTAATTATTTTAAATGTTCATTTTTATTCTAAACGAGTGTCCTAAGTGACACTCTTAAGTAATACTACCTCACATACAGTATGACTTGCAGGGCATCTCCATGAGACAGCAATCTGCTACAGGTCACAGATGTTGTAATTAGAACCCAAACTGCCATGTGACACAATTGTGGTGACAGTAAACGGTCTCAGTTGCTGATATGGTTAGAAGGTAGTGATATGCATATGCTGTCTGCTAAGCTGCTGCGAGGCCAAGGCCTGGTTACATCACACTGCTTTGCTTGAGCCAGGAGATTAAGGTTCTTCTGCAGTCTGTGCTGCTCCTGCTGTAACGAAATATGTGAGGCCACCATCTATATCTATGATTACAACTGCTAATTCTGCCAGCTGTTTTATTTACCCAGGTTACTTTGAGAAAAATCCATTCAAAGTTTGCTAATTCCCTGACAAAACAGATTTCCCCTGTCAAGCATCAACTGGAACTTTCTTTACTTACAAGTATTTGATTGCATATAGTACAGGATGAAGTCCAGGAGCAGCAGACTAAAACAGCAGCCCAGATGAACCATCTCCCTGATGAGAAAAGGCATCCCTAAACCTAGACAATATTTTGGAGACCTGGACTCTGGTTTTTCTCAGACATTTTTATGGTTATCTATTGCTTAATCATAATGCAGTAATGTCATAAACCAACTGACAAAACAACAAAGGACTTCAAGGGAAAAAAAATTGACCACTGAAAACTGAATTAATATTCTGGGTGCTCATAAAGACCTCAGTAGGATTCCTTTTATAGACAAGGAAACAAAGATAAAGATATGGATAGGTAGGTAGATAAGTAGATAGATAGATAGATAGATAGATAGGCACACACATATAACTAGCGGATTTAAAGCAGTAAGGTACATATTACAAAACAAACAAGGAACTCGGGAAGCATTACTTCACCCTTCAGTGCAAGGCATGAGTCATCAGCTAATCATTCAGCAAA
The DNA here is from genome assembly GCF_020740725.1 of Corvus hawaiiensis. Taxonomy (NCBI): domain Eukaryota; kingdom Metazoa; phylum Chordata; class Aves; order Passeriformes; family Corvidae; genus Corvus; species Corvus hawaiiensis. The sequence goes on along the minus strand of NC_063217.1, from coordinate 23,486,003 downwards.
GACAATAGGGAAGAATGGGCAAGACAAGCAGGGTCAGGAATTCATAAGTCCATTCTCCGATATGTCACAAACCAGTTGGGAAGCCTTGGGCTCAGGCAGCTTTGTGCCTAACTTCTTAATCGTATACAAGAAGAACATTAAGGATCTAACAAATCTTTAGTACCTCAAACAATATGCATTTGCTCTACAGTGAGCTTAAGGTCTACCTCAGTTTTATTTACCCAATAATCCTTCAAAGAAACAATTGTTAGTGGCATAACATATCAGAATGACAGTAAAACATAAAACTTCATTCTACCCATGTTTGAAGCTGCAACTGCTTTAGCAATTTTTAATAAACATGTTTTACTCTTGTGAGAGTGTCTGCACTCACCAGCCACAGGCAATTTTACTACTGAGTTGCCCAGGATACATGCAGAGACCAGCAATCCCAACTCCGCTTTTGCTGAGGCTGCAGAGGCAACAGCAAAGGACTGAGACATTTTCTGAACTCTGCTTACTTTGGTAAAGCTAGGAACATCAGCTTTCACCCAGGCAAAGAGGGCCACTATCTCAACACAGTTAAGCTCCCCCAGCAACACACATGTCAATGCCTATAAGCACAGTTTCCAGTAGTGCAGGTGCTGCAAGGGTTGCATCTGAGCTAAAGCCCTGACAAGGCATTAGGGATCCAGCACATACATGCAGTTACTGAATTTAACTTCTTCAATGTTTTCTGTTATCAAACACCTTGGACATTGACAAAATAGCTATTCAACAGTGGCTATACTTTATATACAGGCAGTGGTTAGGGAAAGACACTACATCACACAGAAGGACTCTGCAGTAGTTAATAAACTTGTGTCTGAGGAGACCCAGCAGGCCTGTTGATGAAAAATCAAGAGGAGTATTTATTTATTTATTTTCACACATGCTAGGGTTTGAATCATGTCATTGATAAGTAACAGCTGGCTTCCGTGCTACACTTACTGAAAAACACTGACTCTTCTGTTCTCACTTACAGACCTAAAAAAATTTGCAGCCTGCTAATAAAATTTTATTACTTCTGATTAGGCAAATGATGCAGCACCAGAAGCAGCAAATCACCACCTCACGTTCCTGTGATGCTTACGTATGTTAAACATTTATCTATTTTCATTAGTAAAGACAAGATCCATGATGAATGAAAAAAAAACCCAAAATACTTATTTCCCTGGAACTGCTCTTTGCCTGATCAAGATGTGTGCTCTTTTTATCTACCTGTACCACTCCAGACTTTTTATGCAAGTATTGAAAATGAACAATCCACTTGCCCTCTGTATCCTCTGACACTGGCTCTCCAAGTAAACAGACCTGGATGCTGAGTATATAAAAATGAAGTAAACAGTAGTTATAAATAAATATATTATAATTATTTCAGGTTATTAGAATGAAGATGAAGCCAGAAGTTTATTAACCACAGCTGGAACATTTCCAGATTAAGCAGCATGCCACTGGGTGATCAGTAACCACATCTCTTGCAAACTTCCCAAAATTAATTAAGATGTAAACAGAATCAGGTTTTATAGCTCTTCAATTTGTATCAAAAAGCAGCAAGGATGAAGTTGCTCCTGAATTAAGTTAATGTTGCTTGGAGTCTTTTAAAGCTTGTGGGCTCTTTCTGAACATAAGAAAGAAATCTTTTTTTTATTACAAAGGTGGCCACAAGCTGGCATGGATTGCCCAGAGAGGTTGCAGAGTCTCCATCCTTGTAGATATGAAACTCTGACTGGACATGGGCTGAGCAGCCTGCTCTAGGTGATCCTGCTTTGAGCAGCAGGCTGAACAAGACGACCTCCTGAGGTGCCACCCTATGTCACCTTGGTGATACAGGTACCAACTGCTTTTATACATACCTATTGGTAATTGTGCCTACTGATCTGAACTTGCTAAGACAGTGGGGGAAGACTGTTGCACACAGGTATGATTTCTTCCTGCCATGCAAATTCTCTTTTCTAGCATACTTCTATTCTTAAGTGTTTTCTGACTTGTTTCTTAATATAAATATGTAATTAGTGGATAAAGATTGTTTCTGTAATCAGAAAAACCACTACTGCTGACCTAAAATTATTTCCCTAAACCCACAAAACTAAGTATAGAACATCAGTGTAAGCAACAATGAAACTTTACCAAACACAGAGCATTACCTTCTTATTACTTGAAGCCAAACAAGCCTGCTGAACAGAAGACACAACTGAAATGTACTAGGGAAAAGGTTTGTGTTTGGAGTGTCTGAATTAGATACAGAGAAAAGATCATGTATCTATAACCATTAAAAATAACACTGGACTTTTGGGTTTTTTTGAAGCATACCACATTATTTCTGCTATCATGAGAATGTTTACTTTGCAGAGACAAAGCAGGGAACTGAAATGCTGAGTATTCTTGTGGCCTGACTCATGGGTATTCAAGCAAAATACAAACCAACACCTAGGACTTCCTAGTGCATGTTACTCATTTACAAGACAAATAACTACAGCTTCTATGCCATGCACCAAATCATGACAAAAGGCAGTAATTTTTAAGCATGCATGGGTTTGCTGCATCTGAAGGGCAAAGAACAGCTCTTTCCCCTCACATAATTTGCAGCTGCATTTTTACCCCTTGAAACTAGCAGTCACCCTGTAAGTTTACATACAAGCATGTAAGAGGTCAAGGTCTTTATCCTGTCAGTAGTATTAAGAAAGAGTTAGGAACTATTTTAATGAAAAGAGCCTAGTAACAGCTGAATGCAACAGCTGACTTTTGGTAAGTAAGACCAGACTAAAAAAATATTCCTCTTCTCTTTTATACATAGTAGATAAGAAAGCAAAATGTGCCACATAAAAAGGACTGCTAACACATCAGCTGGGAGGACTAGGTGAAAAAAGTGGAATAATTTATTATTCTAGATGTTATGTAGTGTTTATACCTGCAGTATAAATCTACCAGTTTACACCTACCCGTCTCTGCATTAAGGCTTCAGGTCAGTGAAGGGCTCAAGCACTGGCTTAACGATTTCAAGGACATAGGTAGTTTTGTTTAACCCAAGACAGACCTGTGCTAACAGGAATTGGTCCTATGCAACAGAGTCCAGAAATTTCTGGAGACTGAAAAACATTAGGGTCAGATTCTTAGGCTGAACCTCAGAAGGCCTCACACCACCCCAGCTAGAACAAAGCCTCAAAAATCTTTCACAAATCTCTTGAAACAAGTAGATGTTTTGATTGAATTTTGCTAGCTTACTCAAGTGTGAGAGGACATTTGAATTATTTTAAAGTGCTTTTACTTGCTTTTTTTTTTCTGATCAATAGAGCAAGCTCAATAAAATGTGTCAAGAAGTCTAATACTGTTTGCTGTTAGTATCTTTCCATCTTTATTTTAGTAGAGAGTACTGCTACAGAAAAGACAGGGTACCCAGCTTTTTAATCATGGGAGAAGCTATACAGTTGTATCAGGACACATAGCAATATTTTTGTCACCCAGAAGGTATTACAATCATGGAATATTTTGTAAGAGTAGTAGAATGAAGACATTAAAATAATTTTTTAAACATACACAACACTTATAAAGATAATACAGCACAGTATTTACTTGCATTTTTTAAAAAGACTGAATAAAAGTTTTTAGTTCAGTAGTTTGATATGTAATAAAAAGCAGTTGGTCTGTTTCTTGCATGCTGGTAGCAAAATAGCTGTGCAGAAATCAATGCAGATCAGCATTTCCTGTCCTTACCACTCCTTAACCCACAGTAGCGGTCAACTGACTTCTTGAACACTTTTTTCCACCCATAGGATTTAAAGTTTGGCATTTTTAAACCTAAAGCATTTTAATTAATATCTTTCACAGGTACTCTTTTTTCTTTTAAATTGTGGTACTGCACAATTTCTCCTTTCAAAATCACAGAATAATTTAATTTGGAAGTAACCTCTGACAGTGCAGTCTCCCACATAAAGCAAGGCAAAAACTTCAAACTTTGATGAGATGCTGGGGGTCACATCCAGCTAAGTTCCAAGTAGGAATACTAAGACAGAATTTCCTTACTTTCTGGCATTAGCAGAAATTCAAGGTAGGCAAGAGTTATACACTTTTGCAGTTGATTTCTATTTCAGTGAAAGGCCTTTTGTATTCAGGTCTTATATCAAGTGTCTTCACAGGGCTTTTTTTCTTCTGTTGTCTTGCTTAGAGACTAGTCTGCAGTCTCTTACACCTCCCTGACTTTTTCCAGTCATTAACTTCAATTCTTGTTTTAAAACCTTTTACCCATTGACCCTTAATAAACGGTTCTATGGAATACTTTAATTACCACCTTTCTTCATTTGCTATTTGTTGATTTTTATTCCTCCCACAAAGCCACTTTCAAAACCAGATTTAATTCAGAGAACAATAAAGTTACAGCTCTTTCAGTCCTGTCAGTTTTTCTGTGCATAGTGAATGCACCAGGGGTAGAACCAAAGGGACATTCTTACCAACAGCTCCCTAAGTACAGTCTGGCAGGTGCACAGAGAGACAATTCACTTTTACTCCATGACTTCACTCCTCAACGTGTATGATCCAAAATTTTCCTGCTGTATCCTCACTGCTCATGAAACACCTATAAACTGTGCCACTCTCAGCAGCTTCACCAGCCACACATGCTGGTCTAGCACTTCTCTCTATAGCACATAAGATGCACTGGGTGTCTCACTTAACCAGAGAACTCATGAATGTCTTTTGAAAAGGAGAACAAGTTGGAGCACAACCAGAGGGCTGGGAGAGGTAGCCAGGGTAGCAGCCAGCAGGACTAACCACACTGCAGGTGTGCTGCTTAGGAAGGGCTGTGAAACCTGCAAAAGCAAGACAGAGGTGCTGTTTCAGCCTTAATAAGGGAGAATTCAACAGCTGAATATCACCATGGGCCCATGAAAGGAAGAACAATCATACACATGCCTACTCGTGGGCATGGTTTGCTCAGTAAGGTTCGAATTGGCATTACACAGAGAAAGCGGTAAGTGAGGGTGAGGAGACTAAGACTCAAATTTTGAAGGCATGCATGTAAGAAGCTGATGAATCTGCACTAAAATTCAAAGGCTATTGTGTGGGAGGCAGAAGAGAGTCATCAGTTTAAATCTAGTTCTGTTTGACTTGGATGAGTGGACGAATGCCACTAGCATCATCTGAGATGACTCTGACACAGCACCAAGAGTGGAGCTCCATGTAGCCAACACATACTCTTACAGTTTATACATTATCATAGAAAGCTGTAAAGGGGACTAGACTTCCCACACACATCAAGTGCTACCTCCAGAAGACTGTTGAAGTACTGCAGACTGATGTCATAAGTACTGTATGCCACTTTCACAGTATCACATTCCTTTTAATATTACAGACAAATCTCAGCTCAAGAACATTCCCCACGAATCCTCAGCCAGACAGAAAAGAGTACACTTGCAAAATCATGCGAGTTTGAGAGCACTTAATGTAATTTAAAGAGGCACAAAAAGGTTTTCTTTCCTTTCGGGAAAAAAAAAAACCCAAACCAATATTTGCAGAATCTGTTCATAGAGTACCGTAATCAAGCTCAGAAATAGAATTTAATTGTACTCAGTGTTCTAGTGAATTTGGGCTGTTCTGTTTTGTGGTGGTGCTTCCTCCCCAAGAGAGATGCATCATGTTGCTGACACACTTTAAGGATTTTTCTTACACATGTGTTCAAGACATACCTTATTTGAAACCTGAAATACAACAAAAGCTGGCTACTCTCCATAAATAAACTGCCATGTCCTAGATTGCTTCTTACTTTTGGACCCTTCCCCATGAAAATACATGACCCAAAAGCAAACTGCAGTGGGGAAAGTCTCCATGTGCTTTTAGACTATCTCCAAATACAACAGCACCTGACTGGCTCTGAAGGGGGCATTCCTACAAAATCTGCTTCTGGAAGAATAGAAGTATACTCTACCATATACCTGGTGGGCTTAGTACATGGTGTTCACTAATTCATATTTGCCCAGCCCTTTCTGTCCTTAAAATTAAAACCACTTCTTTTCATTCTGTACTGCTTTATCAGCTCTTCCATTCAGTACCATAAACTTGTAAGGAACAATGTCAAAAGATATTTCAAATAAGGCATTAACATCTTCACAGGGTTATCTTCTCCATACTTTGTTTCAAAGGTTTCTTTTCACACAACTTCACATAAGAAAACAGCATTTTAAGACATAAAAGTAGTTGCTGGCCATACCTACAGGGTTCCTGGCTCACATTTTACAAGGTGAGTACTGAACAACGAGGCAACACCTGTTGTAAGCAATAACTAGAAATATCTGTGCTCATTCATTATCAACAGAGATTAAATCCTTTTTTTTTGGGAGAGGTGCAAGATGGAATTGCAAGCAGCTTCCTTCACAGGGTTGAGACAGGCCTGGGACTTTACTGGAGGCTATGGGGTGGGAAACAGAAGGAAGCCTATTCTTAGATAGCTATAAATGGAAAAAGAGAGCAACGGCATTTTAAAGCTTTCAGGACAAGAGTTCTTTTCTGTTTTGATTTTTTTTGAGGCGAGGGAGAGAATTTGTCTTTTATAACTGAAAGGCAATAACACGATTAAACAGGAAATGAGGTACTAAATTTTTTTTTGAAAAATTATTAATCAGATTAAATTTCATTTGTACAATAGGATACAGGCTCTCTCCCGGTCTCCTTTGCTCTTGGGCTTCTGGCAGTTATCAAAATGGTACAACTGGCAAAATAGGGGTTAACAAAACAGACAGAAGTGAATACAATTTCTTTGCAATTAAAAAAAAAGCCTGAAATTCTTCTGTCCTTTTTATCAATATGCAACTCCAAACAAGAAGGGAGGAAAACTCCATTGCTGATGTGTCTCTTTATTACAACTACAGTTATTTCTGATACAACCTTCTTGATAGCTGACCCAAATGCATGTCAAAATCCCCCTCCCTTCAAAATTTATTTTGAGAGTCTCATGGAGGAGGGCAGAGAGGGGAAGTCAGCCTATGGATGCTTTTGATTGAGTGATGTGCAAGTTTTATCTGCAGCAGAGTGAAACACCATCCCTCTTACTCTGACAACAGAGCTGACAGACTTCCTGAGGAAACAGACAGCCACACAGACCTTCCTCCTAGGGCTGGTGGGAGGCACAGGGACAGATGATATTTTTAATCAGAAGAATCTTACTGGAACATTAAACTTATAAAGGCCCCAAGGGAAACAGAGTGAAGAAGCTGATCAGCTTTTTCCACCATTCTGCCTGACTGGTAAAAAATCCTGGTGAACTAACTTGCTTGTGGATGAGCACACTTGCTGCTTTGTCATATAGTAACAGATTTCATCTGCCTCAGGTCAACTCACAGGAGAACAGGATGGGAAAGTAATGACTAAACATCCCATGAAAACTACTCTGACTTTCACTTAAAAGAGCAGTTAGTTCACCAGTTTTCGTCTTTCTCTGCTGTAAAACAGAAGAAAAAATGCTGACTGAATTATAACAACCTACAATAAATAATTTTTATATGACTCCATGCTTCATAAACAAAACCACATCAGCTGCATGAACTTTGTCCACATATAAAAAATATGCTTTCGTCTAAAAAAAAATCAGCCTTCAATGACTGTACGTCAAGCAGAAATGTTGCTCTCACAGAATGACAAATTCTGTAGGTTATATTCCAACGGGACATACCCAAATCTGAAATTCCAGCACATATTACTGGTTCAGGTTCTGGGTACATAGCACCAGTTTTAAAGAGAGGCCCCTTGTACATGCATAATTGTCTAAAACGCCAAAGCACTTCTACAAATTTCCTTTTCCATTACTTGCATCTGAGGACATTGGAAGCTATAAAAAGTACCACAGAAACAAAACCAGCATGAAACATTTAGCGCCAACCATCCAAATTTCCATGACAACAGCTTCAGTGAGCTCACCTCATTGGTACTACAGCAGCAGACCAATAGTTCAGTAAATGTAGAGAGGCAACCGTTAAGATCGGGTAAAAGTAAGATATTTGGCTACAGAGCTCCTTGAAATAATCACATAAACCCCCCAAAATGTTTGATTGAAAAAGAAAGGAGCTGTTTAGTTAGCTCAGCTTTGCATTTTCAGAAGCAGGGAGTGCGCCTGTGCAACTATGCATAAGCAGCCTCTTTTCCCCAAACCTGCAATTTCACAGAATATCTGTACCTGAAAATCCTGTTTGGTAGCTGCATATCAAAGGTTTCCCCTGGAAAAAAAACCCCATGCTTTTGATTATAGTGATGGTGCTACAAGGATATAAAGGGAAACATTCACATGTCCAAAGCTAGCAACTTTTGAGTTGGGAAGAAACTTCCAGATACTCCAGCCATGAATAATTTTTGGTTTGGTTTTAAAATGTGATCATCGACACTTGTGCTTACACACACAGTGTCCTGAGAATGGAAGACAACAAAGACTTTTATGCTCTCTTCACATTGCTTCAGTTAATAACAGACAGAAGCCACAGAAATTCCAGATAACCTCTTCAGCCCTGAAATTTTCACTCATTTAAACAGAACTAAACATCATTTTGTGATAAATTTCACTGCATGTGACTTCCAGTCAGAAGTGTTTGGATAACGCACATGATGTGACTCTTGGGGTGTCTTGTGCAGGGCCGAGACTTGGACTTCATCCTTGTGGGTCCCTTCCAATACAGCTTATTCTGTGATTCTGTGAAAATGCTACTATTGAATTTCTATATTTATGCATTAATGCATCTCATGATTAAGTATTGTAACTTGGTTAAAAAGCAAGAATAACTGAAAACAATTCAGATACAATTCAGTACAGTTAACTCAGTGATAAAACCAATACACAGTAGCTAAAGTCATTCCCTTGCCTCACCTTCTGCTCTCTGAGTTCCGGCTGCTCTTCCCAGATCTATGGCCTCACCTCCCCATAGAAATTAGTAAGCATCTCTTGACATATTTTGTGTATCTTAACTGATACATAAAATACTACCAAAACAGAGGCTGAGAATTTTTTTCCTCTCAGTCACTGGCATCCATAAGTATTTCAGCTTGAACAGTTGATCTGTAAAGGCTTCCAATGGGAAAAAAAAAAAAAAGCCAAGATGTAATTCCTTTAATTGAATAATAATTGTATAATTCCATTGAGGATTTACTTGTTAAGTCATTAGTCAACCTCTGTACACCACACATAACCTCAGCTCCTTCAAATTCAAAATAAAATGGTTCAAAAGACTTCTTAAAGTACTTAAAGCCTTTATTAGATGGTACAGTAAAAAAGTTCCAACAACCCGTTAAAGCAGAGGTTTTCTCAGAAATGCTGCTGCTTCTACATTAAGGATGATGGGAAATTACAGACTGTAAAGAGGTTCTTTACCTGACTTTTCTCTAAGGATATTTATGGGATCCAGAGTGGAACTGCTGCTTTGGTGTTCTCAGAAACACCTCTAGTACACATAAAGACTGCTTCATTACAGTAGCCTTTCAAAAAAGTCTATGACATGAAACAGTATTTTAAATCATGAAATGTAAGGCAAATAAAGTTAAACTGCAGTGCTGCAGATATATGTATATATGGCAAAAAATCCAAACAAACCCTTAGTTGTATTATGCATCTTTGATAGGACCTGGGGTTTTCCCTGATCCTGCAGAATTTACTAGCAGTTTTGCTAGTGGTTGGCTCAGAACGTGTTAACCACATGAAGACAGCAAGCACCAACTTCCAGAGTGCTTTTCAGCAAAGAAAAGCAAACAGCATTTGACTAGAGGCTAAAAGTTCTGTTTTGAATTGCAGAGGACAGAACTTGTACAAAAGAGCAAGCTCAGCTACCTTGTCGGGCTTGGCTTGTTAAATCTGAAGGTCAACATGAACCTGAAAGAAGATACTCATGAGAAATATTTCAGAAAGGCATAAATGATTCAAGAGAAAAACCTTGCTAAACTGCAATCTACATGGCCAGGAATTTCTCTGTGGAAAGCTCTACTCCTTACTAAGCACCCCTAATGTACCTGACAAATGCAGAGGACACTGCCCTACTACACCTGCGCAGCCACATAAAAGCCATGTGAGTGACTATATTCCAGCCCTCTCCCACCAAACGGGGAACATCTAAGCAGAGCAGGTGCAATTCGAGCCTGGCATGCAGAAAAAGAAATGGAAGGATGAAGAATAAAAGAAAACCTTTCCAAAGGGAACTTAACTGCTGAGTAACTGAGGGGTTTCGCCACCAGACTGACTTCATTTCAAATGCTGAGCGCATATTCCTCAGTCATCACCCAGGCCCCTGCAGGGAAAGGCAGGGAGTGACTGGCATACAGAAAACAGTGCATTTTAACTGCTTGGTATTTTGTGATAATCTGCATTTATCTGAAAGCTGTCAATTGGTAGCAACATTTTACCCCAACATAAACTGACCTGGAGAATCACACTGAGCGGAAACATAGTGTTCTGTGACAAGGGCATTGTGCAAACTTGGGCACCAAAACACAGCTCTGGCAGAAATCTGCACTTTCTCTTTGCTACGTTGCTGGCATCCAGCCTGGGAGACAAGCGAGGGTCTGTCCTTTCAGCCCTACCCACAGCATCAATGGCTTCAAGGAGATTCTTCCACAAGGAAAACTACGGCTTTTGAGCCTTCCCTCCTCAGCGATTCCCAATTCTTGCCTGGCACTAGTTCTCTATTAACTACTTGATTCTTGATACAGTATGCAAGTATTCAAATTAATTTACCAAAAGGGTTATGAGGGGTAAATGCACTAGCACAAACAAGAGTTGCACTCCATAGAATACCACCACCACTTACTCACCTACCCAATCCTAAGTAAGATGGGCTTAAAAGTAAGACAGGTTTAACAAATGTGTAAGATTTTTTGCTTTAGACAGTGTTAAAATGCCTGGTTATGATGGCTCCTGAAGAGACCAAAACTTGATTTGTTTGACTAAAACGTTAAGTCATTCACTGAGGGATTAAAGATGCCCAAAGGTGCTCAACTTTGCTGGAAGCTGTTGGGAATAAAAGAAAGAGGCATGTCAGTTAAACTGGAGCAAAACAACCTCATAAATGAGTGTGATATACCCTAGAACAGACCAGCAAAAAAGCCAAGATCATCCTTTCAGAACACTCTTAAAAAGGAAAAAAAAAGCAGGAGGGGATTTCTTGGCCATCCTGATTTTCAGTCTCTCATTCCTCTTCATTCCTTTGCAGAAGGCAAATTAATTTCATTTGTAGCTTCTGACCTAAACTAAGAAGTATATTATTATTCCCATGCATGCTCCTCCAGAGGTCTACTAGGCACTGTTTATAGAAAATAGTAGGAATGATGGCAAAACACCAGCAAGATCAATTCTAACACAGCATATAAAGCTAAATTAGGATTACAAGAAATATAAATGAAATTTCCAATATTATTATGATTACTTCTTCAGTAATGTTTCATGGCACATGCCAAGTAGCCATGGCTCGTTGCACTGAATAGGATAGAAACTTTGATGGCTTGAGAGCTTCCCAAACTGAGGAAAGCTCATAGGCCATTCTGACTCAGAAATCCTTGAAGAAGACCCAAGCCAAACTAAAACTTACTTCTTGTTTTGTTATTGGGAATTTCAGAGCATCTACTGTAAATACACCCTAAAATCTGATTTTCACAGGAGAAGGGATCCAAACAATCAGCTGCTCAACTCAAGGTCCAAGATTAGCCAACCCAGCTCGGGACAGCTACACTGTAACCCCACCCTTTTTTGCCAGTGCTGGTGGCACATAGTTGGAGGTTCCTCAGGCTTCAGCAACACACTCTTGCTCTCAGTTCCCCTTAGGAGGGAACTGGGAACAGGCCTTTCCCTAGCTGAGAATCTGAGGACACATTTGCTCAAAATTCTCTATTTATACAATTTCTTGCATTAAGAACTGTTTCTATTTCTTCAGCAATCAATTCTCTAATTCTGGTTGCTGTCAAGCTGCTTCGGAATAGAAACTTGCATTATAAAATTAAGCAATTTGTAAGGAAGTAAGACTAATTTTTTTTTTAACTAAAGCTGTATTAAATATAGGAACAGAAAGAAAATCCCTTTTAACACTTATCACTGTATTAGTATCTCCTACTAATTAATTAATGATGTGCAAGTTTACCACTAAAAATCTGCATGTCTTTTTTTTTTTGAGACTGAAAGCTCTGACTTTTTTCAACCCCACAATGATTACTTTTTGTAGCAGTTACTTCAGTGACCTAAACTGAATATGAACAGTCTTTGTGTATCTACAAAAGCAACTGCATTTTCTACTCAGAACAGTGCAAACAGTTTACACTTTCAAGAGACTATGCTTTTAGGTGCTTAGTCAAAGGTTTCCCTTAAGTCAGTTGTCTAACTTTGTACCAAACCATGCAGGAAAAACAGGTATAACTATTCTTTTTTATTTAAATAATTTTAGGAGACCAAAACAAGTCAGTACTTTAGAATTCATTATCCACAGAGACATCATTCAGGGGTTTAGCCAGCATCCATATGGCCAATGGGGGCAACATCAATCTACGTAAGACTCAAGTAGAGCTTTATCCTCCAGCCCAGAATGGGCCCTATGGCTGAGCCTGGCAGCACTGCAAAACTCAGCCTGAAGAGCCTGTGTGTAGGTAAGAGGCAAGCTGGATAAAGCTGCATGTAAAATGTGTAAAGAAGATATATTAAAAGGTAATATTTATACAAACACCAGGAAAACCGATTTTATAGCACATGGGAGTAAATTCCTTCACATGTTGCTTCATCTGCAGGCCTGGCGACTTGCATGGTGAGTCTAAACACTTACGTTGCTCAAGTGGGGGGTCACTCATTTTTAAGTAATAGATGCAAGGGGACAGCTTTGCTTCGAGGAGGGCAGTTTCCTCCTCCCCGCCTCCCCTGCCCCCCCCCATCCCACAGTCTTTCCCTGTTCTGGAATGGGCCACCATCTTATAAAAACTGGAAAGGCTTGCATTTGTGTTGAAATCCCACAGCAACAGCTCCTACATTTTTACTGATCAAATTTTGGCAGGCAGGAAAGCTTTCTCTATTCACAAGCCTCATTTGATATGTCTAAGTACACTGCTTTGCTTTCCCTCCCAAATTAGTGCTGACAATTAATGGCCATCAAAAGAATAAAACTAAGTAGTTGTGAGGAACCAGCATTGAAATAATTAGTTTTGAAAGCCCAGAAAGCACTCCTAAAAGCAGTTAGAAGTGTGTTTGTGCAAGAGCTTGTTTCTCTAAAAACACAGTGAGCTCCGTGTGCTACAAGTTCTGACCTCTTCCAAGACCAACTCCTCTCCGACCAGCTGCCTTGCCCAGCTGACAAGTAAACAACGAGGGAAGGAAATGGGGCATCCCTTGGGGGCATCCTTGAAGTATGTACTCAGCGGCACCGCTCATCTTTAAGAGCAGCCATCTGTATAGGAGACCGGCACATTTACAGGAGTCGGCACGGACATCAGCCGGTATCGTTCCCGCACATAACACGGCAAACCGGGCCTCATGTTATGCATGAGACAGAGCCTGAGACATGACAGCAGAGGCAACTACACGTGCTCCACCTAACAGGTCTTCACCCAGAGAAAAAAAGGCAAGTGGAAAGAGAGAAGGATACATTTCGATTTTTCAGGGTGTGTCTAAAATTCAGCAGTCTCCTTTCAAGACAGAATAGAGCAAATCCTTCTATCTGAGAATTTGAACAAAGGCAACAGTCACATATCAAGCAATTCCCTCTTACCGTCTTCCCAGGGTTGGTATTCCACCTGTTAAATATTCAGGAACAGGGAAATAGAAGTAATTAAGCAACTGACCATTTACACCTGACAACAGAGAAGAGCGAACCAGGTTTTATGTGGTCTGCCTAGCAGCCTACGCTGTCTGTTAAATTTCAAGATAAAGTCTTTTTCCTCAGCTAATTCATTCAAGGAACCTACAATTCTTGCCTGTCATACAGCTGTTTCACACACTTGTCCTCTTCTACACGTTAAACTGTGCCTCGAGACAGAATATCATTTGCAACTCATTTTAAATTCAGAATGACTGTTCCATTGGAATTTTTTTAAACAGCAGCTCAAAAATATATTCTAGAGATCTTTAACCATCTTTACTGCTTTGCATCCATATGTAATTTCAGTTACAGTGGAAAATCCTACTGAAGCCCTAGACACACAGACGAAGAAGCCACCACAACACATGCTTTACCACAGTGAAACATGTAAGTGTCCCACTAAAATCCAACTTATTGTTCTTCATAAATTAAGAGCATGACAAAAAACAGGGAAAAAACGAGTCCAAAACAAACAGTGGGAGCGCTGTTACACATTCCTCAGAGTACACAAGTAGCGTTAGACTCCAACAGGCACTAAGATCAGGCCTTCTGAGCAGTTTTAATTACAGCTCTCCCCTTTTGCAGATCCGCAGCAACGTTGAACAAGTCAGCCAGACCTCCAGCTTCGCTTTTAGCCCCTAAACCCAAGCCACGTCTGACAGCAGGTTACCTTTACTGGTCACTTGGAGTGCCCCTCCTTTTCCCTGGCTGAACAATACAGCAGGGCTCTGCTCCCTTCCCAGAGATGACTGACTTGCCTTGAAATTACACGCGAATATCTGCAAGCCCTACGGCTGGACTTTGCTGCCCGAGCGCGGAGGGCGGCGGGCGCCGCGCCGCCTACCTTGGCCACCCAGCTGAACAATGGTGACATCCTAGGGGCTCCGGCGCGGCGATCCCTGGCTCCGGTCGCTCCTCTCCGCCTCTCCCGCCCGGCGCTGCCGCCGCCTCATGCGCCGGGAGGGGACCGGCCCGCCCGGCCTCCCGAGCTGTGCCGGCCGGCGGCACCGCGAGCGCTCCGCGCGGGGACACTGCCCGTGGCGGCGCCGGCTGCAGCCGCGGGCTGCGGGGCGGGAAGGGAAGGGAAAGGAAGGGCCGCGGCCGCGTCCCGCCCCCGCCGCGCTCCGCCTCCGGCGGGGCTCCCCGCGCCCGGGCTGCGGGCCCCGCTCCCGGCGGGCGGGAAGGGAGCGGGCTCGGGAAGGGAGGGGGCTCGCCCTCCGGCAGCGCGCCCGGCAACGCAGACAACCGCCGGCGGCCGCCAAGCGCTGCCCGGCCGCGTAATTCAGCGCTGACGACGGGATTCGTAACTCAAACTTTCTGCGAACATCCCGGCATCGAAGTCATTCCTCACATTAAAGGATCGAGGGAAAATCATCTGTTTGAAACCACTGTGAAATGTTACATTTCCAGTCTGTCTTGCCATTCGTGTTAGCTAATGCCATTTGACATCACACGCTAGCAGCTCAACTTCCAGAAATCAGACTGTCGTAGAAGACCAGACAGTAGTGTACTTGTTTCCGGCAGGTCCTGGGATGTTACTTGCCACTCAACCAGGAATGCTGCTCATTCCTGTCGTTGCTCCGCCTGAGCCGGCTGTGAACATCCCCCTCCTCTTCTCAGTGGCCGTAGGGCTGCCCGAAACAACTAAGTTTCCTGAGTTTGGAGGAAGGTCACAGAACTAGGAAAAGAAAAAAGGCTTGGAGTTCACAGGAAATAATCCACTGGGTCCTAAACAAAAAGCCCTTTATTTTCTACCACCTCACAGAAACAACATGAAGAACTAGATTTGCACACTTGTAACAGGAAAGCATAGGGGTCTGTTCTGCACTTCTCAATAAAATTCAACTGGTCAAAGTTAGATGATGAAGTGCCAAATTCAGCTCTTCGTTTTGCCCAAAGACACTCTGACCAAGACAGCCTACTCCACTGGGATAATGCCCTGCATATGCTTGCACTTGCACACTTACGGCCAATGGAATGATCTCTGGGTTAGAGCTGACACTGCTCCAGTTGTTTGAGTTATTAAATGAAAACAGGAGGGAAAGAGTGACATCCACACACATGGGCTGGGGAGAAGTAAAGCCAATCTCGCAGGTCACCAAGGCAGAAAAGAGGTTGTTTTGGCCCTTGCCCTAGACTGCATGATACTGCAGCCCTGGGTTTGGTTCATGCAAAGCAAGCAAGGCAGCAAGCTGCCAGAGAGCTCTATCACCTCCTAATGCTGTGCTGGTGAGTGCCCTAGCACTGGTGTATGTCTGTAAAGGGCCACAGAGGGATGAGAGGGCAACACAAAAGCAGCTCTTCTCAGGCTGTACCTAAGCTACAGTTCCTGAAATTAAAACCTTAACAAATACATTTCAGATCTTCATAAAAGGACAATAGAGTTCAATTTTCTAATAGTTCTATGGATAAAGACAAGTCACAATGATGGCCAATGGCTCTCTCTGTCATTATGATAGTGGCCATGGACATTTTGATTGTACAGATGTTCTTAGCCATAAGCCCAATAAGTGACTAAATTTGACTGACACCCATTCTGGTAGCAGTCTCTAAAGGCTTTACTGGTATGATAGAGAAATTTTCACTGCTGCTACTGTTTATGATGTACAGAGCACATACATGAAAAAATTACATCTGTTCTCAGGGCCTTAAACTCAGAACCTGACAAGTACTATCATCTGAAGTACAGAACCAGGTCTGCTTTTATTTCATAAAGCAACTGAGGGCAAGAGCAAGGCAGAATGCTCCTCATTATGTGCTGCTCATAGTTGTACAGTATAACCACTATATTTGATGGTAGCCTAAGAGTCTCAAGAGTCTCATTTCTCTAACGCTGACTGTGAACAATATTACTTCTAAATAATTATTTCTTCCCCTTTCTCTGAGGAGCTGCCAGCTTGGGAGTTTTTCCAGCTCCCCCTTCCTGACTGGCATCTTTACACAATTTTAAACTAACAATACACACATCTCCCCCTGAGTCCACATTAAACACTGATGTCAGTCAGGATATCTGGCTTCTCGCCCTGTCTGCAACTGGCTCAAACAGCCATCTCCAGTGTGTAACTTCACACTACTTAACTTCCTACTGTTACATGTAGGTGTTACAGTGACATTTGTATGATTTCAAATGCACTCTGAAAACTTCTACATGCTTCTAGAGGATTGGGAAGAAGCGTGGTCTTGTGGTGAAGACTCTGAATTAGGAGAGTAACAATGAATGAATTCTAGCTTCTGCTGTTAACATGACTTTCAGGTATGCTACATAACTGCTCTCTCTGCTTTAGTTCATCTGTTAAACAAAGATGACAGATGCCAGCCTTGAAGGAAGGAGGAGTGGGCACACTTTGGCATTTGGGAAACAGCTGGAAGTGAGGCTTAAGTGTTCAGCTATAAAAACAGTTAGGAATGCATGAAATTCTTCAGTGTAAATGAAAAGGTCACTGTGTTGCTTACCTTCCAAAAAAGATGCATTTAGTAATGTAGTGGGAACAATAACTGCATTAATTTTTCAGGATGTTCAAATTTCTAAAAACAAAACCTCTGTATTTCAGTATTTTAAGTTTGGCTTGTGTAGATAACTGTATCTCCAAAAATACTACATACCCATTTTGGGAAAATGGAAAAATTCAGGGCCAGGGAGTAATATCTGTATTGCATAAACAGTAAGTAGCACTTGACACCATCTTATCCAAGTGTATGATCTCTTAAAATCAAAATAAACCTCTCAGTCCTATAAGCTGTTCCATGTTATCATGGAAAGTATTAGCAAAATATTTGTGGCTGTTTTTAATACAACAACAATTACAATACGTCAAAGCCACAACTTAAAGCTTACATCATCAGAAAGGTGATCTTTCTGTTTTACAGATTTATGTTTCCTACATAAATTTACACATACACAAATACCCTCATCATTTTTTCTCCAACAAAGTTTTCTCCATTAAAAGAAGCCATTTGGAGAATGAAAGAGAGATAAAAAGAGAAAGGAGACATAAGGAAATATTAGGAAGAAAGGAGGGTGCAGTTGACCTTTTAACTCAAAAGAGGAGTATTTCTGACTCATTGTCCTCTGATTTCAGCTTTCTCTAGGATTAATTAATGTAATAAATATTTTTGTGACTCTTCACAGTGTGTCATCACTGAATAATGTCTCACAAGAACTTGCATTAAGGGTATAGCCACAACTGTGGTACCTGAGAACTGGCCTCTCCTGTTGCTTTTGTGTTAACACTAGTGGTGGTTTTAAAGCAGACGCCATTCCCATCTAAAGCTTTTTCTTCTGAATTGTACTTAAACATGTTTTGGCAGTTATTCTTCTCATGAATTATCCCCTCTGTCCACATTCACTTACAAGTTTCACTTGTCTCCTTCCTCCCTGTACACAAGAAGGTCTTGATAAATTCAGGTGAAAAAAATGCAAGAAAAAAATATGACTGCCATTTAATTATCACTTTCCAATATTTGGTCTTTGTTTAAAAACACCCACAAATTTCATCCTTTATCACTTATTTCTCACCATTCTTTAGGATTTCCGTCAGTATTGTCTCATCCTTTCTCATTCCAAGTGTGATGGTTTCTACTTTATCAGAGAAAAAAGAGAGGAACAAAGTAACTACTGTGAGAGTATTGTTTGTGATGCAAATTCAAAATGTAATAATGTTTTGGTTCTTAGATGCAGCTGTAATAAAACACACCAAAACAGAGATGTCTAAGTAAGCACCAGACTTTTATGGCACCTTCATATGATGCAAGATGCAAAAAATTATTCAACTGAATCCAGCAAAGGAAAAGAATAATGAATCCTCTGCATTTCCTCCTATCCAAAGACTCAACCAAGCCTCAGTGGCTTCTGAATAGATACTGTGGTGAAGAAAAGAATAAGCTTTGTTACTTCTTTTGTCTAAATTATAAGCAAACATTTTTCTCAATACAAAATAAAATATTAATCATAAAACCAAATTACTTCACCAAACCAGATCTGTGCCAGCCCCCTGATGAAAGACAACAGCAAGACCTGACACCTAACCACAGACTGGCAGTGGCTGTTCCTTTAATTCAAAGTGCATAAGGAGCCATGCTAAAGATGAAATCCAGCTTTCACCAAAGCACCTGGGATGTCTTTCTTAGTGGTTTCTAGTCACTCGGTGGAAACAGAAATGACAATGATTTGTATAATCTTCTTAGTACTGTGAGTGAAATGTTCTGGCTATTTGCTAACCAGTAGCAAACACGAAAAATGCTGACATTGGGCCAGTGCCCAAAGATAACTTGCAATTCACTCCCTGTGTGGCAGACAGAAGAGTTCCTCACCAGAGTGTTGGGCACTGATTCAGCACCAGAGTCCTTTCCAACCTCTCCTGTAGGTTTAGCTTACTTATAATTGTCTTTTCCACCACAAAATTTGTAATTGCTAAAATGCTTTGATGTAAGTGATATTAGGATTTCTCGTTCAGGAATGAAAAGTTGTGTTGGTGATGGGCTATCTGTCCTCTTCCCTACCACCACTATCCCTTCGCTATCCAACAGCGTCAGAGCATAAAAGGTTACCATGTGCTGAGGCTCATTTGGGATCCTGTACCTCAGCAGGAGGACTGAGGGAAAGCAAGATGTGAAGGGAAAGGTGATTCTACACCTGTAGGAGAGAAGCGTAAGAGCACATGGGCCACGTTGCTCACTCAGCAGACAGTGGAATTGAAGTCCTCCTTGGACAAGTAATATCCTAGAGGCAGAGTTAGATCAACTGGAGAGAGGTCATGAGAGTATTAGATGATAAAATACCTTGTAAGGTTGAAGTAGCTTTCCTGGTTGGCTACCATTATCTCCAGATTCTTCCCCATGGGTCTGTTTTGGACAAAAAAGTATTTAGGTGTTCTTCTTTTCATTTGAAAAGTTGTATCTAGAGAAAATGGTTTTGCTCTTCTTATGCCCTGTTAGAAGGCAGTTGTAGGTGAGAGCAGATGCTGGGATGATCAGTCAGTTATCTTGAATGGAATGGATAATTTCTTACTTGCTCCAGAAAGTTCAGAGTGGAAGGGTTTTGGTGAAATCCTTAGTCAAACAAGGGACTGGAGAAAATACTACTCACAGCATGTGGAACTCATCATCCTGTAAAGATAACCAAGGCTATACAAAATCAGCGTAACAGTAACACAATCTAGCTTTAGGGTCCATTAGTGTCCATTCATAAACATTAGGGTCATCTGATGCAAAATGCTCGTCTGGACTGAAATCATAGTGCCGCTTCAAACACTTCAAAAAACATTGATGAGCAAACTTTGGATTGGCAAGCTTTATGCTGGATTGAATATTTTTTGTCTTCCCACAGACAGAAAATAAAGCTTAAAGCTGCCAAGAACTTTGCCATGGGGTCTGACTAATTCCACTCAAGCATAATCATATGTCTGCATTTGACCAAGATGAAATGTGCACTGCTGAGCGATCTAATTGTAATCAAATGATCAGATCTCTATAAATGAGTGAAAAAACACAGCCTGAATCTACAGATAAGTCCAAGTAAGACTTATGAAGATTTCTTGTGAAGAGATCACTTTGATCTGGATAGTTGGATGCAAAAAACCCACAAGGATGATGCGGCAAATGTGCAACAGGGAAAACTCAAAGCACGGCAAGGAATTGCCACAAAGAGACATCAGAGGTTCCATGCATTTATTCTGTCTAGTAATGAGGGTTTTGTGGAAGCTGTGAAACTAGCAGGAAAAGCAGAAAACAGGCAGAGCAAACTAGGAAACTGCAGAAGCAAATCACAGAGCTCAAAGTAAATGGGGATGCTCCCAGTGTGCAATGACAAATACACAGGTCAAGCCCTTGAGATCATCAGCTAAGTCTTGACTGTAGCTAAAACAGCTGGAAATCTCCTGTTTTTCCTCCGTGTAGGGCAGTAACTTTTGGTCTTCTCAGTGTCACCAAACTGAGGGATAACTTAGCTGAGCTCTCCAGAATGCTGAGGTGGCTCTGGGGAGAGAGCAGCAAATGCCACAGGGATGACACACACCTGCATGCACACCCAGACACAACTGGATAAACTATAAAATACTAATTATGCAAGAGTGCTTATTTTAAAAATCATGCAGCACTGGGATGCAAAAGATGTGAAAATCAAATTGCCATTAATGTCCCCTGGCACTAGATACATGGCCCTGAAAGGACTTTGCACCCTTTTCCATCAGCTTCCTGCTGCTTCCTTGTGACAAGCACTCACAGGTCTCAGGAGAAAAAAAAAAAAAACCTCTTAAAGTTTTAAAAACATTTTCAAAATGCAATTAATTAAAAGTTATACTTAGAGTGTTTGTTGATCTTAAAGCTTATATGATTAACTCAAGTCAGATGGGAAAAAACCCAATTCATTTGAAGGTAGGTCTCATTTCCTTTGCAAAGAAGCACTACCTCACAGTGGGAAAAAACCCCCAAACTACTAAGCACTTCTACTTCCAATAATAGATAAGTTATAGAGTAAAAAATGTCTAGAAAGTATTGAGGAAAACCATGAACAGAACATGACATGTCTCATTTGACTGGTTAAAACCCAAACATAATTTTAATTTTATCAATTCCCCATATGCTATGGGAGACATGTATATTATGAATGCCTATTTCCATTACATGGGACTTCATGTTAGTTTAGTTAGTCCACATTTACTGTAGCCTACTAGAACACTCTAGTGATGAGTAATATAAAATAAGCAATTGTATGCATTGTTTTACAGAGTTATAGCCTAGCTCTTTGTTCACATAATTAACTATAGATTCATAATTAACTATAGACAAAAAAATAGTCCCATTGCCCTAGGCATATTATTTTGTGAACTTCAGTTGCAACAGTAGGAGACGAGGGAAGTATATTGAGTTCCACAGTATGGAGAGCCATGAAAAATAGCCAGTCTTCTCAGTTCTCCACAATTAATAACTTAATGAAATCTATTTCTAACAGCATTGATTTCTCATCATTCAATTCAGCCACAATCCCCATAGACAGTGCACAGATTCTAATGGGCTTATACTGTAGTTCACATACTCTAAAACAACTCCCATTTCAGTGAACTGAAAAAACTCCAACAGTTAAAATAAAACTTTAAGTGTTAACTATTCTACCCCCAAACCAAAATATTCTTGGTTTTCCTGGGAATTGCTTAACAATAAGAGCTATCAGTTCAGGCTTATCTCTCAGTAGGTGTAGGGTCCAGAACTTACCTCCAGTCAATGGAACTATATTGCAGTTCACATATGATGAGAATCTGAGTGTAAAAGCTATTCATTTGAGAATTGCTCCCACCAAAATCACAGACCAAGTTGTTACTATATCCTTATGGATCTCAAGCATAGATAAAAAGAGGAAAAAATACCATATTGTCCTGTTCTTTTCCAGAATCAAGCTGAAGAAATTTTAATTTCTGTAATGTTGCCCTCATATCATAAGCCTCCCTGCTCCGGTGCTCTTGGACAAAACCCTGGTGGGAGAACTGCAGCAGCCAGATGAGAACTACAGCAGCCCCTTGCAGTTGATTAAGAAGTGCACTCAGCTGCCTGCCCAACCCTTGCTCTGCATCACTTCTCATCACCAGCCTTCCATTTGATTGCAAGCTGCAGCACAGTCCTTCCCTAGATATTTCCAGTGTAATCTGAAGTTGAGAATACCACTGGAACCTACAAGCATAATAATTTGCATGTACAGTAATTTTGTATGGAGCATATAAATCTACCTTTTTGTTAAATTATCTGTGATTTTTATTTTGTTATGTTGTACTGTTGATTATATTCCTTCTCAGCTGTGTTGCAAGTGGAAAACTTTATCAGCAATGTTCCCTTGCACACATTTTTAACTTACTGTTTCTAATCTCTCCCCTTCCTACCCTCTTCTGCAGGCTTATTAACCCATTGAGTGTATCTTTGCCAGTGATGTGGACTCCTTGCCTTTGTATTTTTGGCTAAGTCATACTGTCTTTCAATTACAGTGAAAGCCACAAAAAGGCAATAAACCATCTTTAAAACCAAGATTCAAACACTGTCTTTACCAATCTGAAAAACCACTTTCCCCATGATTCAGCTGGCTTTTCATTCAGAAATTTGCAGTTCCAGGTTTCATTACAAACAACATTGCACATTTAGTTATTTTAAGACAATTCTGTTTTAACTCCTAAAAAACACACTGGAAAACATTTGTGAAATACAACACACAATAGAGAGGCTTTTAAAATACAGCAACGGGATTTATCCTTATGGCTCTTTTGTTGTTTTGATAAAGCTGCATCGCTTCAAAGGGCTCAGGATATACTACTGTAAGTCACCACTGCACATTTCAGCCACATGTGCTGACTGCGCTTCCGCTCCTCTGCCACAACCATGGAAGACTTTGCGTGCTGAGTCAGCCATCCACAAACACGGATCCACACAGACCAAACGCAGTCCCTCACCACAGGTTGTGTTAACCATGTCTTACCACCAGAGATAGCTGCATCATTTCATATAAGACTCATGGAGTTGATAAAATTTGGAAATGTGTACGTATTTTCAGAAATAAAGTCTAAAATATTATTTGACATGCAGTACACTACTGAAATACATAAATAATCACGGGTCAGTTCTGCCATTTCCTCCTTTCTGGGTATTCTTAGGACCAATAGGGAACTCTGGCATTCCAGGAGAAACCTGCACAAAGCTGGATGGATGGGCTGGACAGCTGAATTCTTCACTGAAGTGATCTGGCAAGCTCAGATACCACTGCAACTTGCAAGTCTGAGCTCACGTATTTGAATAGTTTGCAAGACTTAACTCACATACTTGAATGTGTCCACAGGTGCAAAGAATGAATAAGTGAACCTCAGAAGTCATCTGAGCAGGTCTTTTAGAAACATAGAATCAATTTAGGTTGGAAAAGACCTGTAAGATCATCAAGTCCAACCACTAACACAGCACTGCCATGTTCACCACTAAACCATGTCCCCAAGCGTCACATGCACACATTTTTTGGATGGTGATTTTACCACTTCCCTGAGCAGCCTGGTCCAATACCTGACAACCCTATTACTGAGGAATTTTTTCCTAATATCCTATTTAAACCTTCCCGGGTGCAATTGAAGCCCTCTCCTCTCCTCCTGTCACTTGTTATGTGGGAAAAATGGCCAATCCCCGCCTCACTACAACCTCCTTTCAGGTAGTTGCAAAGAGCGATAAGGTCTCCCCTGAGCCTTCTCCAGGCCAAACACCCCCAGCTCCCTCAGCTGCTCCTCATAAGCCTTGTGCTCCAGACCCTTCACCAGATCTGTTGCCCTTCTCCGGCCCAGCCCCTCAATGTCTTTCCTGTTCTGAGGGGCCCAGAACTGGACACAGGATTTGAGGTGTGGCCTCACCAGGGCCGGGTACAGGGGGACAGTCACTGCCCTGGTCCTGCTGGCCACACTATTGCTGACACAGGCCAGGTGCTGTTGGCCTTCTTGGCCACCTGGGCACAGCTGGCTCATGTTCAGCAGCTGTTCACCAGCACTCCCAGGTCCTTTTCTACTGGGCCGCATTCCAGCCACTCTGCCCCAGCCTATAGCACTGCCTGGTCTTGTTGTGACCCATGTGCAGGATCCAGTACTTTGCCATACAGTTGGCCTTGGCCCATCAGTCTGTCCTGTCCAGATCCCTCTGCAGAGCCTTCCTGCCCTCCAGCAGATCAACATTCCCACTCAATTTCGTGTCACCTGTGAATTTAGTGAGGGTGCACTCAATCCCCTTCTCCAGATCATTGATAAAGATATTAAACAGGACATTTCATCCAGGGTATATTAAATTCTCAAGTGTTCCATTGCTTGCAATTATAATTTATGAATAGAATGTAGGCCAGCTTTAGTCAATTTTCCCAGGTTTTTCTCTTAGCATGCAAAAAGCTGTAATATACAGTCAAATAACGAGAACTTAGTAAGAATCAAGTATTACTTCTCTCATTGTAGATCCAGAATATCATCCCTATATAAATGCTTTGATTTCACTCACAACTCCAGTTAAGACAAAAACCTGGAAGTCTAAGTCAACTGATGTTTCAAGCTGGCATCAAGACTTCCAGAACAGGCTGACATGCCTTGTGCAAACATATGCACTTAAAGTCAGGTCACTGAGGGTTATCTGGCTAAGGAAAATTTGTCATGTATCTAGGTTTTATATGGCTTGTTGGAAGTACATTGTCTCAACATGTGCAAAGGGATTTATCCTGAGACCTTGACAGTTTCTGTTCTGTAACTAACAAGAAATGTAATCGGAAATCTGTGTTTTGTTTGTTTCAGGTTCCTGGGAACTCTTCTGCCTTTTACAAACCTAGCATGCATATGGATGGTCTATTAAACACAAAAACTGAAACAGAAGGAAAAAAAAGACAACTCTGTTCAAAAAAAAAACCTTGAAGCATGCCTTCTGCAGTACACAAACTCCCTGCAGAAAGCCCACTGAAAACCTAGTAAAGAGGAAGCCTGCATACACACAATACACGTACTCTGAGACGTAAAAACTATTCATCTGAGAATTGCCCCCACTAAAATCACAGGCCAAGCTGGTACTATATCCTTATGCGTCTTACGGATGTATCTAGTCCAGTACACACTTAATAACGTACATGTAAAGAATATTGAGAAGTCCTGCAAGTTTCTAGAAGATAAACTTCTGTCCTTACACACATAAAGATGTATTACAGCAAGCTCCTAACATGACTGAGAGATAATGTTTTCATACCTATCAGTTATTCTGCTGAGGGGAGCTGAAACATCCCAGAACAGTGGCTGATGTCAAACACTAACCA
Organism: Corvus hawaiiensis; assembly: GCF_020740725.1. Taxonomy (NCBI): domain Eukaryota; kingdom Metazoa; phylum Chordata; class Aves; order Passeriformes; family Corvidae; genus Corvus; species Corvus hawaiiensis. The sequence continues at coordinate 23,460,407 of NC_063217.1, read as the reverse complement.
GTGTTAAGTACATCTTGTTTTGTGAAATTAAACTCCAGAAACAGCAGTATTTCTGTTCTACAGATTTTACACACTGCTGTTTCTTGTTGCATAGTAAAACACAAACTCATTCAAATACTTTTAGAGGCATTGCAAAAATATTGAAAAAAAATCCAACAAAAAACCAAAACAAAAAACCCACCAAAAACCCACTAGGAGAACCCAAACAGAACTTCAGTAGGATAATTCGGGAAAAAAAGAAAAATGGAAATTCCAGTACTGAAACTTTTTTATTGAAAGTCCACCAGCATCTTTCAATGGCTTTCAACCCGTTTTACATTAAGCCTTCAGTACCTCCACGGTAAGGTGAGCAATTCTCCTGCTGGCGGAAAGCAGCAGCAGCAGAGGTGTAAACTGTCACAGCAATCGCAGTATCTTACATTTGCTCCAGACAGCCACTAAGTGGCACTTGAACACCTCATCTTGGACTCTGGTGAATCTGCGAGCGTGTGAAGGGACGGGGGGGACAAAAGGAGTTATGCACTCTGGGGACTAATCCCTTTTAAGAACAATGAAGTCCTCTTCCTGCAATTAGCAAAGCTTCCTAACGGCCTGGCCACGAACGCTGCTGTCAGGAATGCTGTACAGTGCAGAGAGCTCCGCAGAAGCAACTGCTTTCTCTCCTAAATCCCAGTCCTGATTCGGGAATGAGAGTGCCTTGTTCCAGTGTGTCAGTACCCACTATTGTATCACTTTGAAATATGCACTTAAATTAACACGGTAACAGCTTCTAGAAATGCCTCTGAATTCGGCTTCAGTGAGAGACCTCTGAAGGTACCAACGCTATTTGTACTTGGAGATGCACATTAGAACACAGTTTTCATAGTCCTCAGAGAATTAAAAGTGATGAATGGGGCTTTGCTCTTATTAAGACTTAAGTACATTATTGCTTCATAGACATATGGCATACTGCTATTTGCATTTTTAAACAAGGAAAGAAACCTAATTTTAGTAATAGTGGTGTTGAATCAACCATGTTAATAATCCTGAATATATTATTGTATTTGAATTATAATTTTTCTTGTTGGTTTTAAAAGTGCTTCTGTTTCATTAAAAATCTTTCTAAATGAATTAATTACAGGTATTGGAAACCATTTTTTTCCTACATGAATAACGTAACTGTCATTGAAAAAATCTAAGGATAAAACCAAGCAGAATAATATATTAGGTATTATAGGTGCTAACCAAGCAAGTATCTACAAGCATGTTTAAAGTCATTATTGCAAGTATGTCTGTTGTCTTCAAAGGAACCAGCCTCAACTTAAAGTGCAGACAGATTTTCAGCATCAAAGACTCAGAAATAAGATTTATGTATAATTTGCTTTCTGACTCTCAAAAAACACCTCCATTTCAGTTAGCCATAGGTTTAGATGGAAATACACCAACAGATACTCACTGCAAGCTGTATTTTACACCTTTGTGCTGAACATGGCCTCCAAAAAGCTCAAATTAGGAGTTATAAAATTCAGCTTTTATTCCCTCTTCCTGTGCAAGTTCTTAACATTGTAAGTAGAAGCACAGCATATAAGCAAAAAAGCAACTCAACAAACCACATCATGATTACTAAAAATACAATTTTGAAGCACATTCTGCCTGTGTGAAGCCAGTTTTGTGGGATTCTTTTAAAGGCTGAAACAAGAAGCTTGCAAATGTAAAGTGTTCCATCGGTTATGCAGGACTAAACCCAATGCAAGAGGAATCATCATCAGTGAAGCTGTTTGTATGACTAGCAATAGATCTCAATTACTGTCACTCTGGGAAAAGTGGGGGGAGGGTGGGAAAGAAAGGAGAAGTCCACATCAACCAGCAGTTTCATACAAAGGACAAACCAAGTATAAACTGGCATTATCCACTCAATCCTTGTATCAGATCCTCGATGATCAACCTTTAGGGCAGACACACATATCCATTTAAGCCTGTATTTGTCCAGTCACACAAATCATTCTTTAGGAGAATATTTCCCACAGCCCTTCCCATAACTTGACGTCCACAGAGAGGGTAAAAAAAACAGAAATACCAAACAACTGTGTCTAAGCAGGCAAGGAAAAGCACTGATTTTATGACAAGGATTTTCTACCATTATTCACTTTGACATATAACAGGATGGGAGATTGTGCTGCTAAAGTAAATACAGCAGTTATATATGCCTCCTCTGCTTTGGTTTTCTGCTCCACTACAGCCAAAGAGCCCCCATCTGATGACCTTGGGGGCACAGCATAAATGTCAGCCCAGGAAAGGCAAAACTCTAAATGAAAAGCCAACTGCATGGAAACATAAGGAGCTATTTCAGGAAGGTGATTACTCAGTACCATAATTTATGAATTGGCATCTTCATATTTTAATGGGGATGGCTTGCATTTGTCTTTTAGGGCCATTTTAAAATCTGGAAAGAAGAAAATACAGCTGCCTGAATGTGAACGTCCATGTTTAAGTAGCTCCAAGCGAGCTAAAGCCCAAGCTAAGTGAAACTTGGAAAGCACAGAAAACATAGAAGGTTTTGGTTTTACTAGTCTTGAGGAAAGATGACTGATGTCAATCAGACATGAGCCAGAACCACTCCTGAGTCTGTCTGTAGAGATCGTACTAACCTGCATGACAGATACCGGCCTTTGTTTGTTCATGTATGTGACAAAGACTATCTTCTCACATTTGCTAACTAAATTACACTGTCCTCAATATGCTATTGTACTGTGTGCCACAAAAACTAACACTGTTTTAGGTAAGACTGATTTTTTAATAAAACCTGTTCTTTTCAAAGCAGGCTCCCCCCCCCCCCCCCCCCCCCCAATAGACACTTTCTGGCTTCAAATTGTGTACAACTACCATTGTACCAGGTATCCACAAAATTAATTTTAAAACCTCACAACTGTGCATACTTTGTGTTACTTAAGAGTGTTAAGTAATTAAACAAAAAATTAAAACCATCTATTGAGTCTAGATTAGACTTTCTGACTTGAGTTTGGAGATCAATAAGGCAGCATTCAAACTTCAAAACTTCCTCTAGTCTTAAATCAACTTCAACAGGCCACAGCAGAGGATAACTGCATAAAATATATTGGAGTTCCTTCATCATTAAGTATTTCTTTGTATAGTAGTGAGCATGAAGCTTATACTCAATGTTGCTATAAATCAAACAGTATTTTCTCAACTCTGTACACCCAAGTTGTATTTCCACACTCACTCTATTTCTCACTCAGAACTTTTCCATGGGCACAAGTCTTTCAGTTTGGTTTGGGTTTTTTTATTTGCCCACCCCTGTCTGCTGGCTGTGTGTGTGTTTGAAGCTGTAGGACTGATGAGGCTGCAAGGTGATGAGGACACCCGTTCACTTAGTTTGTGTCTTGCATCCAACACCTTTGCAGAAATCAGACTTTACCACAAGACAGCAAGGTGAGCTGGATAACTTTGTTGCTATATATTTTGTTATTGTTACAAGTTATGAAGCTGGGGAATTTAATATGATTAGTGCTCCGGTAACGTGGATAAAGAGTCTCTCAATTGAAGACCCACACTGCACTTTGAGAACTGTGTGGATTCTCCAAATTCTCAAATTTTGACACTCATCTTTCACACTAAGTTATTTTCAAGCTTTTAAATCAAATTTGAAGAATACAGCAGCACCAAACTCCTCCAAAGTTTAAGCTGGTCACAGAGGGTTAATCTACTTTTTGGTGAGGGTATTTGGTGGGGTTCACACCCCAGGGCTTAGGTGGTCTGCATCATATTTTACATTAGCTTGGCATACAGACCAAATAAGGGGGGGGTGTGGGGAAGACAGGATGAAGAGGGTACTCAGAGCAGAAAGAAGTTATTCCAGCTAAAAAAAGTAAAATAAATAAAGCACAGGATGAGTATCAGAGACTTAGTGCCAGAGTGAGGTTGAAGACATAAAAATTAAGAAATTGTCATGTGACAATGTTTCACAACACATTCAACCCCTCAGGGGCAGGTTCACCAGTATTTTAAAGACAATTAGGTGCAAATCATGGAAATGTACTAAAAGCCTTCCAATCCCATCACTGTGACAGCAGCAGACACAAGACTGTAAGAGGATATTTACCAGCCCACAGGTTGTTTCCATGAGGTTTATGCCTTTTTAGAGCAAGGCTACTTTGGACTCACTGGGCATGTATGTAGTGATTTCTTCTCACAGATTACTAGCAGAAAAGATTTTAAAGTTGGTGACACTTTCACAGAATATTCTGAGTTGGGAGGGAACCAGAAGGATCACCAAGTCCAACTTTTCAGTGAATGGCCCATATGGGGATTGAATCCACAACCTTGGTGTTATGAGCACCACGCTCCACACAAGGTGGCTCTGTGTACAGAGGCCAAGGAAGCCTGCAAGTCTCCCTGTGCACCTCCATCCTTATAGTCCTACTTTTAAGATCTATTGCATCCTACAGAGAAAGAACAACAGGTTTCCTGCTGTGCAGCCCAATCCCTTTGGAGTACTCCTGGTGTGGCACTCTATTTCCCTCACCTGCTTATGAAAGCACCAGGAAAAATTTGTCCCAAATTACTTTTTGTTCACTTTAGTTTCCAAATTTATGTCAACTTGAAATTTGACAAAAAACGTCTACGGTGATCTAGCAAGGTGCACCAACTTGGTTTTGCAGCAGAATGAAATTGGTTTCTTTTACCTTAGCCCCTAAAGCAGCTCAACACACAGCTGGACAAACATCGCCACCAGCACAAGGGGAAACACCAAGAAAGGACATCAAGGGATGGATCATAAGAGAAAACAACAACAGAACTGCCTCTTTTGACAGAGGACAGCTATAAAATCTCCTCAGTGTACCATCATAAATTACACTTGAACTAAGACCCCACAGCAGTTTAAGACTGAATGAATTGGGGATCTGAGGCCCGGCCTTCTCTCTGCTCTAGGTGGTGTTGCTCTGACTCTCACAAAGGTGCACATTAAACTGTTCCGTGATCATGTTAAGATGCTGATTTCATTGAAACTTTATCACTTTTCCTTTGAAATATTCAAATTGCTCTGAAACACCTCAGTGAGTGATACTACAGTATAAAGAGCAGGGGGAAAGGTAGGCATGTGCAAATCAGCAAACAAGGGAATAAAAGGCCACTGAAAGCTGACTCAAACTAGGTTAAGATGTTAAGAGTGAGCTTCTCTTTGGAGATACGTAAAGGCGCTCTTCTGTGTCAACAGGAGCTTTTTGAAGAAAACTCTACTATAGCTCTGGAGGATGCCTAGATATTCACAGTTCCAACTACCTGTGCTGGACATCATAGGCCACAAGTATCAGACCTTGTAAGACAAAAGGAATGGTTAGTAATCAGATGAGAAGCCATCACAAATCCACTAATTACGTGTTAGCCTCAGTTCTACTGTTTTGTATTTCTGCTGCAATCCCCAACAGAAAAAGTGAAGGAACAATAAATAGCCTTCAACAATAAATAGCCTTGGCATGATCTCTGACCCTAAAATAAAGTGCATGTAACATCACAAGTAACACACAGCTACTTTCAGTATTATTTACATTGAAAAATACATGAAAAATATAATCTGATACAGTTTACTATACAGTTAACTATTACAGTAAGATAAGAAATCACAAGAATGTATAATTTTTATGTTGTCGCTGCTGCTGTAAGAGTGGGAATAGGCAACTCTTTTTACCAACCCTGTGATTAATTTAATCTTCCTTGGTCAGACATTATCTCTGTAAGTCAGAAAACAGCACTGGTATTACACAAACTACTTCCTCCATGTAGCAATCACACAAGGTTTAGAGAAGTCCCATAATATTTTTTATAAAATGAGAGTGAACACACAAGCACTTAGCTGATGCAGGATGCCACAAAGTTACTCTAAGGTTTGACAAGAGCCCCATAAAGGCTTGGACTAATACTACTAGGGACAGGGTCACTGGCCACTGAAGTTCCTTAACAGAAGAGCTCACATACATGAATTGTTTGAACAGATCCCAGGATAGAATGGGTGTCATCACACTCACACTCAAGAAGTCCATAAAGCTTGATTAATTGTGAGAGTATTGAAAGCACAGCTGGTTGTTTGCATTATACAGGATACTCTGTTAGGATTTACACAGCTAAACTTTGACCTACTTTATGTACTGGACTGTGTATGCACACAGCACAAATGTGTATTTGATTTTTCATTTGTTCTGTTGCATTTTTTTTTTCTTCTCTATTTTACATTCATTCCTTCAGTTAGTATTTGGGAGACAGGAGAGATGTCCTAAACCAAAAAGCAATGCTAGCAGTTTGCAATTACACAGATTCAATAAAAAAACCCCAAAGGTGCATAAGGAGGCAGAAAAAAAGCCAAATTAAGTTCTTACTTGCACTGACATTAGTCCAGTTACTTAATTTTGTTTCAGTGTTTTATGACTTTTGCAAAAGAAGAACCATGTTTTTCTCCCATTAGGCAGTAAAATACAGAAGAAAAAGGTCACTTCTATCTTTAAAATTATCTTCCCTGAATTCTTTTAAGAAAGGGAAATGGTGCTATTAAAAAATAGATACTTATGAGGCCATATCTTAGAGTCTAAAGTAAAAACAAGTTGTGTAAGAATCTACAGTCATGAAGCCAAGCTTCACAACAACTTCTTCGGAGTTCGCTGGGCCTCCGCCATTCCTTTTATAGATGAATAATGTGAAGTTCACTCACAAGATCAGCTCTGTGCAGCCTCACAGCGAGCTAAGTGTTGATTATCTGAAACCAGCTTCTTCAGCACATAATCAGATCATAAACAACATGTAACAGAGTGCTGCATTCCAGGTAAGACAGCGTGATCTACTTAAGTGCATAAGCTATTTTAACTCATGAAAGTAGGTGAAGGTTGTTTAAAAGCATAGTAACTGTTAAAGCAACTGGTGGACAAAAAAACCTGAAGGCCTCTGGTGACAGAAGACACCACAGTTGTAACCAGAAAGCTCAAGAACAGGGCAAGTGCTACATTTCAAGAAGTGCCTCAGTGTAAGGAAATGGGTCTTATCTGAGTCTGCTACGGGCCAGATTTGGCACAGGTGAAGCCAATCAGCAGGCTCAGGTTTCGAGCAGGTGTCCCAGTCTGCTGCAACCATACAGACACTGCAACTCTCCTGGTAACACTCCTGCAGTTGCCTGGACCAAAAGCTGTTCCTGATTGATGAAACTACAGAGAGAAGATTCAGAACCACCACACAGACTTGTGCATATCTTGTGCAGCTGTGATCCTGTTTAAATCAAAGGCAATATTTTTCTATTAAGCAGAAAAGAACAGTTCTACCCAGAGTTTTGCCATTAACTGCTCTGGTAAACACAAGCATATATTACAGACTGTTATGACAGCTTGTGTCCAGAGTCTTGGGGACAAAAAAAAACCCCAAAACAACCCACACAAAAATGTAACCCTTTAAAAATGTGAGCCAAGCTTTTTACATTTCTTCATACTCTAGTTCTGCATTGGTAATGTCACAGAAATATTTTCCTTGCAAGACATCAGGCTCAAGTTTCTAGGCTCAAATTCTCTAAACCTCCAGTTCATATCACAGAATAAAAAAGGGGAAACTTTCAAGCATTCTGAGCATCTCCTTCCCTAAAAAAAAATTTTAAAATGACAGTGCTGTCTGCCAACCTCTACTGTGCATACAGGAATTTATTTTACCCTGTGATCAGGAAGAACAGGTGGATGATGCACTCTATAGACAGCTCAGAGCATCCTCACATTAGCAAACCCTGGTCCTGATGAGGGACTTCAACCACTCAGATACCTGCTGTAGGAAAAACACAGCAGAGCATAGTAAACCCAGCAAGCTTCCAGAGAGCCTCGATAAGAACTTGCCAATCCAAGACAGAGACATGATTAAGAAAGCCAAAGTCCACCTGGAACTGAACGTAGCAAGGGTTGTCAAAGGCAACAAAAAAGTCTTTATAGCTACCTAGGTGACAGAAGACAGACTTGGGAAAATGTGAGCCTGCTGCTGAATGGAGCACAGGACATGGAAAAGGCTGAGATACTAAATGTCCTTTTTGACTCAGACCTCTGTGAAACCATTACAATTAGAACTGTTATTCTTCATTTACAATAAATATAAAAGTATAATAAAGGACAGCACAACCTTAACTTGCCTTCAAGCTAAAGTAGCTCAGGGCATGAGTCAGATAAACTAGTGACCTGTGTTCCATTTGCCATCCCAAACATCAAGAAAGATTAAACATACCTAAGTAAAACAAATCATTCAATACACCAAAGAAGGATCAACATAATGACATCTGGAATTAGTTTTCCAAACCAAAATAAGAACAGAAATTATTCTTCCTCCGTAATGTTTTGGCTACTTTGCATCTGCTGGAGGGGGATACCCTGCTACAGTATGCCATTAGCCTCATGTTATTTATCTCTTTCATTTCTTGGAGTGAATGATGTGCTAAAGCAAGGCATGGTACAGAAGATAAGCTGTTTGGGGAAGAATGAGCTCTGGAAGGAAACAGCACACCTCACCTGCAGTTCCAGTTTAGAACTACCACATCTCAAATGTAGGACTAAAATGCCAATAATTTTTAAAGTATATAGTTTTCAACAACAACAGTGATGTCAATAGGATCACAATTCTGTAGTACGTAAGCAAATGTCAGACCAGAGGCCACTGGGGAGATAGGGAGGCTGAAGCATGTATGTTTTAATTTCCATCGTGCTCCTAACAGTATCCAAGCACTCTCACCAAGGTGTTCAGCAAGGCTGAAGTTCTTATACTGACTATTCTGCAACAGATTTCGTGGAGACTTAATTTTTCCCCATCTTCCCCCACTATTACTTACCACAGTACATATTAGACCCATCTATGGCCTATAAGTAGCCTTCGCAAGCTCTCCGTGGGCAATATAATTGAATCCAGCTCCATTCTGGAGCACCTACAAAGAATATGCATTAATGATTCAGCCCTACCCTCAGGCAGAAATTACTCAATCATGAGGCCACATCAGAAACTCTGCAGATGAGGGTGTAGGGATAAGAAACTCCACTATCTGTAACAAGTGGAAACTTACTGAGGTTATAGATGAAGGAAGGAATGCTCCAGATCCCATGTCTGCTTGGAAAGAAGACTCTAATCCATAAGAGAAGCTCTCTCTAGGCAGTGTAAACCCATCCTTTAAGCACGAAGAAGAGTGTAATGATCTCCATATTCACATGCTAGTTTTCAAGTAATGTCATCTCACCCTTCCCTACTTACTGCTATCCAGCAGGGAAAGTGAGTCGCACATTGCCATGATGGTACAATGGAAATAATTATAGAAGATCCTACAGGAGAAAGACAAAGATCACAATGGGGCACGGCCTTTTCTTTCACTGCTAAAGTGCAGCATAGTAAAGAATTCCTTGCAAAGAATCCTGACGTTACTTAGTATTAACTATCTAAGGATTTCTTCTCTAAAGTGGAGATGTTAGTAATGCAGCAACAATGAACCCAAGAGCCTCATACTCATGTGCAGGGAAAACATTGCATGCATTCCCACACCTCCATCAACTCTAGAGCTGAGCTATTACCCAGCAAAAAATCATCTCCCATTAACAAAACTCTCATATTAAACAGTAAAATAGTCCCTCACTAATCAGATGTATGTTCTTGCTCAATTTGTATATATAAAGGAGTACAACTACAGTTAATGGACTGCAGTCTATCTGCAATGCTGATGCTAAAAGCCTTACCATTCCTGATTTCTGTACTTTCTACCACCTCCAGTGGTATGCCTCTGTCTGCATGTCTTTCAAGTTTCTTGTCCACCTCTTAAAGGCCTGTCCTGGGTTGCAGTGTATTCTATTACCATCCTCAGGAGCCGTTGAAACCAGGTGGGGCAGTGTTTCCTTGCCTCCTCCCCCCAGACTATCTTTCTGTTAATTGCCCATCATTGTCCTGCCGCCTGACTCAGAGATAACTCCCTCCGGACTATCTCCTGTTAATGAGCCTAATCAACACTTTGCCTCATGACTCGTTACCCCATTGTGAGATGCTCCGCCCAGAGGGAGGGACCAAGCATCCCATCGTGGATATAATCTGAGGCTGAACACCAGAGACACGGGCTTCCCACTGGATTTCCAGAGGACAGGAGCTACACAGCCACCATTGGACTTCCTGAGGAAGAGCAGACTGTTTTACTACAGGATCACTGCTTCAGAGGACTGCAGCCACCATTCTACCAGACTGCTACCACCACCCTGCCTAACAGGGTGTCAGGTTGTACCTTGACTCTGTCAGTTTGACAGTGTTTTCTTTTACCTTTTTTTTTCCCCTTTTCTTTAATTTCCATTAAATTGTTATTCTGACTTAGTGCCTCCCACTGGTTTGTTTTCAAACTAGTACAAGGCCTTAATTGTTTAGTCTTCTACTCACCTGCCTCTGTCTTAACATCCTAATCTTCCTACTGTACTTCTTCCACAGACATACTTCTGCCTCCTTTTATTCTACTCATCTTAAGGTGAGGATGTGCCCAGAACTTAATTACAAAGCCACAAAGTACCTTCTACTTCAAATCCTCAGTCAGACCTGACTTAATCCAAGAACTCTTTGTCAAATACAACCCTACTACAGATTTATATATGTAGACAAAAAGAATTGTGGCTCTTGCGGTTTACAATATCATTGTAATTAGTAATTATCACTAAGAAGACTGGATGTCCAGGATTGCTGGGTAAAGATTGTTATGAATATGCAAATTCTGTGACTAAACATATCTGGACTGCTACGATTCTTTTACAGACCTGAAGCAAATAGGAAAAAAAAAGGCCTCACAAACAAGAGTGCCAGCACAGGAGTCTGCTGAGTGACACAGACTGCAAAAGTCCCATTTCTAAAATTTGTTTCTTCTGAAATTGAACATAAACTGCAGTAACAGTGCTAAATTCTTCATCCCAACTCACTGCCTTTTAACAAACAGCTCCTTAGTTTGTAACAAAGGTATATGTGCACTCTCTATCCTTTCAAGTTGGGCATCTGCAAAACAGGTAACAGTTCACTCCTGCTGATAAATACACAAACATCACTGAAAAAGGCATTATATGACAATATTCAGAGCAAAGTAACAACACCCTATAAAGCACAACGAACTTACTTAATATGTGGAAATTGCACAAAATTTAAGTAAAAGAGTGTAGTGGTTTGGTAAACCACGACAAAGAGGCAGGGCCGCACTTCAGATGGGAAGAACACTGGTATTTCCATTACCCTTTTATTAAAACATAGGTCCAACAAATGCTGATTGGATGTCTACCTAGACTGCAAAGAAGTCAAGAGAAACAACTCATGCATTCATGGCAAGTTAAGAGACCAGGTGGAAGGTTGTTTTTGAAAGGATAGATATCTGTGTGAATCTAGAGCTAAGTAGTTAAAACGGGCATCCAAAAATTTGGGGTGTTGTCTCCAAAGACATACAAGCACAGCTGCAAATTTAACTAGAGACTTACTTTGTTCTTGATCATTTCAAACATGTCCATGAATTTGATCAAACACGAAGAAAAAGTATCTGAATCTTTTGCTGGAAAAGAAAATGCCTCAGAAAATGTACTGGGGGTGATCAGTGCTGTGTTCTCACCATAATCCTGGAAAATCACAAGCACAACTGAATGCATAAGCAAACTGAAAAATGCATTCACCAGCTGCTATCCAATGCCAAGTTTTGAAACGTCTATTCCTTATTTCTGCTCTTACATACATAAACTTGGTATTCTGCATTTAACTTGACAGGATTTCTCACTTGAATGCTTATGATTTACAACGTATTTTCCTTTTAATTTACTGGAACTGGAGTTTTATCTGGGGGGATTTAACTAAAGCTGTTTCCATATGTTTTGAGATGAAAGCTTGAGACCACAGATTTGGAACTGTACAATGTTTTGCTCTTGGGCAGGTTGGCATAACTCCCATGCGTGGTGTATATTCACATAATACCTTCAGGGTTCTTCAGCAGGACATCTCCTGTGAGTCAAGTGAGCATGCTGCTTTCCAACATTATAACTAGAGTCAACACTCAAGAGGTGAAGGATACATCACCAGTTTGTCCCCAGTAGCTCACAATAACTTTGTGTTAAATCCTACTCATTTCACTCATTCATGAGAGTTAGTGTCTCACATTACTCTCAAACAGAAGAGATCGACAATTTTAATGCTTCCACTTTTTCAGCAAAGACACAAATGGTTAGGAAATGCAAACTAAGCCAAATCTCACCCACTGCCAGACATGCACACCCAATTCCTGTCTCACACCATGCAGCAGCAAGCCTCCATGTCACAGAGGTGCAGAGATTGTGCTTTTCTCCCAGTCTCCAACCCTGCCTGCCAGGCTCTGTGAATTACAGAGCTAGGAAAAGGTTTCCACAGGGTCATATGATACATATGGAGGTTCCACACTACCCTCTCCTCTTTCTGAGAAAGGAGGTATCCCTGTTTCCCAGTCACATAGGTCTCAACTCAGGAAAACAGAAATTTGAGAGGTCTGAGTGCGGGATTAGATAAAGTTCACAGTGACTCGAGAGTGAAATCCTAGCCCTAGTGACATCAACAGAAAAGCTCTCACTGACTTGAGGGCCAAGATTTCAGCCCATATCCCAAACTGAAGTGTTTTTTAAGCTGATGAAATTCAGGCCCTGATCCTGTAGGAGATGTATACACCTTTCATTTCACATATTGAGCAGTTCAAATTCAATTGAACAATTAACATCAAATAAAGTCAGTCAGTAAGTTTTAGTGAGATCTAATCTCTAATTGTAAGTACAACATTAAGGTCTTACAGTGTAGTGAAAGGATTCAAACAGCACAAAAGCAACTCCAGGGATGCTTGCTTTGGTTCTTTTCTTCTTACTTACTTTTGTCTGATCATCAGCTTTAAATACATAGCAGATACTTTGCTGATTTGCTGCTTCATCCTTTATCAGACAAGCAAAGTAGCTTGGATCATGGCTGTTGTGAATCAGTTTGTGGACCTGCTGTGGCTTGTATTCAAACACACTTGAACAAATTAGAGGGTCCCACTGCTGGGTTTTCCCTGTGTCTGGTTCACATCGCAAACTGGCTGGTGAAACACAAAGTCGGATTTGGCTGATGCTGGGTTCTTCTTTGGAAGACTTTGCACTGAGCAACCGGATCTCGGCCACAATCCAAGGCAGCATTGACATAGTGGTTAGGGAATGCACTGGGAGAGAACCCACGAGCTGGAGACTGAAACTTGCTGAGAAATCACTAGGTGTTTGATACTTTTTAACTTTGAATGTTATTGGCTCCATTTTACAGTCTTTTGGAAACCTGGACTAATTCACCAATATTTCGGTTCCATGGAATGACATTATCTGGATGGCTCCTTTGATTAGGGAACAGAAGAGTTCTGAAAGGAAAAGAAACAGTTATGTAGGTGCTGGAACTCTATTAAAAACCAACTCTCAATTACACAAATAATTAGCAACTTAACATCAGAAGAGATCTACCATGGCCTAACCAGCAAGTTCCACCTCTCTGCATTGGCCCTTACTGCTTCAGGTCCAACAGACATAACTGTAATAAATACATTGCTCAGAAGAGAGTCAGTCGTGATTTAAAAGTTGCTTTATGACCTTAGCTCAACTATCTAATGAGTAACTAAATTACAGCGCACATTCTTTCTAGCCTGCGTCTGTTTCATGGGCAGGTACCTGTAGATCACACTGGCCTATTTCAATCCTATTATCACAGGAAGAACCCAGCTGAGCTATTCTGACCTTCATGACAGTTGAGGTCACTGCTTGCTAAGACACCTTTACATATGGAAAAAAAAAAAGTCAACTTGACAGCTTTCTTGTCCATAGGTGGATGACTTTGAATTTAGCTACTAACATGGAGCTGTTTCCTTAGTATAGCTTGCTAAGTGATTATTGGTTGTAACCAAACAGATTTTTTCAATAAATAACACCCTAGAAATCACTGTCATCTACAAATGCTAGCAGCAGACAACTGAGAGATCTCTGAAAAACCTGTCAGATAGCAGTCATGAGCAACAGTCCTTACAACATTCTGGGAAGAACCAGATGACAATCACCATTCATAGTTGCATTTTAACGCTGGTCAGCCAGACGGGAATACTTAATGTTAGCCAGACTGACACTGTATCATTTTTCTTCCTTAAAATACCCAATGGAATATACCAAGTGACACACAACTCTGTTTGTGTTATACCCAGCATCTACTTCCTGTTATACCCAGCATGTTAAACCTGTTAAACCCAGCATGTTTAACCTGTTTAACCATGTTAAACCTGTTATGTTAAACCTGTTATACCCAGCATCTACTTCCACTACTGTTACTATGTATTGGTACTTTTAGTAATGAAATCCAATAATTGCATTTATTTACAAATTCCATTTCGCAAAATGCAGTCTATGAAAACACATAGATTGGCATTTGATATACTACCCTGTTTTAACTCCTCTTTAATTGACCTAGTTTCAGCTGTTACATTATATTGTGTGAGACTGACACGAGGCTGACAGGCCTGTAATTGCCTGTGTTTGAATACCAGGACACGAGTTTACCATCAGTCTTACGAGAGTTTCCCATGATAAGACCTATTAAAGCCAACATAAATAGTACCAAGATATCCTTACAGAACATTTTAATTACATTTGAACAAGTACTGAATAAGTGGCATCTGTTTACTGTGACAAGAGTACTTATCTTTGTTCATCTACAAATATAATCAAAACCAGCACTATTTTTCTCATGAGTTTCTATTAAACTTTGTCCTTCATTTGCTCTTGCAATAATATTTTCAGACTGAGTTTCTAGCAGTCTTTCGCCTTGTTGAAAATGAAAGGAAATTTTAGGATTAAAAAAAATCCCAAAACTTTTTTTAAAATTTCAAGATGGAAATTAATTTTGAGCTGTTTAAAATGCAACCAATCTATAAATGTCCCAGGGGGAAAAAAAGTTTCTGCAGTAATTGGCAAACTGTAAAAACAAGAGAACTGCAGAAATCATCTTTGGGTATATTTACTTTTTTGAAGCTTTTTCATCTTTTGACAAATGAGCACTGTGGCAACATTATCAGTTCCAAGGATAGCAAATTTAGCAAGAGCGCAAATTTTCAAGATACTATTCAATGAATTAATAATAAACAGCATTCTAGATGTGTAGATCATTTTTTTAAAAGTCTTTCCATAAACCTCTGGGTGTTTATCTGCGCATGCGAGGTGTGGGAATAAGGGCCATGAAAATCCAGAATTTGTACATCTCATTTCAAGTATACTACAGCTGGGTTTTTTTTTTTTTTATTTCACAAACAAGCAAGAAAATAAGCATCTTTTAGATTAATATAAATGCATTACATCAGAAATGAAATAGCACTAATCTGTGGCAGGGGAGGTTCAGGTTGGAAATCAGGAAGAATTTCTTTACTGAAAGGGTGGTAAAGATTGGAACAGGCTGCCCAGGGATATGGTGGAGTCACTGTCCCTGGAAGTGTTCAAGAAACAACAGGATGTGGTACTTGGTGCTGTGATCTAGTTCACATGGTGGCATTCAGTCAAATGTTGGACATGATGACCTTGGAGGTCTTTTCCCACATCAGTGATTCTGTGATTCTAAATGAGATAGCAGCTTCATGAAGCATTTTTACACCTTATCAACACAGACTGCTAAGCACAATTACCATGATAGTTTTCCATCTGACAGGAATCAAAATGGTCTCTTCTTTGACAAACTATTACAAATTTTTTCTCCTTAACAGCAACAATGAAAAATAGTTTAGCAACTGCAGGGAAGATTGGATTCATTCATAACTACCATGGTGTGTAGTCTAAACTACATAAAAATCGAGGTTTTAGCTTTTAGTGCTCTTGTCACTTAGTGGCATAGATAATAATCTTGGGATAAGAAAGCCTAAGAAAACTTCATTCTTAGTTGAAAACAGGAGAACTGAGCTGCCACACAGATGATGATGTATCCAGCCACATACTATTTGTAGCAATTTCTTATTTGTGTTTTCTGAGAACCCTTCTCAAAAAAATATAATTAAAGGCATGTAAAAATACAACAAAGTCACCCTCGTTTCAATCAACTTTTCAAGAAAGAGAAGTTTCTTTTTGATTACTACCATCTACCACGGTCTTTTACCCCAGATCTACGAGGCAATGCAGCCTCAAATAGAAATGAATATCACAATATAATACATTATTTTGCATGCCAACTCTAAGGACTGAACAGTATATTAAAAAACCCAAGGTTGATACTTTGTCATACTTAAACAAATATTGTACTGCTGGAATGTATTTAATATAAATGCGAAGCTTCTTGGCATTCATCTGTTTTTAAAAAAAATAAACACCTTGCAAAGTCAACAGCATAAATAGTTTCTGCATTTGTTATTTCCAAAGAAAAACACTACTAAATCAAACCAAATAAGTAGAAGTCAAAATGCTAGTTTTTTCCCTTATGTTAGGAGGGGCTGAAAGTGCAGTTTCTCAGACCACAAATTTAGCAGCATCAGAAAGTCTCCTTATCCAACCTGTATCGTTCTGTATGTTACTGTTCTGCATGTTCCATCTCCCTTTCCCAGCCATTCTTTCTTTGTTTCCTCCTCCTGTCACTTACCATAAGCAAATCCCACCAGAAATTATGCCAATTTCATGCTGCTGGTATTAACGTCCCTCAAGTTTACACCAAGGACCAGGTTTTCCTTCAAGACTAGGTTTTACTTCAAGACCATGAAGTGTTTATGTACGTGCTTAATTTAAACCTAAAAATAGTTTTGTTCTTCTCAACAGGCCTATTCCCAGCCATAAAATTAAGCACACATTACGGACAAAGAGTAGCCATGGTCTCAGCCCATCCATGTCTGCCCAGACTCCACTGCTTGGAATTTTAGTGCCCTTACCCATCTCTGGTTGCCACCACTCAGTTCATCCCTTCTGAAAGTTGGCTCTTCAGGTGCCATAGGAGTTTACGATACATACTAATACAGTAGGATCAAACAAGTTTCCTCTTCCTCCCAAGTGTCTGACCAACTCTTGCTTTTTAAATGCTTATTTCACCTTTAATCCAAGAGAGAATAGGAAAGATATAAAAATAAAGCTGTCCACTAGTTTCCTTCCACCTCAACTTTGATGTTCCTTTGGCAGCTCTAAATGCCATTCAGCTTCATTACTCTGGGCTTTGCTCAGCACACTGGAGGTCTCCAGTTGTTCTCCCAGTGCTCACAGACATAACTGGGACAGCTCCTCTTTCTCCCCTCCACCAGCATCTTTTGAAGGATCTTGGTTGCCCTTGCACTCAAAACTGAGAACAGCTTGAGTGGCACTCCTCAGCTGAAGCTTTGCTGCTGAGAAAGATATAGTTTAGAGAATATGAACCTTAATGTTGCTACTGTTTAGCCTGCTTTGATTCAGCTGTATTTGCTCCATCAGCATAAAAACAGCCAGTCAAACTGTAATACATAAGATATTTACACAAACCGCATTAATACATCAAACCCTGCCTTCTATACTGGGGGACACCAGACTGACTCATTAATGTGGAACATACACATGGGAACACATGTGTGCCCTTTGTTCTCAACTTCTCTTTTGCTCTGATCAACCCAGCCACTTCTCACAAGTGGGGAGCAGGCTTAGAAAGCATGCAACACTACACGGATAGTCCTGTTCTAGCAAAATCTGATACTCTGCTCTTTAAAACCCTAACCTAATTAAAAAAATATATATATATTAGACTATTGCTCTCCAAAATCAAGTTGCATTCTCACCGTGTTGTGGCACAACACGGTGAGAGATACCTTCAGAGAGAAGTCAGGGTGATGGCAAGACAGCATGAAAGGCACAGCTACACAAATTATTACTTCTGCCATTCTGGACCCCAAGTTTTCCCCCTGTGAAGGTACATGTCTAAGCAGCATTGCATCATGCAGGACAGCATTCCTCAAAATTCACCTTCTCTCAAGAGAGCAAAGACTATATCACAAGGAGAAAGTATTGGCTCCAGGTGCCAGTTGGTTAGATGGGGTCAGGTAAGCTTTGAAGTTAGGAAGGAGAATCATGTGGGGTTATTGTGTTAGTAACCTAGGAAGGTGAGGCACTGAAAATCAGGTTTGTGCAACTGGGGGAACACCAGGCAGATTTGGGATAAACTCAAACTAATACAGAAAAAAGGCAAAGAGAGGAGACAGAATGTTCTAAACCAAAAGAACACACACACACACACAAAAAAAACAAAAAGCAGAACCTTTGACAGTGGTGAAATGTTATCATTCTTTTGTCCTTTCCTCTCAACCAGACTAAATTCAATACAGACATGCAGCCAAAAGTTTTAAACTATTGTTCAGAACATTGGTAACTACAGACCTAAGCAACCCTTCACTCTCCTCCAGCTCCTTCCCTGCTTTGGTAGCAGCTGGAGTGCTGGGACTCACAGCAGAACTGATGAGTTTAGAAGAAGTGTCAAGCTTTCACACAGCAGTGAATAAATGAGGAGTTTGACCTGGGAGCTGAACAGAAAGATGCCATCTTCCTCAATCTTTGCAGTTCTTCTGAGAGACAACTGTGCAGTTACTCCACATCAGGCTTGGGACATGGCAGCAGCTTTAGTTTATGTAAGTTTCTCTAAGTCAGTTTTTCTCCTCAAGAAGTTAAGCAAAAATTCCAACCATTCTGCAAGGTCTTATGAAAAACAGCTGGTCTTAAAGAGCACAAATTTGTTCAGCTCTTCTCTGCATGGCATTAGCACTGAACCCTGTTGACAAATGGAGCCAGAGGCACTGGTACTGACTGCACTTCACCACTGATTATTTTAGCAGAAATATCATACTACTTAAGGATTATGAGGAGCCCTGGCCTGCAGCCAGAACTCTGGTACACTAACCAGAACTAAATACCACTTGTCTCCCTCTCTTTCTGATCCCTAACTGAAATTTACATTGTCTTTGCTCAAGCTGACAGATTTCTCTATCC
Source organism: Corvus hawaiiensis (assembly GCF_020740725.1). Classification (NCBI taxonomy): domain Eukaryota; kingdom Metazoa; phylum Chordata; class Aves; order Passeriformes; family Corvidae; genus Corvus; species Corvus hawaiiensis. The sequence goes on along the minus strand of NC_063217.1, from coordinate 23,441,433 downwards.
AGCTGGCAGGATATATAGACAAACACGAATATATATAAAGTATGTCATGACACGGTCACTGCTAAGAACAGTTTTCAAATAGTTTTTATTTAATTCAAACTGGCACTTGGAACCATGACACACCCTTCTTGTTGCAAGGATGTTCTTTTTATCTCATAGCTACTTACTATCTGCTGTTTCCTTCTGAAGTTATGGTCTGCTGTGGGCAACAGCATGTGCAAGTCCAGAAACCATTCTGCCTCAGAAATCAGTTTTCATTTCCATTATTTTTTCATTAAATGCTGACTTTTAAAAGACTTAATGCTTAAATACTGTTAGCACCTCCAGACTGGGTGCTGAATAACATTCAACCATACACTCTGGTACTGGTTCCAGTAATAAACACACCTAAAATATTTACCAGTACAACCAGCATTTTTATCACTCCTCAAATAAGTTTAAAAAATAGACTGTTAATTTAAAAATTGCAACAAAATGGTAGTATGATCTTGATTACAAACATACACATTTATAATCAACTATCTAGTGAAGAAAATAGCTGACTGCTCCTGCCCTTAACACCTGTTGCTATTTCCTTAATCAAGTCCATGGAAATTAATATGCTGATGATTGAAGTCTTCTGACTCAGCCTCATACAGACCTGAACAAAATACTGAACTGTTCTACGACTTTAATATACTAAAAGAAAACCCCAACCTTTGTAAAAGAAAGCTTGCTAGGTAAATTACATTAGGAATACTATTCCTTTTTATTCAATTGCATATCTACAGCCAAAATGCCTGCATTCAACTTTGCAGTTAACCAAATTACAGTGAAAAAAGTGTCAAGTCATCCACATATCACTGAATATGTTTCACATTCCTTCCATCCTGTCGTTTTTCTCACCTGCACGCATTTCTACTTTTGTGTATTACCTATGATTTTCAGCATTCCTATATAACAACCCGTGACAAATTTCTATTTCAGCACTTAAAAGTGTTAAAAGTATAGACATACGCATCAGCTCAGAGTTATTCGCTATTCAGAAAATGTATAATTTATTAATTTTGACCCACGATGTTCCACTCAATCTCTGGGCTTAACGCAGGCACAAATCCCACCATCTGCACTACTAAAGGTTCCTACAGCAGATCTGCCATGTTAGCCTCTCTCCCAAATAAAACACAGCACACAAAGGCCTCAATCTTTTCAAACTGCGCTATAAATAACCACATTCGTTTCATATCTCTCGTGAACGCAGTGTCAAGAGATCGTTCCCCTGTTGACTTAGTCCGTGAATTTAAAGGGCCGTAAGAACGCCGCGCCGCTGTGGGGCGATTGAAAGTTACATTCGGCTGTGCTGCGGTAGGTTCTTCCCCAGGGAAGAGCCGCTTTGGTGCTCTGAGACGGAGCGGGGTCTGGGAGGAGTTATACCCACCGATTTTGCATTGATGGGCGAGGAAAGAGCAGACAAGAGAGAAGAACTAAAGGCACCTCAGGTCACTGACAGATTAAATTCAAGCAGATCTTTTGGTTACTGTGACGAGGAGCCAGCTCTCCCCGACCCCGCCAGCCGAGAACAGCGGCACCGGCGCCCCCGTCCCCGCTGCGCTCCCGCCCGCCCGCCCCGTCCCGCAGCAACGCTGCTCCCACAGCCAGAGCTGCGGCTTCGCCGGGAGCCCCATTAGGACCGACGGCGCGACCCTGCCGCGGGCGCCGGGAGGGCGCAGCCCGCCCTTCCCCGCCGCGGGCACGGAGCGGGGCCCGGCCGGACCGCCCGGCGCCGGAGGCTGTCGCCGCTCGGAGCGCGGGTGCCGCACTCCTCGCCACAGCTCTTCACTTCCTCCGCGCCGAGAGCTGGTCTTCCTCCTTCCCCCCACCCTCCCAAAACGCTGCTCGGCCCCGCCAGCGCCGCTCCCCCGGGCCGGCCCGCAGCGGGGGCACGGCGTTCCCCACGGCCGCCCCCTGCCAGGCCTGCGGCTGGGGCTGCCCGGGCGCCGCTTACCGCCGCAGGATGTGCTTCCCGCAGGGAAGTGCCCTCGGCGGGCAGCGGCCGCGGGCTGTCAGGCGCGTTCGGGCACCGCCCGCGCGGGGAGGCGGGCGGGGCCGGTAACGGGCGCCGGGCCGGGCGAGGGGCTCCCGCTGCCTCCCGCCGCTGCCCGCCCCGCCCCGCCCCGCCCCGCCCTACCTGCCGGCCGGCCGGGACGAGGAGGGACCCGCGCCGCACACCCGGCCGGGCCGCTCGCCGCCTCTCTGTCCGCGCCGCGCCAGCGCAGGCGAAAATAGCAACAGGCGGCGGGTCTCGGCCCGGGGGGCGGACGGCACGGGCGCTCGGCAGAGACGGCGGGCAGCCGGCGACAGGGGGGCGCCCATGTCGCGACAGCGGGCAGCTGAAGCCCCCTCCCCATGCCCGTTAAGTTCCTCTCGAAGAGCATTTCGGTGACCCTGCCCCGTGTGTCTGGCACAGCCTTTGATCTCCCGCGGAAAACATGTCGTTGTCGCCTTGCGGTAGTGAGCCCGGGCGGACGGCTGGGTCAGCTGAAGTGGCGAGCGAAGTTTGCTCACAAAACTGGAACTAGCCCAGCTCGTGAGCTCTGAAGCGGCCAAGTCCCACTCGGGTGTGGGCCCAGCCCTGGCTGCAGGGCAGCCTTTTACGAGCTCACCTGAGTCACGTTGACGGCTTCCTCAAAGAAACCACTCTTGCATATGTATAAGATCATCGTAAGAGTTGGTATTAGTTGGTCTTCCAGTTGCCAGAAAGCATAAGGCATGAATGGATCCGGAGACTTAATTATACTCCTCTGCAAGTGGAGATTAAGGCACCCTACATCCCCGTTGTGCAAACCACTTTTGCACTCAATTAATTTCAAGCCTTCTTAGCAGTAAGACCACTGATTTACTTACTTTTAAGCCTGTGCACATTTGTAGACTAAAGGAAATCTGCTCGTTGCTGTGAGGGAAAACAGTCAAGCTGTTAAATGCAAGCACAATGTTGCCCCATATTATGAAAAACAAGTCAAATTTCAGTATCCAAGCACATCCCCTACTTCCAAAGTGTAGATACACATGAAGATACAAACTGCACTATGTGTTCATGGCCTTCGGCATCTAGGTGTACTTCCACAGGATCGCTGGTAAGTGAATTGAGCTTGCAAGTAGCAGTTCACTCAGAGAGCATGTCCCCAGTCTGTGCTCAGGTCATGATTTGCTGCTTCTACTTCGGACATGGGAATAGGTACGAGTGCTTCTTGTTTTTCAGTGACATCTCTACGGTCCTTGGAAAGAGGAATGCCATCTTCTTGCAAACAGTGCCTGTCTTAGTTTTTAAACCATCACACCTAAGGACATAGCTCTTACTCCAGTTATCACCCAGTATCAGTACCTGAGTTAAGTTTACGTCCTTTTGCTCATTTTAAGCCTGACTGAGCATTGCATGCCTCTGGTAACCATGCTCCAGCAGAAGGTGAACTGCAATTCCCACCCAGACAGCTCTGGCACTTCAGCCGAGGCTCATGCATTCCCAAATTACCAACTGATCATCTCAGCAAGACTTTTTTTTACTGCTCCACTGTTGCCTTTCAGAAAAATGCAATGAAACAGATAAGGATCCTCCTACAAGACTATTTCTTGCTCCTTGGAAAATCCTTGAACAACAACAGAAGTCAGTACTAGAGCATCACATTTAGAAATACTTTCTTCTCCTCTTTGATACTGGGAAAGAAGTCAGCCTCAGAATGTTCAGCCTGCCTGCAATGAAAGTTACCTAATAATCAGCTTTCAGGCTACATTTGACAGCATTCCTTCTTTGCTTCCTGATGAAACTGTTACTTAAGTAGGGGCAAAAAAAAGAGAACCACAATGAGGGTTTTATGTTTCAGTCCCTAAAAATTAAATGCTTTTATGTGTTCAAAGACTGGGATCCCAGTATTCATGTAAAAGCCATGAGCACCAGACTTCCTAATAATTTTCTATTTTCTGAAAGAGTAGGTCTCTGTTTTTTTTTCCTTCACAGGTTAGATTTTCTTTACAGTAGCCTATTAACTAAAACATATACCATCACATTAACTTCCTAAGACTGAGGAGGAAAATGAAGCTGCGCTTTCCATATCCTGTGAACATGATGTAAAAATAACACCAGTTTAACCATTTTCTCTTTGCCCAGTCGCGTTCTAAAAAAAATGCAAAGAAAACCCCACCACTGCCTTTTGTACAGAACCAGAGTATACAGGCTTGTATGAGGCCCTCTGTGAGAACATGTGGGTTCTTTTGTAGGTTAAGGAGCAGAAGTATCTACTCACGTGGTCCCAGTTGGGGTAAGATTGTCGATCAATATAAATTTAGGCTGAATGTGCCAGGCAATGAGTGAGGGCAGAACTTGCTGCTGTACCCTTTGAAGTACCATGAGGCAAACAGGAAGTTTCTACCCAAGATGCTTTCAGAGTCCAAGTTGCTCCATAGTTGGGCAGCAGCTGAGCAATAATGTTCTTGGATTGTGAATTTGAATGCAGGCACCTATATTGTGTTTCAGTTGCATTGTAAGCCTCTGTGCTTTTCCCTCTGTATTACATATAATGATGATTTTCTATTGTTATTATAGAAAACAGTTCTTTTTTTTTGTGACTTCTTTCATGTAAATTTGTTTAGTACATTATTAAGGGATGTTACAGTTTTGCAGTGCTTTGACTTAGTGAGCTCTGGATGAAGCACTACATTCTTATCCAATGACATTGTATCTCCAGATGCTATTTATATATTGTCTCAATTCATAAACAACATTTGCATAACTGTTATTATAGCACATTTGCCTACTGCATATGCTGTAGGAATACATGCCCGTGACATTAATTACTGATTATCTTTGTAGACAAGAGGCTTTCTATTATAACTGATGAGTAGTCAGGAAAGAGTTGAGCTACTGTTACAGATCCTGCCTGCTGCTGTCTCTGTATTTTTGAGCATTTCAGATGGCATGATTAATCCCCTCTCTCCTTCGTTCTATAAATACATTTGAAAACAACTTACCAGTGATTGTATTTTAAGATTTTCCTTTTGTTTGGAAGCTGCTGTTTCTATGCCATCATCTATACTACAGTTTATTTAGGTGGGTGTTAGGATATAATTGGAGAGTTTAATAGGCTCATCCCATTATGCACAATGTTCTGATGGTGCATGACCTCATTTCAGTTACCTGGCAATTGCTATACAAAAGAGTGATGTTGGCTTCTACTTGGAAGTTGATCAGAAGTACTAACCTTGATGAACATGTATCTTACATAGTGCAAAAATGTACTGGGAAGGAAAGCAATTCAGCTTAATTACCTTTGATTAGTTTTGTACTTAGAGACAGAAAACAGTTTTATTGGTGATTATTTTTATTTACAATTAATTAGATTTACATATGGCATCCAGATGCCTTCAGCCTCAGAATCCTAAAAATCCCCAAACTCGTGCTGGTGGTTAACAAATGTTAGTTTAATATAATTTTAATGTTGCTATTCACAGTGACTGTTAATCAAGGATGTAAGATTTGCTTGTTGGTGGTACATGAAAATAAAACCCATGACCACTGGAATTTTTTTAAGGATTCACAAGGAGAAAAACTTTATTTACAGAAACTGTGTAGGTGAATCAGTTACATATTTAAGCACAATACATATTTAAGTACAATATGAAAATTGCTTATATATTAAATCTTCTTTTAGAGTGAACTCCAATTATCCTTGTATGATTTGTTGTATATAGCAAAATTACAAAATAAATCCTTCTGCAACTCAAGTACAATACTTGAGTATCGTAACAATACTTTTACATAATATGCTGGAGACTAAGTTCATAGCCTATAAGGAAGATGAAATGTATTTACTTCCTTCCAGCCAAACTGTTTCAATCCATTCCTGAATTTTAATTTATTCAGTAAATTTTATGAAACTGGGACTTGTAAAAAAACTAATAACCTTCAAGTGGAGTCCATCGGTCTACTCTTAAAGCATTACTGTTTTGGGGTTTTATTTTGGCAGAGTTTTGAGTACTATGCTAATTCTTCTCAGTCTTTCCCTCTAGCTCCATAGGCCTGACCCCCTACAGGATCAATGTTTACAACTGTCACTGGAATTGTGTTTTCATCTGTTATAAAAAACAGGCTCATTTTACACGTTTTTGGAAACATAGGGACGTGTCTTTCTCTAGAAATAGCCAGGGATTACCTTACACCGGAGTTCAGTCCGGGCTGCAAGCATTCATTCACGTTCTGCCATTCCAGTCACGGCAATTCCCATTTCTGGATAAAATACTAGTGGCCCTGCTCCCAGTTCAAGGCTGCTTTTTCACTAATTACATTTGTTTGTTTTTTTTAATATCTAACTTGGGACTAATAATGTCTAAGTAGGCTTCATTATCTTACACAACACTTCGGTGGAAGAACTAGACCAGCTCTGAAGAAACTGTAGCTTAACACCCATTCTAACTTGCAATACTAACTTCTCTCTTTGCTATACTCTTGCTGCCTTCGTTTCAATTCTTTTTTTCGGTTCTAGATCCTCTTTCTCTGATGCAAGACAAGGTTAGTAAGGACTCTAGCAATAACAAGTTTTACCTTGTAATTCTGAGTTTGTTGCACTTGCTCAAGCAGCTTGATAAACTGCTGTGGGTTTGGCTATTTTTTTTGTCACCTCTCCCCCTGCCCTGAAGTTGTGAACTTCTATCTGGAATAGAGAAGGAAATGGAGCACATAAATTCCTTGACCTTAGGAAGACAGAATGATAAAGATTGGGTCTGTACTGTTTCTGAGGATGCTCTAAAGCCATCCTAAGGATATCTCAGTATACGTGAGTGCATTGCAGGTCTCACTTCCAGACTTCTAACATTAGCAAAATCCAAATCCAGGTTTGGCATGTAAAGGTACATGTAAAATATGCCTCTCTAGCCTGTGGAGATGTTACGATAAATACATAAAAAAATTCAGGACCTGTAATCCTCTGTCTTTAGGCCTTCCCCATGAATTCAGTAAAGTATCCTTTATCATATTCTGTACCAAAAGAAATGCAAACCCTCCCAATAAAAATGAAAGTAAAAGGAATGATGGACTGGTTTTGGTCTGAAGGTCCATTTTAAACATCACTGAGTTCAACTTCCCTACATGAAGCAGGAACACCTTCCACTAGATCAGATTGCTCAAAGCCACATCCAACCTGGCCTTGAACACTTTCAGGCATCCAACAGCTTTGCTGGGCAACTTGTTCCATGTCTCACCACCCTCAGTATAAAAAAATATTTCCTTGTATCCAATCTAAATCTATCCTCTTTCACTTTAAAACTGTTACCCCTTGTCCTGTCACTACAGTCCCTGGTAAAAAGTATGTTTCTTATAAGCCTCCTTTATATATTAAAAGATCTCATAGCCTCTTCTACAGGCTGAGCAACCCCAGCGCTCTCAGGCTTTTTTCCCAGCACAGGTATTCCAACCCTCTGGCTGTTTTCATGGCCTTCCTCTGGATCTACTCTAACTGGATCACGTAGTTCTTATGCTGGGATGCAGTACTCCAAGGGGGGGTTTCACAAGAGCGGAGTGCAGGGAGAGAATCACCTCTCCTGTCGAAGCCCAAGGCTGCAGACAAAGCTTCTCCAGCCCTGGGTATAGCTCATCAATGCCCAAAGTGAAGGAACTGCCCCAGCCTGCCTCCTGAAGAACCATTCCCTTGTCTATGCCCTCAAGCAAGGGCCAGTATGCCTTCAAGCCAGTAAGAAGCAGATCCTGCGAGGCGAGGTAGTGCTTTTTATCATGTTCCCCCTTGCTCAACTGGCTCAGGCATGAAAACTCCCCTCAGAAAAGTGGACATTCACATGTAGGCTTGAAGGTATTCATCCCTTCTGATGGGGCATAATTCACTCAACTAGGCTGACTTGACAAGCAGCTGTCATGCAATTAAAAAGTGTCAAAAACCACCAGCCAGAAGCACCCCCAGAATCATTTCTCTCACCACAGGACTGCACATGATCTGCAATGGTACATCAGATTGTGTAAAACTTCCTCTCCTTCCATTCCCCCCCGGGCTGCCTCCCTGTACCCAGCTGCACAACTGCTGCAACCTTCAAGTTGTACCGAAAATAACAACGATAGAGGACTTGAATTCTGGAAGGAATTCATATATAGTAAAGCTTAGAAGTTTCACATTTATAAAAAGTATGTAGCTATGGTTGTGAATATTACTGGTACACTGATACCCAAAACAAGCACTGAAAATGCAGAAAACCCCTATATTAAAGTCAACTGGTAACCTCCAAATAACCCTCTCAGGCTCTGCAAGCACAGAAAAGAACATGCAATAAAATGGAAACTTCTACTCTAAATTAAACATGCAGAGTTATGCACCAAGTCATGGCAGCAAACAGTGTGACAGGCTCCAAAACCAGGCTATGCATTGAACTAATAAAGTTTACTTCAGTGAGGCAACAAAAAGGTGCCGTATGTAGAAATACTATCTTAATGTGTTTGTGGTATTAAAAGGCAGTTTAGTACACTTTGTATCTCTAGCCTGGAATATGATATATAATCCCACAGCAAATTGATATTCAATGAATTTGCCGTGAGTTTCTTGTTTGTGTGGGCCAAAATCCCTAAGAAAGATCACTACTTCTGAATAATCTGCCCCAAGTTTGTCAAAGTCTCACCACAGGCTTTAAGTACTGCCTGTTAACCGAAGAACTTGCTTTGCAAATCTAAACCTAGACAAAGTTGCATAGTGTTACCAGATTACATACACACACAAAAGAAAGAAATCACCACAAAACAGGCTGTTTCAGATATCAGAATATTACTTATATTTAATTAAAACAAGTTTTGATTGAAATACATTTACAGTCAACTTTTAGTTCATAAAGCTTTTAGTTCAACTGACTGTTGTTTTTTGGTCCATTAAGGGCAAAGGTACTTTCCTTCCAAAATAAGACACTAGATCCAAGAGTACCCAAAATAACTCTTAAAAGTGGATATCCTTATAGTCAGAGTTCTCAGATGTTTGGTCCTAAAAATCCTTAACTTGTTAGATAACGCATTTCTAGTGCTGCAAAAGCCAATCAAGGTCATAATTTTGCTACTTTACTCAGTCTTCCGTTGAAGTTTGTTTTTTTCTGGTTGAAAGAAGTGTTTTTCAAGAGCACTGACCAATTCATCTAGTTCCTTCTTCAGCTGTTCAACATCACTGGGAAATGAAATTCACACAAACACAGGAAACAGTGAAACAATGGAAAAGCTAAAAAGAACATTTTCAGTGCGAGGAATTTTTAAATCTACTGCATTGCTTTAGACAAGCATTTTCTATTAGTGCTAAAAGTGTATATATTTGATTTCTTATGGTAATGCACTGATGTTCACTTTCAACTGACATGCATGAAGACTATGAAGAAACATAATGCCACAATAAAATCTAAAGCAGAACGGCTTGAGCTCAGAAGATCTTCTATTACTAAATGTAAGTGATTAGAAGTGTAATTCTTATATTGTAACAGTATTCTTAGATGACTTTTCATCTGTGAAAAAGCGTTAATATCATTGCATAATTTAATAATTACTTATCTTTAAGACTGTATGATTTCCAAGGCTAATAGTCAAGGATATAATTACTAAACATAAAAGGGTTTGAAATATATTAGAACACTTTATATTTGATTAAATAATTTTAAAGCAACTATGTATGTAAAAAGGGGGTGAAAATATTTACATTTATTTAAGGCAGAATGCTTTTCCTAATATTGTTTTCACTGAATGCAAAAGTGAGTTCAAAGGAATTTCAGTGACAACAAGAATGTGTCAACAAATTTTGCAGAGTTGAAGCTTTATACAAACACATTTACTAAAATGACTTTAGTAATATTATTTGATCACAGAGAGCCCTTATCTCACTTAAACAATACCAAAAAGCCACACAGCCTCTATTACACCAAATGTACTGCTGTAAGTGACAATACCTGTTTCCAGGGGGTGCGCAAAGTTCAGAATAGTATTTGATCTTTGGTTCTGTCCCACTGGTTCTCATGGTGGCCACTCCTCCATTAGCAAAAGTGAATGTTATCATTTGGCTGCTTTTACTAGTAGGAAGTATCTAGGAATATTAAGAATATTTTTTTTTAAAGCTTGGAAAGAGACCATATATAAACCCATGACTTGATGTCAGATAACATGACAAAAGCATCAGCTAAAATTAAAGTTTAGTTCTGTTTTCTTCAACATTGTGGTCTTGAGACAAGGACAGCCTTTCCCTCAGCCTGGAATCTGGTAGAACTGCGTCACCGCTGGGTAGCTCATGTCAAATCTAGTCAGCTCATACTCTTTAATAGAAGTTGTGCTGTCATGGCATTTCCCAGGAGGAAAGGAAATAGAGCTTGTGGAAAAATATAGAATCCAAAGCCACACCTTAGTAGACAGTTTAACTTGCACTCACAAGAAAATAATGCATATTGCTGTAGCAAGGCAGCAAGATCATCGTATCACCCTTTACAAACTGGAGAGAAAAATACACCACGAAATCTAACAAGAAACCCAACACCCCCCTGCCAGCTTCACTTCCTCTTACCAAGGCAAAGCAATCGTCACCAGTCTAACTTATTATACGACTCAGTATGTAAATATGTTTAGTGTTTCTCCACAGAATGTTTTATGTATGTGTATATACATCACATATGATTTACATGTAATTTAAAAAGATACTTACAGCCTTTTGATCTGGCTGGCTGCTGTCATACCCAGTAGTTAGATCCCTTATTCCAGAAACTTTAAATCTACCGCAGGATTTTGGGTATGTGTTTTTTCCATCAAAATTTCTAAGGTTGTCAAAAAGCTGTTGAATAACTTCAGGATCATGGCAGATGAAATATGAAGCTTTGGTAATATGGAAGCCATATCTGTGAAGACACAACATTACTGAATCCAAGAAGCAATGTTCTAAGGGTTGTACACCAGACACATTATACAACCCTTCCATAAAACAACATTTCGTACTCATGCTCACCCAACTGAAGCATCAGTTCATGCCCTTACAATTTTTAGAAGGTCTAAACAGCTTAATTATCCTATTTTACATACTTTAAAGAAACTTCTGTGCAGATGTCTTTTATTTGTCATGATTAAAACGGAGAAAGTTTACAGCAAAATCAGAAGAAAAAAAGAAAAAGAGCCTTGAAGAGCTCTAAACACCATAGGAAAGGAAGAGATTACATCTAATAGCTTCCTTGAGTGGATTCCAGATGACCTTTTCAAAGTAAAACAAATTCTAGACTGCTTTTTTTCAATCACACTTTAATGAAGTGTTTCTACTCTCCCATTAAAGTGCTTCTACTAAACCAAACTGTTCTGAATGTTGTCTCCCTACCTCACCTGTTTGCTGCCAGGTAATGTGATGCATCAAATACAAACGACCTGGTAACACCGACTTTTCAAAATAGCATGTTGTTCAAAAACATACAAGCCTCGACTGGTTGTTGAAGTGAGCTCTTGCTACCGATCAAGACTTGATAGATATCCTTGACAGCAGTGACAATCTGAGGGGCAGAACTGCCATTAGTACTAGGATGTTTGTGCTAGAAATCTGAAAGGCTTCTTAAATAGGGTCATGTTTATACCTAAATGGACATCTTGAAGGTTAATAGTAGTTAAATTTAGTCTTAAGAATTCAGTAAGGGAATTAACAAAACCTATCCTGTAACTGAAAGAAGCGATAAGCCTACCAGGACTGTGTCCTTTTCCTGATCTGCATTTACTTCGTTGAGACAGATTCCCCTTCTACATTCCCAAAATACAAAATAGAGTTTCTTCTGCTTCAACTGTAACTCACAAAGGAAATCTGACAAAAAAGTATAGTAGTGAGTAGAAAACTGCAATTCTATACTAGCCAGAAACAAAAATCAAATACATACAAAACAAGGCCCCAAAACAAGAACCCTCCTTCCAGTTCATTATCAAACATGAGTTTAACAGAGCAGATTTGTATCTTTCTCTAGATCTGTAGCTTTGCCACAAAAAGTGACTATGTGCAGTGACATCTTGCAGACTGCTTTTATGCTAAAGTAGCTCTGAGTCCTCTTCAGTGGCTATGTACACAGCAGCACTGTGGCACAGCTCAATTCCACTCAGTTAAATACTCTGAAGTCAACCTGAAGCAGGTGTTTACTGAATTAGAATTTAAAACTAATAATAAAAAACTCTCAACCCAGAGGTCAAATATTCAATTCTTGAATATGCACTTGCAGCTAGTAGCATTTAAGGGAATTCTCACATCAGATGCTGTATTTGCTGCTCTAGGTATGAATTCCTCTTTCATGCTTTTGTATTACACAATTTATCTGTGCAGTGCAAGCAAGTCTTTGCCACTTGATTCCTTCCTAAAGAGATGATGAAACAAGCATGGCTAGTGCTGGACATAAATGAGAACTCAGAACTGGCAAAACAAGCAGCACAAAGGCTGGAGTTTTCCACGAGTCTCTCTGCAGGTTCCATACTCCCCTGTTAGTGTCTATGACACATCAAGAGCTATCTATGACACATCAAGAGAGTACCAAACAGCCTGTGCTGCTCTCTCTGTTGAAAAAACAACCCAAAACCTCCACAAAAACCACTCCCTGTCCCATGAAATCCAATAGTCATCTTTGCTATTGATTTCTTTGAACCCATCAAAAAAGAACAAAAGAAAAAGTAGTGCCTCATATTAAAAGCTCTCAGAGGGATACCCAGCTGTATATAGCCAAGAGTAATGGCCAGTCACAGCACTTCTGCATAATCAGCTCAAATCTCATTAATCAGGAGCAGAAAGAGCAAAGGACAACCAAAACTCAACAACAATCATCCATCAAAAAAAAAAAAAAAAAGACTAATATAATAAAAAGCCTAACTTTAGAGCCAACTAGAATTAATTTAATCACAAGTAGCCCTGCAGGGACAGAAGCAAGCTGGCTTCTATGTATAGCATAAGTAAGCCAGAGCCACTTGGATCCATTCTGCCATCAACATCTTTATGTGTCTGGCTCATTGAAGCAGCAAGAAGCACTACGACCTCTATAGCTCAGCAATACAGCTGGCCAAAAACCTGCCCAATCTTCTGCAAAAGGATCTCAGTGCAGAACTTCCCAAAAGGGAAAAACCATTCAGACAAGCAAACAAAAACACCACAAAGATGCCATTAACTAATAAAGAATTAGTAAGGCAGTTATTATATTTAAAATACCTTAAAACAACACAAAAAGTCATAAATATATTCATGTCTACAAGGCAGGAACACTTTCTGGAAGATTACTATTAGCACAGAATTGTCTTAATGGTACAATAACCCACAGTTTATTCCTTTATAAACTATAGGTTGCTACTGAGTCCCTATTAATCCCCATATGTGAAACTGAGAAAATCCAAAAAATAAAAAATTAAAATTGAACTCACTCATCATAGACAGCTTTCAGCTGCTGAGACAAAGACAAATTCCTGGTTGCCAAAAAGCTGGCCATCTCTGCAGTTATAACAGCAGCACTGACACCATCTTTGTCCAGAACAGCAGGACAGCACATATACCCTAAACAAAGAACATTAGATATAATTTGACACATTTTTAACAGGAAATAGGATGGGGAGGGAAGCTTAGCCAACATATTTTAAAGGAGAAATGCACATTACCATAGTACAGACATCTTAGAGTCAAACCAAAAGTAGAAAAATTTTATCTTCTAATCAGTGTCAACTTTATTAAGCAAGGTATTTAATGGAATTTGAAGACAGAGATTTGCATTATATCAGTGCCACATGCTCCCAGGTCCTTATGGAGCTTTCTTGAAAGAGAAATGTCACACTGCAGGAACAATTCAAGTATAGCATTGTCTCAGATGCGATTACCTTACACAGTAGCGTAAGGTAACACTGATAATTATCTGTGAAATTAGTCACATTACCTGGTTTTCAGGTACTGAGATACTTAAGAAATAGCATTATAGCTTTACAATTTCCTCCTCATGAATTCCTAACTTTTATTTGTGGCTTTCAACCATGGCTTTCCAGTTTACAAATGTAATTTGGGGTAGTTTTTACTTTATTTTATTCACATTTACACTTAGCTTAAATCTGTCAGGTAAAAAAACTCAACTTCAAGTCTGAAAAATGCATTTGCTTTTTTTTATAAACCAGTTTATGCAGAATTTGCAGTCCAAATCTACACGGCCATGCTACTGTAGATATAAATCCCTAGCTCACAAACTTTGTGCTAAGCAGAGATACAAACGTTTTAACCAGTAGTATCAACTAGCCAAAGAGAAAATTATCTGTCACTCACTGGAAATACACCCATTGTATTGAGGACACCCTTATGTTGCCATTTTTACTTTTTTTTTTTTTTTTTTTTTTTTTTACATTTTACTTCATTACTGAGACACTAACAGAGCCCTGGCAAAGGTTGCCCAGAGAGGCAGTAGAATCTCCTTCTCTGAAGATATTAAAGAACCATCCGGGGCCAATCCTGTGTGCCCCAGGGTGCCCTGCTTGAGCAGGAAGGTTGGACCAAATGACCTCCAGCAGCCCCTTCCAACCTTACCCATTCTGTGGATTCTCTGCAATTCTGTCATTTTTTGCAGTAGTTCTATTTTCACTATTTTGCAAGATATGAAAACACAACATTCTGTTTTTTACCTATAGCCTCTTCAAATGCAAAAAGAACAGCTTTTCCCTGGTCCATGAGCTGTTTGGCACGGTTGCCCATCCACTTGAAACCTGTCAGTGTTTCCTACAGCAGTGAGGAAAAATCAAAGGCATTAAAAAGAAAAGCAGTGTTTTACAAACATATGACACTTAGTAGGAAAGCTAATAAAAGAACATGGAATAATGTGTAGCATATTGCTTACCTCAAAGTGAAAACCTTCCTTTAGTGCAATTGCTCCCAGGATTTTGGAAGAAACAGTACTGGATAGCATGTAGACATCTTTAATGGCATGAGTATCCCTACTGTTATTTTTCCAGCAAGTGAAGATCCACCAGCCTAAAAGAGCTCCTAGTTCATTTCCAGAAAACACTTTCCATTCACCACTAGAGGCAAAGAAATATTAGAAAGTACATAAACTCAAAGGATAATACAGGGGGAAAAAAATCTATTGGTTCTTCTATAAATGAATATTAAAAAATAAACCCCTGCCTTGGAATTCCAAGTAACAGTAACAAGATATCACATATTCATTATGAACAAAAAAATTCCTCCTCCAAAGCATTCTGAAACTGCTATCTCTCTTCTCCACCATACACATAAGCTTTTGCATTTATCCAAAGATGAAAGTGATATTTCCAACATATTTTAAGTAAAACAAAAATGTTCAGCAGACAAATTATAAACTTAGTGATTAAGACAAGCACAGAGACAAAAATACAATTCTCAAGTGATCAGTATTTTTAGTTGACCTAGTGATAAATACTTTAAATTTAATCACAAATACATCAATTGGTCATAGGGAAGATTGGGGAAAAAGCCTCCAATGGGTAAAAAAGATTAATATTGATGTGTTGCTAGAACAGGAAAAAAAAATGAAGAAGAAAAAGACAAATGTCAAAATTGTCAAAAAAATTCCCAGTCACAAAAGGGGACAAAGACACTACCAAACTGACAAAACCAAGACCTACAGAAACAGTACCTGTTGTGAAAGAGGAGCAGACTCAGTCTCCTGCATTTATTGATGCCAACAGGCACAAAGCAATGCACAGCGGCAACTTAGTGTAAGAGCGCTGAGAGAGTGTGCTCTAGCAGGGGGTTCTGTCAAAGAAGAAGTACAGGTACTGTAGAAGCCCATATTAATATTTGATTAGGGTATGAAAAGCTACAGCAGAACTCTGAGAGGACACAGGACTGGAAGTTAGGAGACAACTAAGACTGGCTAAACAACAAGCATAGAGGTAGCAGAATGAGAGCACCACACTCTAACTGGTAATGGATACAATGAACTAACATCCGTCTTCAAGTTTCTGGTAGCTCTAACTTTTCAGACAAAAAGCATGAATGATTTTGCATTCTTGTTTTAACCCATCGTGAGTAGCATAATCTGAAGCTTTTTATACCTTGTCCTCAATGCTGAATTGCCAAATGAGGCTGGCACAGAACAAAACCATTGAAATATGAACCTTCCAACTAACACTGACCAAGATACAGCAGAGGGCCCACAAAAGACCATTCTTCTTTTAAAGACAGAGTAACCTCCTTAGTTCATGCTGTGAGGCTAATGAGTTTAAAAGCACCCCAAAACCCCAAAGAAAACACTGCCACTTTTAAGCCTACTATTAGACCAAAAGAGGTTCTCTGTTGAGCAAAAAGGGTATTTGCACTCTCCTTTTACTGGACTTTTGGAATTTGTCTAGCTGATACAGATTCAACTATTTAATTCATCCACAACCACTGAGGACATCTAGTAGATGTCCGTATCATCCCTTGGGTTCCAAAGACTATTGACATAATTTTACATCCCTCTTCTGGCTCTCATGCACAGGGAATTCATATCTGCTGCCCCAGCAGATTTTTTTTTTCTGCTCCTCCCTGAGCTGAAAACATCGAAGCTTAGTTTTATTAAGGATTTATAGTTTCTAACTGCTCAGATTAGTTTCTGCTTTATCAAGAAGAAACACCACTATTTGTAGATATGATACCAACTGCTTGAGCTTCAGCTTTCTTTTATTCATCAGATAAAACCATAATACAGAAATGTAAACAATTGTAGAAGTACAGGGTATCAGAGGGCATGAAATAAGGGGACAGCCATATTGAGTCAGAACTATAGGTAACATTTCACAAATATGAACAATTTATGCTGACTGAGCAAGTTTGCCTTTTGAGATCCCCTTCTTTGACAGGGTATGCAAAGATAAATAATGCATATATAGCTGGTTCTTGAAAGGGAGAGTAGAAATGACTACACCAAGAAGTACCAAACAGTGAAAAACCTCAAGATGAAATGCAAATATGTAACATTATGTAAAGAAGTGAAAAACTGAGCAAGAGAAGCACTGTCTTGGGGTGACTTTATGATGTGTATCCTGTATTGTTGTTCTATGCCCAGAAATTAATTTTGTGCCTTTCTATGCCTTTAAACTGAGCCTGAGAGGGGGAAGAGAAAAATAACTGAGCAGAACTTTCAAAGCAGTGTTTCAAGGACACACAGAGATAGAGACAGCTCTGCATTCTGCTGCGGCACGAGCGGGAGGAAGCACCCGGCTTGTTTTTTTCCAGCCAGCTTTCGGCCAATTTTTTTCAGCTCCTTTTCCTCTGGAGAGTTGAACTTTGTTTTCCTGGGACTCTGATTTTTCCCTCCTTCTCTGCCGGACGGTTTCAACATCAGAATACATTGGGAGGACTTTCCACTGAGGCTTTGGCCCTGGAGGTGGGCCCACCACCATGTCCCAGCTCCGAGGAGGGGGAAAGAGAGACTACGGAAGGACTCTGAAATTTTCCCAGGTTTCTCTCAGCAGAGTGAGAGGTTTTATTATTATTTAGCATTATTATCCTTTTCCTGTGTGCTTGTTAAATAAATAGTTTTATCTCTTTCACTTTCTCTAGAGGGAAAATTATTTTTTTCCCGAACCTGGTGGGGGAGGGCTGGTTTTAACCTGCCTTCTCTCAGAGGACATATTTCCAAATTTGCCCAAACCGGCACAAGAAGCACAAATCATCTAATGATTAGTAAAATGTTTGGTTTAAAAGAATTTGAGAAAGGAGACACTCATACTAAAGAACAGAGATTATCAGGGAACTAGACAGATTCTCCTGAACTCAAGTTATTGTTTAATAAACCTAGTATGAAAGAATGTTTGTCAGTATTATGTGGAAAAATTCTAACAGAAAACCTACCTTTGAAAAGGTATAGCACAGTAACAATGATTCACATGCTTCTGTGCATGCCTGAAGCACAGCAAGTGTCAAGTATTTATTCAGGCTTCTGTACAGTGTCTAATACTGATCATTATTTCATATCCTGCCCCTACTGTGGTCTGCTTCATACAGCCCTCTCACACTTCTGCGTGTTTTCAATCCAAAAAATTGCTCCTGTGACTATTCTTCCTCTGCAACACAGGTAGCAAGAATTCTCCAAATGAGCCTAGCCTTGGAGTAAAAAATGTCAACAGCTTGCATTACTTTATTACCATACCTCTCTTGTTTCTCTGCCACTGCCAGTCGATCAGCATCAGGATCATTTGCTAAAATGATTCTTGCCCCATCTTTTTCAGCCAAAGCAAAAGACAGTGTCTGGAAAAGTGGCAAGCAGGACCAGATGAGTATTAATATTCCCAAATAATATTTTCACTTTATAGGTTTTAAGTAATTTTCCCAGTTTATTTTATCTCAAACACCCAAAATCATTATATGTCTCTCAAAAAACCCATAAACTTCTAGCCTGGCAGCAGTAGAACATAGTCAGGACATTTAACTTTACCTACATCATTCCACTTCGGTAGCCCAACTTAAAAGCTACCTAGATTTAACAGGATCTTTCAGTAACAAAGTGTAACAGAAATAGTCTCAGAAACTCCAGCCACCTGTTGGGACCTCTCCTGCCCCCTCCTGGTGTTGTGTCAGCACAAAATAGTAGAAGCCTTCCAAAACCAACTGAGGAGATTTTTATTATTATTTTATTTTTTTAAGTTCACTATCACTTTGTTCTATGTGCAGATCCTGCCCATTCTGTTACAGCACAGAACAAGTTAATTGAAAGTTATAGCTAATTACTACCTGACTGGTTCGAAGAGGGTTTTGTCAATGAAAGGATACCAGCTAACTCTTCACTAAATGTAAAGGCTATGGAACAGATTCAAAATAGACCTTCCACCAATATCTACAGCTGTGACTTCTGGCAAAAAGGAAAACACTGAAAGACATCACAACTATAAAAAAAACCAAAAACAAACTATTTACCAGAACACCTTTGCCTTCTTCAGGATTTGGATATTTCACTGTGGGAAAGTCTGGATCAGGATCTTTCTGCTCCGGAACAGCAAAAGGAGGGCTAAGGTCAAATGCCTTGAATGCCAACTGCACAAATTTATGTCCTACGCCATGCACAGAAGTATGAACAAATTTCAGGTTTGTTTCCTTGTTTATGTTCCTGAAATAAAACAGGTTAACAGTAAACTTGGACTTGGAAGACTGTTCTGCACAAAACTGACTGTTTGGAAACAGATTCAATTCAGTATTCTGTAGCACTGTTAAAATCACAAATTAAAAGAGGTCATATTTTAAAAGTAATGGCTTGAAAATTGGCTTAGCCTAATTTTTCAATAATATGAGTCACTCTTGGCATCCAATATCCTGGTATGTGCAAATCACCAGAGTAAGAAAAGACAGTGCACTCTACACATCCCAAAGAAGGCGAGTGAAAAACAAATACAACTGACTAAAGAGACTCTTCATCCCCAACTCTAGCATTTAAACCACCCCAAAAGACTGTGAACACAGTGAGTCAACAGCAGCCTGCCCAATTTGAGCACACTCATTTTAAGAAGCACAGCACTGAAAGTGTTGGACATACTAAAATCATGCAAACTCCTAAGGAGACATTTAATTCCAATTCTGACAAAGCAGTGTAATTTTCCCAGCCTTCTAGTAACTCTGACTGTTTTTAGCAAGAGTAAGAACCTGGTTACTGGTGGTTAAAATTTTGGCATAAAATAAGCAGATCTAAAAGGTTGATACTCATCTAATACATAAATCAATTCTAACTATTAATCACCAAGAGGAACATCCACTTCATTTTGCTAAGTAAAGATTTTACTGAGGAAGTGACAGGAATAGGCTGTTGTAAGGCACCCAAGGCTACCAGGAGCACAAGCAGGGCTGGAATGACAGAGCAAGACCTCCTTTGTCCAGAACTGGCTTAACAACCTGGTTCACTGTCTCTCAGAATCTTGTTTTAAGGCTGGTGGGCTGTCCATGTCAGCTCACCTCCAGCAGCATGAGATAGCCCCAGTCTTGCTGTGGCACTTGGCTGATGCATGCCATGAAAATACAGGGAGATGATACCATCAGAAATTTGCTCACTTTGCTGGGTTAGACTTCTGCCAGGACAGCTTTATGAACTGGCTTACTACACTACCACACAGCTGCCAGTGCTACCACAAAAGATGTCAAAAAGGCACAGGCAGAACTGGGTCATGGCAGGATCATTTCCATCAATTTAAACTGCCCTGCTAACATACTCGATAGAATATCCTGTTTTCTTAAAGGAATTAACACCAGTCACCTGTAAAAGCACTGTTTCTGTATGTCTTTGAAATACTCCTTATTGACCATTGCATATGGATCATGAAGTAGTGGGCTGCTGTCAATCAGTTTTTCATCCCAAGCCTGAGGCCATGGTTCTTGGTTCTCCTCAATAGCCTGAGAAATTCCTTTGTCATGAGGGGAAATGATCTGAGCACCATTTTCCCAGTAAACCTAAATAAGAAATAGGGTAAGTGAGTATTTGATCATTAATCTTGTAAGATAGTTTTGTTATGTTTTTTGTTGGTTAAGGTGCAGTACATTCAGTAGAGTATTACAGTAAATTAGGCTTAGGTATACCCAAAGTATTCTGTTCATATTCTCAGTGTTTCTTCTCACATCCCATTTTTATTCTATTAAAAAAAAGCAGTTTAATTTTATCGAAATATATCAAGATCCATAATGAAACACAAAACAAGGCCCAGTCGTTTATTGAGAAAACTTCCACTTTTGTATTTTGGAAACAGTCTGCATGCGACTGAATGACTGGTGCACAGGCAATTCAGCTGTGATTTCTTCAGCAGCTAGCAGATTACAAAGGCATTACTTCCTGCTTTCTAGAGCAAAGATTTTAATTACATTATTAGTTTGACATGATACTAGCTTTAAATACATAGAAGAGATAAGCAAGATAGAGAGACTAGTAATTAATTTAGTCTATAGCATGATAGGAACTATATACAATTGCATTAGTTTCTCTACATGGAAAAAAAAAAAGAGACAGAAAATAGATCATATTGGAATACCTTGTAACCATTGTCTTGTTTTGGATTATGGGAAGCAGTAACCATAATTCCAGCACAAAGCTTCAGATGAGTTACTGTGTATGGCTGTAAAAAGAGAAAGTTACCTGAAGCAGAATGCACAACATATTACATATTATTTCTTCTCATGTATATATAATACTTCCATAGTGCTGAATGAAAAGAAAGTCAGGATGTGATTCCTACAAAGGCTTCCTAAAGGAGAAGCTAAACAGTACTTGGTCCACTAGACTCCACGTGGCACAACTTTAGCTCTTGTTTTTTCTCGTGCATTTTTCCATTTATACGTTACTAATGTTGTTCCAGATGCTTTGTGAATCTCTACGGTAGTGTGTTTCTAGAAGGAAGGCAGATGCATGTCTTGCTTACCGTAGAATGACTTCAGGTACCCGAGGCCTTAGAGGGTGCCAAGTCTGTTGGGGTAATGACAGAAGTCTGCATGGAGCAGAGAACTACAACTCAAGCAGTCTCATCCATACTGTCTTCTGGGAGCAGCCTGGGGAGCAACTACTCCATTGGGGCTCAGAAGAGTATTGTTTTGGAAAAAGCTTTTAAAAATTAGCTCAAGACAGATGGAGTGAATTAAAAATAAAGCATTATTCATGAACACAGGTCCAATTTTTGTTTACTCCTGGCTCTTTATTTAATAGTGAAATGCAATCAGCTGCAGTTCTTGCAACACCACTTTAAGCTGCACTATGAAGAATTTGACCCTAAATCTACAAAATATTATATCAGTATAAGAATGCTATGTAGAAAGTTTTTATACCACTATGTTTTGTTTGCAATGATCACTGGAGAAACTGGTACAGGGGGAAATTACTGCTTTTAGTACAAGGGCCAAGTGCAGGTCTTTTCTGTATTGCTCTGGAGACACCTGGTGTTCTGATGGGGGCATCAGAACACAATCCAACATCCCTTCTGGCAAAACATCACTGCACTCCAACAACTTGCTATTTTGGATTCCATACCCGCCTTTGCCCCTCCTCCCCTCAAAAAAAAGAAAAAAAAAAAAAAAAAAAAAGGTTAAAGTCCAGCCAAATCACAGAACCAAACGTGAGTGTATGTTTCAGACTTCACAGCAATCTAGACATGATGAGATGCTTCCTGCAAGATGCCTGCCTGAAAACAGGAATAAATAGAACTGCATCCCACTGTCCTGACATTCCACATTCTCCCTTCTTTTGCTATGGATGTTGTAAACCAAACATAGCTAAATAAGTACGAGACTAACTGCAGGAAGAGCTTAAAAAGTAGGAACTGGTTTGCATAGTTATTCTTAATTTAAGTAATACAAGGTATCGGACAGAATTTGTGTATATATAAAGCAGATATAGTACATAAAAAAATACAATAGAAAAACCTACCACAAAAGGAGTTGGTACTATATCAGAGAATAGATAAACTGGAACTCCCTGACTGATGAAGGTATTGGCAGCAAGTCTTGCAAACCTAAATAGGAAGAAAAGATACCCAGGGAATATATTAATTTTCTTACCAATTAGTTTCCTAGAATTCACAGCTTCTCCTCCTACCCTAATGCAATTACAAAATTCCAACAACCAACACCTACACTTATCAATATAACTCAATTATTATACAGACACAATTTAAATGTGTTCCCTCACTATTCCCCATAGATAAAGCACAACTCTAAGAACTGCTTTGGCATTACCAAAATGTAAAAGTACTGTAAATCCCACACATTATTCACTTTACAGAAAGAAAACACAGTTGAAGTAGATATAAAGCCATAATGTATTACACAAGGCATCTACAAAATACTAAATACAAAACCTAAGAAGTACCTTTTGCTACTACCTCCACTGGAAAGATGAGCACGAGCATCAAATCCAATCACAACTCCTCTCTTTTTCAGGTCACTGAAATTCTTCTCAAGGTATCTGCAAAATCCCTGAAAACAACAACAGATCCACCTCATTAACCTGATCCTGATGTTTTATTTATCATAGCATTAAGATAATTGCTAAGATGCTGATGTCTTAGGAAGCTGAGCACATATAGCATCTCACTGAACTGCTCTGGGATTCAGCTTGTCCAGGACCAATAGACACCACGAAATACCAGAAACCTTCAAATCAATACTGCAAACCTGGACAGCACCTAAGTATTTTTTAAAATATCAGAACCAACTCCAAAAAGGAACAGGTAACACAGTTAGTCTGAACTGCAGGTTTTGAGAAATGATTCAGCTGCCTTAGGTCTCACATGAGGAAGAGAACAGCTGGCCAGTGTTTCAGGTTTTTAATCGAATCTCACCCTTAATAATGACATCTCTTCAGCACATGATACATCAACACTCCAGGTTGCAGTAATTCAAGGTTCTGGGTTTTTTCCCCAAGTAGATCTACTTTAGGATCTATGTATGTATACATACCCTCACTGCCTTTATGTAAATCCATGTTCAACACACACAAAGCTTAGTCAAATGTTGGCTACCTTTGGGGTTTTTTTGTAGTTGTTACAACAGCACTGTTACACTTGAGCTTAACTGCAGCTGTGTGTAAATTAAATTGCAAATCAAATATGGAAAGTAACTTCTTTTAATGGTTTGATAGCTCCTCTCTGCTTGTTTTCAGCGATCAGCACTCAGCTAATAATTGTAATTTAAATTACTTCTGAAAACTGGAAGAATAGGAGACAACTTATATTTCCACTGACTACTCATTTGCTTGCCATAAATGAGGCTCTTCCATTCATATACACAACCAGTTAAGTGAGATAAAGTGCTGAACACAATACCTGAGTTGTCTGGATAATAGTCAAGTCATTCATGTGGGAAATCCCTGCTCCCATGGCAGCTCTGAGCCCTGCTGTGCCAAACTCCATCTGTGAGCCAAAGTATTTCTGCAGTTCTCCGGCATTTCCTTCCGCAAGCAGTTGTTTCACGATTGCGTAAGTTTTTGGATTCTGTTGATACAAAATTCAGTTATTCTAAATGAGATTTTGTTTTACAGAACTGATTTTTTGTCCCAGCCCCTGGGTTTCAGGGTCAAAACATGGCACACAACTTCAAGAACACCAGAACTCCTGCTGCCTTCTTAATTTTAAATCAGTACAATCTCAAGTATTACTTATTTTAGATTTATCCCCTGAAGTGAACATGCTACTTTGACAACCGTGTGTGTATATATATATATATCTATCACAATTTGGGACATTACAAGATTTCCAAGATGTCTATTTTAATGTTTTCTATTTTTAAAAACAAAACAAACAAAAAGCAGCATATTCACAGTTCAGAGAATTTTTCCTCATCACAACACAAGAATTACACTAAACATTTAAGAAAGTAAGTTAAGCTGATAATTAAGAAATATTTGTTATTTCTATAAAACTATATGTAGAGTTTAAAACAAATTAAATCATAACCTTGTCCCAAGACTGGCTAGCACCAGAGGCAGCAGCAAAACTAAGCAGACTGGGTAGAAGAATTTCCAACATATTTACAGGTAATGCTTGTAAAAATAAGTGCAACCCCAGCATGAAAGCCTAGAAACTACAGCCAAATTCTTAAATAAAATGACTGGAGAGTGGCAACAAAAGGGCCATGTCAGACTGCTTGAGAACAGCAAGGAGTTTCTAACTTTCCACTGTTTTACTTGGTATATTGCTTCCACAGACTCTCTATTGTTACTCACTCTTTATTTCCAGTCTTAAGGAATTAGCAAAGTCCTGTATGCCTCAACTTCTCAATGTTAATAACATGAGACTTGTGAAGTTCAGTATTTGATTTCTTGAGAACTGATAGCCAAGAGGACAGATGGCAGGTGGCAGACCCCTGACAACAGGATTATCTGGAGAGGCCGCATGTTACTCACTGCTTGAGTACACACACACACTTTACTCTGGAGTACAAAGACTATTATTTCCAAAGGGACACAAACTTTGATTTCTAGGCAATCAAATGACCTCATAAAAGTCACAGACTTTACTATTTCCTGGATGACCTAGGTATGCTTACAGCAAGGGAAAGCATATCAGGCAAAAAGGAATAAAAAAAATTAAATGTAAACCCAGGTATCTTCTGCAGCTTCAGAAAATGCTGCAGAACACATAGAATAGTAGGCATGTGAGCAAGTTTCCACACAAAGGTATAAGCATTCTGCACATCAAACTGAGACCAGAGTCAGGATGCCCTAACCACTGACCTGTGCACCCACTGCCGCAGGACAAACAACATCGTTTAAATAAATACTTAAAAAGCTAAAAGCCTCTGGTGCTAATGAGCAAACTGCAGAATGCAGAATAAACTAAAGAATTTTTAAAAAAAGAAAACTGACTTCTTGAGTGCAATAAACAATTAGGTACCCCAGAACTACTGATTTCCAGTGCACAAATTACCAATTTACCAGTCCAAGAATATGGTAACTGACATTTCCTTGTAGGTGGCTTGACACAATTATCTATTATTATTGAGTAATTATACTCTACAAGAATAAATATAATTCTATGTTGTTATAGAATATATAGGGCAGCATAACTATTCTGAGTTTAGGCTGTTTAAAAGTTGATGTCAGGTTTTTGCTTTAACATCAGGCCTCTGACTCATAGGTAAAGCCGGAATGACACTATTTGCATCCAGTTTTGTACAGTGCCTAGTCACCTCTTCATTCCCCTGCAGGAGCTTTGTGCACGAGTCATCTCTTAATACTGAAATGGGCATGTTTTCAGGTAGATAGTACACACATTTCTACAGGTGTTTGACAGACTAGAAGCTGTAATGCCAATGCAGAAGGACACCAGAAGCATCCTGCAGCTCTCACAGCCAAGGAGTTTTTTGTTTGTTGTTGTTAGGGGAATTTCCCAGGTTTGGGATCTACTGTGAAACTAGAGGATCCTCCAGTTTTTTAAGTCTGGTTAAATGTACATGTCCAGGTGGCTGCCCAAGTCTTAAGAGCTTCAGTTCATATAGTTTGCTAAAGAAAACTTGATTGCGTTGATTTAGTTGTTTGGGCTGTTCCCCACTGCCTGCCTCCACCCCACACCAAGCAATGGTAAAAACCAGGCCAAGTCTGTTCAATATGGCAGAAGGATTTTTCCAGAACTACTTTTATAATTTTTTACGGCTATATTCTCCTAAGAATCTGCCTATTTTTTTTTTTTTTTTTTCGGTGGAGAATGTTACGATGCCATTGTATACAGCTAAGTAAAAAAATAATCTTGGTTTTGGCTTTTTTTCCTGCTTAAACAAACTCTTCACAGCATCTCTACCAAAGAGGGATCACACTGTATCTGAAGGATGAAGTGCTGGTTATTTCCTTTCTCATTGAATCTCTCAGGTTATGCTTTTTCTACTCTCAAATTAAACCAGATGTGAGTACCATTTTCTGTGAATACAGTGACAGGTGATTTAATACCAAGTTAATATCCACTAGAGCAATTAGCTTGAACATCACCTGGTAACGCTCGAGTTATTTACTTTAATCTACACTACAGGAAGGCCCAAAGAGGTATCAACAGTAGCGGAGTCTCCACAAGGTTTTAGAGTAGAGGAAAAACTTCTGACTAAACAGATTTTATTTTTACTAAAACCAGAAACTACCTTCCCTTCACAATTCTATGACTGATAATAGGAAGAAAGAAAAATATGCTATTACTGTAATGAACAGAGTGATGCAAACAGCCTGGTAACAACCACAGTAATTGTCATGTAGGTAGGAACTTCCAGTTAGGTCAGCAGGACCACCATCAGCCATAAGGGCTTGCTCTTGCAAACGATTATTTTGTAAGAAACATGGGGCTTATCATCATTAAATATTAACCTATCTCTGCATGGCAAAAAGGAACCTTTTTTTTTATATCAGAGTAAATGGACAAGGGTTATATCTGACTCCTCTATTGCTCAATACAAGCATGTAACAGCTCCCTGAGAAATTAAAATACCTCATCGTTTTTGAGCAATCAGCAATGGGTATTGCACACTGGTCAATTATGACTGAGTCAAAGATGCAAGTGTTCACAGAGGGCTAAACTTTCAAAAGTAAAGATGCTATAAGGGATTCTGCATTAGATTTTCAGAGGGTTTAACAAAATAATCAGAATAACCAGTTGAAAAGTAAATTATTACACAGAAGACAGGAATATAACTAATTCTGGTCAGGGAAGTTATGCAAATAAGAGGCTCTTTAAAACCAAACTGTTTTCTCAAAACCAATTAAACTGGGGAAAAAAAATGCAAAAGCTCATTGTCATTTGATGTGATGCATTAGCACTTCTGAAAAGAGAACTACTTTGGCACTGCTCTATCATTAATAAAACCAGAGCTTGGGTAACTGGTCAGTGAAACAGCTGAATGACCTTTAATGAAGAATCCCAACAAGTTTGAGGTGCTTCTAATGATGTCCTTCAGAACCTGGAAAGAATACTAAAAAAATAATTATTATAAGTTTCCACTGATATTTTTGAAATAAGCAGAAGAGGCCTTACCAAACAGGTATGTGTGCTGCACTAAACTTAGAGAGCACTGTAGAGTGCTGAGCCCAGGGGAGTCCCATTAGTGACTGAAGGTGGCAATGGCCAGTGTGTTCCAACAAGCCCAAATGAAAAAATTATGTGAATAGGGACATAAAAAATGCAAACCAAATACGCCAACAGAGGCCTGCATCTCAGTGGGATTTGCAGCAGCAAGCGACTACATGAGCATTTCCAGCACACCACTATGGCAAGATATTTCTTTAGATATGTGGAAAACAGAAACACACGGAAGATTTTACTTCTGCATATAGTGCTATCAAGACCAAAACTGAAGACAAAGTCTCAACAGGAAAGGAAATAATACATGCTAAATACTCCTAAGCAATAGCAGAAAAAGGGAGAAAAAATACAAACCCAGAAAATACTGAAGATTCAGGAGCTATTTTACAAACAGTGAAGATCACAAAGCACTGGGTTGCACCGGAAAAAGCCAGGACTGACAGCTTCTGGATTTCCTAGTGTTTTTGAAGTGAGCCCACGTCTTTTGGAATCAACATTTCAGTAAACAAAAATGTGAAGGTACCAGGAGGTTTTTAACACTGAGAGACAGGTAACACAGCAATGTACGCTGGTCTTTAATAACTTAAGTCTATCAACTGCCCTGCGACTGAAGCGGTTCGGAACAATACAGGCCCTTTTGAAAAAGCCAGTACAGCTAAAAGGCAGACGGAGAGACCAGCCGAGGGGGTTTCTAAATGAAAGCGGCGGCTGCTGCGGCAGGTGACGGAGCCGCGGCACCCGGTGGGGGCGGCAGCAGAGGGCGGCCCCGCAGCCCCACCTACCCCGGCCGCTCGGCGGGGCGGGAGGGGATGGACGGAGGGGTGGAAGGAGAGCACCCCTTTGTCAGAGAGCTCTGAAAGCAGAGCCAAAGGAGCAAACAGGTGCTTGTACCGCACCCCAAACCGGCACAACGCAATAGCCGGGCGTCACCCCGTGCCTCCTGACCCTTCTCCAGCCTGCGCCCCCACCACCCCCCACCGAGCCCCTGCCTGGCCGGAGCCGCCGCCCCTCACCTTATCCCAGAGCAGCCACTGTTCGGCCGCGCGGCGGAGCGCAGCATCTCCCGCGGAGCCCCGCGCTGCCATCGCGCTGCCACCCGAGCCTCCGCCGCTCTGCTCCTTCCCTCTTCCGGAGCGCGGCCGCTCCGCTCCGCCCGCCGGACCGCCCCACCTCCGCCCCGCCCGCCTGCCCTGGCCGGGGTCAGGGTCGGGGCTGGGGCCACGGCCGGGTAGGGCGGCCCCGCCTCCGTCCCGCCCGCCCGCGGGGCCGCGGTCGGGGTCCTCGCTTGGAATGTTGTCATTCAGCGCCAGAGGTGTGGCGGGGGCTGCTTAGCCGCCAGTGGCCCTGCCCGAGGCGAAGGCGAGTGCACAGCCCCCGGCGGGGCTGCGGCTGCCGGCCCGGGGCAGCCCCGGGGAGAGACCCGGGCGGCCCCTGGCCCCGGCCCCCGCACTGCGCCGGGCGGAGGAGGAGCATTCCCAAATAACAGCGGGAAAATGCGGTGAACTGCACAGCCGCCTTCTCCGCAGCATGGTTGGCGGAAGAAAGTAGCGCTGTTGTTAGACGTGTCACTTTCCACGGGCACTGGACAAAGGCGACTGAGATTCCTTTTTTCAAACTCAAGATAAATGAAGGATGAGCTCGGGAGCACTTTGATTTGGGATAAAAATTACAACTAGATGATACTTAAGGTCCTTTCTAACCCAAAAAGTTCTATGATTTTCTGATAAATTTTCATAGAAATAATGACTTGTACAGATATTTGAAAACTTTTCAAAGTTTATTAGTACATTACTAGAATGCATGTGAACAAGAGAAATGCTACACATCACTTGCAAGAATGTTAATACACATCCTGATACTCACTACTGATCAGTAAAATAATTGTTAGGATACCCTTTTGAAAAAACTCTAAGATGAAAGATCAGTGGAACCAAAGAATAAGAAAATCAGACAAAAATTATGTTGTGTGGCTGCTTTTGGAATCATCGGTTTTCCTATCATTTTGATAATGGTCATTTAACCCAGCTCCTCTGGCCTCTGCACCTCTATGGCTGAACACAAATCTGACCTCAAATGCGAAATTAAAAAAAAAAAAAAAAAAAGGTAACTGAATTTCACTCAGGAAAATTGACTGTGTTCCTTCAGCCAGAACTAAAGAACAGGTTAATATATCTTTGATTGAACAATTATTATAGCTTATAATAGTGTCTTTGAGAGAAGCCTGAGCAGCCAAGATGCTGCTCTGTCTAAATAGTTCCTATAACTTAGCTTGTGTTTTGACTGGAATCCCCTGAAGATGCCATGATAAGACACTTCAACCAGGTTGGTTTCTTACAACTTTTTGGGCAAACATCTAGTCCAGAGAACACTGAACCCTCTTTCTTTCCTAACAAGATTTCTGGCATCAACTTCCCAAAGTATTAATGGAAACAGCAGTCCGATTGCTCTGGAGCTTCAGGGGTAAGGCATTCTGTACATTTTATCAGCCTCTGTCTGCAGCTAAGCTAGACCAAGTAAGGCACATCTGCAGGGAGATCTATAAGGAGTGACTGGGATTTCCCTATTTAGCTCTGCAGTACAGGCTAAGGTAGGGGAAGATCCCTGAGAGTGGTACAGATGCAGAGCATGTATTGCAGGTGTTCTGAGGCTGCTGAGAAATGCGAGGTCACTGTGAAAGTGCCATACAGGAGGAGCAGAGTAATTTGCCAGTGGTGCCAAGTCTGTAATCTGAACTCTTGTAAGGGATATACCTATCCAGGCACTTTCCAACAGTGCTTCAATGGGAGCAATTGGAGCATTCCATTTTTCCCCAAGTTTAGAGGATGAGGTAAATGAGGAAGGGGCTGGCCTTGTTGAAATGTAATTGAACTTCAACATACTGCTCAAAGGGAGGAGAGAAGTAACCACAGGAAAAAAAACCAAGATTTGCTTGTGTGAAGAATGTGAAGAATGATACAGGCCCTAAAAGGCTGACTTTGTAAAGGGCCATAATAAAGAATTGCCACTGACTCAGCTGAAGGAGGTGACAGATTCATAGAACACATCGTCCTTCTACCAAATGCCTGAGGCTGACTATAAATCAAGCATGTTTTTTTCAGGATAGACAAAAATGGTTCTCAGGATACATTACAGTGTAAGCTCAGCTGTCTCACACCTTGCAAACTTCTTGCCTAGTACCTTCAGGGACTGATCTGAACAGAGTGGCCAGAACCATGACACGTACAAAGTGCCCCAGTCCTGAAAAATTCAGGATCTAAAGACACTACAAAAGGCTAAAAAGCAAAGAATACGCAATTGCTGCCGTACCACAAAACCTAAAAATAATCATAAATGTGACCTAACCCTAACCCTAAAGCTAATCATAGCCCTAACCCTAAGCCTAGAAACAAAACCTAACCTTAAACCTAGCCCCCAACCCTAACTATACCCTAACTGTAATACATATACGTAAGTCTAACAAAACCCCTAAACCTAAACCAAAACCCTAACCCTAACCCTTAACTGTAAATAAAACCCTAACACTAACCCTTAACTGTAACTAAAACCCTAACCAGAAACCAAAGCCCTAATGCTAACCCTAACCCTAACCCAAAACCTAACCCTAAAGATAACATAACCCCTAACCATAAACCTAACCCTAATCCTAGACAAAACCCTAACCCTAATGCTAAAAAACCCTAACCCTAAACCTAAACCCAAACCTAACCCTAACCCTAACCCATCTGTAACCCGAACCCTAACAAAATCCTAACCCTAACCCAACCCTAAGCCTAAACCCAAACTTGAACCTAACCCCTAACCCACTAATACTTACACCCTAACCCTAACCCAACCCTTACCCAACCCTAACCCTAACTCTTCCTGCTGTCTGCACTTGCTGCTGTAATCAACACAGTTTTTCATGAGCACAATACACTGTAAATGATTTTAAATTCCCACATAATTTAAAATTGAATCCTTCCTAGTGATTCTTTCCAAAAAGCGAATTTCCAAGAAAGAATTCTAAACCCAGCAGTATTTCACAAGAAGCCCTGGATACTGAGTTGGAGAAAAGTTGGTTGACTACATGTCAAAAATCAGATAAAACTGAGACACAAAGGATGAAGGGTTTTTCCTATTTTTTTTCCTCCAGCTGTTACCAAACCCAACTGAAATTGACAAAATAAAACTTAAAAAACCCAATGAATAAACCAAGGAATTTGCTGACTTTATACTCTTTTTTGGGAGCTTTAAATACTGTGCCTAAATTTAATTGAATCTTGTTCAAAACAGGTGGAATCATTACTAAATTCAAATTAATGCTAGCATTTCAGAGTGGTGTACTTTGTGGGGTACCTAAAGCACCTCTCTCGACCTACAGTTACTGAAGTGAAAAGTTTCAGATGAATATTGAATGGTAGAACTTGGGCTCAGTGTGGCTGCAACTGCACAGGCTTTTCGCACCAAGTATGAACTAAATGGCATTTGTCTGTTAGCTGTGTTAGGCTTTAGCCATAACACCACAGCACCAAATTGCTTTATTTAACTTGCAGATGGGAAGAGCAATGAATGCATCAGTGGTGCTCATCAATATCTTCAGTCAAGTTTTGAATTTTATGTTGTCTGCAATTATATGTTGTACAGAGGGATTTTACCAAAGTATATAAATACCTGAAGGGAGGATGCAAATAGGATGGAGCCAGGCTCTTTTTAGGGTGCTCACTGACAGGACAAGAGACACACACTGAAACAGAGGAGGTTCCAGGTGAACATTAGGAAATACTTTTTCACTGTGATGGTGACTGAGCACTGACACAGGTTGCTTAAGGAGGGTTTGGAGTCTTCATCCTTGTAAATATGTAAAAGCCATCTGGACATGGTTTTGGGCAAGTGGGTCTTGAGCAGCGAAGTTTGATCAAATGACCTCCAGAGGTCTTCTCCAACCTTAGCCACTGTGAATCTGAGATGTTGATATATTCTGTAATACAGGAGATGATGTGTGTTCTGACAAGGAACCTAAATTTTTCATTGCTGACTTCTGCATTATTGTGATAATGCTGCAGAGAAAATTTGTGAAATGTTAACAGAAAGTGAATATCACAACTGTGGGGTATGCCCAGCCCATGCCCTGGAGGGATGTCTGCTGAGGTAAGGAGACTGCTCAACCGGCCAGCAGGACTCCCTGGAAAAACAACCACTTCTGTGGTCACGGCGAGAAAAGACAGACCCACAATCCTTTAGGAGACCCTATGCAGATCCCTTGTAACCCACTGGCCTTTACCCCCTGGCACCCACCCCCCTGTATCCCTATAAAAGCCAGCCCTCTGCCCTTGCGAGACAGAGATGCTCGCGCGTAGCTTCCCTTTGCTGGAGTACGGATAATAAAGCTGCCTTCGTGCGGAACCAGCTACTCGAGCCTCTCGTCTCTCTCCCTGGTCTGGCTTGGCCTGGAGGCTGCCCTGCAGAGCTGAGCTGGAATCACGAGCTGACAATCACTAAAGAGCTGACAGCTTCTGCATGGGCCCTCCTGCCAGCAGCTGAGGGAAGACACCGGGCCTTGGGAAGGCGATTCCTTTTGGGACCATCTCTCCGGACCGGTCACAGCTTCCTCGGTCAGAGCTACTGACCCCTCACCAGCTGTAATACACAACCAGTGATATTTTCTTGTTGTATGTACAGATACTACATTTAAACTCTTCTACCCGGCTCCCCCATTTTCAGTATGCTTTTAGTGCACGATCATTCTCCATTTGCAGCTAACTGGGACATAACAATTGCTATTTGTGGTACCTACAGAAATAAAAGGACTAAGGATTATAGGATATTACTGATAACAAGTTAAAGTTAGTTTTAGATTTTCAGAGCTTAAACTGCATACTTGTCTTAGCTCCACTACTTTAAGCAGTCTGAAAATTTAAAGGTATTTTATTAGTTTTCACTTTCATCACTAATTTGAAATACTATTAGGGAACAGGACAGAAAAAAGCTTTGATTCTACAGCACAGATTGCCTGGGAAACAGTGGTGCACATAGCACATTTCAAAAAGCACATACAGGCTCAGAAGAGGATGTTGTCTTAAATAAAGCACTGTTCTTGTAATCTGATGAGAGGGGAGGGGAAGCGGGGGAAGAAAAGGAAGGATGTGGTGGATATTGTATTCCTGGCTTGAATTTTAGTATTTGTTCTCCACTTCTGTTGTCCACCAGCTAACCCAAGGATGTGTTGGATTATTTTACATTTCCTCTTGGAAATTATTTCTCCATTGTTTATTGTAAGCTTCTTGTTCACAACTGAAAATCTTTTATAATTTCCACTGTTTGGCATAGATGCCTGATCTCTGGTAGGCAGGCAGATCTTGGATCCTGTGGCAGCAGAACTAGTAAAACATGCTTTTTCTGTCTAATTCTAGAATGCATCCAGTTTCTAGGTTCAAGGATGAATTAACTTCTGTTTGTTCAACAGATAGGACAAAGTCAGAGCTAATGCCAGTTCTTTTCAAGTATATTTTGGACCGCTGCCCTTCTCTTAGATGTTGCTTCACATTTAAAGACCAGAAAAGCAAGCTGAAGTGAAAAATAAAATTAGTCTGACTAATAAATACATGATCTTGAACTCGTCCCTTGTGCAAATGATTCAAATTATGCTCTGACAAAAAAGAAACATTTGATGTTATGGTTTCATGGAATTCAAGAGTAAAATGCATAGTTTATTTTGGCCCAATTCCTTTATGAAAGAAGTAAGCGGGGTACATTATTTTTATATATGTAATTCAGTTTTGTTATAATTAAACTTCTTTCTCTCCCTAGGTAATTTTCTGGATACCTAGGCAGACTTACCAGGTCTACAACTTGATTTGAGTAACACCGTGCTGCCTGTTACAGAAATGGGATCGAGAGGGATTGTGACAGCTCTCTCACCCTAAGTTAAGGAAAGCTTTCCTTAACCAGGATTAGTTATACAGAGTAGAAGTAAAAAAATCTAAACTGGTTGCAGCATAAATACACTGGATATATATTTGCCTTAACAACAATAAGTTATGAAGACTATAGACAAGTTTCCCAAAAATGTTAAGCTTCTAAATCCAACTTTAGACTTCCAAGTAAGCTGTTTCTCAAAAGTGTGGAACCTGCAGCACTTCCCATTGAAGGCTCAGGCTTGTAAATGCATGGCTGAGAGGCATGATACCAATATCAAAGGGGAAAGGCGGTTGCTTTAAAAAAACTGGCACAGTATGCTTTTATAATATACAGCTACACTCCATAGTTTACACCACTGAAGTTGAAACAGGGGTTTTACTGACAGATTTATCTGATGTCCTATTGATGGAGGAAAGAGTATCTAAAACATGAAAAGTCAGTAGTGGCACATTTCTGTTAGCTGCTCTAAGAAGGTAACACTAAATGCCCTACCTTATTTTTCCTGAATAAATTAAAAAAATCTGCAATTAAGGAACCGACTTAAAAGATGTAGCATCTTGTTAATGAAGATTATTTACTTTTGGTAGAGGAGATAAAGCGTATCTTACTGAAACCATACAAGAACTAAATGAAAGGTTATATTGAGAAATTTGTACAGCAGGTTTTAAAATGACCTCAAACAACTTGGACATTGCACTACAGTACGCTTTTTAAACAGCTTCATTTTTAAACTTCACAAAGCTTTAATTAAAATGAAGCAGAAGAATTAAAAACCCCAAGTTCTTCCAAAGCTGAGTTCGGGTTTCATGCAATGATTTAATGGGCACGGGCTGCCCTCTCGCGGTCACAGCAGGAATAACCACCGAGGTCATCTGCTCTAAGCTGAGCCGGAGCTGCGTCCACGGGTACCGCCTTACAAAAAATTCCCCACGTTTCTGCCAGATAACAACTGTTTGATAATGTAGTGTTAGTCTTCCCGTAATTTGGGGCAGGAGTTTCCTCTCCTTGTCTTTTGATTTAGACAATCGAAAACGAATGTCAGTGAATAAAAAATATCTGCACTCCTGTGCTGCTACAATATTCCTGTTTCCAGAGCGTTCCAGTATCAAGAAATGAAAAGAAATACTGAGAACATAACAGGAGTGCCATGCATTGAGAAAACTACCATCTTTCTCATATACAGTTTTGCATAAAACTTTAAGTTGCATTCAATTACATTTTACTTTCTGAAGTCCTATTGTTAATATATAGAAAACTTAAGTAAATCACCATAGTAATACATATTGGTAAAGACTGTGAAACTTCACTACGGGCCTAAGGGGTTTCTTTTTCTTTCTACATTCCCTGGCCAAATTGTTGAAAGGCATTAATGTTGCCACCTCTGAGAACAATTTGCTTCTGTAACCATTCCTGTGTTAATAAATTTTTTCTGGTGTCATGTGCTTGCTTGGTAAATGCAAATATTACTCTAGGTATTTGGCTTGATGCCTTCACTGCTTTAGAAATTGTTTCAAGATTTGCTTTCTGATTAGCATAATTATGTTCATTTTTATTCTTGGTTTACTTGCCAAATACTCAAAGTTACTTCCTGCTTGTTCATACTTTGTAGGTGATAGGTTAGTCATAGGATGCTTGTTTTTCATGGCAAGATGGCAAAGATACATGATTAAAATAAGTAGTAGTATAATGCCTTGCAATTTTACCCCATCTTCTAGAATAAAAATGCGCTGAAAAGGTTTGAACATGTTTGATTTAAAGTACAGTTTCTTTCTTACAATAATAACAGCTTCATAACACCACCAAGAGTAATTATCTCTTTGCAAACAAGCAATTAATAATGTTTTCCCCCTCTAGCACAATTACCTGATAACCGTAACAGACATTTGACTTTGTCCAGGGATGTACGAGCATCATATAATTAGAGCTATATTAGGAATTGATAGTTCCTGGTGTAATGCTTTGGATCATATGGTAACCAAACCTTAAAAGAGATGAGTTTAAAGAAAAAAAAAGTGTACAAAAGCTTTACTCTTGAGGAAGGAAAACACTCAATATACAGAAAGGTTCTTGCAGATGGAGATGGATATCAGGAAAAGAAGAAGCCTGAGTATAATTCTTGACAAGCCTGAAGTTCAAAACATCTTAGGAAAATTTGACATGGATAATGTGGTACAAAACCAGCACTGCAGAAACCCTTCTGTACAAGCTCTGCAAATGGAGCAATATTATCCATTCTGAAGGACTATCTTTCCATTCCTAATTGTGTTTAAAACAGATTTTTCTTTAGAATATCTGTCTGGGTCTGAAGCAGTATTAACTTTCCACTAGAAGATGCATCATCATCAGAAAAAAGAGAAAAGTGTTTTTCAAGTGAGAAGGCTCTTAGTTAGGAAGAGACAGAATCACCATAGTAAGAAACATAAACCAAGCAGTTTTATATAGTTGATAGTTGTGGGCACAAATTTAATGCTTTCATTAATCTCAGATGACCCAAGCCATCTCTCCCTGAGAAGGCATTTATTGCCACTTTGGTAGTCAGCCAAGAGGCCAGGATGGCTTGGTGGCACTACAGCCTGTTCACTCAGTAACATGGAAGAGCCCAAATCTGGTGACTTGTAGACAGACTTAAAACTGCCACTCAAACCCTCTTTGGTGGATGACCTCTAGGTGTTGTGCACCAATGACAAGAGAGAGAGCAAAGTTTCTGTAAGAGCCAGCTAATGAAAGGACTATACTGAATGATAAAGCTGTAACATACATTCTGAATCTTGGTATTTCAGTACTCTAGCATTACTTTATTAGTATATACTGCCTGTATTGTAATACAATGTCATCGTAGAGGAAACTGTACAATTTCCTGTGTAGATGTAAATATTTGCTGGAACAAAGTCTTCCTGACAAAAACACCATTAAAGAATTCTCAAACAATTCAGTGTCAATAAGACAAGATTATACTTTTCTATAAAGACTTGCTTTAAAGCAATAATCTATCTTATAAATTTAGAGATTAATAAGTATGAAGTTAACTGGAAGAATAAATCCCATATATAGCTAATACATATTGACTCATTGCCACTGTGGGCAAGCATGCTGTGCAGGCACAGACAATCATTTACATCTTTGTGTAAGATATTTCTGCACATCTTTTTCATACCACAGACACAGTAATGTGTGAGCTCAGTCATGTGCCAGATAAACTGTCAGCAAAACTTACTGAATGCACTAACTTAGTAGTTGAAATGATTAAACAGAGCATTCAGCTCAAGCTTTATAATCAAAGCACGTAAATACACACACAGACACAAGTCACTCAGTTTCCCATGCTACAAATTTTGAATCATGCAGTAGCTGAAGTTTTCACAGCATATTTCCAAATGTGTGGGACATAAATTTTGGGGGCACATATGCTTTTATTTACCTCCCTCCCCCTTATATCATATGAGGAATTTTTACTACTGTTAGTAGCATTTTATACAGCAAATAACAGCAGAGTTATATGGCACTAAAAGTCTTATGCATAGCAATCTAACAGTAAAAAGACTGTGTGTTTTGCTATCTTCTAAAATTAGGTTTGCGATCTTTTAAACAAGAAGCCTAAGGAACAGAAATTCAGTGAGTGCTGTGGAATATGTAAACATCACTTCTAGGCATGTGTGCAAGGGTGCAGATTGTTTGAGGCTGTTCAGAGAGTCAGTTGCCTTGTTCCATAGTCTGTTTGGTCTGGATGAACACCTATGGGCCTCAACTGTCAATCACCTCATAGACAGAAAGGTATTTAAGGGCAAACCTTGCTTATTCATACAGCAGCAAAGTTTCCTCCCCTCAAAATTAAGTAACATAATTAGACATTGGATAGCAGCAGCTGTTCTAACTACAGCATGACCAATGCATCACTTTTCTTCCCTCCCTAGAGATCTGCATTTTTTGATTTATTTTTCTGCCTGTTATCTCTCAAAGTCAATATATTTAAAAATAGCACTTCAAAAGGGATCCTGATTCTGAGGTAAAGTTCTCCCTCATATTGCTCCCTTTCATCCAGGAGCCTAAATATTAGCAGATGTACATATTTCTCTTCATTATGTCTGAGAATGCTTCTTGCTGAGACTTTCCTCTGTGCTACTCTGCCAGAAGCAGAAGTTTACACCTAAGCATTCTTTAGGGTACAGTTTTAGCAAGAACATGTTGTAATTACTAGTATTATCACTTCCTCACTTCTTTCCATTTTTTATGTTATTTTATTTTATTTTAAACAGCAAACTGCACTCTGCCTCTCCCCTTTCCCAAGAAAGACATTTTGGTACAGTGGTAATATGAAGATGCTACCTTCTTACCAACAATAAAGATAACACACCATTAGGCTATCCACAAGACTGAAGAGATAAAATATAATCACACTGGTCTGTACAAAGGTGTAGTGATTTTTCTTAAGGTACTTGTTGGGGTTTTAGTTTAGTCCTAGTTTTTTTCCTGTTAAAGGAATTTTCTCCCATATGCATGTTGCTAGGGGACAAATGGCTGTACTTAAGAAAGACAAAAGAGGAGGGTGGGGCGGGCCTGGCTACTCCTTTGTTTTCAGCTGGGTGTGGGGGCAGTTTGCTCTCAGCATTCTCGGGGAGAGGAGCCTGGTTCTTTTCGGCCGTTTTTCTTTCTGCGGAGAAAGATCCCAGGACCCCCGGCCCACCTTCCCTGCCCTGCTGGGGGCCGGGCTGTGGCGGCCCTGCCCCCGCCGCTGATTGGAGCCTTCTCTGCGTTGTAGCCGTGCTCGCCCTGCCTGCCTGGACCTCCGGCGAGTTCCCCGCTTGGATACATCGCGTCTGCCACCCGGGATTTGGGCTCATCCCTGCCGCTCCAGCCTGCCGCTCCAGCCTGCCGTTCCAGCCTGCTGTTCCCGAAGGTCTAGCCGGACACTGGGGCCAGCCGTCTGGGGTTTGTGAAGCCTTTGTTCCATCCCTTCCCGGGATCCCAGGGCACTGGTGCCGCGTGCTCCCCGAGCTCGCTCCGGAGCGCCCCCTGCAGCCGCGGGGGAACCATCGCACCTGCCCTGCTCACCGGGAGCCGCCAGCGCCCCTGCCGGCTGCGAGCGGAACTGCACCCGAGGGGAAAGGGCCTGACAGCCGAGAAGGCTGGCACTGGGTTTGTGATTGTTTGCTGTTACTGCCATAGTTATTGCTGTTTTGTTTGACTGGTTATATACATATATATATATATATATATATAGTAAAGAACTGTTATTCCTATTTCCCACATCTTTGCCTAAAGGCCCTTGATTTCAAAATTATAGTAACTCGGAGGGAAAGGGGTTACATCTGCCACTTCAAGGGAGGCTTCTGCCTTCCTTAGCAGACACCTGTCTTTCAAACCAAGACAGTACTGTAGTACAGGACAAACAGAAAGCATAAAACAGCATAGTAAGTTTGCAGCACAGCTAAAATTTTTTTATAATATAGATAGACAGAATATAAAGAGTCATCAAAATGTGCAAGTTTCTTCCAGTACTCCAGGTCCAGAGTTTTGACTTCCAGGACTTCTGAGCAATTTTAAATTTTAGTATAATATTACAAGTTATCATATTTTTCATTCTCTATGCTTTTATGTACTGAAGACGAGAATCAGGTAACATTTTTTGATCATGTTTTTCCGGAATAAATGTAGAGATTTTTCTTGATTGGTCAAGATTTACATTGAAGACAAAGTTCAGTCTTAGATTAGCTGAGAGCCATCACACCTCTGAAGATACCTGAAATATCTTCATTTTGTTTCCTATTAATGACAGTAAAATTGCAATTGGAGCTCTAGACAAGCTAATTTAATGTGGCAGCTCTTGGCTTAGAAGCTTATTCTGATGTGAAGGTGATACAAACATGGAAGATAGCAAAGCACACGTATCTGAAGTCCTGTGAGAATTCCAGTTAAAACTAACTTTGCAAGGTAATGAATAAAAGAGAGGCCTCCAAACAAAAAAGCCTTCTTTCCTCCCTGAGTCAGAAGTGACCTGAAACTAAACCTTGCCTTGTGTTGTCTGTGCTTCCAGGAAATTAAAGTTTACTAGCTAGATTCTAGTGAAGTAACTTATTTATCTGACAGAGGGTCCCCAGGGAAACAGTAAGCCATGTTTTGCATTTCACATTTACTGTAAGACTTTGGAGCTATTTAGGATCCTCCTGTGTTGCTGTGATGGCTTAGAGGCTCTCAATAGGTCAGCCAGCACTGAAGCACCAAATACAATGTCAACATAACTGTTAAACACATGGAGAACTGTTAACTGTCAAAGAAAAGAGAATATATTGACCATAAAACAAACTAGCAAACAGAGAAACCCTTCTGCATCATTATTTGGAGTATTTCCAGGTATAGACATTTGACCAGACAGACTGGTATAAACCTACAAAAGTCAGAAAAAAGAAGAAGAGGTAGGGAAAAAGTGAGGACTGAATGACACAAAATCCCAGATGTCAGTAGGGCAGTTCTCCAGAGAATGATTCACTATACATGGGCTTTCTGTTAATCATTCACTGGAAATATTACAGCCCTTGGAAGACAGAAACAACCAGCAACATAAGCTTTACTTATCTGTAAAACAGGGGAGGGATAACTCAACAATGCACAAAGAAGCAGAAGTAATCCCTCTTCCCACCATATCCACCATCCTAAATTAACCCGAAAATACTACTATCTCTTACTTGAAAAGACTTGTAAGCAGCTATCTGTGTGACAGGCAAGGATCATATGCCAATGTTTCCTCAGATGATTCAACCACAAGTTCTTGGTGTGACTATATTGGAGCTGGTAACCTTTGCAGCTGTTAAAATAGATCTGTGTTCCTATTTTAAGATGCAGAGCTCCTTGCTCTGCAATGCTCAGCTGAACTGATCTAGATACCAAGCCTTATTTATGTGCTGCCTAACTCCAGAAGTAGCTGTGGACTTTGTGACTAGAAAGTAGATCAGTCAGATGTCCTCTGAAAGAGTCAAAGCTTTGGCTGACCCTTTCAAAAGTCACAAACCTAAACCACTTAGGGATTCAATGAAGAGACAAGCATGCAGTCAGCATCTCTCCACCTTTGCTGAAGCGGAATATTTTGCTTCAAAAAAACCCTGATTTCACTCAATCACTCCCAAGTTTTGTTGTCACCTATTCTCATGGATCCTCTCAAACACACTGTAATGTTGTTTCCACACCAGCTTTAGCAATGATGACACTGACAGTGTGCCAATTAATCAGCTCTTGCTCCCCTCCCTACTGTTCTCATCACACCTCTGGTTTTTTTTCCAGCCCTTTCACTGGTCCCACATGAATCAGTAAAATTTATCGGTATAATTTGTCTCCTAAGAGCAAACTGTTATTCAAACTATGGCTTAGTCTTCTGCTAGACTTCAGCTGCTTTTCAATTATAAATTGCATGAAAGGCAGAGTAAAAAGCTGCACTGTGTTTAACCACAAATGTGAATCTGTGGCAAATGCCAGTCCACTAACATCTCTTCATCTGATACAGCAGTTACTCTGAGCTGTCCAAGGGGCTGTTCCTCCTCCTGCTCCTTCTGACAACTGTTCTGGCAGAAAGGCAGAAGGAACAGCTGAGAGGGAAGCAGCATGAAGTACCCACACTAAGTGTACAGACTGTTAGTATGTGATGGCTTTTTTCTCACAGTGGAACTTACAGCACTATGTGAGTTGGATTTCTGTTTTGAAAAAGGGTATTTCATATTTTAAAGGGGAGGAAGATACTCTTGTCAGAGTTCCTTGCAGTAGAAGATTAAGTGAAGGATCTGACCTTATACAGCAGAACTGTTTCTATCTGGCTTGCACTGTTTAGTTAGAGTGGTGTAGGGACAAACACCATTGGAAAAAAAAGCCTTTGCATTCTTTTCAGTCAAAACATTTTGAACTCAAGGAATGTGAAAATATTCAGCAAGACCTTACCTTTATCAGAGGATCTCAATAGCTGAGACAAGGTTACATTTTATAAACATCAGGTCGAATTCCTGATTATGGCTACTATTTGTACTGTGCTAACACTAGAAGCAAATATTTGGAGACACAAAGCCTTTTGTTGACTTAACACTCTTGAGGGATGCTATGGAATAATTTAGGTGTTTACTTTAGGAGGCTGAATAAAGGTCAAATGAATCCTTAGGAAAAAATCTCTTGTACAGTATACTGCCTATATATTTCCTATGAAGTAACTGACTAATCTTTTTACCTAACATAATTCGAGGTGAAAATATCTCTCTATAATATATTACACATTATACATATGATAGAGATATATATATCATACAGGTAATACAGAGAGATGTATTATCTCAATCTAGGTTCTAATATAACTTTAGGCAATGACTCTCCTGAGGAAGTCTGGGTTACACACTGCTCCTGGAAAAATGATTATTAAGGTTATGATTATTGCAGGTTAGTGGTTGGTGTACATAGTGATTCATACAAAAAATATCCTTTATAAGTCTGTCCTCATCTTAATGTATTATTATTTGCACTATTCTGAGATAATGCTTTGCAAACCTAGGCTGGTTATAACACAGTTCTCCTTGCACATTTTCATTCCTGCCCCCATTTCCATTAGAAAATACTCGGTCAGGAAGAAACTGATTTGTTT
This sequence comes from Corvus hawaiiensis, assembly GCF_020740725.1. Classification (NCBI taxonomy): domain Eukaryota; kingdom Metazoa; phylum Chordata; class Aves; order Passeriformes; family Corvidae; genus Corvus; species Corvus hawaiiensis. The sequence goes on along the minus strand of NC_063217.1, from coordinate 23,398,438 downwards.
ATATCCTATATATATATATATTGGGGTTTTTCCTTAAAATGTAAAGCAAAAACACTTTATAGGATACATTTAACTTAGCATAAAGTTAAATATTTCATTGAAACTATTAGTAAGGCAAAATGAATGATAAACTGTGGAGGAGTTTTTTATCTTCTTTCCCAGTAGACCATCATTTGCTATGTTCTCCCAGAATACTGAAACTCCGTATTCTGGCAATGTGTTATATCATCAAACTATGTAATGTTTTGAGACTTAGACACTGTGTGAAGTATTAAAGATTTTCAAATAATCATTGTGGTAGCAGCAAAAGAAGATGATTACTCTATATCCTTGTGATTAGGACAAAAGGTACTGCTGACTATAGTTCCTGCTGCTCTAAAGATTTGTCTGGTTGTACAAAGCAGAACAGCATCCACAGTTGAGAAACAGCAGAAAACCTCAGCTTTCACAACCCTTTGACTAAGACTCTGTTTAACAAAGCAGGACCGATGGATTTATGTCCTTTTAGTTCCAGAAGGAAATCAAACAACTTGTGAACATCTGAAAAGAAGGATTACACTGGGCTTTTTGATTAAAACGTCTCCTCCCTCTGCAAACATGGGAGCCTGTTCTCACCTCCTGCAGAATGTTTTTTCTTTTACTATACTGCAACAAGGTTGAGTGCATTTAATAAACAGTTTGAAAATATCTGAAATAATATATTTTAATTAAATTTATTATTCACTCTTGCCCTCCCCTCCCACCACCCTAGGAAAGAAAACGTAACTTGCTAAGACTTGATATGCATGGGCACATCCTAACCAAAAAAATCTATTCATCTGCAAGATGACTTTAATATTAATTAAATTATCACACATACCTATTAAAATCCTGTAAAAGATATTTGTCTCAAATCCTACAGCAAGAGTAGGTGATACAGCAGGGTAACCAGGACAATTAACCAGACCATATGCTCCACACAAAACATGGAAGATCAGCAGCTCCTTTATCTCCTATTGTTTGAGAACACAACCTGCTTGTTTCTTTTTAAAAAAAGCACACTGCTGTCTGGTAACAAAATTATTGTTTAAGTGCAGTTTGTATTAAAGTTAATTATTGTAGTTTTTGGAAGTATGACACTAAAGATAGGTGAGCTCTAAACTAGTATTAATTTAACCAGGGCAGGACCAGATTTGTGATGCTCAGTGAGAGGCACCAGGATTTTTTCTTATTGCTGAAGATCCTCTTCAAAAAACAGCGCTGGAGTCCATTTTGTTTGTGGAGCCTTATACTTCTCCCCAGGTGACTCTGACCATTCCTGCTGGCCTTTGGCACTACTTGTTTCCTGATTATAGTTTTTTCTGTCCTCAGTGAAAACTCTAATCAATTTAAAGTAAACAAAATAGATGATTAATCTATAGATATACATTCCTTGGAGAACTGGGACTTCTCAGAATTATATATTTTACCTTTTTAAAGCTGTCACAAACACTGTTAATGTTAATGAGCTGTTAAAGCAAAAAATATTCTGGTTTAATCATGGTTCAGATCTCAGCTTTGTCCTTAAATGAAAAAGAAAAACTGTCCAAATCTTGTAAGTCCTCACCGTCAGGGAATATTATTTCCTGACCAGCTTTAAGAAGCTTCTCCTACCATTGACTTTTCCCTAGACTCTTGTCCACCTGCCTCTCCTGCCTCCATCTATTCTTTGATTCCCTCTCAGGCTTCAAAACTGAATTAACTCCTGAATCAACTGTGCTTCAGATCCACATTCTCAGGTAGTTTATCCAACAAAGTCTGGTCAGTATAATGAAAACACTGTGCATGAGAAATCAGCTATGATTTCACTCAATTCTTGTCAATAAACTATTTTGTGTCTTCCAGAGAAAAAGAACTGCAAGATGTTACCTTGGTCTGAAGATTACTGTTCATTGGGCTCAGAGAAGGCAAGATAAGAAGCAGCAGAAATTTCCAATATTCACATTATTTTACGAAATCCCCAAATAGAACTTAGCATGTCACATTTAATAAGCATCTATTCAGCCATGTCTACTTTATACCTTACTGAATTCAAGCTTTTATATTTTTCTACATTTATTTGTGTACAACTGCTTTAAAGTATTCTCTGTCTCTAAAGAACCGGTGACCTACCACAGATTATACATATAAATAGAAACACTGTTGTGAAAACAGTAAACTGGAATTCAAATCAAATCTTTTCCCTCTCCTACAGCATTTCAGTCTGTTTGTGGCTTCTTATATAAAGAGTTTCATATCAAAAGCAGTGGAAATAAACAGGTCTAACAAGATTTGAGGTTTATCTCAACAGATCTGTTCATCACTGAGTTTTAAACCGAACTTGCATGCAAACTTGGTGAGTCATATTTGCATAAAGCAGAGTGTTCTTCTGAAATCTTGGAGGAAATAAAGGCTGTCCATACTAAGGCTTTAAACTGTAATTTACTGATCATGTACTTGGCTCTGGGCTTTTACCTACATTATATATTCATGCTTAAGGAGATTAAATGTTGTAGCTAATAGTTTGGTCAACCACCATGAGAAGTTTAATCATATCAGGCTAACAGATCACTTTCCTGACCTTCATCCTCTGTAAATGTATGAGGAACTGTTACTGCAGTAGTGTGGCTTTTATTTTACTGTGATAGTTTCAGCCTCAGTATTATTTTCAAGGAATGTGCTATTCCACCTGCACAGCCAGCATGCTCGAATTAAAGCAAGACTTGTTATGAGTAAGTGAGCCTCCAGCATAATAACTGAAGCACTTAAATCCTCTGCTTGAGGTCTCTTGGAGGTCTACATCCTTTTTTTTGCCTAGTTCATAATTCCTAGAAGTAGATTCTAAATTTTCTGGAGAATACTACTTATGAGTGATGAAGAACAAGAAAGCAGCTTCTGAACTGAAGACTGAGAAAGTGTCTAGGCAGCGTAGAGCTAAGTGTAAATGCTGCTGACAGACTAGGACCATAAATCTTGAGATGGGAATGCCAAACATGTATTTATTCCATATCTCCTTGCTAGTTTACTGTCATTGCATTCTCCTAGACTGGTTTTTGTTACGAATACAATCTTCAGCAGGTTATTTAATAAAGGTGGATGTGGCATAATCTGCACAAGTTATTGCTATTTGGCTACCTTTTTTTTACTCTTATGTCAGACCAGTATGGAAAAATAACCAAAATGCAATTGGTTTAACATTAGCTTTTTATACATTAAAAAAACACCAATGAGACAAACAGTTCCAAGAAATCATAAGGGAGCAAAAGCAGTACAAAGCTAATTTTTAAAGAGTCCATGGTAAGCATATTTGCCATGACTAATCACTTCTTATAGTGATTTAACTGCTATCTCTCATATGGTGCTAGAGACAGTTGGAGACAGAGGACTTCTTTATAAGGTTTGATCTATAAAAAAGCAAGAAAAGACTGCCAAGCAGTCCATTTTTAGCAAAGAGCAAATGTCTTTGTTGTATTTGGATAGAGTCACTCCAGAATTATTACATGGAAACTTGATTAATATTTATATTTTACAAAATAATTTGTTACTCTCCTTTTGAAATAAATTTACTACTATCTTCTTGCAGGATAGGCAGTTTGTTATTGATGACCAAAGTTCAGAAGCTAAGGAGATTTACTTCAAATTGTATCAGAAGTTTTGAGCATTTTAACTTGAAATTCAACTTTCAATTAGAAATTCTGTTTTCCTTAACAGGAACCGGGATAGAGAAGAGGAGGAAAACACGGATCTTCAAACTGGCTAGATAAAACAAATCAACAGGATTTGGTTAATTAGAATAGCCAAGATTTTTAATTTGCACTGATCTTTTTACTAGCTCTGGGGAGTGGAAAACATCTGCAATGCAACACACACTGCCAGTCTGACCTGGGCAGAAGATGCGGAGTGACTCCACTCACAAGTACTTTCTGCCCTGCTTTACACAGCCATGCAAAGTCACTGAAGAACCAAGAAATGGTTCCAGGCTTCCACATGTCTCCAGGCATCCCTTCTGCTTCCCTGTTTGCAGAAGTGCAAAAGCAATCTTCCCCAGTTACTTTCTTACTTCCATTTATCAATATTGCCAAAATTATTAGAGTTGAATCAAAATATTAATAGAATACTTCCAGATTTCCTTTAGTATGTACATCTATAGCTTCAGGCATGCGGAGCTGTGAATGTGCTCTTTGTAATAAGGCCACTAATGAAGCCAATCCCTTCATGCTTTGTCGCTGCACACAATACTACTGAGCTTTCTTCAGTTTTCCAACCCCAGTACTATCATTGAATTCCTCAGTGAGTACTTGTCCAGCTATGACAAATTCAAACTCCATCAGATTAATTAATAATAATGTATGAATGGGAAATAGGAACCAGTGGATTTTGACTTCATCATTGTAGACTTTTGTTTCACTTTTAATTTACTTAAGCATCACAATATAAAATATTAATATAGTATGTACATGCTGATTTTTACTTGCTAACTATTGTGTGATAAATTCTTTAACAAATGTGCCAGCATAAAACCCAGGAAAAAGCTGTCATCTGTAGGGACTTGATCAACTTTGTGCTACTTCAGTTTCTGCCTCTACCTCCAAGCAAGCCCCTGTGTATATTGTTTATTCATAATATGGTTCTCCACACTCTACACACTCCACACACTCCACAAAACCACTAGTCTTCTTTCACAACTCCTTTCAGCCTAGGATGCACTTTGTTGTTTTCTTGTGATCCCCTTGTCAAACTCAGAAGATGCTCAAGATCCTCTCTTTCCTCTATGTTCCAAAGAACTGATCTAATAACTTGCAACTCCTTATATTCCACTAAAACCCAAAGCTGTTGATTAATTTAGGAAGCACCTGAGCTTCCTAAGAGCCATAGCATAAGCTTTAAAGTCTCCCAAGGCACTGAAGACATACTTGGTTTGAAGCTTAGGACCAAGTTAATAGCTTATCATGCCTAAACCTGGTTAGCATCCAGAATACCAATATTCTCCTTTAGTCCCCTGAGGAAAGCTCTATCTACGAGGCATTCCTGGGGAACACCTATTGAATAGCAACAGGAACTGGCATCTCAGGAGATGTAATGGCAACCACAACAGTTTGAAGAATTAAAACTAATTGCACCACTTCCCTCTTTATACCCTGCCACAACTGCTATAACTGCATCCTGTAGGGGTGTGCTAGGCTCCAATTCTGGTTTCCAACAGTTTTTTTCAATCCACATGCAAATGATTGTAAAGTATTGGCTCTGTCCTTGGGACAGCATCAATAACCTTACTCTCTTCTTCTCTGGCAAGTAGAACCAAGTCCAGTTATTTTATTCTCTCCAGACCAGAGAAACAGATTTTATCCTCATCAGTGGAACTCATTACAAACAAAGGGAAGACAGTCCTTCCCAAACCAAAAATCTAGTGGTTAAACTATTTCCCTGAAAGGTGGCAGCCACCTGACCCCTGACCTTACACATGTACAAATAAAACTGAAACTGAATTCCTGCTTACGAAGTCCTGGAAGAAAAATGATTATTGCATTAGAAGGACAGTGTTATGAAAGATACAGGGAGATTGAGAGAGTAAGCAGGAGAGAGAGATTTCTTCCAGAAATATACTACCCATATAGCTTATTTTCTCTACTGATGCTTTCTCAACCTGAAGGCTGAAGTATTGTAATACTGGGCAATTTTTTGAGTATAGAGTTTGGAATTTTAACAAAGAACTGAATCTTTACAGCTCTGTTACATTTAGGGTTTTTTTTTTTTTTTTTTTTTTTTTTGTTTTGTTTTGTTTTGTTTTGTTTTGTTTTTGTTTGTGTCTAAGAATCATACAATCACAGAATCTTGGGCTGGAAGGGACCTTAAAGATCTTACAGTTCCAACCCCCCTGCCATGGGCAGAGAACACACACCTTCCACTAGACCAGGTTGCCCTGGTCTAGGCAATACCTTTCAGCAATGCTTTAACTTTTGTATTGAGAAACAGCTGCTTGCTGGGCAAAGTGGAAAGAACTAATTAGGAAGCATTTATATAGTTTGCTGGGAATGTTCTTAACCATTTTTCTATCACTAATGGTTTGATGAATATATCTCCTTTGAGTCAGAGGTACTGTTTCCAAATGTTGTGGTTTAATTCCACTAGGCAGCTAAGTACCACACAGCCAAACACGGAACACCAAGGCAGGTTATACTATCTAGGTCTATGAATTTTATTTTATTTTTTAATATATAATTTTCCACAAACAAATATACAAGGTTTTCTTGTTTTCAGACTGTAGACACACATACTAGGAAGGTGTCAGTCCTACAGAGATTGATAATTGCTTTTTATGAAGGAGAAATTGAGCTTATGAATATATAAAACAAAAGTCTGTAAGAAAAGCAATAATTAAACTTGAGTTTTATAACTACCCAGTATCTTCTCATCAAATTATTTTGCTTCTTCCTTATCATCCCAGCTCCTGAAGTTTTTTTTTTTAACATTTCTACATTACTATTTTGCTCATTCTGATCTGTAAAGTAAACCACTGTCAGGTGAGTTACCACTCCCAAAGAGTGCTTCTTTGATGTATATAAGTGTTTTAAATACTGTTGGCATTTGGATGAAGCTTTAAAATGTTTTGGAAGTATTTTTGCCTTGAATATATATATAATACATACAAAGAATTCTTGTAGAAAAGATGCTTAGAAAACAATCTTAACTGTGATTCTACTAATAAAACTGAGCAATTAAGTTATGTGGGAATACGTATAATTTGAGTTTCAAAGGGAATTTCAAATATTCACATTTTACTAGCACTAGCATGGATTAGTTTTACACTGAGGTATTTGTGCATACTTGAAATAGATCTGTTTTAATATGTAACTATGTATATATAATTAATTGTGAAATTAGCATCCTGCTAATTCAGTATAAAGTATCTCATTAAGTCACATAAAAGGGCTTGATGATGTGAGATTTCCAGTGTCACTTTCTTTGTTTTGATGTTTAAGACCATGTTACTTAAGATGCGTCTGTCTTCTACTTACCTCTGCCAATATTTATTCTTTCTGTAACTCTTAGAAATGAGGACAGTTAGTTGTCTGGTCTGTTCAGGCATTATTACCAACAAAAATGAAATCCAGAAAAAGTCTTCCAACAAAAAAAGTCAACACTGGAATTTAGCTTGGAGATGAAGTTTCAAGAATTAGTAGAGCCAAATACTAATTAAAGAAAATTTATTGACTAGTTTGCTATAGAAAACCTGTTTACATGTTTCCTAACTGATTGTGTTTTCTAGTAATAGTAACAAACCGAAGATACATTCTAGAAAGCATGAGGAAATAACTGACATAGATTGGGCCACCAATTAAACCTTATTGCAACTTAGTTGAACTGACCGTTAAAGAAATTTTCTAATGTTTTGAGTGAGATTTATTATTTTTCATAAAAGCTGACAGGTGGTCTCAGCCTGTACCCTCCCCCACAGAGCTGGCACAGCAGGTGGTTTCACAGATCTTCTAGTAGCAAAGCTAATTTGATAGTTTCCCTGTGCTCAGGGGTGTTGGTTTCAGTGGATGAAGAAGGGCAGGAAGCTACTGCCGCAGAAATAGTGCCAATTCCCTGCTCGTAAACTCAGATTAGTTCTCTAATCTTAAAAGGAAAAAAAAATAAAAAGTACAGTCTTTCTTTCTGAAGTCAGAGGGAGATCGAGTTAAAGTCTACCTTTGGAGAGCTCATTTCATGGAGGCAGATATGGTTCAGTAATCCTGCTGCATTTTGCCATTTCCTTTGAATTGGGATCTGCAGTGCAGCACTTCACTCAAAAGAAAATGAGGATTGTCTCTCTCTCCAAGTCTGTCACCTTTGTGACACTGAGAGCAGTTGACACAGAACCATACCCTCAAAAAGAGTAAATAAAAATTTAAGAGAGCAGATGCAACTCAAGTGAGCAGCAGTACTTTCTGTAGAAAACCCAAGAGGAAGAAAGAATTGTTTTTGTAAGTGCAAAGAACCCTGTGTCCTGCTGCTTGACTTCCTATTCTGTTGAAAAGGACAGTTCTGCTAGTTCCTCATTTGTTTGGTTAATAAACAGATAAGTCTCCCACCAAGCAGTAAGAAGACATCTGAGTTTTCATGTTCTTGGTTATCTACTTGACTGAGAAGAGGTATTTCCAGCTATAAACATCTCAGATACTGAATCACCCTAATCTTTTAATACTTGTGTCCTTGAAAAAAAAATAGTATAAAAAATAGTGGCTGTAGTTAGTACCATGAATAGAGCTGACAGTCAAGCACAGAGGAAAAAGGTTAAAACTTTCATTATTTTCAGAACACTTTATTTTTGTCAAGTGCAGAAATGGTACTGATGTACTATATTTGAGAACATAATTTTCTGCATACTTTTTTTACTAGAAAAGGAGACTGGGGCATAATGAGGGGAGGAGATACCAACTGGGGTGATTGTCCCAAACAGGAAGCTGGCAGTCTGGTATTCTGACTCTACCTGTGGATAGGTCTAGTTAGGGGCTGATAATGGTATTTCTGCACACGATGTTGGTACCAGATGAAAAAATGCATTCAAAAAAGTATCTGTCTTTATAATTATTGCAAAACTGTATCTTAAATGAGTGGTGTTTACCTTAGGTATTCAAAATCAGTAAAAGCAAGTAAATAAATTATTTAGATTAGAATAATTTAGAGTATTGTATTTGGAAGTACTGGGAAGCTATAGTTGCCTCTGCCTTGGTACAAGAGTAAGTCTTTAGTTTTATGCTGTGTCAATAGAAAAGTCCAACTGTGGTTGGTGAAATACAAAGTAGGCCAAGGTCTAAGCATGGAAGTTAGTTTACTGGAGTATAAAACTAAGCCGGAGTTTAGCAGTGAAGATTTAAGGAAGAAAGCATGAATTTGAGGCCTAGTGGACAGGAAGAGGTAACAGAGTGAGTGCAAGCAACGCCCCCACATGCTAAGGGGCAGTGAATACAGGGCCACATTTAGTTTCCAAACACTTGTGTGTCCTGGTGTTAATGCTGCAATGGTGGCAACAATTTCCACAGGGCCCTTATATGGCTCCTTGAGGCAGGTGCACTGCCCTGCCCTTACAATAAGCAGCTTCGATGCAGCTCTGATAACGGGCTCCATGCTGGTGCAGAGCAATTGTTCTGCCATACATCCTCAGCCCTTGAGCCATGCTACGCCCTGGCAGCGAAGAAGCCACCAGCACGGTGAGCACGGCCACTGGAGCAGCAGTGGCAGAGGAGCCTTCGCTGGCCACAGCTGAAACCCACTGGTGTCACGGGAGACACACCCAAACCTGTCTGGGTGAGAGGCTCCCCCGTGGGCAACTCCATGAGGGTGGCACTGCACCCCAGGTGCTCGGGAGCCATTGTGACACGCGATCAATGCCAAGCAAACGCGTCAGGAAGTCACCTCAGCCCGCCCCGGGCCCTTCAGGACACGCTGCCCCGCGCCCATCTCACCCTCTCGCTGCACCCCAGCGTTGCGGTTGCCGGGCTGTGGGGGCAGGGGGGTGGCCGGGCTCAGGAAACCACATCTGGGAGTTGTAATATTAAACTAATGCCTGGGGCGCCCTCGCGGTAATCCCCACAGGAATGTGTAAGAAACGCCTTCGCATCTCGTTAAAGCCGGACACGGACACCCCGAGCTCAGCGGCTCCCCACAGCACCTCCGGCAGGGCGGGCGCCGCGGAGCAGCACCGCCTCAGCCCGGCGGCCCCGCGCAGGCGCCGTGCGGGCAGGGCGCGCCCCGCTGCCGCTGGGCCGGGCAGGGCGGCGGCGGCCGCTCCGCTGCCAAGGCGGAGCAGTGCGGGCACGGCGTCAGGAATGGCTCCGGCAGCGACCGGTGGGATCCTGCCGACTGCGCCATCGCTGGGCCTGACGGGTGACTGGCTGGGCAGCAGCTCCGCTCTCGGTGGGTTGCTGCGGCCTCGGTCCTTCGCCGCGGTGGGACGCTTCAATCCGCGACCCCCTCGTTCCCCGCCGGCGGCCCTTGCGGCTCTCCGCGGGCTGCGACCTCGCTGGGCAGTGCGGCCTCACTTAGCCGCTCGGATGTCTCGGCTGACCTCGCTGCTTCGGCTGGGGGCCGACGCTGGCTCCTCGGGGTCCCCGGCATTCGAGTCCCTGCGGGGCCCGCAGAGATCGGCACGGCAGGGGCGCGTCCGCCTCCGCCCGAGCCCCGGGCAGCCCGGGGGAGCGAGCGGGAAAGAGGTCGAAGAGGCTCCGCGGCGGCAGCGGCTGAAGTTTCTCCCGCCTGTCAGCGGAGCGCGGCGGGGGCGCTCGGGGCGGGCGCTGCCGGGTCCCGCTCGTGCGGGCTGGAGAACCGGCGCGGGCTGCGAGTGCTCCCAGCGATCAAACGGCGCTTACTGACACGACACCCCGGCCTGTTGATGTAGTCGGTTATGGCCCGGAGGTGCCGGGGGGAAAAAAAAGAACGGTGATTAGCGATACGAGTTCGAGTCTGGCAGCTCCTCCGTAGTTGATTCGCTTTAACTGGAATCGGATGGCTTTTAAGATAGAAGTGCATTAAAAAGTTGTTTCTATTTTACCCTCACTTTTGAGGTTAAACTTGGCTTAGCGTTTAGGTTTTGGAAGTGAAAAGTTGACTGTAACCCTTGAGAACTCTGAAGAGCCCTCGCACACATACAATCACCAGAGGAAGTTTGTTTAAAATGGCATTTTCTTTGTTTATGTCTAACCCCAACTGTTACGGTACTAATAATCTTAAAGTGAAACCGAATTTCTTGCCTGTGTAGTCTGAAGTGCTTTCTTTTGTGCATTGTCTGTGATGCTGAAACACTTGTATTAAAAATTGATGTGCATTTCCACTTTCAGCTTGATCAGCTGTATTACTTTTGGATGGTATGACATGGGTAAGAGTGTACCAGCTTGTTTGAGAGTAAACTTTCAACTTAGTGGAAAGATGGTCATAGTTACTAGCAAACAATAAATCCAGAAGTATTTCTTGTCTTTCTGTGGTTCCTTTTGTGTATTTGTGTATTACTTGGTACAGGCAAGCTTGATCAGAAGGGTTCGAGGTAACTACTACCTGCTATTTATTTTCTGAAAGCAAGAAGAATGGAAGGCTTGTTGTTCAGTGCATGCTTTAGGAGAGTGGAAAGAAATAAGTACCATTAAGCATCTTGAATTTCATATTTGTGTTGACTGGTAGCTAGTGGTAGCTGCTATCTAAGGACGTGAGGTTTTCTGTGCAAAGGTAGGAGGAGGAGGAGAGAAATTGTGGATTTTTCTTATCTTCTTGGTCATCACCATATATATATTTTTTTTAACAGTTAAAAAAATAATTTGCTCTTTGGTTGTTACTTAAGCATATTACTGCATGTTTATACATGTTGTGATTACTGTACAGTTTACCTACTACTGATATCTTGAAGAGGCTGTAAACACATGTTTTAGTAAATGGAAGGACGTGTATAAATAGGCTTATACAGAGTTCTTACAAATGTTTATACTCAGGATTGCTTTATTGGGCTTGAAGGCAGTTACGTGGGTGGAGAACTCTTGGTATGCTATGTGCATTTGTAGGATTTAATAATTATAGCAGCAATTTAGTAGTGTATCTAGGTGAATAGGATTGTACTTAGGCTAAAGGTTGGCAAGTCTGGCAAGAGATGCAACAGCTATGAAAGAATTTTCTTCTCAGCGTTTTACAAATGCTTTCTGCCAACGTATCTTCTGTATCTCAAGATCACAGTATACGTCTTCACACTAGAGATATATTGTTTTGGGCTAAAATTGATTTTTGACTCCTGTAAACCAGTGAGGATTGTTGTTAGCTTGCATAAGTCCATTGATATAATGTGCCTGGTGGCATTCATTTAATACTGCTCACTAGATGCCAATTGCGCTTGCAAATTCAGTGATATGCAATAGTTCTAAATAGCTGATGTCTCCAGGAAGGATTTCATTTCATTGATTTTTAATGGCCATACTGGTGAAATGTGCTTTATTAAATGTACTGTGGCTGTTTGCAGAGTGTGTTTTATTTGAAAACTGAAATTTGAGGAACAGTTTTGCAACAGAAATGCAAATGTAAAGCACCAGTTCTGTTTATTTTTGCTATAGGAGCTCTATGCTGCTCAAGTAGTGCCCAAAGCCATTACACCATAAGCACTGCAATTTAGTAGTGGTAAACAGTGAACCATATAAGCTTTTTGTCTCTGTATATGCTAATGCAGCATTATCAACCACGTATTGTGTTGTGCAAAGAAGAGACTAAATCTGTCGCTTCCCTTTATATTTAAATTTTTCCCTTTTTCAACAGGACAAAACTGCTCTATATACTGTTAATTCATTGCATTCTAGATAATGTCAGATACCTTCATGGTGTGTGGCGACTGATGATTTATTAGATTTGGTGTTCCCTAACAAGCTCTCTCTGGCTGTATGGGAATTGCAATGCTTATTGCAATTATTTCAGCACTCAAAATTATGGAGTCTTTTATGCATTTTACAGTAATACTTCTAGCTGTATTTTTTTGGTGTGAGTAGGACCTACCTTACATAGCAGGTACCTCCTTTCTGAATCCCCACCCTACCCTCAGGCTTTCAGAGAAGCCAGCCTAAAACTTTCTACAGACAATTTATTGAATTTGTTGATAGGGTGTGTAATTCAGAAAAAATTGGCATTAGTAAAGAACTTGTCAGTGTGGAGACTTGCCTCTCAGAGTAGAAAGCTCTCTTTCCAGACCTACTGCAAAATTTGCCTACAGTCAAAATTTTTGTAGTGACTTTGGTAAGCCAGAGACTTTGTCTCTAATGTAAGGACTCCTAGCAGGCTCCAGCCTGAGTTACTATGAAAAGCTCGGTGTTGGGTACCATGGATGCTGTTTGGTATTATGTTCAGGTGGGTCATGCCTGAGACTTGATGCCTGTGTCTTATTATTGGTGTTCACAATGTAGGTGTACTTAGAAGGAGCTTTAAAGAAACATGGCTGGTCCTTTTGCTCACTTTCTTGAGACACTGCTTTTGACAGATCTAACAAAGGTTTTGAGATCTGTTCATAATCAGCCCTGCTTAACCTCTAAGGCAGTTGGCAGTGTGTTACTGGTTGTCAGTATGTTCTTTCATCATGTGGCTTCCTTTTTGTCATCTCACTTCCTGCTTATTTCACTTCTGGTTGTAGGTTCTGATTACTACAAGGAAGCTAGAAATTAAGTGGAATTTACAAACGTGTTGAATGTTCTTCTTCGATGACAGGTGTTTTTCTTTGTTACTCACTTTAAGCATATTCCCTGAAGTACAATTTCCTCGAACAATAGACAAAGCAAGTGGTAGGCAATAGGTTTTCTTCACTTAAGGGTTTTTTTCCTCTAGAAAATAAACTTCTTTTAACCTCTTCTTTACTGACTTCTCTAGTTTGTCTGCTCTCTTCTGTAGCTACCACCTCACTAGTAAGGCAGAGAAGCCTGAATGTTTCCTAATTATTTTTTTGTATATGTGTTTTGGGCAGTGATATGTTTTGTCTTTGTGATTGAAATTGCTAGTAATTTCATCGGCTTAGTTTTGCGAAAGCAATTTGACTGTAGTGTCCACAATAGATAAATACTATTTAAATCAGGTAACTCATAAAAAGTATAGTTAATTTGAAGTTGCATCAAACTGTTCTTGTTAAATTTACTCTCGGTAAAATAATTAAAGATGTGTATTAAATGGGTACATGATTACCATCAGAGTAAATGATTTACCTAAGTGATTTCACTGCTGAGCACTTGAATTAAGAATCTAAAAAAATTAAATTTGACTTGATAATAGAAACCTTTAGTGCAGCTCTAGTAGAATGCTTTATCTCTTGAGTAAGTTGAAGGTACCCAATGAAAGTATACAACTGATTTAGAACTTAGTGTCATTAGTGTTTAATGTAGTTCAAAATACACTTCTTCTAGAGCCAGGAGAGGATGAAGCACTAGGTATCATCATCAAGTATCTTTTCCTTGCAGGGGGAGCTGGTGTCACAGTCTGCCTGACCATTTCTCATTGTGGCATTGCCACAAAAAGCTTAAGCAATGCTTTGATTATGCCCTTTTAGCAGCAGTGTGTAGGTCTGTGTGATGAATTGAACCGGAGGTGATCCATATATGAAAGAAAGGAAAAGACAAAAAAAGCGCCAGAAAACCCCCCAAAAGAACCAAAACCCACTCATGCAAACAATTTTCCAATTATTTTGAACCTTAAGTGATTGCCCTGTTTCAGCACATGGGTGGACTGGCCCGTTAATGGTGAGGAGGGGGAGAAGTGATGTTGCTACTGAGGCATGTTTTCCAGCTGTGCTTAGCTGAGATGTTTGAACAGACTGTGTGCCATAGTGTAGTATTTCATTTGTCTTGTACTTAACTAGTTTGTGTGTAATCGTATTTAATTTGTTTAAATATTAATTAGCATTAAGGTCAACAATAGTTTGTTTCCATATACTGTGAGATTGATATATATGTTTCATTTTCATGCCTGAAAGCAGGGAATATGATCCTGTAACTCCTTCAACTTTATGGACAAGAAGTTAGTGAATACATATGTATTTATTTTTAGCAGGTAGATTGCTAGAATAATCAAATTTGTAACAGGTAAACAAAACTTTTTAAAAGGGGTGCCATAAATGATAAATGGCATGGGCATAATGGGCAAAATCCAGAGTAACCAAATAGGACTTTTTACTGGTACAGCAGAGAGAAGATTACATTGTTGTTCATAGGCCACTTTCTGTAAATTAATAATACAAAAACAAGTGGAATGTGCTTGACATTATCAGATGCATGTAGATTATACTTGGGTGTAGTATAGGAGATTTAGAAAAACTGCATTATTTTAATGCTGAGTTGTATATTGCTAGTATAAGAACTAAACTGTTTTGATCTTAGTTATTAAAAGGATTTGTTTTTCAAGAATCTGAGTTGTACTTTAAGCAAGACAGGACTAAGATTAAATATTTCTAGAAATTTCTCATGTGCTTTATGAAAAGTTTGTCTAGGCCATGTAAAAATTGCAATTTAGTGAAGGACGAAATAGTTCTTCATTTATCTGCTGACTTTTTACTCTCATATTCTGTTTCCTGAAGGTGCTGTAAATTGTCTTGAGCAATTGCTGAGGTGGAAGAATACTACCATTGTATCTGAGTAACAGTGATTAGAACCAAAATACTTGTCTGAGGTTGCCTATCTTTATATTTTACTTCTTAGGTAAGGATTAAGTAAGGGCAGGCAATACTCAATTACAGTACTTGGTATATATTCATTTTTAAGCAAATGAGTACATGGGATCTGAATTAGTAGCATGAGTGCAATTTATTAGTTACAGCTAAAGCATCAATAAATGTGCTGAATATCACTCCTCAATATTTTCATTTAGATTACATCTTCAAGCAATTTTTGTATGTAGACTGGTATAGAATGACTGGTGTATAAAAATGCCAGGACAGCAAAGCACTGAAACAAGTCAGTTCTTTTATGAATTGACTCAAGTCAAGGAAGATTGCTATGGCCTGATTAAAACCATTGAGAAGCAGCATCATACATCATGAGAATGAGGTAGACTCTCAACAGTCTCATATAAGCATAATGTGCCTCTAGGGAAAGGGAATAGGGAATGTGCAATCAATGATGTAGCTGTGACATATAAAATATATTGCCCATTCAGGTACTCAGGGTTTGGCTTTGCATTATGTCATAATTGCTGAGGGTTTTGAGGGCAGACTGTGTAGGGTGTTTGATTATAAAAGCTGAGTGCTTTGCTCTACTTATAAGGTTAGACAGCACCAAGTATTTGATTCAGCTAGTTAATTTTTTCTAGGATATTTTTGCTTTGCTTGAGCTGGAATTTTGCATCTCTGAACAAAAAATGAATGGCATCAAGCAGTTTCTGGACTTTGTGTAAATGAACTGTTTTTATAGAAATGTTATTGATTTAATGTTTTACTAGTAATAAGCAAAATACTGTGCTATTGTTCGTTTCTTGTTGAATTTTAATAGGAGGTTGAATTTGTAGGTATCTAATTACAACCAAAGAAAAGTCACATAGGCCTATGTAAATAAACTGGTATGTTGAAATATCCACGTTAATTTAATGAATTTTTAAATTAAAAAATTACTTCTAAATATATTTTCCTTCCTAGTTCAAAACCTCCGTAAACCTTAACCCTAATAGTAGACTAATCTATGCTACAGAGTATTCAGTTGATAAATTATGATTTTTTCAACATACTTCTGTCAGTAGAAAAAATGCCAGTACAGGCACAATTCTCCTTTCAACTTGCATGGGCTGCATGTATTCTTTGAGCATTTGTCTAGATTATCATCACGTAGACTGCAGATGAGATTTTAGCTACTGAGGTTTTCTCATTGGTGTTTCATGTGTCAGTCTACAAGCAGAAGTCACAAATCATAAGAGATTATGTAGGAAGAAAAAGAAACAGGAAGCAAAGAAAGTCAAACCATGGTTCTTTACATGCAGACTTTTACAGGTGTTACATACTAGGTAGGCTGGAAATCTCAACTCCAGTGGTTCCTGACAGTTTGCTCTCTTGGGGGGTGGTGATGGTGTTAAATTGTATCTATGTTTTCAGTGGCTGTGTCAAGCTGATGGGGTTTCAGGTTGATGATTTAAAAATAATTGTGTTTGACGTTATCCTTTTTTTAATAGAATCACAGAATGCTAGTGGTTGGAGGGTACCTTAAAGATGATTCAGTCCCAACCCTCCTTGTACCACCTCCCACTAGACTAGGTTGCTCAAGGCCTTATGCAACTTGGCCTTGAACACTGCCAGAGTTGGAGCATCCACAACCTCCCTGAGTAACCTGTTCTAGTGCCTCACTGCTCTCACAGTTAAGAATTTTTTGCACGTAATTAATTATTTTGCCCTTATTGTTTGAACATACTCTGAGACTATGGCTCTGTGTTTTTACGATTACTCTGGGAAACTTTGTTCTAGGTGCACTTGGCTATCCTTGCTCACTGTTATTTCCCCACTTCAGCATACTCAGTGGATTGTCTTAACACAGGAGTTTGCCAAACCTCAGGCTGTACTGATTCAGTAAAATGACTGCTTAAAAACTGAAGACTTTTTGTGGCATTTTTTCTTAAAACCTGGTGTCTTGGGGTGACCTTATGATGTGTATCCCATATCGCTGATATCTCAGTAATGCAGTTTAAAACTGTTTTCAGGGCTACAGTCTATCGGGAGCAGTGTGAGTGGGGTAGCAGAGAACTGAAAGGGAAGGGACCTCCTAAAGCCACTTTGTGTCTGGAGAATTGCAGTGAACCACAACTTGGAAAGCCTGAGGCATGGACCTCTAGCCATGTGATAAGGCCCCCTTGCTCTCTAGGTTTGGTGGGAATTGCCTTGCCATGGTTATGGAGAAAATAGATACTTGTTTGGGCAATGCATGCCACTTGTGCCACAAAGAGAGGCAGAAAACCTAAATAGTTGAGTTGGATAAATTTTGTGGCTGTTCCACAAAATAGCTTGACTAGAAAGTGGCTGTTGCTAGTAGGGAGGTGTTTCCTGTTCATTCTTAACATGGATACAGTGCTACAAAATCCAAAGCATCTGCCTGTTTTTGTCTTGTGTTTGAACATGAAAGGTGCTTATTTATTAATACCCTTAAGAGCTTGTGATGTATACTGTTTCAGTTGGATTTCTTAGATTCTGAGATGTTGTAGTCATCCAAGTAATACTTCTCTGGTGTGGTGGCTTTTCTCTTGCCTCGAAAGTAAATGAAACTACTTTGTTGATTAGCGGGGGACTTTGTTGCTGTTGCTACCTGATGAGTTAGAAAAAAAAAATTATATTTTGGTATATTAAAGCATGAATTATAGATTTGTAGAATGCAGATAAACTGCATGTAAGATCAACTTTCTCAGTTATATGATTGTATCCCTTACTCTGTCCTGTCTTTTGTTTTCTTGCAGTATAAAACAATTGCAACCTTAAAGTTAAATTGTACATGTTGTTCAATTGTCCAGCTCAGGCATACTTTGGAGCTTCTAAAGGTTACGTGTTGGTAAATTCTGCATGCAGTCGTGTAGAATTGCTGGCCTCTTAAAAGTGAATAGCTTTCCCTTTTGGGTTTGAGAACAAACTAGACCATCTGGTTTTGTCCAAAGCAAATATCCTGAGATTTTGCTTTAACGTTTAGTTTTGAGATCTGTTCAGTAATTTGTTTGCACTTCTTTCCATTTTTCTGCATTTCTGCTATTTCTTAAAAAAATATTTTAGTGAAATACTTAATACATCTTTTTTTTCCTTGGTGCTAATTGGGGTTTATCAGTTGTTATTTCAAATAATTTCCATTGTTTCCACTTTGAGCAAGTCTTGTGTATTGCATACTACTCAACTGACAATTCAAGACTGTTCTGAAAAATTCAGAAATATTTTAAAATAAAAGGTTTACTGTTTCTAGAGGAATAAGGAAAACTAGGGTAAATACCAAACTGAAGTTTTAACTTTTCTTCCCTGTCTGTCACCTTACTGGTGTTTCTTGAATGCAACTTAGTCATGCAGCTGGTGCAGGAGATTTTTATGGAATAACGCTCTTTCTGCAAATTTGTGCAGGCTTCCATTTTTTTATTTTTGAAAGGGAAGGATTATTATTCTAGGCATTTGTGTTGTGAAAGTGTCCCTGTCATGGAAATGTTTTTCTCCTGACTCCTCAATTCTTCAGTGAGTTTGATGAATGGCTTAATTGTGAGTTTCCTTGTCCATTTAAATACAAGTAGATGGAAGATATCTTGAAATATGTGGATAAAAACCCAACACTTTCTGGCTGTCATTATTACCTACTCAAAAAAATTGTTTTTGGCTGGAGTGGAGGAGAATAATAGAAGGTAGAAATGCAGGAGCATTCTTGCATATTTGGGATAGTAATGTTTAAGTCTTTATTATGTGGGGTGGGGAGTGTGTATAACCTCTAAGGGTTTGCAAAAGTTTTGAGTATGCAACATGTAATTTTGGATTTTTCTGAGCTGTTGAACTTTTTATACTTTTATATTTGATATGGTTGAGAATGTACTGAGTTTTTAGTTTCTTTCTGTATATTGGACATTAAAGTGTGTTAATATTGGAAGAGGTTGCCCAGAAATGTGGAATGTCCGTCATCTAGATGGAGCTTATCTGTGAAACCTGATCTAATCAGTGCTGCTGTTAGCAGCATTTGGACTGATGAACTTCAGATGTCCCTTCTAATGTAAATATTCTATATTTTGATAGGTCAAAATCCCAGTTTATAACATGGGATTTACATCTGTGAATTTCAGAACTTAGTTGAAACAAAAGTGCTTAATTGTGGATATAGAGTTAGTGTGTGACAGTGCTTCAACTTAAATTCTTTGCAAGAAAAAATAATTCTTTCATGTCCTCTTTCAAGTTTAAATACAAAATGATTTCCAAATCTGAGACAAACAAAGAGTGAGCCCACCTTATTCTGATGAGCAGGGGTAGATGCTCTTTCTTTTGAGAATTCCCACTGTCAAAAGAAAAATAAAAATCAAGGGTATTTCATTCACACCTGATACTTTTCCTATGCAAGGGTCAATATTAAATCCTGTATTTATTCTCATATTAGGGAAGGATCCATATTTTATTGGTAATTTTGCATGAACTTAGGACTGGAGGGGTGGTATGGCATTTTGCTCACAGATGTGAACAAGGAGCAATGGTGATGTTACTCTTCTGTGAAATATGTGAGCCCTCTATTTGAGATTACAAGCCTGTCAGGCTAGAACATTGTTGGTTCTTCACTGTTATATTGAAGAAATATCACGCAGGCTTTTTGGATGTTAGATGTTTGTAATCGTTTGGTGAAGAGGGAATATCTGCTGTTTCTGGTGTTAAGTTCCCAGCCAGTAGAGTATTGTTGTCGTCATCACAGAAGGTACCTTGCATTGACACTGTGGGGATTTGGTCATGCTTGTAATTTTCTGAATTCTTTCAAGTGATTTACAGTGTATAGTGATAAATGTGTTTATTGATTTACATAGATGGAGAGGTTCCCGGGGTTTTGTCAAGCCATGGCTTACAGACAACTACTTTGACAACTAAAACGGATGGCAGTGATGGCAAGGCTGAACACCTAGAGTATATTGCCTTTGCTTTGGTTCCTGTTTTCTTCATCATGGGTCTCTTGGGGATCCTTATCTGCCATGTCCTTAAGAAAAAAGGATATCGTTGTACAACAGAGGCTGAAGAAGTAGAAGAAGAAAAACTTGATGAAAAAATAGGTAATCAAGTCTAATAAACAAATACCTATTTCTGTACATTGCAACTACTGTGGAATAATTTATTGTGACACTTCTGTCATTTCTGTGTCTATATTTGACATCAAAGCAGTATTAAAAATAATATTTTTGTTATTATATGTCACTTGGGGTTTGATCGTTGCCAGTCAAAACTAGGAGTGTTCCGCTTTCCCATGCAAGTCTGCTAACATCAAGTAAGAGCTTACAGAGGGATCAAAGTATCAGTATATTTGCTTGCAGCTCCACAGCTGGAGTCACCAGATCATTTTTCTGCATTCTACATGCTGTTAACAACAAAGTATTCGTGTACATAGTGCTAGCTGAGAAGTGGCAAAAAGCTGCCATTTAAAGCCTAAAATCTTAGTTTTATGTTTTGCAATCCTAATTTGTTCCTGTTGTGCTGTCATTCTTATCTCACCTCTCTTTATAAAACCAAGCCTTTGGACTGAATATCTTCATTCTGTTTTAAGTAATGCTTGCTGCTTATAATTTTTTCTTAAAGTTACCTTTGTTTCTGTCCTAATGTTTGTTCATTTGTGCCCTTGTTTTTATTGTTCTGTATTCCCATCTATTCTTACTTGGGGGAAAAAAGGGTGTTATCATGTGGGAAAGGCTACAGTAACCTGGTATAGCATTTGTAAAATGTAAGTAAAAACAAAAGTCAAGTCACTTGTAAATACTCTGGGCCTTTTCCTTTCTCCCAGTTAATTTCTTTCAGTAGGTTCATAATGAGTGCAAATGACAGTGGCTCTGTGGTAAGGGTAGACCTATGTGGTGCAATAATGATGTGTCAGTGTGTTCTTAAGCATTAATTGCCTGGGGCATCTGTGCAGTGAGTGGAATTGTCTGGTCTATTAGTTCCCGAGTGGGACAGTGAGGTGTGTGGTAATGAAATGGGGACATCCCCTGTGCCTCAGTGTCAGGATCTAACTGTGTCTAAGTTACCTTGCAAAGTTGTGGGTATTAAGATGAAGCGTGGGGACAGAGATGGGGAAGCCTCTAATTTACTACCTAAGAGAAGAATTTAGAGTCTAGCGTATCAAACTTGCCTCAAGCCCA
This sequence comes from Corvus hawaiiensis, assembly GCF_020740725.1. Taxonomy (NCBI): domain Eukaryota; kingdom Metazoa; phylum Chordata; class Aves; order Passeriformes; family Corvidae; genus Corvus; species Corvus hawaiiensis. The sequence goes on along the minus strand of NC_063217.1, from coordinate 23,377,150 downwards.
TTTTTTAAATAAAGTATTACAACAATTATTAGAGAAGGGCACAGTTTTGCCTCTTCATTGTTTTAGTTCCCCCATTAATCTTCTTCAGCCTTTGCAGGTTATTTTAGGGAAGCTTTTAATATTGTTAATGGGTGCATTCTGTTCCAAAGTTTTCAGATTTTTTTTTTTAAATCAATCAATTGTTTTGTCCTTGTAGATGTGGTGAAAAACTTAAATTGGATCCCCCCTCATACTAAAAGCCAATAATACCTGTTTTAGAATAGTGACTTGAGACAGTTTAACGATTTGTTTTGGGTTTTTTCTCCCTATTATTGGGATTAGAAATGCTGCCCTCTTGTTTGTCTATTCCTTACTAGCTAGAGAAGGAATTTTGAAGTATGTTTGTGAAAATGCTGATCTTATTTAATTCTTAGGTGAATTTGTTAGGGCTGATGTACAGAGGATAAACCTGTGTTCATATTTTTACTGCATAAGGATGATAAAGTCTTATCTAAGCTTTCCCTCCATAATGGCAACAGATCTTGCCATTTTTTAAAAATGTAGTTTCTTTTGTTGTGTGTTCAGTTTTGGTTGTGACTTTTTTTATCATTATTTTGTTTTAAAATAGTTCAGTTCTTGATTCATAAGGCCAGGATGCTGACAACATATTTATTTCTTTGCACAGAAATGAATGAATCTATGCATGAGAATAGTGACACTGTGGGACAAATTGTTAACTACATCATGAAAAATGAAGGTATAGTATTGTGACATTGAAGTTATCAGCCCTTGTGATAGTTTTCTATAACAAGTATGTTTTTTCAGATAGTCTGATATATGGTATGTTCATGTGCTTTCATTTAATAACCAATTTGTTCATTCTTAGCTCTTTGAGATTGTCTTCACAAGGCAATTGCTTCAAGGACAATAGGGAAGTTTCTTGCTTACTTGAAAATTGTTTTGTATGGTAAATTCAGGTAATGCATTTACAGATATTTTCACTCTTTAGGTATTTGGGGTTATTTTTGGTTCAGCCTTTTGCTTTGTGTGTGAAGTAGAAGCTCAATGTTGCTTTCTTAGTAGTAGTGTTTAAAGCCTGTGGAAACTTTTATGTTTGACTAGATTAAACTTCTTGTCCTGAAATGATTCTTGCAGCTCTTGTCTGATGAGAGGCTTGTGCATAACTGAGACAATTGGGTCCATAGCACTAATGTTGAATTCTGTACGTGGTATCCTCTTGTGTCTGCAAAGTAAAGGATAAAGAGAAAGATGTGACTGAGAAAATAAAATCATAGTTAAGCACCCCATGGAATGCTTGATTAGTTCAGAATGTATTTGCCCAATAGAAGAAAAGTTTAGGAGACTGGATGTTTTTATAGGATAAGAGCATTCAGCCTTTTATTTTTACATTTGTATAAATCAGAGTTTTAACCATTGAACTGGATTTGAGTTACCTCTGAATGAAGACTAGTCCTCTGGAAAAGTGGTGGTTTTGGGTTTGCATGTGGGGTTTTTTGGGTTTTGTTGTTTGGGCCTTTTTTCTGTTGTTTGGTTTTTTTTTTTTTAGACTATTAGTGCTTTGAGCTTGTGTGTTTTTCCTTGAGATTGGGATTAAGTAACCCATATGTTTTGATAAGAAGTGAGAAATTAAAAGCTCTTGGCTGATAATGAATTTGCATTTTGTAGGGCTCACTTAAACTGATGTTTTTAATCTGAAGTTGTGTTAAACGTCTGAGGTGGTTCAGAGATCTTGTTCAAGAGTTTTGTTTAGATGGCTGTGTTTCGTGGCGTGTACTGGGGTGGAGCGTTGAGTGCAATATGAACTGCAATTTTAGGAGCTCATGTTAAGACTATCAATAGAATTACATTAACGGGTTTTTTTTCTGCGGTTTTCTCTTACACTTTTTTGGAGATACACATAATGCAGTCATCTTTCTTTTAGATGAAATTTCTTTGAGGAACTTTAATTTTGGTTTTGTTTTTTTTCTAAATCTAGAACCGTTCACTTTTAAGAGTTCTGTTTATTCTCATTGCAGCAAATGCTGATGTGTTAAAGGCCATGGTAGCAGATAGCAGTGTCTTTGAACCTGAAAGGTAATTACTCCTCATTTTAATGCATGTTTCCTGAGGCAACTAAAAAGATACCCTTTCAAAGGATTTTGTTTCCTGAGCACTTCTAAGACTACATCGCTTGCTTGAGTTACCAGCTAAGAGGATAATACTTTGATTTTCTGTTGTTTGAGTCCCTGAATTTTAACATATACCCTAGCTTAGTGACTGGCTCTTCTGGTTATGTGTTTTAGCTGCATGATACAGTTTTACTGCATTTTGGGCTAAAGATTTACAGATGCTGCAAATACTGGTTTACTTGAGGGTGAAGTTATGTCCAAAGTTACTCTGACTTCAAAGAACAGAACAGCACTCATTTCATCTGTATAGAATCTAACTTATAAGAGACATCTCTTTCTGTGTCTCCTTTTGGTTTACTTTTTTCTTTATAATTGTGGAAATAAACATTGATTGACCTATCTCTTAGGTTTTTTCACCGCACACCTGTTTAGATAATTATGTAGAGAAAGCAGCTCTGCCTTAGATGCACTGTATGTGTAAAAGAACTTGTAGATGCGTCATATGTGAAAAGGTGCTTGTATCTGTACATGAGTACTTTTAGCTATATCTGTACTACTCTCAGTGCTCTTCATATATAACCCTGTGTTCATATTCAATGCAGAGGAGATGAAAGTTCAAGTAGTATTGTGTTACCTATAAAAGAAGTAGGACTGTATCGTTACAGCAAAACAGAGTTGAGTATGCAAAGTTAAATGTGTGTTCTAATGGTGAGAGGCTTGGTTATTGAGAAAAACCCTGAATTTCCAGTGGGATTTCTTCTCAACTATAGGTATTTTTCTGTGGTGCTGTAGAAATATTTGTTTGAATTTTTTGCATAGGCATGTGTCATGTTGTCTTGGGAGTTTTAGATCATCGTTTCAGTGATAAAATATGAAAAGTAAGGAGGAAGGAAAAATGATTGCGCTTCCAGAATTTGATAGATACTCCTGAAGCTTTTGTAATTAAGTAGAAATCCACTGTAGTTTTTTTTAAGTTCAGTGCACTATGAAACTTTCTATTTATAGCAATCGTAATGGCTGAGTAAAATCTACACTTCTCTCATCTGAAGCCATTAGTTCTGTCTTTGCTTCAGATGCTGAACAACTTTTACTTCCCTAATAGTGTTTTCTTGTTTATTTGAAGACCATTAAATATCTCCTGTCAGTATTTTTATTTTGACAATAAGCATCCAAGTAACTCCAGTCTTCTCTGGCATGTTTTACTTTTTATTTGTTCTTTCTGTTCCCCTTTGGAATCTCTTCCAAAGAGTCTGTTAGTATTTTTCTTGAAATGACATTTCTAAACCTGCACAGTGGGATCAGATATGGCATGATTAATGCTGAGTAATGTAAATTTAGGTTCACAAGTTATATTTCTGTTATTTCCACTGTTAAGTTGTCCTTTTTGAGCAAGAACATTGTTAATGATTCATGTTCAGCTCATGATCCTCTTTTTCTGAAGAATGATCATCTGTCTCGTTGCTTTTTAATCTAGGTTTGTGTAAAGGTTTTCTGCTAAAACACTGAAAATTTGTGTTGCCCTTACTAGAATACATCCATTTTTTTTAGTAAGATTTGTGTATGTGTGAATGTCTTTCACATGCGTGTTCTGCTCTCATCATTCTAATTTCTTATCTTGACCTCTACAAGTTACTATGGATGACCCAAAGTCTATGGGTACTTTAGTTGTTCTTCTGTTCTGTTACCCAGTGAACTATTTAAAACACTGAATATCATCAGGACCAAAAAGACCCCATTTAGTGTGTCTTTCCAGTTTCATAGCAACTACAGATATATCACTTTCCGTATGTGTTTTTCATTTTTTTTTGTTACAAGGTATGCTGCCTTACTCTACAGTTATTTCACCTTTCATGATCTCTGGCCTGCTTTAGGGGAATTTGTTACAAGACAGTGTCAAAATGGATGCTAAAGTCCAAAAAAAGTACATCTGGTTTCTATCTCTGCTATCTGTTTGTCTGTTTTAGAAGAAAATCAGATTGGTTTGATTAGTTATTCTCAAATGCCTTTTGGAGGTTGTAGTGCTTTTTCTTTCTTTCTAGGTACTTACAGTTTTATTTTTTTCCCCCTGAAACAGAATGATCTGTTGTTTCCTCTTGTCATTGTGGTAGACATTTTAGTTTTGCCTCCTTTCAATATTGTGGGACTGTGCTCTTCTTGTGTGAGTTTCTTGAGATCTTGTAATAATTCTGAAATACTTTCTGTAGTTCTCCAAGGTAGTTCTTTTGTGACTATAATCAGCTTATTAAATGCTGTCATCAGTATAAATTCATATAACCTGTTCTCTTCTACTCTAACCTGATTTTTTTCCCTCCTGATTTCCTTGTCTTTTGTGTTAGTTACCTTAACCACATGATTGCAGCTGAATTAATTCGTGAAAGTGATTCTGATAATAAAATACACTATTGAAGGGAGCCTTAAGCTGGACATCCTCACAAATAAATGTTCCCTGTAAAAACTAGATATTCACTAGACATAACGGAAGGTTGGATTTCATACTTTTTCCTTTTTGAGAAACAGTATTCTGTAGTAAGTGTTAAATTTTCTTTATTTCTTTTTCCTACAGCCCATTATCTCCTACCTCTCCTGAGAGTCCAGTGAGTCCGGGGACTCCTTTGTCACCGGGTGTTGTTCCGTTCAGACACAGCTGCAAAGGCCATCACTTCCATACTGTTGGAGGAGTGGTAGAAAAGGATGTTTGTACTCGCTGTAGTCACAAACGATGGCACCTTATAAAACCAGCTCAAAAATCTAAAGAGAACAGAAGAAGTCGTATTGGAGAAGTTACAGTCCTTTCTGTGGGAAGGTAAGGCTTAGGTCCTTTTGTTGTGTACTTCTCTTAGGAATGCTACGGTGGCTGGTGTTGGATCAGATATTCACTGATTCTGCTCTGTTTATAACATTGGTGATTTTTTTTTTTTATAGCCTTGTTACTATTAGACTGAAGTTATTTCTGGAAGAAGTAAATCTGATTTTCTTTTTTTGTTTTTTTTTAAGAACTGTGTAAAAAGATGGACATTTATGATGGGTATAAATCTAAGGCTCTTGCTTGATTGATACAGGCTAAAAAGAAACAAGAACTGCATACTAATAAATTTATCTGAATTTGGTGTTTCTCAAGTAAGTGTGAGGCTATAGAAACCACTTCATTCTCTTTGTTATTTTTAATTCCTCCCTTATGTTGTAGTTGTCTTTGAAAATTGCTGTTGCAAGAAGTGGTATGCAATCTGTGGATTCTGGCTTCAAAACACAATTGCCTGAGAAAGTGTGATTCAGGAGTAGTGAGTACTGGAAATACCCGCAGGTAATAGGAAAGAAGATGCTCTGAAGTGAAGCAGGGTCCGTGTCTGTTTTGACATCCTGTTCTTTGGACCTGAAAGTTTGTTCCTGGCCATGCTATTGGTCCTGAGAATGTTCTAACTGATCTCTGGGGAAACACAAGTGAACTTTCTTTTGCTCACCTCAGATTTCGAGTCACCAAAGTGGATCACAAGTCAAACTCCAAAGAACGGAAAAGCTTGATGTCTGTTACTGGCGTGGAGAGTGTCAATGGTGAGATGCCTGCCACACCTGCGAAACAGGAAGTGAGTGAAGCACCTGCCTCACCTGTGAAACAGGAAATGCAAGAGAGGAGAAGCTCGGAGTAAAATGCAGGTATCAAACATTTTAATGTATGGAACTCATACTGAAAGTATTATGTTGTGAAATACATAAAAGTAATCAGTAAAATTGAAAATATCAGTTCTGTGTGGAAACCTGTCTTTCAATTTCAAAATTTTCTACACAAGTCTGCAAAAATTACATTTTATCACTCAGTGAATGATAAATTAATAAAAGCTTTTTTATCCATCAAAGTCTTATCTAAACTTTGTAATTAGAGTAGGTGTTGAAATAAAAACTTCTTTGTGGGTATGGCATCACTAGTTCAACAGATAAAATGTCTGCATGTTAATTTTTTTGCAATAAACAATGGCTCAGATTTAGTGGCAGCATGTTTATCGCCCAAAACAAACAAGTGCTACTGACAGTTGTATCACTGGAATAACTACAGTTATTCAATAACTACAGCTGCTTCCTTATGCTTGCTGCTTTGTACTGCATGCTTGTATAAGATGGTTGCTTACTAGATACTTCTCTGATAGATCTGTGGAGCTTTGACTAATGGCAATGGAGAGACATGAAACTCTGGTCTCACAGGGATCTAACTAAGCCAGGCGGTTGGGGTTTTCTTGTGAGTCGTTAAACTTCAGTGAATTGCTTGAGTTACTCTATTATGCATGTGAAAAACACATCTGGCATGGTTTTGAAGTGCAACCCTAACTGTGGCTTTTTTTTAACAGTTTAGATAGTTGGGGGGGGAAAAAACCCTGGAAGTTAATATGGTTTGCCTCTGTTTGATGACATGCTGATGGATGATATGAAGGGGAAAGGTGATTTTACACAAATGCGATTCAAAATTCAGACTTGACCCTTGAGGAACAAAGGTTCTGTGGTGACAAGGTACTGGAGGAAGTGAACAAAGTGCATGGTGCCAAACTCTCTGTATGCTGAGAGAGAGGATAAAATTATGTTGTGTCAAACTACTGGTAACTTCAAACAGAAGAGGGAAATGCATAAGAGGAAATTGGGTCTATTTAGAAAAGCAACAAGATTCTAATGCCCTTGAGTGTCTTGAGGTTAAAGTAGAGAGCTGATATGCAGTGGGATACTTCCTCCCAACCCTTACTGGCAGCACAGGTTTGACTGTTGAACTAAGCTGAGTGTATTTGTCTGGCCTTTATGTCTCACTGTGTATCACTATATTATACCAAGGTTTTTTTGAACCATTGCTACAGAGGAAGAGAGACTTGGAGATTTGGTATGCTTCCAAATATTAAAAAAGTTATGGAGGGTAATGAAGTAAATTGATTTTTTTTTTTTTTTTCCAGTGAATAAGAAGACAAATGATAGGCTAAATTGCAAGAAGGTGGAGTTCAGGTTTCAAAAATTAAGAAATTGGAATAAGCATCTTTATTGCTGGACATATATAAGAGCAGACTGGACAAATGCTTGTCTATGCTGATGTGCTGCTGTTTCCCTTTTTGTTCTGTAACACATTTTGGTAAATCACAGCTGCCTAGTGGCTGCTGTTTAATTGTTGCAGTGTAATCTGTGAAGGATCTACAGATGTCAGTGAAAGGCAGACTGCACTCTTATTTTCTGATTCAGAATAATGTCCTCGTGCTCAGGGTTTTTTTATGTTGGTGTGGTTTCTATTTCTTCCCTTTTTAAAAATCAATATTAGCTAAATGCAATAGGAGATAACATCTTCCTTCACTGGATTGGCATTTCCATGCCCAGCTAATTGTTTTGTTAGTTCTGTGACTATTTTTATTTCTTCTCTGTATCTTTAGTGGGAACATCATCAGATTGTTCATAATATGATTTTTTTATTCTACTTAAAGGCAAGCTAGTTATCTTCTCTTTAAGCATGAGAAATAGAAAGAATAGGGCATTTATGAAAATAAGTTTTTGTGCACTTTGATTAAAAAAACTGCATCATTTTGAAATCACTCAAAATGTTTTGTAGTCCAGTTTTTTTATCTAATTTGTTCTTTCCTCTCCTAAATAGGAAAGATGTTCCCTGTAATTATCTAAAAGTTTCATAAATTTGAACCATTACTACTTTAATTTAAAAATAAGTTGTTCTCTACAGAGATATTATAGTAAAGCTGTAAAAAAAATTGTCCATCTATGGCAGCTTTTTATTGTAGAACTTCCCTTAGGATTAAAGTTTTTCCCCTTCTGAAGACAAATGTTCTAATAGCAGAGAAATGTCTCAGCAGAATATTTTAATGGTCTCTGCAGTCCAACAGAGCTATTTAGTAAATCCAGGAAACTAGCCAGATCTGTTTGATGTGCACTAGAAAAAATAAACAGATCTTGTTTGAAAGCATACGATTCTGTTCCCTAGCATGGTTCTAGAGCAGTTTTTGTCTACTGGCATGAGAAGCTGTTCACATGTAAACAGGTAGTAGTTAGAGCTTTACTTCAACTACTTATTTCAGACTTCTAATAAATTATTGTAGCCCAGTTTACTGAAACTGAGTAGATAAACAGCATTTAAGACTTTTGTGCCTCTAGTCTATACATTTGATTAAAGGTTATCGTTTGGGGGGATTTGACTCAGATCTTCAGATGCAGAGGAAGAAGGCAGACATAAATGTGTGTTTAACTGCTTCCAGAAAAGGTTTTTCTGTCATTCAGAGGCAGTAGATTTGTGCCTTGTGGCTGACTTTAACCATTGTTACTGAGACTTCCTGTGTGAGGTGGAATTCCTGAGTTGGACAGTCCCTGAGCAGAGTAGCATTGCTGATTGCCTGTATTCACTGCTACTCTCAAGTCCAGGGTTTTTTTTTCCCCTAAACTGACATGTTTTGAAGTGACCTGTACAGTGTTTCAGCTTATCTAGTGTCTTGCTGGCTACATCATTTGAAGTTGTGGCATGTTTTCTCTATGTCTTCAAGGTCCATGTTCTCAGCAGACTCCATTTCATCAGTTAGTTTTATTTCAAATACGCTTACTGGCACATAAAAAGAGTAGTAGATACACAGCTGGTAACTGAAGTCAAAACTTTGAGTTGAGCTCTTGCACATCCATTTTAAGCTACTGGATAAACAAAAACTGGTACCGGTACACTGAAGTTATGTAACATTTTCCATTTCTAGTGCTTTGCACTGTGGTGTGATTTGTCAGTTCGTCCATGTGTTTGTCCATGCATTTCAAGAGTACTAGATCAATTTTTAGTTCCTCTTTAGGATTTCACATGCTAAACTTGGAATGCATGGCAGCTACTTCATGCAATTGTGGCTTTTTTTTTTCCATGTCAGAGCACCTGCTAACTTTTTAATTGGTGTGTCCATACTAAAACTAATTTTGCTATTTAGGTTTATTTTTAGAATTGTTTTCTTCTCTTACAGGTGGAACTTTTATAAGAAGATTGTCTGCAAGCACTTTGGAGAAAATCGAAAACTTGCAAGAGATGCACACTATTTAAGGAAATGTATTTATGGCAGTGTAGGATTTTACAAGTTCTGTGATGTCATTCTTGCAAGGTTAAATACTTCATGGTTTTTGACCAGTAAAATAGTAAGATTTAGGCACTTAAATACTGTTGAACTGTGTGGACATCATAACGAATGGCTTCATCTTGGAAAGAAAACAAACATACAAGTTTTTGGACAGGAAAGGTAAAAGCTTTATCAAGTCTTAAACTTTTTTTGTACTTAGACAAGCATTTTTAATGAGCTCAATGTCAAGAGTAATACAGTTACGTCGTGGATAAACTGCATTCACCCCAGTGGTCCATCTGGATTTTTCTCTGTTCTGCCCACTCCAGAATTGACAAGTGTTTGCTGAAGATAAAAGCCAGCCTTTGAAAGATGAAAATATTCTTTTAATCTGTTTGTACTTGTTTGTAGTCAAGTAAAACATACAAGGAAATAATTATGTCAGCCAAATCTCCATATGTGCCTTTAGTACATAAGACCTCGAACTCTATGCAGGGTACTTCACAGTAGAGACTGGTTCAATTATATGCAGATTAAATTAAATTAAATTGTTGTTCCCCAGACCCATACCTCTGCCTTACTACTTAACATAGGCTGAAGAGCATCTTTTCCTATGCAGTTGGATGAGCTCTTGGTGAGGTTACTTTCCTCAAGGCCTTTTGTTCTCCTGTTTTCTTGTAACTGCTCACTCGTATTTGAAGAGTGCCTAATAGTTTTGCTTTTCTTTTTTTGTTCTTACCCACAGGTTCCTTATTAAGCTAAGGCAACATATTTCAACCCTTAGATAAGGATATGGAATATTTGGCATTAAAAAATTTATGGAATATATACTAAAGTGCTTCAGAGTGGCTTTATTGGACTGAGGGTAGCTGTATTCATTGGCACCGAAATCTTAACCCACTGTTACTCCCTTCATATTTTAAGTGTGACTTAAGGCTAAAATTACCATGATATTTGATGTTAATTCTTTGTATCTACTTACGATCTCTGCTTTGTCCTGTTACTTGTTTTGGGGAGGGAAATCTCTGTAATACTTCAGCAAACTTTTCTGTGTAATAGAAACTGAAAAAGATCAATTGTTCTGAGTGCCTCAGAATATAAGCTCTAATGTAATGCATTTTAGTAGAGATTGCACTATATTCTGAGAACTGTAACTTAGTCTACTTTATGAACTCAATGAAAATAAGTGTATGTTTTTGAAATGGATTTATTTTAAATCGATACCTTCAGTCTTTTTAATGCAAGTGCTCTAAACTGTGTTTCTCCTTCATATCTAAGAATTGTGTTTCTTCATTGATTTGTGCAGTGTTTAACAATCAGTGTGTACAAAATTGCTCTTCTTGCTTGTGTATTAGTTACTCCCATGTCTTGCCAGGAAACATCAAGCTTTTTCACTCTTGCTGAAAGTATGAGCTGCTGATGGTCTTCCTTCTATATGTATCCCCAAGATACTGACTGGACCTATCAATATGTGCTTTTCAGCGATGTTACATTTGCCAAAAAAACCCACCACTACGCAACCAAACTTTGAAAATAATAAATGTTTTATTGTTCTTTTTGAAATGGATATTTTTAGAGATAATTGTCTGTCCTTGAGAACCCAAAATAACTGTTTGGCCAGGACTCTAACTTCAGTGTTTAGCATCCCTGTTCCCATAAATTTAAACTCAGTTTGTGAAATCTCTTCAGTATTTAAGTACAATATAAACACCAACCTCATCTTATAGGCATACATTAAGCTTCGCGTGATTATTTGTGTGAAGAACACCTCTAGAAGATTTAATTAGTATTGGTTGTAGTAATTAGCTTTCAGTTTCCAAGAGATTGATAGCTGTGAGTATAAAATGTTACTGAAAAAAGGGAGCATTGGAGAAAACAGTGGTTTTCAAATAATTTTCAGAAAGAAGATACACAGTTACAGACTGTCCCCAAAGCTTTTTCTAAAAAAAGAGCAGTTTCTCTTGATACTGTATTTTGCTACGTGATGGGTTAGTACTGCAAATAAATGTCAAAAGGATGTCAGAAAGTTTAAACAGTAATATGTATTTTTTTACTTATTTTAATAAGTAGTTTCTGTTTTGATTCCATTGAAAATGCGTAGAATAAAAGGGATGTTGGATATGTAAAAAGTTGTTTACGTGTATAAAGTAATTATGTAAGGTATTATAAGACCTGATATGTGCAAGAATTGAATTTATGCATTGCTACCTAAGAGAGGATTTAGAAACTGTGCCTGTTTTATTGCCTTTAACACTACACTGCTATTTTGTAGGGATATGGATATTGCCATATTAGTCTGCTTTTCCTAAATTTGCATATCAAATGTATTTTTAACAAAATAGTTTATATACAACTTTTATACTACCAAGCAGTAAATAAAAAATATTGATTCTTAAGCTTGCTTGTGACTTCCTTCAGCCTTCACCCATTGAGGGAAATTTAATTTTTGCACAATCTAAATGTAAAATGCACTCTTTTTCCCTCTTAAGTTTTTGTTTATGGAGGTATTGAGAAGGTTAGGTTATAGTGTGATGTACTTCAGAGCAGTTTTATTTTCTTCAGAAAGGACAATTGCAAATACGACTTCAGCTTCAGATTTAAATGGGAAAGACAGAAATCTGTGCTTTAACCCAAGCTGGTATGTTAGAATAAAAGTATCAAGGCTTTTAACTTTTTATTATAATTGACATGGAGCTTTTAAAAAATACTCAATATTATTCTTAATTTTTTTCACAAGGTAAGGAACAAAAATTCACAAATAACAGGAAGCTCTTTGCAGTTGTTTCCTCTAAGCCTGTGTCCGTCTGTGATACCACAGTGCTTAATTTGTTGCATTATGTTCTCACAGATGACTGTGATCTGTAAAGGGCATTAAAAGTGGGTTTTGCTGTATGAATAGTGTGAAGGAGCCTTGAAGCAAGTTGTGGCTAGCTGAGATGGGATTATCAGTGTACCATCCTGTTTGCAGGTTTGGGGTTTTTTATTATTTCAGTGTTCCTAGCAGCATCATGTAGGATCTGTTTTGAGCTCTGTATTTGAATTTCAGAGGTTGATATACAGCTGTGGTTTATATTCAGAATGTAAAAAAAAAAATAGTCCTTCCAGGCCTTAATTTTCAAACAGAATTGAGACAATGCTGCTGCTGAAGCTTCTGGAAATTCAACACACTATGTGAGTCTCATTTTCAAGGTTTTTTTTTTTTGTTCCTTTTTTCTTCTACATAAGAATTCTGTGTAGTACACTTTTTTTTGATATGTACATATATTGATATACAAGAGGATTGCTGTATTAAAGTTTGAGAAATTCTATTATAACTGGACCGACACAGACAAGTCCTCAAAAGAAACACAATTTTTTTCAAATGGATTTTGGTTTTTTTATATGGATAATTCTTCTGTTACTTTTCCCCAATGCAGGCACTTCATTTTTTAGTAAAGCATTATTCCAAAATTCAGGATCTTACCTCCTGCTGCTGTAGCAAAACAGTCTAGGGAGCTACTTCTATGTTTAATAAAATCTGATTTTACTAGTAAAGAACACAGAGCCCATGTGCAATGTATTTTTGAAACACAGTAAGGATTAAAGCATTTCTTTACTTCTGAATCTCTTTATAAAACAATCTAAGTTGAAGAGCATGGCAATAGTGTACCTGGTTTCTCATTGCCATTTTCTTCTGAACTATATCCCTGTTTTTCACATGTACAGGAACTTTGACAAAATTGGTACCGTATATGGTTCTTGTACTCCCAAATGTGTTGTGTTTCACTTCGTGAAAGGGTTATTTCAGCCAGCTGGTCTCGTTCTGGGGGAATGCTAAAGCACAGGTGTACTTAAGTGTGCAGATAGATGTTGCAGCTATGCAACGTCTGTAGAAATGATCCCAGACTCCAGTATTCCAGCAGTGTGTGCGTACAGCCTGGAGTGGGGAGCTCTTTTGAGGCTGCTGGAGTTGCGGGGCTATGTAGCAGAGCTGAAGTGAAACACAGAAGAGGGAAATGGGCACTAAAAGCATGATAAGAAATGACAGGAGAAAAGGGTTCCAGATAAGTTTGTTTTCTGGTTGTTTTCTTTTGAGGTTTTTTTCCCCCCTACAAATGAATTGAGCTTGTACTTAACTGCATACTAATACAAAATTATGTGGGTTAAGAAGATCGTTTTTATGAGATTAGCCCTGTCTGGAAGAGAGGAGGACATATGATCTGTTCTGGCTTGGTAGTGCTGAAAGTGCCTACTGGGCTGGCATGTGAGACTGTCTCTCCTAAGGAAGTAAGTTTCCTGGATGTTTAGTGGTTGTTCAGGGACTCCCACCTGTGCCCTGTAGTTTGAAGTGTGAATCAATTTGTATCTATTAATTTACGGTTTCTGTGCACTTTAGGCTGGTGTTTTTCTTTTCCCTGCTAAGTGAGTAATGCTACTGCTACTGGATAAAGAAGAGTGGTTAAGCCTTGGCTATCTAATATTAATGAACAGCATGTAAGACATGGACAGATAAAGATGGATTTAGATTTAATTTTTTTCTCAGTGTTTTGTGAAGTCCTGCATTTTGGAATTTTGTTTGAGGGAGGTTAGGCTCAAAGTACTGACATCTGAAATTGCCACTTCTTGTTGATTTTTTTTTTTTTTTTTTTTTTTTTAATTCTAAATTTTTTAGGTTTTTTTCCCAGTGGTTGGGGGCCTGCAGTAAGGTGCTGCTGATGTTTACTCAAGCCATAATTTGATGGTATCTCTTGTTCTGGATGCTCCCTTTCCCTTCTCTGAGGGGGCTAGCTGATTCTGGAGCTACCTTTGTGCAGAGCTGGAGGGCACCCTGTCAGCCTTGGAGCTGCCTTCCTGGTGGGTTGAGGTCATCTGCTGAGGCAAAACTAATAAAAGGATATGTAAGGCTGGAGCAGGATAAGGAAAAGGAAGCTGAACAGTTTGGGAAAGTAGGAGTCTGTTCCTCTAACTTTCAAAGAAAAGGTAGGAGAGGTGCCGTGCCTGTAGTGCTGGAAGCAAGAAGGTGGCAGAAGCCTTCAGACAGTGGCAAGGTCTGAAAGCTCTGTGCTGTTACCCAGCTCTGTGCTCCAAATTATCTGTTGCTCCCAAATTATATGGAGGAAAAGAGTGGGTTGGTGGTATATTTTGCTACTAAGTTTAGATATGTGAAGCCAAGTCCCCTGTAGCATGGCCTTAGTGCAGAGCCAGTTATGAGGGTAGTGCTTGGCTGTCTGTTTCTGTATGTCAGGCCTTGTGTGGGTTGATGTTGGTCTTTGGCTGAGTAGGCCTGTAGTAAGTGAAACACCTCTTAAATTATCTCTGGGCAGCCTCTAGTGTGCTGTAGAGATGCAATGGCATCGAGTGTAGCTGCAGCTACGATATGGAGGAGGATATATTAGCAAATGCGTTTTTCTGCCAGTGTAACCCCTCAGTTTTATATGTGTAAACCCTCTTGATGCCCCCTTCCCTCATTAGCTGTCCTTTCCTTGCCTGTTTTCAGCTGGTCATCCCAGTCCCGTCTCTTCTGGGCTGCAGAGTTGTTAGAAGTGCAGCAGAGGCAGGTAGGAGGCACTTGAGCTGCTATGGCACGATTATGGTGGTGGTCTTGAAATGGTCCTGGGGAACAGAGAGCATTGTATGCAGGACACTTTCCATAGCTGTAGCATGGAGCAGAACAGCAACAGCAAACCAATTACAAACCTACCTGGTACCTGATGCAGAGGGGCAGGTTTGGAGAGGCATGGATGGGGAGGGCAGGTTCAGAGAAGAGGCAGCAATGGGAATGTGAAAGACTTGGGAAGATGGACTGAATAGTAGTGATAGGGCAGAAGCAGTTTGAGCTCTTTGAGCAATTTGTGCTCTTATCTCTGAAATGTTCTGAAAAATTGACTGTTGCTCTGTGGGTAGATATCCAGCTAAATAGTCAGGTAATAATATGGTTTGATTTTCATATTGAATAAGGCACTGTTTTGAAATTATCATATTAAAATAGTATTTAACTATTGGTCTTCAATATTGATTTACAGTAAGAATAATTATCCAATAAAAGCAGAAATCTTAGGAGAGCCTTAAAATAGAATACCCTTAATATTTCCCAAATCTTATTTTCAAAGGACTCTACAGATATATATGCGTAAAGAGACAGGAATGCAATGTTTTCTGTCAGGTGTAAGCAGATTTTGTGTGGAGTAACTGAATTATGTACTTGCTGGCAGCAGAGGGAGCTATGAAGCTTTTATTGATAATTCAAAAAGGTCGGAGTGGGTCAGTGAAAAAAAAATTTAAACCAAAAAATTTGAAGAAGTCCCAGTTTAATGGGAGATCTGAGGTGCCTCATGGGGCTGGGGCAGAGCTATGGCTAGTCAGGACCCAGCGACTCAGCCCCTCTCCTGCCTGGAAGCGGCCTGGAAGTAACTGGTGCAGTTATTAAAAGGAACAATGTAAACTTCTCTCTGAGCCAAATTTTTAATCAGAGCAATGAGGAAGAACAGGATCTGTGTGTCGTATGTCAAAACAATAGCAGCGTGCATCGCGTGGTAATTAACACTCATGCATGAATCTGGAAAAGTAATTCCCAGTCAGGGTGGAGTATGCATATTCCTTTGTAAGGCTTTTGATAAATTGTCTTGATTTTGATTAATGCTGGATCTCTAGTATGGTTGTTTTTTTGCAGATGCTAATTGGATGGGGGTTTTTTGCAAGTCTATGTAAACAGCAGATTAATGAGTAAAAGGTAACCAAAATCAGACTGGCATTGTTCTGGCAAAGTGTGATGTATACTTGTTAGATTAACGCCTGTGTCACTTCTACCTACCAAACTGAAACTGTGGCTTTAAAAATCTGTAATATTTCGTCTGTTCTGGAGACTGATTCCAGAGAAACTTGTACCACTTCTGGCCACAGCAAAATCTCTTTCTGTAGTGCATCTTGTATTGATATCCTGGTTCAACCCCAGTCAGCAGCCAGGCCCCAGGCAGCTGCTTGCTCACTCCTGCACTAATGGGATTGGGGAGAGAATTGCAAGGATAAACACTGGAAAACTCGTGGGCTCAGATGAAGACAGTTTAATAGGGAAAGCAGAAGCCATGCATACAAGCAAAGCGAAACAAGGAATTAATTCACTGCTTCCCATGGGCAGGCAGGTGTTCAGCCATCCTTGGGAGGGCAGGGCCCCATCACATGTAACAGTGACTTGGGAAGACAAACGCCATCACCCCAAACGTCTCACAGTGGCCACGATGTTCTATGGTGTGGAATATCCCTTTGGTCAGTTCAGGCCACCTGTCTCAGCTCTGCTCCCTCCCAGTTTATTTTGTGTACCTCCCCACTGGCAGAGCATGAGACAAGAAAAAGAAGTCCTTGACTTAGGATAAACATGACTTCCCCAAAAACCCGAAACATCAGTGTGTTGTCAACGCCATTCTTGCTCTGAATTCAAAACACAGCACTAACAGCTACCGAGAAGAAATCAACTCTATCCCAGATGAAAGCAGGACAATTGAAATTAAGGACATTTGTGTGGATTTTTTTTTTTCCTGAAGATTTTATGAAAAAGCTAATCTGAGAAATGCCCCTAAATTATTTAATATTTTATTTCTGGAAGAGGATCTCAAGTAAGAACTAAAGAGATGTGAGATGGAAACAACCTAGGTTATTAATTCTTGGCCAGATCCCTATGGTTTGTCCTCAAATAAGTAAACAGAATTTTAATCTCATTCATACATTCATTTTTCTCTGTAGTTGTCTTGCCTTTGTGACTTACCTTCCTTTAATTTTGCATAAATCCAGGTAAATTACTTGGTACTGGCTCCAAGTACTAAGAGCAGGGAGGGGATAGGATGTGTGATCACAGGTTATTGAAAATCTGGCCATGCTTGAGGTTAAGGTGAATAACTGAGGGTGTTGCCTTTCTCCTTTCTGCTTCTGCACCCTCATAATAATCAAGCTAGTCTCTAGCTCAGAATAAACAGAAGGGAGCTTAATGAGCAAATAAATGAGTTAAACTGCTGTCTTCATGTGACATGGTTTTATTGTGGGGTTGGTTGAGTATTTAAGTTGTCTTCAACCTGACGTAATATTGGGAGGCTGTATTTCCTGAAAGACTTCTGGGGTTTTTTGTTTTGTTAAAGAATGAAAGGCGTCTCAGTTGTTAGTATATAGTAACTGAACCATGAATTAAAGCAAAAACCTGTTAAATCCTGTTTATAATAATTTCTGTCAAGATTCAGAGCAGAGAATGATGTAACCTCGATAGCTTTGTTAACAGTCATTGTGAGGTGACTGCTTAGGATGTGTACTACAACAACTGGATTAGAAACAAAATCAAGAGAGGCAATGTTTTTCCTGCTTCTTTGAGAGAATCCTGTTTTCCAAACTAAGTTGTACAAGGGAATATTTCTTTTCTCTCACTAAAAGAGAAAGAAGTAGGGAGTGGAGGAATAGCTACATGTAATAAATTCTGTTGTGAAATTGGACTAAATCATGTAAAAAAATTTAAAATGGCATTTAGCAATAAAACACTTAAAAAGTTACTGCTGCTTATGTTAAAGCATTAAATTGCTATAATATTTTCAATTTTTATTACAGAGTCCAAGATACACATTTAGATTCTTCAAAACTTTAACAGTTCATAGTTTGAAACTGAAAAAGTCCCAAAGCAGGTAGGACAGAATTTGCAGAAGTTGTCGGCAGTAGTACCATTTTAGGGACAGGCAGTATTTCCTGTTTTCTTTTTACTCGACTAGTTCAGTTCAAGGATTGTCTGATCTGGAGTTTAGGATTGTGAAGGTTCAAAATGAAGGAAAACTTAAAAACAAACCTCCCTGAGATGCAAGTAAAATTGTTAATGGAGAAGGGAGTCCTAAGACTCAAGTCTCTCGTAGTGTATGTGAATGCATGAAATTTGAAAAGCATGGCCAGGGAACAAGGTGAGGAGTTTGTTTTGTTTTCATGATGGTAAGGAAAAAAAAGTCTCTGCCAAGGGCATTTCATGTTGGAAAGACCAGTGAAAAAATTTTAATCTGCTTCTAACAATTACTCAAACATTTTGTGATATCTGTGTTCTAAAATGTAGGACCCAATGTCTGAAAGCAAGTTTTATCAACAGAATTGTTTAAAAATAAATTAGTTTTTAATGTAGAATGACTTTCATAAATTAACTTCCTTGTGTATTCAGCATGTTGAAGAAGTTTTAATACATTTAATTTTGAAGTGATGCTCTTGTGCTATTTAGTGGATTCCAATTTCCATCTACATGCAAGGAGAGATACCAAAATTCCAGAGAGATAATCTATTAAGATTCATTGTTTCAATGTAATTAAAATGTATACTATAGGCATTTGAATAAATACATGAAATACCATATACACAGACCTTAATAAATGTTGAGGTATTATATTCTCATTTAGCAAAAATGAGATACATTGGTAAGAATTAATCTTCTGGAAAACTAAATCACATTTAGGAAATTGAAACTATAAATACAGCATAAGGTCAAGATTAATTTTTAAAATTTTATTTCCAAGTCAGTGTTTCTTGTTTCACCCTTCAAATGATAAAAATGGTATTTTACTTAAACAATCAAATCTGAAATATCTTTTAGAAAATAAGACTTTCTATTTTTGAATTTCAGTTTTTAATGGGAAGTCTCCATAGTAACACTTGCCCAGACAATTACCTTCGTTCTTTAAAAGGGAAGGAAAAACCTCCATCTTTGTGGAATTTATTTATTTCCAGGTTCCTGCTTGCTTAGAACTTTGCTGAGCTGAAGAATTCTGCAGTGTCAGATTTTGGGTTCTACTCTTGCTGCGTTTTCTCTAGGAAATAATTAACTTCCTTGAGAGTGGACTAGGCTGTTTTCCACTCCTGTTGTCATATGTGGAATCTCGGCAGTGATCTGAATTTTTTTAATAATCCAGGGTTTACCTACTGCTAAATGAGAAGGTGCTAAACTTAGTCTTCCTCAGTGTCTCTTTGATTGTCTATGAAAGATTGCAAATTCCCTTTAAATTGTGTTATTGACTTTGAAGACTATCAAGTAAAACATGAGTTTCCAAGATTCAAAAGCTTTCATAGAAATGCCAACTCTTATCATAGTTTCCCATCCTATTGCCTGTTCTTTATTGCTACGTATGTCTTCATACTCACCTATAAAGGATTACATCAAGTACAGGAACATTAATAATAATAGATATTGGCCAACCAGCTCCCCTAGTAATTCCTTTTGTATCAAAGGAAAACAGAAAGATTTAAATGATACTTCATAAGTGACCCCTCTGAATGTAGGAAACATAGTTGCTTGGTAGCTGAAGTTACAGTGTCTGTGTGTCTTAAAAAAATGTGTCGTTTTTGAGAGAAGTCTTAAAATACAGTTTACTCGTGCTTCTAGTAACATTTTTTCTCTGTGATTTTCTGTTTTCTCAAGTTACTGAATTTTACTCTCAGAATTGTCTGAGCAAAATGGATTCTTCAAGCTGGCGGTGTTTGTGTTTATTTGAATCAACATCTGAAGGACTGAGTAAGATTTCGTTCTCACATGATTATTTAAAATCTGATTTTTACGGTGGAAATTGAGTGTGGCACTTAAAAATTATTTCTCAAATAAGTGATTCTTTCACATTTATTGTGAAAATTGTGTACTGTAGTCTGAAAAATGGCTAAGAATTCCTGACACTCAGCAGTGTCATGGTAGAGTTGAAGGTATAGAAACACATGTGTAAATATAAAATGCATACAAATGTTTTGGGTGGGTTTTTTTTTTTTTTTTTTTTAATTTGAAAACTACACTGGGCTTTTTTACATAGCAGGTAAGAGAAGTCTGAATGTTGGTGTTACCTCATAGGTTTATTTTATGGAAGCTTTCCATTTGATGTAGGTTTGAAATATGCCGATGCTCAACTTTTTTTTCTTTTTTTTTTTTTTTTTGGTGTGTGTGAGAGAACACTGACCAGTTATTTCCATTGCAGAGAATAGACTTGCTTTATGCTGGGTTTTCCCTCTTGTATTTATGACAATGAGAACTTGGGCTGCAAGGCATGTACTCTCTGTGGCTCAGCTGCTCCCTTGCAGAGGGTTTCAGCCTGGTGGCCCATGGTTGCAGGCAGTTGCCCATAGAAGAGTTGCCTGGTTTGGGTTGTCCAGGTTGGGTCTGACCAGGGGCTCTCCTCTAATATGTTTAAATGCTTGGGGAGCAAGGTGATAAACTTGCTGTGATTTGCACTTGAAGTTTGAGCTGGAGCTCAGATTAGAAAAATCTGAGTGGATATTGAAAAAATCATTTAAGTTTTCTGGGGCGTTTGTTGCATTTCTTTCTTTAACATCTTTTTTACTTGAATTGTTTTTCATGGTTCATGTCATGGTGCAGCAAGGGGCTGCTGGCTCCCTGGGGCTGGGATGTGGGGAGTAGTGGGGACTCCCTGGGGGTAGCAGGGCTGGATCCCACATCCAGAGTCTGTCCTGCTGCCCCAGTCAGGGCATGGGGCAGCCGAGAGCACCAGGACAGCCCCAGCACAAGTATCTCCAGTGGGGCCATGGCCAGGCTGGCAGGGTCTGGCCCCCCTGGAGGTAAATGGGATCCGGGGCCCCAGGCAGGGCAGGGGGAGCCCTGGGGTGGTGGGCAGGGTCAGTCAGGACTGGTGACACTCTCAGCATAACTCGTTATTGGCACTGTGCTGACACTCTTTCACTGACTTTCAGTATTGTAGTAATCTTTGAAAGACAAATGAGTATGTAAAACTTGTATGCACTTATGAAAAGGCTTAGAAGGACCTATTAAAATAGGAAAGTGGTAGAGAAATCAACAGTACTACAATACTTTAAAGTCATATAAAGCTTTTTTATTTTACAGATACAATGTTGTGACTCCTGCCTGTAGCTGAATATAGTTCTCTAGAAGCTGAGACTTTAGGTTGTTTTAATTGCTCCTAGGAGTATCATTATTGTTTTGAGAAATTGAAATCAGCATATACTGTAGGTAAATACATTTTTGGTGCTTCTCATGTGTCTAATGAGGGCTCTATCTTACTGAACTTCTTTAATGTAACTTTTATATTCAGAAAATGCATAAAGTACAAAAGCCAACAGATAATTTTTAATATGGTTAAAAAATTTATTAGGAGTTTATAACAAAAACTTGGAAACCACAAAATTTCAATATAAAATGTCAAGCACTTTCTATTTTAACCATCCTTTTGCTGAATTGGCAGCACCAAATTGGTCTCTACCTCCTTTTTTTTCTTCCATTAGAAATGCAGTCCCTCCAGGAAAGCAACTATTTTCAGGTTTTATGCTTAATCCAACTTGGAAGCTCAATCCCTTTCCTGCTGTAGATTTAGGGACTACAGCAGAGCCAAGGAGGGGTCCCCATTGACTCTTGCTGTTTTTGTATAAACAAAACACATCTTACTGGGGATATTTGAGACATAACTTGTTTGAAAACTGTATTGTTAAGACAAGTGACGTGTGCCTGGAAAATTAAGTGGAGTTCAGAGGTTTCAGGCTGTAGTTTTACAACAGTTTTAATCCATCCAGACTGGTAGGGGCTGAGTTTTGGTATCTCTCTGGCCTCTCTGATAGTGTGTGTGCAATTCTTATGTGAGCAACTTCAGCACATTAAACCAACAGAGAGTTATCCACTCTCTTGGGTTTGGCTGGGCTTCTGCTGTTTTAAGGAACTGAAACAGCGACACTTGGGGTATCAAACACAGTTGAGGCGAGGTGTGAGGGAAGAAATGATGTTATTCTAATGCCAGGTATATGTGCACAGATTCAGGCTTAATCCATAATGGAACCATTAGCCATGGTAAAGTTCAATCCAAGCTACCTTCCCTGTTTCATGCTTCAGTAGATCATAGAATTTTGGCTCATTTATGTATCTTTTTTTCTGCTAATGATGAAAATCTGTGCTTTCTAACTCCATGGCTTCAATAGACCTGTTTTAAGTAATGGAAGTTTTGTGAACCTGGAACATGCAGTGTGCGCAGACCCTCATGAGGAAACAAAGGAAACACTTGGATGAGTCCAGATGAGATGGGTGTACAACTGAATACTCTGTGTGGAAGAAATGATGCTTTTCCCTCCTGTTTGGGCCCACAGAGAAGAGTATTACCATTAGCCAAGGGACCACTTCTGTACCTCAGGCAGTAGAAATTAAAAGGCTCTATAAAACAGCTGAAGGGACAGAGGTTTAGTCCTAACTCCTTTTATATATGCTGTTCGTAACAGCTCTCCACATGTGCTGTGTATCTGTTCATATAGATCCAGAAATGACATCTGGATCTTACCCAGTGTATTAGAAAGAAACCATCTAGTACTCGTCATCATCTTCCAGGTCTTCTCCTGCTGTTGCTGCTTCCAGTGCAGCCAGAGCTGCTGCAACTTCTGCATCTTCCTCCTCAATTCCTCCATTGAAATCTTTATGGTTGGTGTGTGTGGGTGCCTGTGTGACTTTGGTAACAGCCACTGCAGTGATACCACCAGTAAGCGTCTCGCTCGGACTTTCAGAGTCAGTTTTAAAAGGTTCAGTACTGCTCTCTTTCACAGACAAAGGTGGGGTTATACAAAGGCCCTGGTCCTGTATTGCTGAAGCACCATTGTTTTGGTCTGAATGTGCACAGTTGACTGAAAAGCTATCTTTTTCAACATAGTTCCCAGTTTGATTGCCATTTAGGGGATAATCAATATCTGGCAGTCTTATGGCATTGTTTTCTGTCTCCAATATTGAGTTTCCTTTGAGAAAGATGCTGTCTTCTGCAGACTGGGAGTCTGGAATGCTGTTAGGCACATTGCTGGCTGCCTTAATATGACTGCCTGTCTCTAGGTCAATTTCTTGTCCAGACCTGTTTGATTTGGTGTAAAAGTCTCTGTTACTGGCTGAAGAAGCCTCTGACTGGCTGGAGATTCCCTTTTCACTGGTTTCTTTTGCTGAGTTTGTGTTGGGGTTGAGCATGGAGTGCTCAGCACAGGAGTTGCCACCATTGACTGCAACATCAAACTTTGCAGCACACTTCACAAGGCCATCCTCTTGAGAATCGTTGCCTCTGTGATTCCAGAGAGTTTCTGTTGCACTGTTTACTGGATTTTTATTTTCTGTTTTGTTTACCTCATCCTTCTGGAGTTCATTTTTGGGTTCTTCATTTTCGCTATTCTCTTTAAATTTGGATTTATTGCTGCCTTGTTCAGTATGTTTGTAGCTGTTTACTTCATGGATACATCCAGATGATTGTACTTCTTCTGGATCAAAAATATAGCTGAGTAAGGAAAATTTGTAAAGGAAATGTTACTTATGATGTTAGTCAATATAATTACAAAAAAAGATTAAGCTTCATTTTTAAGCTGAAGGTCTTGAGGAACGAGTGTTACTGAACTTTACCTTGGGTCCTGAGAATGAGTTAAACCAGATGGAAATGCTGAACTATGCTGTTGGCTGCTGTTTCCCAGGACTGATCATAACTAACCCCTGTAGTGAGATTCACCAGGAGGATGTTGGAGAACTGTGTGCTGGTTGTTGCTTGTTTCCAGCCTTATGTTTTGTTTTCTCTGGGGATCTGATTAGCCAATGAGGAGTCATCGCATGGATTGTTAATTAATATCGTTAATTAATATCATGTAGTTGCTAAAATATCTCCCATTTTTCCTGATGTTCTTCCTTCAAGTCTTTTGCTTTTCTCTTTTTTTTTCTTTTCCCTCCTGTTTGTTTTCTTTCTCTTGCTCTATTGTTTCCTAGACTTATCTCTTCCAGGGCTTCTTTCTTTTCTTTATCTTCCTTTTTTCTCTCACATTTTCTCCCCACTTCCTTACCTGTTCTACAGAAGTGGCCAAGGGAAGGAGTAACCCTCAAGTGAGGCTGAAATGTGATCTTTATAAAACTAGGTAGCCCTCCTCTCTAGGGAGACTTTTAATATGGGAATTCTCCCCCCAACTAACTACATTTAAAAGCTATGATGGAAGCAAGGAACTGTAGTTCATTTTCACTGCTTGGGAGAGAGGGAGGATCTGACAAAGTGTTCTTTGTTTCAGCGGCTCCTAGTTCTGCTGAATTGAGGGAAGCTCATGCTACCTAAATGAGAAAAAACTTTACTAAAGAAGAGTTTTCAATGCAACACAATTCCTTTTGTGAGGTAGGAGTTATAGAAATGGACCTTAATTACAGTAAATCGAAAGGACATTCATAGGAAATCACTATGCCTATGCTTAAAGATGATGTAAACTTTGAGAAAACTCCAACCTTTGACAGTGTCTAATTAAAGCAACAGGTGTAGGGGAGCACAGACACATGGTTTAATACTTTTGTTTTATTCCGTCTAAGCAACTCTTGTTCTATTGTACCTTTGTATCATTTTGCAGCACCTGCACCCCATCTGGATTTTCTTTAATCTGAAAAGAGAGAAAGGGAAGGCAAGGGAGAGACAGTGAGTGAAAGCATTATGAAATTAATATATGAGTAATTACATTGAAAATGATGCTCATGTTTAGAAGGGTTTTGTTAGCTAAAAAGAAAGATATCTACACAGGAATGGATGGAGTACTGTTCAAGGTCTTTGTAGGTTGTTGTCTTGCATTGGCAATGGTCTTTAAATGGGGAAAAATCTGGGGAAGAATTTCACAATTCTTAGATAGTGGTGTTCTCCCAGAATAGTTTCGTAAGCAATTTTATGATTTGGAGAATTCTAAGTCAGTGTTTTGGGTGTGGGTTGTTGGTTTGTTGTTTGGTTAGGCATTTTTTTTCCATATTTTTTTTCCACTTGGCACCTATTGGTGAAGTTCTGTACCATGGATTTGCCCAGCTGTTTTTTGAAACAGTGAACTGCTAGCATCTACCACATCCTTTATTCAGTACTTCCACAGACCAGCCTTGCCTGTGTGAAGAATCACCTGCTTTTGTTTGACTTGAGCCTGTTTTTACTAGTAGTATTTGGTGCCTTGTAGTTCTTGTATTAGAAGAGGTAGTGACCATCACGTCCAGTTGTCACTATAGCAGAGGTCCTGTACTGTCCCTTCAGTGCTCATCCATTTCAGTGTTGCCCATACTGCCATTGTTTCATGCCTATGAACTGTCCTTGTGGTATTGTCTGAGTCTTTTTGCATTTTAACATCCTATCCAAATAAAGTGTGGGAACTACAATTGCAGAGTTCTCAAGGTGTTTGAAACCTGAAAGAAGCAAGTTTATTCTTTCCTAATATCTTCTTGTTTCTATTCACTTGACCCTGTGACAGCTACTGAGCACTGAGGTGACATTTTTGTCGAGCTATCTCTTAGTGAGACACAGACAAGTTCCTGGGATGGGCATTTTATTATAAGCAGGATGTTGTACCTCCATTTCACGACAGTAAAATTCCAGAGTTTGACTAGAACTAGCAGACTGTGTTTTGCTACACCATTGCCTGACCCAGTGAGATGCTAAGAACTATCTATTATATGGTTCTTATACTGAAGTCTTTTATTATGAGAAGAAATGGTTTGCTAATTTGGACCCTTGAGAACTTTCCTGTTCTGAACCTAAACTGAAGTCCCAGATCTGAACATCCAAAATCCTTAAAACCCCCAATATTCTTTATGGGTGGTGGCTATCTTATTTCAAGTTAATAAGTCAGAGCAGGTTATTTAATATGTTCTGTCCATTGTTATTCAGGCCCTTTCTTTTTCTCTGAGATACTCTACAACCTTGCATACTTTTGTCAATGCCTAAGGACAGTGGCTCACTTCCCATAAAACAGAAATTGATGAAGCAAGGTTGGGGTATTTTCTGGAGTAATTTATTTACAAAACATCCAAGGAAAGTCGTATTGATTTATTCTTCTCAGGTATGATCTGAACTGCAAAGTGGCAATTACGGTAGTAGAAATGTAAATCAAAACATTTCCCCTCTAAAATCTGACTACAGCTGGTGTTAGCATGGAACTAAATACCTGATGTCAGACCTCTCATTCTTGGAGCCTCTAGGGGCCTACAGTCATTCAGCAGCTGGTTTTAGCCTAGGGTATAGCTGCTCATACCTATGCTCTGTGTCTTTGTGTACACATGAGCTGTTCTGGAGCAGAAATAACTATCAGGAGTAGCCAGCTTGATGTAGTTCAGTGCTTGTTGGGATGGCTTTTCAGCCAGCTGCTTTGCTTCCTTTCTCTTGGTGCTGCTTCTCTCCCTGAAAATGCAGTCTCCCTTCCACGTCTCTGCTGATCTTGTACTGTGTGTTCTCACCCCATATACCATAGCAACATCATAGCAGGAATTCTGGTACAGGGTTTTTCATCTGAAAAGGATTGCCCACTGAAATGCCCACACAGCCTTTGGCTTGGCTTTAAAATTTATAGGTTTGGTGAACCCAGTTCTAATTTGTATGTAGACCAGCTCTGACAATAGATGTTACTTCTATCTAAGAGTAGGCACTTCAAGTCAAGGTGCTTCTGCTTAGAGTTTTATCTGACAGATTTCCTACTCAGTGATTTTATTTACAAGTTTTGTGATTTTTCAAAAGCATAAAATATTGCTCATAGGTTTTAAGCATTGGGAAGTCCTAATTGCTAGCCTTTATTCTGTTGTAAAAACATTTATGATCATCATAGAAGGCAATTATAAATTGAAATTACTGTTGTTGTTTGCAAAGAAAACACTTTCCGTTTTTTTGGGGGTTTTTTTTTTGTTTGTTTGTTTGGTTTTTTTTTTTTTTTTATTTTGCCTTTTTTTTTAATTTTTTTTTTTTTTAATTACAGCTGCTGTTGGAATTATCTCTGCAGCTACTGCATTAAGCTTTCCCACTGATGAGTTAAAACTGAATCTGTCCTCTGGCATGAATAAACTACTACATATGGAAAACAGTGTTATGCTGTGTTATCTTATGAATTATTTCACATCCCTGAAACAGGAATATAGTTTTACAATGTCACTGTCTGAACACTGGCTTTTTTTTTTTTCCTTGCCCTTTCCTTTCATTTATAATAATCTTTCAAGTCAGGCTGCAAAATAATTCTGGGGAACAAATTGCTTTTATAGCATGAAAAGGCATGCTTTAATCCTACTTATCTTGTTTTAGGTACCTAGCTCTAAAGACTTGTGTATTGTGTGATGTTCATAGTTGCATTAATGGATAAATAGTACTAAAAAGCTGCTGTCTGGAGCAGTTTGAATCAAGTAAGTTCTACAGACTTGAAACAAAAGAGCAATAGAAATTTCAAACAGTGGATGATAATATGTTAACTGATACTGAATTTAGAAACATTGCATCCTTATGAAGTGTTTACTCTGTCAGATATGCCATGCTGCTAAATTGATTCGGTAAGTTCAGATAAACATGACATGATGTGGAATGCTTTCTTTTAGAACATTTTGGGGGCTATTTTCCCCACGAGAAGTGGCTACCTGTCCAAAGTAGCAGTAAAATCCTTGGCCTTAACATTCAGATTCTCAGAATTCAGATTAAACTGCCATAAATCCTAGATAGTATTCTTTCTCGACCGTGAAATTTCTGAAGGCCTGTAAATGTCTGTCACTAGTTATTATGCAGTTACTTAATCCTGAACACTAATGCATCAACTGGCATTAAACCTCTGCAAAAATGTGAAATAGAGATTTTTTTTAAAGTTTTTTTAGGTGTGGACTGGGACACTTGGAGCATTTTCAGGAATGAAGTGGAGCTGTTGAGGTGAAAGGAATAAGGAAGCCTAGAACTAAATTTTTTTACTCTCCCTAATTTTGAACTTGAATTTTTCAGCTTTTAGTAGCTGCTGAATCTCCTAAAGTGTGTCTCTGTAGAGGAGCTTGTACTGGTTTCTACAAAATAATCAGATTCTTGCAACATGACAGTGTAGAATAGCCTCTGCATATTCAGTATCAGTGCTTGTTTCATTTAAAGTTATGACACTTTTCTTCAGTGAAAGAGATGGAAGAGGCCCAGCTTTGTTTGTTTGCTCCAGCCAACCCAGCAGACATCCATGTGACCATGTAAAAGATAGTCTAGCTGACCACGTAAAAGATAGTCTAGATATAATACCCCTGCCATATATTAAGTGTTCACGGAGACACCAGGAAGACTTGATGTTATGAAAGACTGACTTTCTTCCTTTAAAGCAATGTGATACAGAAGAGCAAGTTTAAAAAGAAAAAGTTGGAAAAAAACTGCACAATGGAAGGCGGTAGTAATTAGTCTTAGTTCAAGGAGAGCAGGACGCAAATCCCATCAGTAAAACAAATGCTGAGAAAGGAGCGGTTGTTAAATACATTTATGGTGGTATCTGCTAAGAGAATGAGATGGGACTTTCCCTGAAAGTGTGAGACCCTGGTGAAGATAACAAGAATAATGTCTGACTCCAAACCCACAATCTTGTGTTTTAAGCCACAGCATGCTTTAAGAGAAGTCTGCTTTTCTTTGTTGGGTTTGAGAAACACAAGGTTAAATTACATATTATTTAAATTACATAATAACATAGCTCATATTGTCTATTAAAACTGTGGCTGTGTTATGAGTAAACAAAAGATAAACAAGAGATAATGTCATGGAAAGGGAAGAAGAAATATTTTTGAGTCATAAAAATGGTTTGGCACCTTTCTCAATATTCTTGGAAGTTTACATGGAAACAGAAAAAGGTCAGTCTTATTTTTGTTCATGGTGTATTTTTTCTTCTGTCCTTATTTTAAATTATTTTTAGACACCTCCAGGAGGAGAGGCAGAAAGCTGAGGGAGACCATATTAAAATAGTTTCTGTAGTAGATTTCAAACAGACAAACTCTGACAACTCTGATTTTGGATCATTAATTTTAATCCAGTTTTTTTTTTTGGTGGGGGTTTTTTTGTTTTGTTTTGTTTTGGTTTTTTTAAGTTTGTTTGGAGTTTTCATCCCACACACCCTGATGCTTCTGTTGTTTGGCTTTTCACTCTCCTCCATTCTTTCCCACTCTAGATTACCTTAGCAAGTAAGGAGCTTTTTCCTACAGGGGTATAATCTGGGCTGATGAGCCTGAATGATGTATCTCCCAGGGGCCCGAGGTACCTCTTTCTGATGACTTTTTCCAGTAGAGGCACCTTTCAGACTTGATCCTGCCAGTGTCTTCCCCATAAGTTTGCTGTGTTTTGCACTCCTTCATGAAACCTGTCCATTCTGAGGATACTGCCCTGAGCTACCAGTCTCTTTGCAATGGACAGAAATCCTTGTTCATCAGAATTAAGCCTGTCTGCCTCACTAGTAACACAAACACAATTTACTTTTTCGGTGTTTTTTTGCTAACAAGGTCTTACATAGATGCCAAATGCTAACCAGCTAGGAGACATATGCACAGAAGCAAGTGTGGGAAGAGAAAGTGCTTGCATAGAAAGATGTGCAGAGGAAATATGGAGAATGTGGGGTGGGAATAATCTTAGCTCTAGTACCTGAAAAGCTTCTCCTAACAGGAGGTGCAGTTTGCCTTCTGTGCTAAGTAGGTATTCACCCCTCTCAGAAGATTTCAGAGACTGTCCTCAGCTTGTGCTAAGTCTGAGAAAGGGTCAGATGTGCCTAGGCTGGAGGAAAGGAGTGCAATGTCCATGCTCATTGCAGGGCGGGGGGACAAGACGGCCTTTGAACTCCCTTTGAATCCAAACCATTCTACGAGTCTATGTGTTACTGAGGCGTGGAGGCAGAGGAATAACTGATCTGGATGACAGATAATATAAAAGAAGCACAGGAAAACTGTAGGAGGGTGTTAGAGTTGAGAAGAACTATATTTAGAAATTTAGAAAACTAGTAAACATACAGTAGAAAAAATTACCAGCCCATGCTAGAGAGGGAGAGAGAATAACAGGGAAAATCTTGTAAAGGAAGAAAGACGAGGAACATAACTTAGCCACACACTGTGTAGGCCAATCACTACTGTTGCACGAATATTATCTGTAAGAACAGATGTAAAATACAGAGAACGCTTCAAATCCTGTGGGTTTTTTCCTGACCTTAGTCACTGTTTTGAGGCCAGAGGGCCTCAGAACAGGTATAGGCTTGGGGAGCAGGGGAACCCAAAACATTCTGGGCCCAGAATTATCTGAACAACGTGATCTACTTGAAGATGTCCATGCTCATTGCAGGGGGGCATGGGCTAGGTGACCTTTAAGGATCTCTTCCAACCCAAACTATTCTATTATTCTATCATGATCTGTGGAGAGCACAGTCTATGCTCAAAGCTTCACTGAGACCAATACTTAGAGCTGGACCGAAATCTAATTTTATTTTTCCTGACTGAATCTTAATCTGGAAATTTATTTTAAGTGTGCTTCAGGGAATAACTCAATTGACATATTTAATTTAAAACAAATGAACTACACTGAGGAAATACTGTAATATGATCCCTTATAGGAAGCAGATCCCACCTCATAGGCTATTTTAGTCTGTTTTTTGCTAGCTGAATTGACTTCAGTCTTTTTGTTCACACTTTCTTAAAATGCAGCACTGAGGTGTTGTTCGTGTGCTTCAGTTGTCTTGCAGACCAGCCCTGGTGAGATACCTGGCTGTGCCATCCTGCTGACAGAGTATGACCTGCGGATTGACTTTGAGTCACCCTGCAGTCCTTGCTATCTGTGCTGCTCTGCAAGAAAAGAAAACTGTGCAAGTGCTTTTTCTGCTGCAGTTTACTCTCCTGTTTTGAGGGAGACAGGCTCTATATTTGGGAATAAGGAGTGTCAGTGTCTGCCAGAAAGAGCCTTATGCTATCCTGCCAGCCCAAAGTTATTGCCAAGGTTATTGTTGCTTGTCCTATTTTTCTTTATTTCACAGAGCTGAGCAGCTGTACAGGTCTACCAGCCACTTTTATTTTCTACTGAGAATATTATTTGCCCACTGAACAGCTTGCATGCATTTCTAGTACAGCTAACTGTGAAGACAGGAGAAGTTGACACAGAGAGATTCATCAAAAACTCACGTAAAACTTCTTGAGCCACAGCCTGACTACAGTGGTGACTTACAGCTGTCAGTTTTGGATGTGTGACTCCATTGCCGCTCTCTGCTTGTTTCTTTTCAAACGGAACCCCCTGTTTTTAACAGATAAATATGATCATTGCTTCAATGCAAATAATTCTTACCCTGTCATCAGTTGTTAAGACCGAGAATGTATTTTTCTAAAGTGATTTGTTTCCTTTCTCCCTGGCCAGGCTGAATCAAGCCCATGGACTGTACATTGTTCAAGGTGGCCTGATTCTTTGCATTTTCATGACTAAAGTGTCAGACTTCTGGGTGATATTGCACATGGACACTGTGTACAGACAATGGCTATTTATTTCAGTGAGGGAAGAATTTGATGTGTTTTGTGTACTATTCAAGACATGAAAGTTGATGTTGGTTTTGTGTGTGGGATTTAGTGATATAATTTAGGCTTCTTCCCAGTAAAGCCATGAAACTGATTTAGACTTGTAGTTTTTTCAAGGGAGAAAAGTGGCTTTAATCAGTCCAGTTGTCAAAATCTGGAGGGTCTCATTGGTCAGAAGCATGTGTTGCTTGTTGTCTGGAAACTTAAAGAACTCTCATAGTTATGGTCTCATAAATTTGGATGCTTTGTGTTCTGACATAGAGTAGTTTTTTCATTACCGAGGAAGTTGGTCTGATGTCACAAAATGGTTTTGCTTCATCACAGTAGTATATAGCAGGATAACTAAATCCTTAAATGACAAAGCTAAGTGAGCAGCCATAGCAAGGGGCAAAGCAAACCAAGTGAAACTTAAACAGAATTGTTTCTAATTAGCAGAACCCCACACTTTTCAGGAGATTAAAGAGCAAAGTGATTTAAAGATTCAGAGGGTTGGAAGACCTCCCCTCTGAAGACATGCTGTGAAAGCTGGAGTTGGTCAGCCTGGAGAAGAGAAAGCTCTGGGGAGACCTTGTTGTGGTCTTCCAGTACTTAAAGGGGACTTAGAATGGAGGAGAGCAACTTTTTACATGGGTAGATAGTAATGGAAAAAGGCAGAATGGTTTTTACACTGAAACAGGAGAAATTTAGATGAGATGTTGGGAAGAAATTCTTTACCCAGAGAGTAGTGAGGCACTGGAACAGGTTGCCCAGACAAGATGTGGATGTCCCATTCCTCAAAGTATTCAAGGCCAGGTTGGATGGAGTCCTGAGCAACCTGATCTAGTGGCTGGCATCCCTGCCCTTGGCACAGGGATTGCAACCAGACGGTCTTTAAGGTCCCTTCCAAATCAAGCCTTTCTATGATTATATGAATATCAAATACCCAAATAACAAACACTATACTTGCCTGATGAACCATCAGTATGGCATCAGCTAATCCCCAAAGTATGGCCCACTCACCAAATAACCAGTGGGAGTATGCTGTCATGATTTTGACCTGTATTTGTGTTGTGTCATCTGAAAAGGTATGCATATATTAAGTGTTTATCCAGGAAATTTGCAATAGTAATAGTTGACAAAAATGTGCGGTTACTATGATCTTTGTTCCAGGATCACAACAGTAGCAGTCTACACTAATTGCCATGTACATGAAATAGTACTATAATATAATAAATTGTGTATTACATCTTTGAATTGTTCATAACAGCATCCAAGCTAGAGAGCAGCCTCCTAGCTGAGAGGTGTGTCTGCTGTGCAGGGGTCAGTTATGCCCTCTGATTGTGGGTGCGTGCTGTGACGTTTCTCAGCGTAGGGGAAGAGCATCCTGCCAGTGGGATGTCTGGCTACGAACTGACAAGAAGCTACTTTGGCAGTCAGGAAGGTCAGAGTAATGGAAATATCTGCCTACATTTGTTTTCTCAAAATGCAGAGAAAAGGTCAGATTTAATCTGCTCTGCTTATACTAGAAAAATACGTGCTAATTATCTTACATATGTGTAGTTGTACTGACAAGAAACTGTGCCAGTACAGTCGGCAATGGCAATACCTGCTAATTGTTGTGTGCCAGTGTAAATGCTTCAGCGGGGATGGGGAGCACCCGGATTGATGCAAATGCAACATTAGAAATTACTCCACTTCTTTACAGCTGCTTTCTTCCCATGCCTCCAGGCATCTAGCTGTGTTTTTATCAGATCCTGACGGGTTTCCTGCTCCCACATTGCCCCTTCACATTTCTGCTTTTTCATGCAGCTGTTTTGCACCAAACTGAGAGGCAGCAGTGGGCAGGTCTCAAGGCAGAGAAGTCTGGGTGTTGCCAGCAGTGCTTGAGCACACCTGCACTTGTTTGTGGGTGTGTTGGCAGAAGGGAAAGGTAATGAAAAGTAGATGCTATCGGTTTTACAAAAGGTGTTCTATTTTGATTTGTAACTGTTGGTCATTGCCTAAGCTGGTAATAATATGCATAGCTATGTTAAGTCCTGCTAGGCTCCTCCTCAAAATGTCCTTCTTTTCAAACCAGTAAGGTCAGCCAGATCTTCCACTTACTCCTGGTGGCTTCCTGACAGTATTAGTCAGCATATGAAGTGCCATGTTTTATTCTCATCATGGATTCCTATTTCTACCTTGACAGTTTCGGGGCTTGTTTGTTTGTGGTGGTGGTGTTGTTTTGGTTTTAGTTAGTTTGTTTTTTCTTTGTTTTGTTTTTAAGAAGTCATTCTTTCACTATTTCATTCACTGACTACTATCTCTGGTAGCTGTTGACTGTTTTATAAACACTTGAGAGAGTAAGGCCAGCTCACACAGAAGGTGAACCTTTTTGTGAGCCATTATTGCTGCAGCAGAGTGTCCTAGAGGGGACGAGGGCTACAACTTGGAGGTGATCTGAACACATAATTTTTTTCCTGTTATGCTCTTTGCAATTGATTTTAATTATTTATCAGATACTTAAAAAGAAATGCATTCTCTCTGACTAGTTCCTCATCATTCACAGCACTAGGTCACAGAACATTTCCCTACCCCCATTATTTACCATACAAAATGATTGTTTTATTTTTAAAAAGTAAAAGAAAGAGTGGGGAAAAGGGTAAAACTCTCACAATCATTAGCCAGTTGGCATAAAGGAAAACCAAATATAGCTGGTAGCATAAAACCATTCATTTCCTTTTCAGCTCAGCTTGTTTTCTACGTTTGGTCTTACCAAACTTACATCATTGTCTAGTGTTTAAATTACTGAAGTTTATGTTTCCTGTCTTTTAAAATTGTTAATCCCATAAAATATAATAGTTTATTTAACAGCAGGGCCTAAAACCCTGAGTCCTGTTTAGTCTCATCTTGTATAGAGGCAAACATAGAAATGTGCTCCTTCCCAAGGGATTCATGGTCTAAGTGTGTGACAAGGCAAAAACTGGGAGGCAGATGGTCATGTACATGTGAAAGAAGCAATCAGCAGAGAAACTATATTTGAGTCAGTAATTGTGTTAGGCTAGGCCTGAGTGGGAATCTGTGTCTGGCAACACAAGTGGAGCCTCAAACTAGTTATATCCAATTTTTATGGAACAAGAGGGACTGTATCTGAAATGTCATTTCTCTTAAGAGGTTAAAGTGTCTCTGTGTGATCTTGTGCAACTGTGCACTTTGAAGGATGGATTCTTGGGTTCCAGCCCTTCATCTGAAAATCCTTGGTAGTGTCCGATGTCTTTTAAAAACACTTAACATAGAAACAGCTCTAGAACTTGGTCTTGAGGTAGTGCTGCCATGAGTCTACAATTCAGAAGGTTCTCTTGCTTATGCTTTGCTCCTTTCCCAGTGGCAGGCTTGAGCAGACTGCTTCAAGGCTGAAGAATGCCATCAAGGACATGATTTTGATAGCTGTGACATGTGGCTTAGAGACTGAGGGTCAAACTGAACTGGGGACCCTAATTTATGATGGAATTCTCTAACTCTTTGAATACTGTGTAAAATAATCACTGCCTCCTCTGTGGTTTTGACTGGGAGTTGGTGTGGGTGCTGTCTTCTGGTCTAGAAGTCACTTTTTCTTAGACTTCCATTTACAGAATCAGCTGATGAGTGTAAGCCGGCTTAAATACAGAAGTATTTTCTAGATGTGGATTGTTTCTTAGCTGAATATAACTGTATATATATATAAAGGCTATTTGTTTTAGCTTCCTGGAATAATTCCATTTTATTGTATCAGTTTTACATGCTTTATTTATGAGTTTTACATGCTTTTTAACATGTTTTTGGATGCTGGTATCAATGAGAAATCCGACTTGGGACATTAGAAAAATGAAAAATGTCAGACAGTGAGCATGAAGGCTACAGCATACTGCTGTAGGATTTAGTGAGAAAAACTTGACAAGCCAGAATGCTTCCTAAGAATATTTTGAGTTCATTTGTTCTATTCAGCCTGGAGAAGAGGAGACTGAGGAGAGACCTTATTGCAGTCTACAACTTCCTCATGAGGGGAAGAAGAGGGGCAGACACTGATCTTTCCTCTGTGGTGACCAGTGACAGAACCCGAGGAAATGGTCTGAAGTTGTGTCAGGAGTGGTTTAGGTTGGATATTAGGAAAAGGTTCTTCCCCCAGAGGGTGGTTGGGCACTGGAACAGTCTCCCCAGGGAAGTGGTCACAGCACCAAGCCTGACAGAATTCAAGAAGTGTTTGGACAATGCTCTCAGGCACAGGGTGTGACTCCTGGGGATGGTTCTGTGCAGGGCCAGGAGTTGGACTCAATGATCCTTGTGGGCCCCTTCCAACTCAGCTTATTCTGTGATTGTGCCATCTACATTGTCACACAGGGCCACTCGCTTGCAGCATAGCAGCACTCTGTACACTATGAAATCAAGCTCTTTGTTCGTCCATCTGCTGGAAGCTGTTGCCTCTTGTATTTGCCTGTGAGTGCAAAAATAATTCATTGGCTTTCTGCAGAAATTTGGGGCTAAACATAGCAGAACCTTTAAAATATGCTGTTGAAAGACTTTGAATCTTTAGGTGATTTTGGTGAACAGAGGAAGATGGAAAAAGAGAGAGAGATGGAGATCTCATATATTTTAGATATTGTGAAATTCTTGTAAGTTAAAATAAGAAAATACAATTTAGGAAATCAGCAATTAATTCTAAGCAGCTTAACTCCTGTAATTCTGTCATTCTAACTTATTGAAAACTCGTGGATGCGCGTCAGTTCTATGGAAAGGC
This sequence comes from Corvus hawaiiensis, assembly GCF_020740725.1. NCBI lineage: Eukaryota > Metazoa > Chordata > Aves > Passeriformes > Corvidae > Corvus > Corvus hawaiiensis. The sequence goes on along the minus strand of NC_063217.1, from coordinate 23,341,030 downwards.
TGAGTGCTTCTTTGATTGTTTGATTGTTTGTTTGTTTGTTTGTTTGTTTTTACCCTGTCGAGTCTTTGGAAGTGGGCATGAAGAGACACTGCAGAAGTTTAGCAGGCCTTTATCCTTTAAGTATGCCATACATTTTTACTTCAGGGAGCAATATTCTGAAAATAGACTGGGATGTCTATGGAGATTGCTTCAAATATAGGTATTGGAGTGTTTTGTGTATATGCCTTTGGGCAGGATTTAGGCCAGGCAGGATATGTGATCTCAGCTCTGGTATTCAACTGTAGCTTAGTGTGCTCAAAAATCATCTTGCCCTGAATATTTCAGATGCTTCTGATTTGTTTATATCATACGAAATATTGCTTGTGGCAGGTATTGTGGTGGTATTATTGTACTGCTCAGAACATCAGCCTCTCTTAATACCAAGAAAATTGGATAAAGCCATAAGCAGTTAGAATGAGTCAATGATTCTCTTTTGTAAATACAAAAGTAAAAAAACCCAACCCAGAAAAAACCATCCCCTTGCCCACCACATAAAAGAAACCAACACCAAAAAACCCCCAAAACAAAAACAACAAAAAACCCCCCAAAAATCCAACACATTGACCAAAGAGATTTCTTAAAATTGTCAGGATATTGTGCTTTTGTGTTTGACCATTTAATGGCATAACCTGCAGCTTTTTGTAAGGAAACTGTTAGAAGTCAGTGTGCTCTCCCTCTCAAACCAAATTAATCCTTATGTTTTCCAATTAATTGTCTTTTTCCAAATCCCCCCTTTCCCCTGCTTGCCTTCCATTCTTCTTGTTCTTCCCATAGCAAATGCCTGCATTTTCACATTTTCTCTTGCCATTTTTTGCCTGTGTTGACTGTCTTAGATTGATTCAATTTTGTATTCCTGTATTTCTTCTGTACAGTATCTTTTTCTAAACTTCAGAGTGGAAACTGGCAAGCTTTTGTTAGCTACATCAGGAATCATGTGTTGGGAAGAAGCACAGTTCTCTTCTGTCACTAGTGCTTGTAGCAGCTGAGTGTCGACACTAGAAAATATTGTGGAGTACTGTAGAGGGAGATGGTTTATGCTGTGGAATGCTGAAGTTACAACAGTGAATGGCCAGTAAGTTTTAAACCTACACAAGGAGAAAAAAAAGTAATCCTACCTTTCCGATTGTACTCCATCGACTTCTTGAAAGATTTGTTTTAAATGTCTTGGTCCTGCAATAGTAAAACGCTTTGCAAGTGGTTTCTTCATGTGCACACATAAGTAAGAAGGATACTCTGAGGCATCAACTGTCTACTGTAAACAGTGGGGAAATAGAGTAACCTCCTTTTGGTACCATTGTGAATTTTAAATTTAGACAGTGATCAAATAAATCACTTGAGTAGTATGCTCATCCCCTTGAGCTGAACTGGAATGCTAACCTGCTTAAAGTGAGCATAAGCTTTGCTACAGTGGATTAGGACTCATGTGAAGTGTTTAAACAACAACATTAAAATTAGAAGACTCTCAAATATGCAGTATTATGGGATTATTTTTTCTTTGTATTTTCTTTTTCTTTTTTCCTTTTCTTTCTGGGAGCCAGGATATTTTAGTATCAGTTAAAACTTTACTGTGTGCTTGTCAGAACTTCACCCTTCAGATTGTCACAAACTTTGAAACTTAAGAAATGCCTGACATTGCAATAATACTCTAGATATTGGTAAAGCTGTTGTTCTTTCAGACATGTGCTCTAACTAAATGGAAAGCTCAGCAAAATGTTTTTTAATAAGACTTTCTAAAGAGACAAATTAATGAGATAGTTATAGAATTAGTGTATAACAATAATGCAATGCAGATGTTTTTTCTCCTTTAAAAATACAAATATTTTCAGTATTTCTTGTAGTGAGCAAAATGTGAGCCCATGTGAATTTGTGTATGCATGCAATAATGCATTAATCACCAAGTCAAGCTCATTTCTGTGAAATGGGCAATGTATTTTGCTGTGGGTTTTAGAAATTGGGCCATGTCCTTTCTTTCATTTTCAGCATCTCTCTGCTTGAGTGATAACTTGAAAAATCTCGGTGTAGCTTACATTAAAAACCACAAATCCACACAGAGTTTTGCTTGCACCATTCCTGAAACCTGCAAGGCTTTTCTTGTAAGAGAGTGAAGTTTTTATTAGCCTTGAGATCCCTTTCAGCAGAGCACTCCTAGGGTCTAAGCCAGGGTAGTTCATTCCTGAATTCAACATCCATAGGGAATGGGGCTGGGGCGGGACAGTACAAGGCAACAAGGGCAGTACAAGCAACATGGTCATCGCTGCTGTTGCTGCTCTTTTTGCTGCACTCTCTTTGCATACATATTCTTTGCAGTTATAATTTTCAGAATTTATGGGTAAACTCTGACAAGTTCTTACAAAATTTCACTATTTAGCTTCCAGTTTAATGGTTGCTGTTTGCCTACAAATTCAAGAGAGCAGCACTGCATAGTGTCTGATCCATAGGTGATATTTAGAAGACTTTCTATTAAAAGCCTCCTGAAATATGATTGAAAACTAAATGCAAATTTAAGTGGCCTGGATATCTGGTGTGACTCATTGCTAAGGAGAACCTGGGATTCATTCAGCCTCAATTCATTTGCCCTTAGAGCAAGTCACTTAAGTTGTCTTGTATGTCACCATTTCATGTCCTTCTAAGAGCTTAATGTTTGTGCTGCACTTAGAAGATTTATAGCCCTATTCAATCTTACTGTACTGTTGCAAAGGGTTAAGAATGGTTTTGTGCATCTGTTAAAGGTGTGATCAATACTTTATGTGAAGTGAATAATAAAGCTTATGAAGAATGAGTCATGGTGTGCTCCCGGTTTTATGCAACCTTTTGCTGGGGTCATTTTATGTCCTTTTTTGCATTAATTCTATTTTTTAACAATATAGCTACGATTATTAATTCCTAAGAAGATTCCTCCTTTTAATTTTTGTTCTGATCTCTAGTAATCTTACTTGCAGTGTAATTCTGTTTTGATGTCCTTATTTATTTTGTGTAAGCCATGGCCTAAACATTTGTGCATACAGTGAAAGTAAAATGAAAAATAAAATCCATGGTCCAGTTATGAAAGGATGGAGATTTCATTTAACAAATTCAAAAGAGGTAACTTTTAAAACTAAACTTTCAAGTGCATTCTTAAATGCTGTACTTTCCTTTTGTCTGTTTAACAAATTCTGGAGTAGGAGGTTAGCTATAGGGTTTTCCTTTAATTTATTATTGGGTTGTGTTTGTTTATTTTGAATCCTCTGGGAAATTCCTATAATTCTGTAGAAATTTAAAATGAAAATTCCAAAAAGGAGAGTTGCTGGGAGTCACAGCTGTTGGTAAGTTGTCAGCTGACTCCTTATATCACGTCCAATGATAACTGGTTTTATTGTCCGCTTCTGTCTGATGTGTGTAATTGGCTTTTGACCCAAAAGTAGACTGTGCCTTTTCTTTCTTTGAGGAAAAGGGGAGCAAATAAATTAGTGAAACTCTTTGCCTATAATGTTAAAATGAGTGCTAAAAACTCAGTCTCAAGTGAGGTATATTTAACAGAAAAGTAAGTGTAGAAACTGGCCGATAGAAAATTTTCTCATTGTCAGATAGGATTAGGCATAAACCATTCTATATTTGTTCTTAAACTTGAGTTAAAAGTATCCTTTTTTTCACTGTATTTCAACCTTTTTCCTCTTCTGCTTGGTGGTGATAATTTGGAGCATGGCGATTAGTCCTACAAATTGCATACAGACATTTTAATTAAATACTCTTTTTACCATCATCTTTGCTTAGCAACATCCTTTTTGAGATATTCTGGGAAACGTAATACTTGTCTGGTGTGTAAAACAGTGTTCATAAATCAAGGTACGTTGCCATATCCTGCTTGCTTCTTGCTTAGGTTGTTTAATAGTTTTTGTATTACTCTCTGAGACAGAAACATGAAGCCTTATACATCTAGTCACTCCAGCTTACTGCACAACACAATTACCAGTGAGACTCAATCTTTGGAATATGGCTTACCATGGTGGTGTAGATTCTTGAAGTGAATAGTATCTACATGGTTGTCATGGATGCAAGCAGCAAGTAGTTTTCACATTCCAAAATAACCTGGAATTTAAACAAAATCATCAGGCTCTCAGAAGGTCATATTAGCATTTTCCATCTCATTTAGTTGCTGAAAACATGCTATCTTGAAGTCATAAAACCAAAATCAAAATGAAATACTCTAAACTTGCTTTGGCACAGACCATACATAAGCTTCAGAACTTTTTTGACACAGAGAAGTTATTTCCCTAGTTACTTTCTTGTGCTGCTCTTGAATGTCTTTCTAGGCTTTTGGTTTTAAAAGCTGTGTTTGTCCTCCACTGGAAGTGTGCATGGGGTGCTGTGTTCTCTGAGCAGGCTGGACAGTTGTCACTCTGATCCACCTATGGTCCTGCTCCATTAGGAGCTCCCACCCTGAAACTTTCAAATACCACACACAGCCTGTCTTTGTATAATGTGTGAAGTTGATGAGCACTTTTCGTAAGAAAAGTATCCCTCACCCTAAGGATCAAAGAGAAATAACATATTTTACTCAACAGAGGGTTTAACTCCTTCTTTCTGGAAATCATAGCTTGGTCTTCCATGCTGAGCTGAAGATCAGTTGGTTGTAGGCACTACTTGTTTTCCTTTGTTGGTAAAAAGTGTTAGAATTCTATGCTGCCCCCAAGAGTTTCAGCAAATGTTTAGCTATCAATAGTGGTTTTAATTGCCCATTTAATTTAAATGCCCTGAGGTTTGCATTCCCCTCATAGTTTCCTTCTCTATCAGCCTTGGCCCTTGTGCTTTTGTGGTACCATTCAAATATTTTCTATGCTGCAAAGTCTGTTCAACAGCTTTTTTGGGGGTCTTTTTGATGAGTTCAATTCTTCATTGCAATTTAAGTTTCAGTGGAACAAAACTCTGATTTCCTTGCATTCTTTGTGATTGTGCCCATGTGTTTCACTATAATTGTTTACATATGGTTGTATTAATGTGCTCTCACTGCATTTTGATGGTAAAACTTCGATTAACCTTGCTAGGTGTGGATTCAAAGCCTTTAAGATTCTGTTCTAAGTTCAGGAAAGGGAGCAGTTTTGTGAAATCAGAGCTGAATTTGAAAATCCTGAATTGTTTCTGGGAATGCTTGGAGTGAAGAAATAATTTTCCGGCTGTCAAACTGCACACTTCTTTCTTAGACTCTATAGGAATGAGAAAAAGAAAATGTAGGTAACTGTAGTTGTCTTGGGTCTTGGTTTAGTGAGGGAATTGAGGAGGAAGAGAAATGAATAGTCAGTTTTCTGTACAAAAAGTACATAGGAATTACAGTCATGTTGAGCTTAGTTATTCTATCAAACTTTCTTGAATTTAAGAATTTTTTTGTATATCAGTATGTCAGCTCTTGAATTCTGTTATCACATTACTCCTTATAAATATCAAACTTGTCACCAACAACATGAAGAACGTAAGCAGGTAAGATGCTATGCAACAGGTAATATTTAATGAACATTGTTTAACAATTCTTTGAAATCTGACCAATCTCCCTGATTTGTGAAGCTCCTCATCTGTAACTAAAAGGCACAAGTTGTTTCCTGAGTGTATTACCGCAGGCCTGGTTCCTACGGTATATCGCCGTGTCCCGCAGCCATAGGGAGGAGGAGGAGGAGAAGATCCAGCAGGCAGGAATTGTGCAGCAAGATTTATTTATTTATTTATTTAACAAACCTTTTATGGACTTTTTTCTTCATAGTCTAATTGGACAAAGGACCAGCCACCCCTTGGGGGTGACTGGCCAAAATCCTAAAACATCCATTATCAAAATATTTTCTACTATACCATGAACAAGACTTTCCAAGGTTGCAGGTGGGTTGGTTGTTTACATTCCCTGCTACCTCTTCTGTGAGAGAGAAAAATCTCTCACGGACTTAGAAAATAACAAGATCCTCACTAACAGCATTTTTGTACCTACACTGAGTGGTAAAGACAAGCTGACAAAAGGAGAGATTTTGATTCACAGCTGAAAATAGGCTGTTTGAAAGAGCTCTGTGGTCTTGCCAGTTGTAGAAGAGTTTTCTGGAGTTACTATCTTTCTATTAGCTAAGGATAGTGTTGTCTCATATGCCCATTCATGTCTAGATAGAGGTTCTTAGTCATAGTCATCTATTAGTGAGGCCACTTTGGGTCACTGGCAGAAAGACTTTTATGTTCTGTTTGCTCCACCACTTTTATAGACCATGCTGGATACTTTTTATTTCTTCCTGGTAACTAGTGATCATGAGCTGTTTTAGATGGTAGTATCCTTGCTCCTGGCAGGCTTTCTGCTGCCTGGCCTGTGAATCACAACAAAATAAATTTGCCTTATGTTTTACAAAGTGTGGTACAGAATGATAAAATAATTGATTGAAAGAGAGATTCAGAGTTCTTCTGGCCCAGCCTTTCTCTCTGTCAATATAGGTCGATATAGATCTACAGCATAGTATGAAACATGTAACACCCAGGTTTAGCTCATTAATGCATGGAAAGCTTTGATCTTTATTGGCCAGGTCTGCAGGAGCATATGGCTCGGCGGGGCAGGTAAAGCAATGTCAATATAATCTGTCTATGTTTATATAGTTCTTTAGCATTAAAAATCTCACAGGAGCCAAGGGTGAAAGTTCAGTACCCAAAATTTTCCACTTCCATCACAGTTTCCTGTTCCTAGCTTGTGTGTTAAATGTCTTCTGATTGCTTGCCTCCAGCTTTCAGCCCCAATTGCTAGCAATCTGTCTCCTGTTTAAAGAACCTAGAAGAAGAAATAAACACACTGGTGTATTGCTCTATGTTTATATTTGCATATATCATTATGTGCTTTGGCAATACAGAGATATTGATATTCCCTGTAGAAGGAAGTGTTTGTGGCAATTTCCCTAGGTCTGTTAATAGAGAAATTTTTTTTGTTGCTGTAGATTACACTGTTCTGCAGGTTCTCATTTTAGAGTTTTTGTTTATAGGACAAGTAAAATAATTACTGGATAAGAAATGTTTTAAGATTGGGACCTCTTACAGCTTTATCCTACAAGTTGCTTGGGCAGGCACAGGGATGTTGAGGTACACAATTTCAGTACACACTGTTCAGCCAGCACTGAGAAACCATGGCAGGCAGTTCTCTGCATGGAACAGGTCTTTTTCTTCCTTTGTAGAAATTCAGGATATGTAGCCTTTTGTATGATCACAATCTGAGAAATCAACCTATCCAGATGCTTCAAAATTAATTAAGGACGGGGAGTGAGCAAAACCAGCTCCTGGTTCCTGCAGCTGTCAGTGCCCATAAATCATCTGTGTTTTTGCTTTTGAAGCAGGACAAGAGCATGAATTTAATTAATGGGTTTGACTTGCTCTGGAAACACACGGTAGAGAAATCGCCCCACCCACACCTTTCACAAACGCTGTAAACATACAGATGTTATTGTGTATTCACTCATGAATGCTTTCCAGCATCATTGTGCTAGATACAGTTGAATGCCTTAGGCAGGTGGCAATCCAATGACTGCAACAAATCCTTGTTCTTTGGACACCCAGATCAGAGGAGTAGCAGGTTAGCTCCTGTTTTCTTGGTTCCAGCCAGCTTCTGCTTAACAAATGCATTAGTAATGACTGCTACAGAAAACTCTAGGGGAAAACAAAAAGAGTGGATTTGTCTGTTTTCCATGATTGCAAATTTGATTATAATATGAAAAAAACCCAAGTAGATTTGTTTTGCCACTCTGGTAAAAAAAAGGGAACATCTAGGTTTTTTTAAAAAATTGTCTCTGCAATGGATCACCAGAAATGTCTCTGCATTGTTTGATTTTTTGTTGTATTTTTAGTTCTACCTTGTTAAGTGCAAAGAGACACAGAAACTGTCAAGCTGGATCAGACCCTAGTTCAGTGCTGTAGTCAGCATCAGGTAACTCAGAAGAAATTGTGCAAACACCCCTGGTATTATGGGGAGGTGGAATTAGCTAAAATCCTAAGGCATCACTATGATGCTCATATCCTGACAAGATCCTGACAAGATCCATGATCATGTTTTTTAAAAATTCATGCCAAAAATATTCATGACAAATTTAAGCTAAAAAATGCTTCTTCTTTTCTACTTTTAAATATTTAAACACACTTATAGCTGTACTGGCCAGATGCTGTCACCAGTAATTCTGGGAAATATTCACAAAGAATGCCAGGGACTGAGCGACTGCTCTTTGTGTTTGTTATAAGAGGACATCTTTCCATCTAACTGTAGAATAAATATTTTGCCTTTCTCTTCTATGTATAGCATTGTCAATTGAAAACTTTGATAATTTAAAAAATTATTATTGCAGCTATATCTGACTGCATTTTATAACGTAAAAAAAAATTATCATCCTGATTTCATCGTATACAACTTTGTGTAAAGGCCATTTTGCACACTCTGGGGTCTTATGTAGGGGTGATTGGAAAAGTAAATCATCATCCCATCTGCATTACTGGATAAGACTATTTTCAGTATAGGGAATATAGAAGAATATGCATTTCTTCTACTCCTTTTTACCTGGGTTTGCAGCATGTATTAATATGAACTGAAATTTACTGCTCTTTAGCCATCATTGCTGCATGTTCTACTGTGTCTTCTTCATGGCACTGGGTCTTTCTTCAAAGGGAAGAAACTTGTTTAGTCCTTAAGCTTGGTAAAAGTTAGACGGTGAATCACTTGTATTTGAGTGTTAAACTTGGCTCTGTATTGTGTTATTACTTGATTGCTGAAGCATCTGACAAATTAAAGGCAAGGCCTTATCCACAATCGTACCCTGAGTTTATCTGTTCACAGAATCATGGAATATTCTGGGTTGAAAGGGATCCACAAGGTTCATTAAGTCCAACTTTTAAGTGAATGTCCCATACAGGGATTGAAACCAGAACCCTGGCAGCATTAGCACCATGCTCTGTCCAACTGAACCAATCTCACCTGTCTCGACATTGTGCCGGGAGCTTCATGGGGATGCGCTGGGGAAAGGCTTGTTTTCAGCCTTTGTGCTGTAGGGCAAAACACAGAGGATCAGTGCCTGACTGGAATGCTGTGGTGTCACCAAGCAGTAAGAGGTGACTTCCAGCTGGGCAGAGCCAAGGACGTGCTGTAAGCCTGACCTCATGTTTCCCTGATGCTTTCCTCTCTGTAGACCTGCTGTGAATCTTCTCTTGGCTTGCCCTTACTGGGGAGCTTGTGTTGTCACGTATTTACTGGTGGAGGGGGAGGTGTGTGTGCTGTAGACGTTTCTTTCCGCTACCTTTTTCATTGAAACTGTCTAATGTGGCATGTACTACCTGACCCAAATATATCCATATGATCAGCTAGTCTTGCCAGCTTTTATCTGGGTTGCAAGTATCTTGCTTAGGGCCTGTTTCTTAAACACTATTTCCAGGCACCCAGGCATCTCCCAGTCTCTGACTATTTTCAGGCAATGGTGACAAAGCAATGTCTAATTTAGCTACAAAAACTAGTAAGGTTTCTGAAGAGTATAATTCACTGTCATAAGCACTTCTGTTGGCAAAGAGCCATGGGGAGCCACCTCTAGAAATAGGGTCTCCCTCTCATGTTTTTGAGGATGTGGAAATGGATGACATGAAATCATGGGCTATAATTTAGACAGTGAGAGGTTTGCAGATTGATTCTGTAAGTAGAAAAATCCCCTGAGGAAACATTATGTCTATAATCCTGTCAGTCAGAAGGTTAGAGTTAGTCAAAAACTAACGTACACAAATGGCTTAATAGTAAACATTGTGCTAATAGAGGTAAGAAATTTAGCTGAAGTATTTTGCTGAAGGCTATGAAAATTGGATACCTTTGAAAAATGCTATTTCTTTTCCAGAAGATATAGTAGAAAATTGTTCTGAGCTATAATTAGTTGAACATGATGCTTCTACTGCAACATTAGGAATATTTGTAATTAAGTAAATTTGCGGTTGAAAGAATCCCAATGTGCTTAGCATTCAGTTATATATTTGGATAACATATGTAGCCCTTAGGGCTCAGATTTCAGAGTGGGACTTGGTCATTATAGTTCATAATTGTGTGAATATTACACTGACACAATTAAAGAATGAGCCAGTGTGAGACAGAGGTGCTTCAGATGATATTTTGAATCCTCAGTGCTAGGAAACACAGAATTGGGAGCAGTTTTTCCTCTTCACTTTTTTTATATGCATATATATATATGTATATAATCCTACTCACTGTAGTTAGATTGTGGAAAGTCCTACACAACCAAATTTAGTCTTCAATAATGTACATTATTAAGCAGTGACTGCTGCTTCTTCCTTCTGCTTTTGGTAGGCTGCATCCTCCTTTTGAGAATATGTTTTTCTTGAGAGAGTGGAACCAGTTTTTGTCTTGCTTCAGAAGTACGATCCTGATACCGTTTCACTGACAAGGAGTGGAACAAATGGATGGGCCCTTGTTCTGTAGTTGACATACATTTAGGTAGCTCGTCTTACATCAGTAATCAGTGTAATCAAGCCTTGCTAAAAATGACACATATGTTTGGTTTACTATTTGTTATGAAATACTTGCACCCACAGTGTGAACACTCCTGTCACATCTAGGGGATGGGCCTTGCAATCCAGGGGAAGTTGGCTGACAGCTTTCTGGGTTCTGCATCGGAGAAGCAGGAGCACTTAGTCCTGGAGAGCCAGGACTGGAGCAGGTGTCAGTGAGGTGAAGTGCTAATATGAGGCTTATCAATGCTTACTGCTTTCCTGAAGTTCCCCAACTTGTGTGTGGAAAGTGTAAAGCTGTACCCAAAGGCCAGAAAACCCCATTGCCATAGTAGTAGATAGCTCTACCCTTTTCTCCTTCTGCTTTCTGTGAATGCAGAGACCAGACTGTGGTGGGGCACCTCCTCTGGGGAGTTTTTTGTTAAAATTTAGTGTTCACATAAGGGCCTAAAAGGCACATAAAATCCTGCTGAAGCTGGCTTTTCCTCATCCATTTGAAAGTTCTAGCTGTAACATTGGCATTATTTTCAACCTCCAGACAAATAAAAGCTCAGGAGGAGGCATCAGCAGTGAGTCCTCTAAGCAAAGCAGGAGTAGCAAAGATGATTTTGAAAGTAATTTCAGCAAAGAAGGCAGTAATGAAGATTTTCAAAATCAAAACGGTTTCCTAATGTGGTCTCTAATGCCTTTTCAAAGTGGGTAGCAAAGGTGTTTTTCAGACAAGCTACTGCAATTCAATTAGACCTACCTAATTTTTATTTCTTTTTCTGCTACAGATTTCCACACTGATACAATTCTGCTTTCTTAAGATCATGCTATGGCTTGGATGGGATTTGGGTACAGCACTGTTAATTGACAGAGTTTAAATAACAGAAATGTTCCCTAAAGCTTGCCTTGTCTGTATGCTCATTTGAGCTAAAAAAACGTAAAAAGAACTTTTTTGATTTGGGCAGATGAACGTTTATAGAAGGAAAGTAAGCATTGTTGCAGCCCAGGGCCAATGCTGCTGAGTATGACTTATGCAATATATATATATATGTAGTTTTTCAATTAGGTAGAGGTTATAGGCCCACTCTTCTATATTTATATCATTCTCTTTGTGCTGACTACTCACAGTGACACACTAAGTGGCACAAATTCTCACTAAACACCTATAAACTCAGTCGTGTGCTTCACATCCCACAGTTAGCAGAATTGGTTATGCATTTTAAGCAGCTTTATCTAGAAATAGAAATTCTTACTGGGCTTTCTTCAGCAGCTTCTATTTTCTTTATTTAACCTAATTAAATGCTGATTTAAAATGCATTGATGACACCAACATTTGAATAAGATTATGGAGTGATGGTTCTAGGTTCCAAGCCTTTGAAATAAATAAAAGTTCTTTTCAAAGCATGAAATGACTTTTTCTTGCAACCCATTCCTTCATTTAAAATCGCTAATCCTATAAGACTGACAATCCAAGCAATTATTTAAGCCTGAAGCATACTTTGGCCATAGAAATGGCACTGCTGTGAAACAAAAATAAACTAATAAATAATCCAGTTTTAAATCAGCACTTCATTCTTATGTACAGAATTGCTTCAGTTTAACTGTGCCAGTGCAACACCCTTTTTTTAGAGCTGTGTGTAGTATATATTGGTCTTTCCACGAGGTGCTTTGGCAATGGTTTTGCAGCTGAAGCAATGCTGCTGTGGCATTTAATACAGGCTGGATTGTCACATTTTGAGTGCCAAGAGACCCCTGTCGTGTGCTGGTGTAAGACTGCCTTCCTTGGTAGGCGTTGGTATTTACTTGCAAAATGCATATACAGGATTGAAACCAAAGGGATAGTTTTAAATGGTGAGAGACATTCTCCCTGTTTGCAGTCTTTTATCACTTCATGTGTAAAGAAGGTCTGAAATTCAGGTATTTATTTCTCTGTTGTAGTTTTAATTTACTAAATGGTGTGATTTGTATGTATTCCAGGGATTTTTAGCAGACAACACAATGCAAAGGTTATTATTACTCAGTATTTCTTTTGATTTTACATTCACAAATGCTATATATCACACCTTGAATGAGCTTTATTGAAATTTTGAAGTTGCTGAGGATGGATAAGTCTAGCAAACACTTCCTTTTTCTGCAATGCACTCAGAGATGACTGATACCAGTTCTTCAGTCCCGTGATTTCATTCTTTAAATAGATGGTTCCTCAGCTTTGACAAAACCTATTATTTTAATGTTAAAATCAGTTAAAATCCTGGAGCTTTAATATGCATCCCAAAGCAAATAAGGATGCAGTGCTTTTCTTTTACAAATCACATTTAACTGAGGCCCTAAGTGATTTATGGGAACTAAGAATAAATATTACCTCCAATACGGACTTTTTTCTTTCCTCTTAGCTGTTTAAACTCTTTCTCAGGTTCTGCTTCCAGGGATGCTTGTGTGGACCAGGGACAGGAGCCTGTAAGAGCCTGTGCTGTCCCTTGCACTGCAGTGTTCTAGGTCTTTTGTTGTGGTGATTTACCATATACACTTCCCAGATTTTGATATCTAGAGGCATTCCTATTTATTGTATATATTTTTTCAAATGGCGTGTGTTAATAAGGATGACTGGGGAAAGGTAAATCTGATTTACGGAAGCCACAAAGATGTAGCTTTGTTCTGGTTGAGAAAACATAATTTTCTTGTGGTTTCTTTTAAAAATTCTTTTTGAAAAGACCATTTCCCCTTTATAGCATGATCCTTGTGATGGTCTTTAACTATTTGAGAGAGCCTTGAGGTTCTTGGCCCCTGGAAAAAATATCAGGGCTTAGTTTTTGTGCTCCTTCCCAGTTTGATATCCAACTGGGCTGCTTGTCCCAGTTTGGATCACAGTTCTGGAAAGATGAGATGGTGAAGTGACAGGAAAGTGGTTGAGTTACTAATGGAGACACAGACAGATGCTAGATTCTCTCAGATGCTGCCTTGTTCATGTCAGAAAGACATTGGAATTCATTTCAGCTGGGATGGACAGGCAAATCTGCATAAAAATTTAGTCAGTGCTCTCCTAACCCTTCTGCTATCTGATCATCTCATTGTGATGAGGTAAGGAAGGGGTCTGAAGGAATAAGATATTTTTGTCCTTTACAGGAAAGAAAGCCTTTTCACACTGTGCTATCTGGCATATTACCTCCTGAAATCCTTTAATTGTATCAAGCTGTATGTTTTTATTTCCTCTGTAGCAAAATGTTCTTGCAAAAGTGACTTATGAGTGACTTGCTGTGTAGTTTCCTGTCACAATTAAATTTCTGTGATGCTGAATTGCTGCCAAGAGTCAGGCCTTTTCTCACCTATTCTTTATGCTGTATGTATTCAACAGGAAAAAGTGAATTTGAATATTCACAATGAACAAAAGTGCTGAAAAAACCACCAGTCTGCTGTGGCTAGAGTTTAACCCAAGTTCATAAGGTGAGAGCCCGTTATCAGAGACACCCACAGAAACCATTGCATTGCCCTAAGACAGCTGGAGCTGAGGGTGTCTCTAAGGTGTCCCCTTGGCTCTGAGTGCAGCACTGAAGTGGCCCCTGACAACAGGGAGGAGTGGTTTTCCCCAGAGGTGAGACAGAGAGACAACTCTCTGCTGATTTCCTCCTTTCTTCCTGTAACAAAGGTTGTGTTTGTTAGTCAGTTCCTTATTCAGGTGGTGTTTAATAGCCAAAAAACCAACATGGGAGTTGGCAAAACAAGCCTGTGGCTTAATATGTAATGCCTGTACTTGTGACATCGTGTTAAAACACCAGCACTGCTAAAGCCTGAACTGGGAGAGGAGGGTGAAAACTCTTCACTATTGTTGCCTCTGGAAAGGAACACTCTGCATGTGGTACTGTACAAAAGGAACAAAGCTTGGCTAGTTCAAGCTATATTGAAAGATTTGTTGATTTTTTTTTTTTCCATTTATTACTTTTTTGGAGAACAGAAAGTTTTTCAAATGTGAAAGAAGCGTGGAAACTGGGGAAATGATGTCTCCGTAGGCAAAACCTATGAAGAAGGAAACAGGTGGCAAACATCAATATGAGGGAAATTACCTGTGTGTTTTGGGTGGAGCAATGATTGGGGAGGACAGCTTTGTGATTAACAGGCCTGACTAACTCCCAGCAGTCTAGTTCCTGCTGGCACTGCCTGCCTGTGCTCTCTGTTGTTGTAGTAGCGGGTGCACCGCGGGAGTGGTCCATGAGACACAGCTCCGGTCCAGCTCCAGCTGCAGTCGAGAGCTACTCCATGGCAAAAAAATCCACAATTTCCTACCTACCTCGCTGGATATTAGTGTTTTTACACATAAGACTTTGCCTAGAAAAATCTGTTTAGTTGTATTAAGTCCTGTTACTGGGCTTGACAGCAGCAGGCTACTGGTAGATCCCTTCTGTCTGAGCCAGGCAGCTTGACAGCCACATTATCCAAAGCAGCTTAAAGTTCAGAAACCTGGTGTTTCCTTGACTTTGGAGAGTCCCTGCTGCTCTGGGTGAGCTCTGAGCCACCTCATGCCCAGTGCAGACACTGGAACCCACTGCTGCCAAAGCCACATGAGGCAGTGGTCACCACTGGTTGTATAATAACCTCCTGATGACACACATCAATTGGGACTTGAGGTACCTGCAATTATGTGCCTCCTAAACTCAAAGGGATTAAAACCCAGAGCATTTATTTCTCAGGGATAATGTATTCTTTAATAATAAGCAAGATGGGATTGGGTTGTGCCTCCTCATCCTCCCTAAAGTAAGGATGTGCCAGAAGTCTGGATCCAGTCTGGAACAGTCTAGGTAATCTATAAATGTTTAAATATGTTATGTGTTACTAGGTGTCTCTGTGACAGCCAAAGCAGTGAGGCCTTTATCACTTATGGTGCCTGTAGATGCTGCTGTAACAAAACAAGGAAATGCTGCAAATCCGAGACAGGGCACCTATAGCCTCCTTACATGAGGAAGTCCTGCAGGAAGGGAGGGGGGCAAAACCCTGAAGTGTAATGGGAGCTGGGTAATTCTACGCTATGAGTAACAAACACCTCGGAGTCTTCCAGGTGTCTCACCTGGGTGCTTCAAAAAGGCCATTCATGGAAAGCTTTGCGGTAACCAATTGCAATCTTGCTCCCATAAGCCTCCTGGAAAGCAAAAGTGCCTGGAAAAAGTAGGGTAGAGCTCAGGCTCTGTTTCAGGTAAGCCTTTCTTACCAGGCCTTTCAAGTAGGTTTATTGACATGAAGGCTGAATCATATTTGTGTTGTGTTTTGCTGGACTAAAAGATAGAGTATTTCTCAGAGAGAGAAAAGGGAATTGGCTCCATAAAGAGATTTTCTCAAATCAGGCATTTCTAGCCTTTATTTTCCACATAGGTGTGTTATTTTTCCCATGGGAGGAAAGTACCTAAAGATCTCTCTGTGTGGGAAGGTGGCATGGGAGGAGGGTGAAGCTAGTTCTGCAAACATGCTTATTTCAAATACCACCCTAGAGAGAAGCTGCAGATTTTTGGAGGCTGGGTTCCATGTGGTAGGTAGGAGGGGGTTTCTGTGCTATTGATTAATTTCAAATTGTGTGGGATTTTCCTGGCGTAAATGCATAGGGTCTTTGCCAATTTAAACTTAATTTTCCTTCTGTCAAAGGAGCTGCAAAAGCTGTGTGAAGAGGAAGTTTTGTGCATGAAGACTCCAGTATCTGCAGGCCTTGATGGAGTTAACCTTTCCATTTTGTTTGGGAGAAACATGACTTTTCCCAGGCAGTAGTGTATTTAATCATGTAGTTTCTTTTGCAAGAAACTTTCTTTTCCAGAGCCTTACTCAGGAAACTCTGTATGGAGCACAAAAGGCTTTTTTTATAATATCTTTGAAAATTATGCTGGGAATGCCATGGAGATGAGGAAAACCAAAACAACCTGAAAAAAGTACAAATCCTGCAGGGTAATAATAGACTTGTACAGGTTAGGAAACAGAAGGCCAAATCTAGGAAACAGGAGGCTCTTGATGGACTCAGTCCTTGGGTTAGAGAATCTGTGCCAGTATCTAGGTAAGCTGTTAGCACTGCACTGCACAGTGAGTTCTGTGGACAGAGCAATATTGCACGTTGTAGGAATGTGAGATAAACTAGAACTGTACAGGCCAGAAAAAAATCTGTTGTACTGAACAAAGAAATCTCAGTCTATGATTAACTTTATTTCATGTCAAAAGCAGAACATACAAATCTAGGCTCTTTCATGGCATGATACTGAACAATACAAGCCCTGTAGCACAGAGCATACCACTGCTGGATTATTTGTCCTAAATGTACTTTAGAGAAATTCAGTCAGGTTTAGGTTATGCTAACAAATACTAATTTAATGCAACAGTTACAGCAGTGCAAACTACAAGTTTGCAATAAGCCATACTCCTGGGGCTCATCTCAAATACTGGTCCTATGAAACAACTTTTTTGCACATTTGCCTTTTTCTCATCAAACTAGAATGATATAGAGAATGGAAAATAATTTCAGAAAATAAGAAGAATCAGTGGTTTACAGACATCATAATTGTTTGACAAAGGCAATTTTAACATGTGTGGCAGCTTAACAGGCTAAAGAATCAATACATTTGGGGGAAAAATATGAAACTTTAGCTCCTTGAAGAGCAAAAAGAGGCCACAGGGAAAAGAGACAATGTTGGTTTCAGTATTTCAAAGAAAATTTAGGTGGATAGAGGAAAAAATGTTGTTTTTCTGTGGCTGGAAGACTGAGAACTCTTTCGGGAAGATTTCAAGGTTATAACTGGATTTTCAAATTGGAATGAAACAGAAAGAAAAGATACTGAAACCTGTTTATAAATAGCTTGAGTTTACAAGAGTTACAGCCTTGGTTTGTTACTGCTAGCCCAAAAGGAGTCCTACACAAAGGAGTAGGTATGACCCACAAAGCACGTGCTATTAATTCATTGTTCAGACAAAACCTGTATTGTCCTGGCAAGACTGAGATAGAAGATGATGAATTAACAACTTGGCCACCTTCCCAAATTCATAGCTATGCATAAGGCACAATGTTTGGGCTAAGGCATTCACAGAAGAATGGATTTTGAGAAGTTAAAAGTAAAACCTGGAGAACAATAGACTTGGTGCAGAAGAGTCATGTTTGAAAGAAAAATTTGATTTTGCTCATTTTAAAAAGCAAACCTCATCCAGTTGTTCTGTATGGAAATGGTGATAAAAATAATTTTATCACTTTCATCATTATTCCTTATCCTTGTTGCTTTTTAATTGGATCATAACATGAAATCCAAATAAGTAATACGGCTTGCATTGCGACACCTGGAGAAGATGCTTTCCTCATCAGAAGAATTTTACATGTTGTGGGAGCAAATTTGATTTATTCTGTCAGCAAAGTAGTGATATTATTAGTTATGTCAGGTAATGTTGGTCCAGAGTTTGCAGAAATGCCTGGCATGTTAGGTGCACCAATTGTTTATTGTCAGGTATCTGAGTGAGTGGTAAGGCTGGGGTGTGCCTGGCTTGGGCCATTATTTCTGAGATGATCTTGCAGCCTGTAATCTAGAAGTGCTTAGACCTAGGAAGCTGTGGGGATGTTTGAGAAGGATCAAATATATGCACTAAAATTAGGAATCCTTCTAAAACAGTATAAGCCATATAACTCAGCTTCCTCATCAGATTTTATCTATGTCTTCTCTCAGATCAGACATAGCCTGAAAGTTATTAATACACCTGATGTTGGAGAGGATGAAAGTTTGGTAAGAAAGTTTCACAGGTATGTAGGCTTGGCAGAAAGATCTCTGAATGTAGAAACTGAAGATGAGATAGAAATGAAAGCAAGTTTTGATATAGAGTAAAAGTTGTTTTGCTGAAACAGTGATCGATGAGTAACTGAGAAGGCAAAGGCTGGAGATGAGTTGGAGGGAGATTTTTATGATTAGGACAAAGGTATGTGACTACAAACAAAGACATGTTTTTCGCCAAGTAAATAAGTCTCAAGAAGAGCATAAGTAAATAGAAAACATGTTTTTACCAAAAAGAGAGATATCGCAGGCAAACAAGAAATGTTGATGTAGCAAGAAGAGAGGTCTGAGAATTTTCCACTGTAAGCTTAAATTGTAACTTGCTTACTCTTGTGATTGGATAATAATGACTATAATATGGTGATGGTAGTAGCTATGATAGGCTATAGGCAAATGTAAAGGTGTTGTGTATGGTGCTTATTGGTTGTTATGTATTAAGATATTCAGCAAAGAAAAGTATATAATCCTTTGTAACTTGAACAGAAAGGGGCTTCAGGTATGCCTACAGCTGGAGCTGGCAGCTGTAGGGCTGGCTCTGGATACCCACTCCCTGAAATGCTGTAACTTTGCCTATGCAATAAACAGCTTTCAAGAGAGCCGTCTGAAGTCCAGATGTCCTTCATGAAACTTTCTCCTATACCTGATGCATTTATTTTCCCTTCACCCCTTTTTTGGGGGAGTGGTGGTGGATTGGGGGGTGCCTTTTCCCCCATTTTCACTGGTCAAGATGTTTCTCCTACACAATGCTGCTTTTCTTTAACAAGTGTGAGAAATATACCAGGATGCTTTTTTTAACCTCATTGTTCCTGAGCATTTCACATAAAGATTGGTCAGCAGAGAGCAGAAAAGCATAGTTACAGAAGACTGTGAAAATGGATAACAAACCTTTTAAAACAGAAAAATACTGAAAGCAATGAGAAATCACACTCAAAAATTTTCAAGCAATTACTCTGATACAATACTTTAATAAAATACTTTAATACTTCTATGTGATATGACTTTTTCTCTTACATGAGTTCTTTTTTGATTCAAAGGGGTTTTCTTTGGTTTTAAATGCAGCACTTAGATTAAAGTGTAAAGCATAGAGATAATTTAATCTAGAGCTCTTTAGAGTGCAGGTGAACTTTTCCATTTGGTTATTTTAAACCAATTTCCTTCACAGATATTGAGTGATGATGGGTGGCTAAGGGAATGATTAGACACAACAATTTCATGAGAAAGAGCAAACAGCTTTTCCGTTATAATTACAATAATTATTTCTCAGTACAAGGCAGACCCTAAGTATTGACCATCGCATCAAAAAGGTCCAAACGTTGCTAAAATGTGATAATGGTGAGATAGCAGTGTAATACAGCTGCCTTTCTGTAATATTATTGAATAGCTGATCTTGATTGCCTTTGCAACATTTTTTAGTCTTTCAGTAAAACAATACTTGAAAACTATAGGAAAGGATTCATTGCCTTAAAAGACTTAGTTTGTCTGGCATCAAGATAGCTTAGTAATTTTTTTCTTCTTTTAATCCTGTGCAAAAAATGGGTTATATTCACCAAAATTACCAATGAAGATTGCACTATCAGGTGTAATTTGCTGGACTGTGTTTTGCCTGTGGAGTTGTTCCTGATGTTATAATGCTGTATGCTAACAGCAGGCTGACATTTCCAGCAGAACTCCTTGTTCCAATGACTATAAATGGTGTGTCTCAGGTCACACATAAAACAAATACCCGCTGCTTGTGTTGGAACTTTATTTATTGGTCAATCTGACATATTGCCCTGTGACAAGAAAGTCACTGGGTTGGATTTTTAAAGGGTGTTAGTCTCTAGAGGCAGATTTGGCTCTTAGGGCATTTGGGAGATCGGATTCAAATTCTGCCTCCTACCCAGAGATGGGGGCTGATTTATCTCCTTGCTTCTCAAACCTGGCTTTCCCCCACATGGAAAATCTGGGTAGCTCTGTGCTCTGGGATAAATAGGTTCTCTCTCACTCTCCAGGAGGAAAGTCCAGCCACAGTCCAGCTTTTCAGTGGTGCCACTGTAAAGCTTTATTGTGGAAGAATGGCAGGGAAATGAAAGAAAGCTGAGGCTGTAGTTTGATGGATACCAGGTGCTGGTACTGGCTGTGAAAGCAGCAAGCTGACCTTTCCCTAGCATCTAGCTTTTTGCCCTTGACTTTCCATTGTTTTCTTAAACTGTCTTTGAGGTTTTTTGATCATCTCTACCCTAGCAAATCCCTGTGTTTTTACTCTATATAAACATAAAGTGAATGGAAATGTTTTTATAGAAGGTAGTTAATCGGATAATTGAACTAAGCATTAGTTTTTAATGTATATTGGTAAATATGAACTAGCCTTTTAGCAATCTGCGTGCATTCATCCAAAGCAATGGAAAATACTCCCAAGTGATTTTAACTTAAAAAGAGATGTTAAAGACAAAAATTGGACATGGTACATGGTGGTAGCTCCTTGGGCCCCTGTTAGCCTTCCATTCAGGGCTGATGGCTCTAGTTTTTGTTTCATTTACATTGAAAGTGAAATCTTACGGTATTCTTGGTGTTTATCCCTTTATCCACATTTGCCCCTGAAACGGTGCCTGGCAGCTGAATCTGTATTATCTTTTCTGTGCAGACATAGCCTATTCATTACTAATGTTCAGTGGAGACATGCACGTACACTGAAAACAAAATTCAGGGCTGATACCAAGCTGTGCAACATCTGCTAAGTTCACATGGGGAAAGGGAATATAAAAACAAATACACAAAGGGCACAGCTACTGAGATGGTAAATATTGTTTTTTCCATGCCATACCCAAACCAAAAATAGAGAGAGAGGAGGCCTTAACAAAGCTTGATTCAGGTTCCTGACAGCTGACAGTAACTGCTTGTTTTCCACTGAGCTGTAAGTGAACAAGACTGCCAGCTTACTTCGAAAGACTGAATTAGACTTAGGCTTCTTTTACTGTGAGTAGATCAGAAGTAGATGAGAAGAATAGCTCCATGGAAATGTGTAGTGTTAAAGTCATGTTAATGTGATTGCTATCAAGCTTGCTTGCCATAAGAGAGGAACAGTGGATAACACATTTTTTGGAGGTAATAAACTTCCTGTACTGCATGTGGGACAGCATGGATTCACTGGCTGGGCAAGTGGAGCAGCTGGCAAGGGAGTCTGGATTTGCTATGGGCTGCAATCCCAGGGAGGTGCCCTGGCACAGTAGGCCTGGGTCCTGGTGGGGGGATTTCTGCACCAGCTTGGCTGTGGGAAGGAGCACACAGCCCAGAAGGGAGAGGAGGAAATTGCTGGGTGGCTGTGCCAGGGTGTAGGTGGTGCTTTCTGCATCCTAGGCTGTTGCACAAAGCTCAGGTGCTTAATAAAGGTGCTCAGGTAGATAAAACTGGGCACTCCCAAATCTACTGCTGATAAAAAAGGGTTTCAAAGCAGCTGTGGGTTGAAGGGGGAAGTGAGTGTTAAGAAATACAGTCCAGTCAACACATACAGTCATTGCAATAAATTCAGTGGGGAAAGTAGGTAGGTAGGGGAGGAACAGACCTGCAGTCTGCTGGGTCTTCAGGACTGTTGACATGTGGCTCCACATGGCTCATTTGGGTCACTCCCTGTCTCTCCTGCTTGAAAGCTGCTGTCAGATGCTCTGCATCAGAGTGTATCATCAGAGGACATCAATGCTAACCTGCTCTGAGCATGGCAGACTGGGCAGATGTGAAATAATCTGTTTTGTTATGGTCTGGAGAGCTTCTGTCCAGCACAGGCAAACCTGTGCTGCTGCCATGCTGTTTCTGCTGGCAGCACTGTGCTGGGTAGCACTGGCACCGCTTGCATCAGGTTATTTCTTTTCTCCTGTCCTCTGTTGGCAGGGTGAAGGTGTGATACTGTTTGCACTGGAACCAGTGAGAAGAGCTCCCAGGGTCATCTTCATACTGAAAGGGTTTTCAGTCACTGGGTGTGTGTTATTCTTGACATGGGGTACACTTATGCTTGTTACTCAGCTCTTTCAGAAAAGCAGATTGCCTGCAATAGCAAGGCATTGGACCTCATTTACACAAAATCATGCAACTAGCTGCTCTTTAATAGAAAAACTCAACTTTATTAAAAAGTTGGAAGTGATGCAAAGTTGAGCCGGGTCAAGCTGGTAACATTAAAAAGAGTAAGCCCCAAGGAGAAGGCTTACTCCTCCTTGCTATCCTAAATGAAATAGTAACTTGTGTGAATTAAAAATAGAATATTCAATCAGGAATATTTTTCTAACCACAAAGCATCTGTGCCTTTGTAGCAAACATCTGCGACAAAAGTGAAAAAAAAGGGAGTTAAACAAACTTGTATAAAAATGGCAGACAGAAAAAAAAGTCACACTGAAAAAACCCAACTTTGACCTTTTTTCCCCCTGATTCCTGCTGTAAGTGATTAAATGTTTGGTTTCTAAGCAATGTTTTCGGTTCTTAATAAAATTTTAAAGTTCCTCCATATGTCTAAGTGAAAGTGACCCAGAGGAGAGCTCACAGGAAAATTACTGCCTTTTTCTTTCCCTTTTCCAACAATCCCTTTTGACCTTTCTACTGTAACTCATTTATTTTATCCATTTTGATATCAAACTTTCAGTAAGTAAAACTACATTGTGTTTTGTACCTATTCTCCTTAGCAATACATCCTGCTTGCCAGCACTCTTCTGTAGCTCAACAAAAATCAACAATTTTCATGTATCATTGCTTGGGCATGAAGTTTTGACATTGGTTCTCCAGCATGATCAGGTGCTAAATGAGGTGGTCCTGGTTAAGGAGCAGTGGGATTTGGCCACCTGCTCTGGTTAGCCATGCCCCACCCCCCCCCCGATTTTTGCGTGGAAGGCACGGGAATACTCTGCTCACAGGTGACCATATATAATCCTCAGAAAGACAGGGTCCGAAGGAGAAATTATAAGTTCCAAACAAATGTTTATTGCCTGAGTACATTTCATCACGTTTCAGTGTGTTGAGTGTTTCCCCCCACGCCCCACCCTGTCCTTTGTAGAAACAGTATCAGCGAAAGCCGTAGACAATGCTGAGGCTATGTTAAACTGGATACAGTGCAAACACAGCAAAAGACCATCCCTTCCCGAAAGGTGTGAAGAAAGACTTTCCTTAGCTTTCATTCAGTAGTCAGATATCAAATACTTTCAGCAAGTTTGTTTCCTTGAGCTCAGGTGCCAACAACAGTGTGGTTAGGGAAGGGCCTCAACACTCACAAATGTTTGCCTTGCACAGTGAACCACTTTTAACCGGGCTTTCCAAGGAAGGAAGTCATGATTCCCTTCACTTGAAGATTTGCTCTATCTTCCCACCTACCTAGAGCTGTGCAAAAATCATCGGGTTGATTTTAAATATTAGCCTTAAATGTGGTACAAATTCCCTGAGATCTGCAAACTGGAAGATCCGGATTAGATTTTGATCAATGCTTGTCTTAACTTTGAGATAATGAGAAAATTTTTCTAAACTTCTGATAGTGTTTTGATTTTTATATTTGCTTGGCTTTCCCCGAAATTCTAGAGAAAAATTCTCCCTTAGGCTTCCAATCATCACATTTTCCAAGAACCTCTCTCTTCTTTTGGTTATGAGCAGGAAGTATTTGATTTGTGTGTCTTCCCTGTGAAACAACACTACATTTGATTCTATAATGATTTGACAAAGCAAGAAAATAGATTGGTTTGTCTCATCAGAAAAAAATAAAGGTAATAATTAGAGCAGTACAAATTCCTGCACTAAGGGTAAAATTGTCAGCATAAAACACATCTGAACTACTAGAGTGCTAGACAGTAAGTGCCTCATTTGTATTCCTTACTCTAGGAAAGGAGTTAAGGCTCCCTGTCATTCAATGGCCACTCTGTCTTTTCGGTCACAGAGTAACTTCAGTGTGCATTGTACCTTCCACCCTACAAAGACATTTTGTGTAATTAATCAACTAATTTAACTACTGAGCTACTGAGAGCTGGTTTACCATGACACATGCAACTTGTATAAACATTTCTTAGAAGAGACTGGCCGCAGCAGGCTGCTTTTGGTGTTTTGGGTGCAATGTGCCTCTCAGTGAAAGCCTGTAGTTGGCTGTGTATTTGGGAGCTGGGGTGTTCTTCTCACTCCCCTGACATATAAATGTAGCTTAGCAAATAAGCCCCTTATCTACAAGAGTTTCTAAATAGATTTTTGTAAATAATATAGGCTCAGGTGTCAGTTACAGTAAATTTGGAGCAGCTCTTTTAAAGCATAGTGGTTTATTGCTATGCTCCCACCGGCACAGTTGTGAGTGACTCTCTCAGGACGTTGGTACAATGAGTTTGATAAAGAGATACTTCATGGCTCAGGCTGATCTAGGCTGTGCTCGGGTCTTGGCCCTCCTCAACATGAGACCTACTGTGTTTCAAGATGGGCACCCTGGAAGTTAATGACAATTTTTTGAAGTGCCACTGGTAAACTTCTTTGGACCCAAATTTATTTTAAATACTGGTAATGACAACCTCCCTTTTTTTTTTCCAAAGAAAGTTGAGAGCTTATCTGAAGCAAGTTCCTTCAGGTATTATTGTTCCCCACTTCTTTTAGTATCTCCTCGCAGTATGTGGAAAGAAGAAAAAGAGATGTGTTTTATAGAATGAACTGTGGAAAAATTGCATTGCTGACCATCAACACCCAGCCATTGTAGGAGCAAAACAATGAACATCGCTTGCTGCTTTTGTGCAGTGGGAATCCTAAGGATATGGCAATCCTATGATGCACTAGAAACCTTTTAGTAAATTTAGATTCTGTAACCCTATTGTATGCAGTCTTTAACTAACTAAATTCCCATAAAGGCATGAAAGTACTGAGTATTTAGAACACCATCTGAAAACAATTACAGTTTAAAGAAAATTGTGATGAGAAAAAGATCTTTGTAATAAAAATGCAAACGCTGTAGCCTGAAAACTCCTTCAGTGCAAGTAAAAAAAAATTAGCTCCTGCAATATTGCCAGCAATTGTCAGTGAAACTCTATCACTCCATGTGAAAATTGATATGCTTTAATGCAATTTAAATTCTCAATTTAGAACAAAATGACTTTTAAATTACTTTCCTCTTACTCCCTATTTTGTAATTTTTTCTCCTTTTATGGAGCATTGTAGTACTCCCCACCTGTCTTTCATTTGCTTTTTTAAGATTTTATTTTTAAATGTACCAAATTCTAGGAGGGGAATTTAGAAATCATGTAAGTTCAGTGAGGAAGACAAATCCTTTAAAATACACTTGGATTAGTGTGACTGAAACAATGTGCAATTCATGGTATAAGGAAGTTAAAAGAGTTCTAAATCCCTTCATTTCAGATATCAAAGACATATTAACTCCTCCTTCACCCCACACACTCCAACTCAACCGTTTCAATAACTAAGAGATCTTTAAAAATATTTGCTTTTTAAATAGATTTGGCTTAAAAATTGTTTTCAAATTTCCACTGAATCAGCTGTATTTCTGAGTGTAAAAACAATCCTAACTCTACAACAGGTGGAACAAGAGAGATCAGATATTTTCAGGATAATGTTCTTACACTATTTTGGAAAGTACAAAAGAAAGAGAGTACAAAATATGCCCTATAAACAGTTTCTCTAGAAAGCACAGTGTTACAAGTTTAAAAGAACTTTTCCTACCTGTAGCTTTTGTGTGGATCAGGAAGTGTAGATTTCCTGATTACAGTCTTCCATGGCTTAGCTTGGCTTCTGCATTTGAATGTTAAATATGTAAGAATGCCTTGTTTAGCTTGGGAGTTCGCATGACCTCTTAATGAGACACTGTAGTTAGTGTCATTGGGTATTAAGGCATCATGTGACTGTAGATGAAAATAAAATCCTTTAAAGTTTGTATTTAATACTTCCTAGAATCTGTAACCCTTTACCTGCAAGCAGGATAAAAACCTGATAGAACTCACCGTTTTCTGGTCAGGGTTAAAAAAACGAGAAGTGGAAGAACACGTGCCAAATAATTCCTTTCCTCCAGGACGGTCACAACAACCAAAACAAAGTCTGAGCCTGTCAGTGTATTCATGCTGCCATTTGCATATTCTTAAAATTAAATCTCCCCATATCACAAACAGTGCTGGAGGGATTTGGCAGAAAGTTCCTCTGTTACTTGTTGCCTGGCAATGACGTTTATTCCCCACTGTTTTGTGTGATTGTCTATAGAGAAATTCAGCTCTAAGGTGTATTTGCAGGCGTCATGTCACATTTACCTGTGAAAGCTGCCTAGTTTCCTGGAGTCATTTTGATTTGAGTGTGGCGTTTCCAGAAGTGATATGAAAGATGTTCTGTTGCCACAACCAGTTAAGAGAGTTTTCCCTGTGCAGGAGGAGAGATTTAACTTAGGCAAACACCTGGGTCATGTGTGATCTTTAACATATGTCAATGTACCTGGAAACTGTAAAACAAGCTCCTGGAAAGAACTGGCACTAAGATTGCATCATCTAAGTGCCTGTGTCACAGCTGGGGGGTGCAAAGCAGGGCTAACAAAACTTTCTCGAGAGATAAATCTCTTCTCGATAGATAAATCTTGATAGATAAATCTCGATAACTAAATCTCTGTGTTGTGTTCTGGGGTGTTTTTTTTGTGGTGGGTTTTTTTGTTTTGTTTTTGTTTTTGTTTTTTTTTTTTGTGGCGTTAAGCCTCATGGAAGCACTTTTATGAGGTTTGGCTGCTGTACTGAGTGAGTGTGCTGTTCTCACTCTAAGTAATACCACATTTACAGTTGCCTCCCTGCATTGCAGGGATTGCATCCTTGCCTTCCCTGTGGAAGGAGGGTGCTGGCTTTTTGCTTACCTTCCTCATGCAAACTATCCTTCTAAAATCACCATGGGCTAGGTTTGCCCTGCTGTACTTCTCCTCACATCCTCTGCAGTGAGCTGAAGCTGAGACTGTCAAACTCATGTCAGCAGTGGCCTGGGGCAGGCAGGTCCCGTGCCCGGGAGCAGGGACTCAGATGCGCCACCTGGCCCCAGCCTCCCGCTACAGGAGCCAGCACACACAGGGTGAAACGTCCTGTGCCAGCAAAGAAATTAATAAAAGCTGCTTTGGATATTCTTATTTTAAGCAGAGAACTATGTCATAACGTAAAGACCAAGTATCATTTGCAGGCCATGAGCTAGCATGCTGCAAAGCTCTGCAACTGTTCTTTGGCACATTTTAAATATTTTTCTCCTGCAAACGATTAGTGTTAGCTGAAAATGGATTTGAAGAGCCAGGAAGTTTCTTAGTACAAAACAGTCACTAAACTCTCCAAAGGCTCTCTGGTCAGTAAGTAAAGAATTGCCAGTCTAACATATCCCCAGGTTGCTAGAGAAGGTGAGGGAGGCGGGAGATGCAGGCAATTTAGGGCTACCTCTGCAGCATGGATCTGCTGCTGTGTGCACAGCATGTGCTTGGACCGGCTCATGGCCCTGCCCAGCCGGAGCTCACCCCATGGCCAACTCTGCGGTATTTTGCCTGTGGTATCTTGCCATTGTACTCGTGGCTGCTGGGATAATGAGGTGGGCTAACAGGCCAAGAAATGTCCTGGTTGAAAAGCTGCATTTTAAGCCAGGAGGTCACTCAAAGCAAACACAGTGCCTTCCTCCCTCCCCTAATGCTTGGCATAATTTTCAGACCCCTTCCATGGCCACCGTATTCTTTCTTGTTCCACAGACTGTTCATTTTTGAAATTTCTCGAATCAACACTCGGTACTTCTGTCGTAGGAGAGAAGTTCTGCCCCAGCCCCTGCAATCCCAGCCGTGCTGTGCTTCTGAAACCTATCATTTTCTGTATGTGCAAACTGCTAGGATCTTTCTGGGTTGATTGCTTAACAGGTTTTCACAGATGTGGACTGCAGGAAATGATCACTTGTCTCACCAACCCATAGTGCTTATTCAAAAACACGGGTGTGACAGTTTTTCAAAGGAAAAGTAGTTGAGACATTCAGCCTGCAGAAATCCTCTTTTTCCTCTGATTTCATTCTTGTACCTTAGTCGACTGTTTTGGCTGAGGTTTTCTGGAGAATGTTCCTGCTGAGCTAGAAGGCTGCCTTGAAAAATTGCAGCCTAAAAGGCTAACATTATGACTTCATATGCTATTGTCAATGTGATATTACAGTGGGAAGTGCTGGGCAATTTACTAGCAAGCAATTGGATAATGTAGACAAATGGCAGCAAACAATCCAGTTGCTTTGGGGATGTTGTTTTCATCTGTGCTACAGCATATCTGGATTTTTGCTTCATCTCTCACCTTGCAGTTCTGTGTATTTCACTTTAAACATGCTGACAAGATCTATTTCAGTCTAGAAGCTTTCTCACCTGCACTGAAATGCATGTGGAATCAGAGATGTAGTAGGAGAGCTGGCAGATGATTTTATTTATACAGTATTGTGTGGTGAAAGCTCTAACAGTGGGAACATGTGAACATGCCTTAAATCCATTTTTGTGTATTCCCTGCTGAGGCTGGAGAGGAGCCCAGTGAGCTACCAAAAGAGCAGGTGCTGCACATGGAGACTGTACCATGGCTGGGAACAGACCAGGGGCTTTGCTGAGTTGGAATGGGAGCATCACTCACCCTGGTAAGCAGGAACAGCATGGATCTGGGATGATAGGACAGCAGAGGCAGGGAGAAGAGCTAGAGGCAGATTTTAACTGTCACTTGGGGAAACGAGTGATTTTAAGAGCAAGTTATACTGGGCTGGAAATATTCCCTCACACTCTTCTGCTTATTGGCCTCTGTTTTCAAGTGTATTGAGCACTGTATAGCTTGTCCTTGATAGTGAAAGACCCTTTTTCACAGAAGGGTGATGGTGCAAACTGCCCCTTCTGGAGAAACACACAATAAAATGCCTCATCCTGCCTTAGGACGGATCATGATGACTATTCCTGCAGCCTTTGACCTTCCTGTTGAATTGAGATTATGAATTAGACCCACACCGAGAGCATCAGTTCATGTGGTAAAAGTCAGGAGACTACCTCCAAAATGCAAGGAATGGTGTTCTGTAACCAGGCTGGAAAGGTAAACCACAGGAAAAAATGTAGCTCACTGGCCTCCCTGCAGCCATGTGGTGATCTAAGAAGAGATATTGAGTAATGTCCATAACAGGCCACAAGAACTTGAAGTAGGTTATATTTGTAGCATAAATACTTTCTAATGATTCTTAGTAACAAACCCTTGTTAATGAAACCTATCCAGAGGCCCTAGTCCACATTTGGATGATTACATGATCAATTTTATATTAAAAAATGCCTTAGAAAGTATTTGGCTTTAAAATTAGAAAAAATAAAAATAGATTTCAGAAGTCTGTCCTTTTGCAGTCTTAATATTTATATTAAACCAGGTATTTTTAAATCTTTAATCAACAAAATGAAATTATGCACATTGCTGTTAACAGGTTTATGGAAGTTCCCCAGAGGACTCATCTTATGACGTATCATACAGACACACATAGTTTTTAACAAAGAGCAAACTCTCAGGATTTTATGCTGAAACAGTCTCCTCTGCACACAAACACCATTTTAGCAATCAATATTTGCTTTAAATTCTCTTTGCAAGATGGCTAAAACTTCTGTTTCCACAGGTAGAGGGCTTGAGTGTGCATCAGGGAGAAATCAGGGCTGGGGAGCCACTGAAACACAGACTTCTGAATGCAAACTTTTCCAGGCTACATGTTAACCCACATTTTGATGTTATCTGATAATAATGTGAAAAAAAGTTGAATGGCCACAGGCTGTTTGAAATGAAGTCACGGGCTGTGCATTCCCCAGCTGTGGTGCAAAGGAAATGACTGATAAAAATATTTTTTCTAGCTGACCTCCGGCTTACCTTTGTCTGCCAAAGAATTTCCGGCTAATTCCCTGTTAAAGCTTTCTTGCAGCTACAGCCTATTCCTAGAATCTTCTGTGTCAGAAAATACAGACCCCATCTGAGCTTGTTTATAGATGCAAGTTATCTAAAGAATAAATGAAAGCTTTGTTCTCCAGATGCAAATAGTGCCTCTTAACAAAAAGTGAATGGCTCTACTCCTATGTAGGGGTAGAACAGCACTTGGTATTTGGAGGGCTCATTACTGGAGAAACTACTCTGTCTCAGTACTGCTGGATACACGTACTTGGGGACAGCTTTGTGAAAGGCTATGGAACACTCACTCTTGCAGTAGCAAGTAGCAGCAGCCTGAAGCCATTCAGAAGCCTGTGTCTGCTGCATAGGCTCAGTGTGAGGAGTCTCACCCCTGAGAAATTGATTCAGAAAGCTGACAAGCTGAATGAGGTAGGTTAGGCACAAGGTGCGATTCGGGGGTGTACTGTGCAAGGCTAAGAGCTGGACTTGATGATCCCTGGGGGTCCCTTCCAATTCAGCATATTCTGTGGTTCTGTGATTACATTATACTCCATTACTGCCCAAAATCAGCCACTCTCCTGGAAGACAGAAAATGTATTTTACCCTTTCAAGATAATGAAAGAATAACTTTCCAGTATTACACAGGTTGTGGACAGGAAGTTCAAGGCCAAAATGTGCAAGTCAAGCATTGTGTTTGCAAGAAGGTGGAAGCTGCCTACCTTTGGGGCAGGATCCTGGGAACTTTGGTGCCCACAGCCTCTTCCCATAGCTTTACAGGTCTGAATGGGAGTGGACTTTCAGGTCCCTTTTTTTGGTGCTTTTTACTGGGTTGGTCACACAAGCCCTCATGTCTGTTGGTTTGCATACTGGCAGTATGCAATCCAGTCATAAATATCATTTAAGAATGGTGTGGGGTTTTTTTGAATGTTTGATTTAGTTAACCGCAGTGGGAAAAATACTGGAATTTTTCCTTATCAATACTGTCCTTAAAAATTATTTATATTCAGGCCAAAGGAAGCTGCAAAGGGCTTGTGTCCCTCTGCCAGAGCAGAATTTCCATGGAATTAAGGAACACACACAGGTCGGCTTCCATAGTTTATTAGTACAAACAATGCATACACAAGACTGTATATTTGTTTGAAGACTGCAGTAGATTTCTAATTTAACAACTCTGTAACAAAATTTAACTAAATTTGACATTTATGAAAATATAAATCTCTGATTGGGTAGGTTTTCCCAACAATACAAAGTTTACATAAAAACATTCAATATGATCTATTAGTTGCAAACAAGTTAGGAAAAAATCATTCAAGTCACTTAATATACTATATTGGCTTGTACATTGAACATTCACACACTACATTAAGTTCTAGCTTAGCATTCATTTCTTGGAAATCTGTGACATGGAATTCTGACTTTAAAAATAAGATTATTCTGTCTAAATAATTTGAAAATATTTCCATGGGTGTGCCATCTTTAAGATATGTAAGTAGGGGAAAAATTTTTTATCCTTTCAGATGTTGTCCAGTATAGATCTTTTCTTAGGAAAATGTAATTTTTTTAAACAGCATTTGTCATTATTTCACAATTTCTGCCTTGAAACTGGTAAAACTGTACAAAAGGCTCAGAACAGTTTCTAAAGCAGAAAGTGAAGCTTGTGAAAGTAAGAAAAACCCATTACAAACTGGACTAGGAAAGGACCTCTGGACAGCCTTTACATTTAGCAGAATATCTGAGCAGATATACAAACAGTCCCAGAGTGCTTGGTCATTTGATCTGAATTTATCATGGGGAAGAACAGAAACAATACTAAGGCAAATGTTATAAGGACTAATACACGGCGTGTCTGAAAACTACTAAGATTATTTTGGAGACATAGGAGATACTTTAGACTTTCTTACAACAAAATGGATAGTAACCTTTTAACATAAAGAAATTAATGTTTTTAAGTGTTTATCAGTGACACCTCTTCTCTTTGAAAAATTTTCATTACAACCTGTACTAATACACACTATGGAGACAAAAAATTTCCCCAAACCAAAAATAAAACCCCAATCCCTATACTTCCTTTAGAACTTAGGACTTTTATAATTTTTATCACAATACAGAAACCTGAAATCCCTGCATGCAATTAAAAAAAAAAAAAAAAAGCTGTCATTCTGTTCACTAGGGTGAACAAATACTTGTCGCCTCACATGTTGACATGTTAGCAGCTGACTGGCACCTACTCCTTTCAACCCAAAGATTAATCCCAATTAATAAGAAAAATAAAAGTAGGTATTTTTAAAATGATGATGGAATGTATCAAGTGTTCCAGGTTGGCAGGTGACATCTTGTCATTGCACCATCAAGCAGAAAACACATTTTTGCAAGTGGGTATAAAATTGACTGTTAGCTATAGACCCATTTAGGTGACTTGGAGTGTAAAATAGTGGTCTGACTTCTCACCAATCACTTAGAGCCTTAGTTCTAGTTGAAACTGTCTGTCAGCCACAGATACAATCACCTAACTTCTGTAATAGCGTAACAATTTTGATAGTATTGCTAGAAATTTTTAATCAAGGCCCTGGTGAAATTCTGGACTAAACCTTGTATTCCGAAATTAAAAAAAACCCTGCAGCCCATTTGCTTTATGTTTGCTTCCATGTTTACAGAAATGTAAGACAGGAAAAAACAGCTGGTCTGCCCTCTGCTGTTTCTCTCTGTCTTCCAGGAAATGCACTGGTTTTCACAAGAAGTCAGAAAACATACCTAAGCAAGTGTACTATTCAGATAAGCTCATCCAGATGGTTATTCAGTTGTCAGAGGCAAAACTGTGTCCTCTGCAATCTATGGCTGAGCACACTTTCTCATAGCAGTAGTTGTGTTTTTTGGTTGGTGTTGCTTCACTCACCTCAGCCTCTGTAACTGTAATGGGGCTATCCCTTGCAAATACTTCCGTTGATTCCCTCCAAATGCAGTCTGCAGTCACCTTGAAACTGTAATTGTGACACTTTGGCCTAATCACTTGTGTTGCGTTGTTGAAAATCTGACGGCTGTTTGAAGTAGCAATTTTGATTTTCAGTGCAGCATCAACTCGATCCACTACAGTGTAAGTACCTATACTTCCATCATCAAATCCAATAATAATGTTTAAATGTCTCTGTGAGAGTGCAAGGAAAGTGGGAGTTTTATAAAGAGAACAGGCACCGATGTTTTTGCCATCTGCTAGCCTCATTACAATTAAACTAGAGACTGCACCATTGTCATCATCTTCTTCCCCACGACAACAAATGTACACCAGATAGCGGCCATCACGAGACAGCCTCTGCCGCCAGATGACACCTGGAGCGTGAACCACACGAAGTTTCCCGCTGTATAAATCAAGCACATTGATGTTCTCATCACCACGGGTGATAATTCCTAGCTTCCCATTTGGAGATATTTCAAAGTCTTCCAATTTTTTTAAGAAATTGGTAGGCAATTGTACTCGTCTGCAGATGACTTCCTCTGTTAGGCTCCAGATGTTCACGGTTTCAGTAGATGTTATAAATACTATAATATCTGGGCAGTCTGGTATCAACTTAATATCCACAATGCTTGCACCATCATCACAGCTAAACTTCTTTGTTATACTGCCTGTCCAGAGACTCACTGCCAACACTTTGTTCTTTGCCATTCCGACTACAAATGTGTTTGCAGTTGTTATAAATGCATTCTGTAAGGCAACTAAAATATTGCAAACCCTATGTCCTGTAGCCAGTCGCCAAACTCTGGATGCATTTTGCTCACAGAGAGAGACTACAAACTGATCATTATGAGTAATCATTAGCTCCGAGATTTTTTGTCCATTAATGCGAAAGATATTTTCACCGCTAACCGTGTGCCATACATACTGGCTGCATTTATCATCTGATGTAACCATTATCTCTCCAGAAGAGGTCAGCACACAGTTTTCAACAATACCTTCATGCTTGAACACAGCTTCAATAAATCCAGTGCTGAAGTTCCACTTATGGACAGAATCTGATCCATCCAATGTGTATATTAATTCACCTCTGGCTGGCAACACCAGTCTTTGGATAGGTTTGCCAGATTTGTCAATATTGGACATAGCAGTTATGATGTCTATATCCCAGATAGAAAGGACACCACTGGTGGATAAGGATAGCAGCATGTTATGATGATTTGATTTAATTAGCCTGACTATAGTTCCTGAGATTTCCTGTAAGCTTGCCATACACTGTCCGGTATCTCTTCTCCAAACAAAAATGGCTGAGGTATTTTCTATGGAAGCGATTATACAGTTGCCATTTTTGGACAACACGGCAGATATAAAGCGCTCATTGTGTTTAGCTCTAAACTTTTCAGCCACCTTCCACACACGAGTGTCAAGAAGTTCAATGCTGAGAGCCTTACAAATTAAAATTGCACTTTGGTCTTCAGAAAGCTCTATGCTGACAACTTCACTGTCTTCTCTTCTGCAGTCAAAGTCATCTGTAAGCTGGGGTTTTGCTATTTCCTCTGTATTCCAAACAGAGAGGCTACCCTCACTGTCCACCATCACCATCTCTTGGGCCGTGTCCAAAATGAGAAGGAATTTCACAAATCCACTTGAAAATTCAGAGGTCACGGTGGTCAGCTTCTCTCCGCTGCCCAAGTGGAAAACGGTCGCGGTGTTCAAATACTGCCCGCAGAATGCATAAACTCCATCTGGAGAACACTGCACACAGGTCACTTCATACCAGCAGTGGAAGTGATAGAGAGGCCAACCGTAAAGCAGATCTATTACAGTAACATCTTTACTGGCCTCCAGCCAAGCAAGTGCATGGTTGACTGATAATGTAAATCCATTTATGAAACTGGAGCCCCCTGCAATTGCACAATGTTTTGACCCCTTGATTTCCACCTCAGACAGAAGACAGGAATTTATGTTATCATATATCAAAAGAGTGTTGTTTGTTGTAGCCACTACGAGATACTTTTCATCACTACTAAGCTTCATCCCTAAGATAACAGACGGAGATGTTGTAATTTGCCTTAGTAACTGGCGGGTTTCTACATCCCAAGTGCTAATGGAGCCATTTTCTAAAGCAGCAATAATTGTGCTGGGATTAAATGTAGGCAAAATCTCAGTGACATGCATGCAGCTGGATGACAGTGGCAGGCGCTCGGGGCTGTAAGTCACATCCATGGAGGAATGCAAAGGGACGATAGAGCAGTACTTGGGTCCATCCTTGTCACATTCTAAGAGGAGATGTCTGAGTTTGGGCAATGAACTTACTACTGGGAGTAGTCTTTGCTGCAATTCAGCAGAGAGTGAACCTGGGTATTTTACTACTTTGAACTTTATACTGCGGAGGGTGCTGGCCAGAAATTTCAGCTCCTTTTCTTGAGAGTAAGTGTAAGCCAGTTCTATGTCAGAAAGTGCTTTATCAAACTGCCCTATTCTAATCATGGTGTATAGCCAGCTGAAGTTCATGATGACTCCGTACAGAAGATCATCAGTTCTTCCACATCTTGTTAAGTGATGAATAAGCTCTGTCATTTTTCTGTGATTAATAAAAAAGATATCAGGTTCCAATGGGTTACACTGAAAGACCCATGGCTGATCTGGTGCCTGCCTGTCAAAAGCAGCCTGATCCATGCAGTGCTTTTCATCCTCATTCAGACCTCTACTGCCATGGTCAGGACAACCACTCAGATATCGGTCATTGCTGTAAAAAGGTTTTCTTCGTCCACCTGACCAAACACCAAGGAAGTACTCTGCCATGACTGTGTGCATTTCACGCAGGTCTTCTTCATTGTGCAGGTACAATTTCTGGGCAATTAAATGCAAGTGCCTATTTGCCCAAAGAAGCAGCGTTACATTTTTCACCTGTCGTTCTATTAAATACCCCTGTAAGCCCTCCTTAAGTCTTGCAATGTATATATATGGAATTCTCAATGGGTTACTCTCTCTGACTCTCTCATTCAGTTCATACATAACACTGTTATCAAGGGCTAAAATATCCTCCAGTTCCATTTCACTCAGGCCAGATTTGGACATAGTGATGTAGCCAAGTGCTCTTGACAATAGTCTTGGTCCACACTTGTTTTCCAGTGACCAAAACAACTGCTCTATGCTTTCATGGACAGTGACACAGAGGGAGGAATCATCCACATCCTTATGAGATCTCCAGTTCCTGACCTCTCTGAAGGTTAAGTTCACAAACATAGGCAGTGTGCACTTGGAGAATGCCTCATTGACATAGATTTGTTGCCCTGATGTTACTTTCCTTTTAACTCGCAGCAGCTGATGTTTCAGTACTTGACTACACATCTTTCTGTCCCTTGCAGTCAATTCAATATAGTTGCTTTCTTCATGAATAAGGCACCTCAGTTTTTGCAGGATCCCATGCTTGTTTGGCAGTGTTGACAAAATTATCCGTACTGAACGTGGAAGGTGAATGGGAAGCCACCAGAGCTTCCTACCATCATCACTATCTGTTAGCTGTTCTAAAGCATCAAATATTATCACCAGTGGCCTATGAAATGAAGACTCATTCAAGAGATTTATGAACAAGTCTCGAAGGTCATGAATCTTTTTCGGGTAACTTTGTACGAGGCAACGATAGTTGACTGCTAGCTGTTCACAAATGCTTTGAAGTATATTCTTCAGATCTGTACTTGTTTCAGTAGATCCCAAAAATCTTATAACTACCACAGGGTCAGAATCTGGTCCCATCTCTTCTTGCAACCAGGAATAGGCCTAGAATACAGAGCATAATTCAGTTTATATCTCAGTGAAGCACAGTAACAGAATTTATAAATAGTGATAGTCTATATATAAATAAACATTTTAAAATATTAATGGTTGAATAGAAATTCTTTCACTAGCCGAGTTCAAGGTGGGTGCACTGAATGAAATTCTTATCATATATCATCTTTGTTAGCACAGGTAATAGCTCAAAACACTACGACTGAGCTCCACAAAAATGGTGGACACCAAAGGGGACATGACTAGAAAGTACCCCATAAATCCCAGGGTACTCTTCGCAAAATATGAGTCTCAGTTCTGAAAGTAAGTAGGTAGAGTCTCTTATAAATAAACTTCCTTAGACACTACACAATGTCATCCTTGGTCAGGCATACCAGCCTACCACCTAAACCTGTTTAGCATTGATTCTGAACGAGTATAAAGGCATGTCTCTAGAGGACATGGATCAGAGTACATGATCTTACAACAGAATAAGGTTGCCCTTAATTAGCTGGTTACCTTAATCCCTGGCCCATAGAACTACACTTTGCTTTGGTGTGCCTATGACTTTTACTCGAAAACACTGCCACAAAAATGAAAAAGTATCTATCTCTTGAAGTTTTTTCGGTTAGAGCACTTCAAGCCAGTGAGGAATGTGACTTCTTTAAATCTTCGCAGTCTGTGCAGGCTAACACACTTGGTTCTACATATCTTCACCTCACTTTATGTTATTAGTATTTTAAAAGAAAAACAGAACCAGACTCTCTAGGCTGACTTATGTACTCAGATATGAAACGAGATCTCGAGTTGCAAATCCCAATTTCATATACAGTTAATGTGACTCCACAGGAAGTAGGTACAGGGGTTTTAAACAGTATTGTTCCCTTCTCCATTTCCTTCTGGCTGCTATGGCTGTTTCCCAGCTCACTATGCTAAATTCTCGGACCACCCTGCTGGGAACCCAATGTTGTGACTCCCAGCTGAAGAATTAGGTCTGGTGATGCCAGCTTGGTCCTTTCCTGCATCTAGTCCTGCCTTGCACAAAGTGTTTCATTCATTTCCCCCTAGTACTCAGCTCAATGACTTAAACAGCATAGACCAGATAAATAAGTATGGGTATTTTTGCAGCTTATTATGGATAGATTTGTAGCCAGTGTATTAGAATAATTCTGGAATAATTTCTGATGACAACATGAGATGGCATGACTTGGAAAGACATACTGCATTTGTGTTTGACTAAAACCAGTATAAGATGTTTAGATGGTTGTGGATTCATAGGGCCTCAGAGGCACAAGAAGGAAAAAGATAATTCTAAAATACACATAGTTAATTCAAAATATATTGATTCCTATTAGACTTCTAAGAGCTTTGATAAACTATATTTGTTTTGGCTAAGCACATGATACAGACATGTTACTATTGAAAGGTATTTTCCTGCATATGTGTACAATAATATGCCGAATATACATTAAGTTATTTTTATTTTATATATCGAGGGCTGATAGATCTGTTGAGAAAAGAATTAAACTAAGTTGGCCTTTACATGCAGTAATGCTCTCAACATAACCTTCATATGTAAGGTGTTTATTTACCTTCTTTGCTGCTTCAGCTAATAAAAGAGTCTTTCCTGTGCATGGTCCTCCATATATGATAAGAGGATTAATGTGTCCTATTTTTCTAGGTAAAACATATTTGTGAACTATGTTTAATGCCTCACATCTATACTCATAAAAAGTGGAGTACGTTTTACACAGTGATGAGTGTTGAAGAACTTCATCGTACAGCATGTCTGTCTCTGTGTCAAAATTCTGCTGCACTGTAGCTTGGATTATATCAATCATGTCTTCATAGAACTGTTTACCAAGTCCTTCAATGTAATGGCTCTCCACTTCTTGGGAGTAACCCAGTTTCATGTCACAGTGAGTGACAGATGTGTACACTCTCAGATTGGACGATGCAACAATGGTAGGAATGAATTCGTCCCTGAGCTTGATCAGTTTCTCATGGGCTTCAGGATCTCGTAGAAACTTCCCAGCTTTATGTACCACGTCCATGTATTTTCCCATCTCTGGAATTTTAACGAAACGCTCAATGTTGGCAATTTTCCGAATGTAGCAAACACACTTCTTTAGGAAAGCTGGTGTTTGCTTACCCAAGGCAAAATCAAGTTCATCTTCAATAGCTGGAGATGAAAAGAGAATAGAGAGCCTCTGTTAACTTTTCTTTATAAACAGTTCAAGAACATGCCCTACCCGCAACAGGCAGACTCCTGACTGCATCTCTGTAAAAATTAGAAAAAAACAAAGAAACAGAGAATTTGCTGGGTGCTTTTGTATGGGTTTTAGTCTCAAGCAAGCACAACAAACCTTCCCCCCCCCCCCCCCTTTAATTATATGACAAATGCCAACAGAAATATATTTTCATGTTTGTGTAAAGGTTGACAGAAAACACAATAAATGAATACATAGAAATAGTTAGTGTGAACTTTACCAGAGGAAAGATATCTCTTTGCTTGGCTGTGTTTCATTTTTCCTTTCTCATACAGCAATTTCACAGCAGTCTTAAAAATCTTCTTAATCTCTTCTGATATATCTTGCCATTTGTTCTCATTCATAGAATTTGAAGAAGATTCCATCTTTTAAAAATATCCATAGTTAAAAAGTAGGTGTGATGCATACATATACAACTTCAGAAAGCAGAAGTCTAATATGCAACGCCAAAAATAACATGGTAACAGAGAAGCACATATACTAACAAAAATAAATAGAAGTAAAATGTTTTATACTGCAGATGATCATAATGTATTCCATTTTAGAATTTTAAGAATTAGCTCCTTGGAATATTTTCTAAATCCCTCGTGTAGGCAGCTAATGCAGTATTTTTCAAGAATAAGGCAAATAACACCTTTATGGAAAGAGGGTTCTGAGAACCAAGACTGAAATAATGATAATAAAGCCGCAGTAATACTGCTAAAATTACCACTCCTTTAATGAGATGTAATAATGATAATAATCTAAACTTGGATCTCAAAACTGAAAATGAGGATCCTGGTACCTGTAATTAAGTGCCTTATATTAGCTACCATATTTTAAAAATAAAGGATTATATGTGACATTACATTCATTCATTCATTGCTATAGTAACACTAACCTTACTGTTATCAGAGAGGAACTGTAATATAAATTCACTAATCCTTTCAGATGGTATCTTGCAAATGCCACACTGGTGCTTTCATTGAAGCAGCTAGGTTTTATTTACTGCTGCTGAAATGTTTCACGGGTCTCCAGTTTTCTTGGAGGGTGGAACCTCTAGGATAAATTCCCTAGCAACTCTTACTTGTCAGAGCTGTGTATCTTTTATTACTTTGTATAAGTTTACGACAAGTAACTCTATGTTACGTATTTAAGTTATGTTATATCTATGTTACATCTTTAAGTTACAGCTTTAAGTTATGAACATCTTTTTACTTAGTCCTGTGTTACCAGTAGCCTCAGGAAAAGTACAAAGATTTAATAACAAAACCCCCCAATTATACAGTATGCACTCAAAAGGAAGTGAAAACTCTTTCAAGGACTTCATTTTTTGTACACTAAAATATGTCCTTGGGTTTATACTGGATGTACAGGAGGGTAGAACTAAGCCCTGAGAAATACATACACTTTTTATTGTCATCAATGAAAGACAAATGCCTGCTTTAAAAATGATAATTAACAGTGTTCAAAAATCTAACGTTAGATTACAGTTAGTAAGTTAAAAGCATGACATCTGACTCAGGACAGTGATAAGCACTTGTTTGACCGTTAGAGTTTTCTTCTATGGGGATAGAAGGGAAAATGTGCATTTCCTCTGCAAGTACTATTCATTGAAATCTAGCAAATGCACAATACCAAGCCGAAGAGCCTGAGTTCTCCATGTTACAACATCAGGGAAGGGAAATCTGTACAACTATCCCGCTAGCCCTAACAGGTTGCAGATGATCCAAGTCCACTTGCTCTAGCTGTTATCAGAGGGCACATCAATGCAGGAGTTGTGTTCCTTAGTGTTTTGCAGCTGCTCCCTTCACCATGTATAGGAAAGGAGCACCACAGCAGCAGCTGTTCAGGTGTGGACTGGGCTGTAGAAGTTAATTCTTAGACAGCAGCAAGTGCCTGGCCTTGCTGCCACTGTAACTGATAGAGAAAAATTTTGTGAGCAGGTGACTGTGACTTACCGTATTCTGGTTCTTCAGCATCTCAGATTTTGGTCTGAGGTAATATGCTGGCGGAACTGCGTTCTCATCCCTGCAATACCACTCTTCTAAAATCCTGGTCTCTAGCTTGGCCTCTATAGCAGCATCCAGGATCATTTCAAATTCTGCTGACTCAACTTCCCCTGGTATTCGGATGTTCCCATACTTCTCTCCCAACAGGCCCTATGTATTTAGAGGAAAGTAGGGATTAAATTTTTCTTTTACATTATGCAAAAAGCATCCTCAGGATCTGAATTTCATAAAAGTAAGTCTGGTAGCAGTGTAATGACTTTGAAATTACTAGGAAGGGAAACAGGTAATGTGTGACAGGAATTATTGGTAAGGGTATCGTACTGAGCTGTATTCTACCATGATGACTTAGAAAATTTGAAGTAGATATATTATCTTTCATAGTACTAACTGGTAGTAAAAATACAAAGGCATTCAAAGAAGTAATTGAAAAATACCCTACACATACCTAGCACGGTATTGACTCATGTGTTATTGAACTCCATTAGTCACAGGTTGAGATTATCCTCACATGCAAAAGGAAATTGAAATGGTGGCTTGTACCAGCAACACCAAGGATCAGTGTTGCAGAACCACAAACCGCTTTGCTGTCTTCTATTCCTTTGCTGTATTTGCCCCAGTAGCTGTCCACTGAATGAACAGTGGAGCAAGGAAGCAGCAAATACTGAGTAGAAATGGATCAAACCCCACTTTAGTACCTCTGCATGAAGGTAAAGGTTTGTGGAAGTCAGTTCTTAAACCGTGGCACATGAGACGTTTCACTTTCAAAAACAAGGATTAAAACACTGGTTGTGATGCTCTAAATATACTCTTAAAAAAAAAAAAAATCTGTAGTTTACTGTCTGTAAACATTTTATAAAAATATGATTGTAATGCCCTACAATTTCATAGACAACAGTGTTATAGAAAATTACTGCAATCTTTTGACAAATTTTTTCAAATTTGTGATCATCAGATCAATTCTGCATTAAATACTTGGTCCACAGAAGTCACTGAGAATTCTTACTTAATTTAAAATGAAATTTAAAAAAATTCTTTCCTCGTTTTAAATGTATTCAGCAAAGATCTTGAGTTAATGAGAAGGAGTACTTAATGTGGAGAGGAACCAACAGTGTCAGAATCTTGACTTGAATCAGAAAGATCTCTTAGTAAAGTAATGCCAATGCAAATACAGCAGTGCCCTAAAAATGTAAATGACCATGTTTGTAAATAACATCTAAATATTCATTATTTTTAAACCACTTGTCATAATGTGAAGTCGTTTTAAACTATTCCAGCAGAAGAACACCCTGAAAATCAGTAATTGATGATGATAAAGCCTGCTTCACTGATTATAAAAGCACAAAGCAGCAGAACACTTTGTGGAACGCAGCTATGCTGGCACATGGTACTCCAGTGGCTCACCATGCCAGACGCTGCAGCCCCAGAGCAGAGACATCAGAGCAGCGCACGAACACTTCCTAATCCTTTCAGGGAAAACCAGTTAGCTCAGACCCCACCTGAAATTGTGTAAATTAACCTGGCTGATTTTTGCCTGGAGCAGACTAGGCAGAACTCACATGAACTACCATGCTGGCTCTGATGGCAAGTAGCTGGCATCCTCCACAGAGGGGCACTGACAAAGAGCTGGTGAACAGGAAAAGTCAATGTCTGTCCACTGCTTAGGAGAAGCAAAGGAATGTAGGAACTGTGATAGTTCATATGGCCC
Organism: Corvus hawaiiensis; assembly: GCF_020740725.1. NCBI lineage: Eukaryota > Metazoa > Chordata > Aves > Passeriformes > Corvidae > Corvus > Corvus hawaiiensis. Next base: position 23,298,243 of record NC_063217.1, on the reverse strand, counting down.
AGGTTCCAGTTTCTGACAAGTCACACCATCTGGGTCCTTCAAGAAGCTTCTCCAGTAGAGAGGCTTTAGGGGAAAATTGAGTTTGCCTGGCTGCCCATTCAGACCCCACCACAGCTTCATTCAGGGTACACATCAAGGAGTCAGGAGAATGGAATGAATGTGTTCAGTAACTAGAATTATATAATAACAAATTTCATGAAATAAAATGATACAGTATTTCTATAATCTAAATTTATTTTTGATTCGTGATCATTCCAGCTAGTAGCTCCCCTCAGAACGGGCTGCATTGCTTCACACGATGAGATAGCTGGGGAAAATTTCGAAGCTTTTGCTGTTCTGATCTATTCATAGAGCCCTATAATTTTGGAATTCTGAAGCTGCGGAGGTTAAACAAAATATAGTATTATTTTCCTTCTTCACTCAAGTGAGGTTAATAATTTATATCATGCTGAATTGGAAAGCCTCTTCACATTCAGGTTGCTGTAGAAATCTCATAAATTTCTCTCAGAGGAGCTTTTACCTTGTATAGAAATTATTACTTAGAATTCATTAGACTGCACTTTTTCTGAATGTAAGCCCAGTGGGTTCAATAGACAGTTGCCTGAGTAAAGATCAGTAGCTGGGCCCTTCATTAACAATACTAAAATGTCAACATTATTATGTCTGATTTTAATGTACTGCATTTAATCAACTAAGTTTGTTTTGGAATTATTCTGTGTACTTTTCTGCTTCTCTGGTACAGTTTATACTGTTCTCTCTCCACCATACTATAGTTAAATAATGACTGGGTTTTCCTCTAAAATGAAAAGACGTTTTTTATACCTCTCATGTGTCATTGCAAAAGATGTTATGCAAATAATCTTGTATTAGGGATTATCCTCCTGACTACTTGAGCAAAACACAATAAGAAAGAACTTTGACATCATCCAGCAAATAAATACAGTGCTGAGCAGGTGTATCATTTAGAGCAGGGCAATGCCAGGCACTGCACTGCAGCCGTGTTCCTGTTAGAGCCCTAACAGGAGTTGCCTGAGGCTCCGGTATTACCACCTGACTCTGTGTAGTCATTTGAAGAATAGGCTGGTAGAAAATTTTATGAGGTAGAAAACTCTCCATGGAGTTGCGCCTGTGCTTTCTGGTAACTTCAGACTAGCCTCAACCTACAGACCAGTTTTACTGGAGGTATTGAAACAAAACTCTTCATTTTTCTGGGGAGTGCAAAAGTGACTAACACTGGTTTTCTGAAGGACTGTGGTATCACACCCCAGGCTGGGAGCAGGAGGCATGCTGAGTAAGCGCAGCTGTTTTCTACTGAGAAACTAATGCTCAAATGCTGGGTTACGCCACATAAACACACCCTGTTCCTGAGGAACAGTTCTTCACCCAAACTCACCTTCTTCTAGATGCCCTGCATGTTTTCCATTAGCAGTGGCACTAGTAAATAAAAAGAAAGACTAAGGAGTATAAACAGACTATATGTATTTGCTGGAATTTTAATACACTATTTGTTTTTGAGGCTGCATGACAGCCTTAGGATGGGTGCATTTGCCGGCACAGGCTGTGAAAATGACATCTTCCTGTCTTGCAGGTAAGGCTTGGAAGTACCTCCTTCCCTTTGATGTCATTCTGGTTAAATTCATATCTATCTGTGTAAGTGTAGCCTATCAGGGCACCACAAAACCACTCAAACCTTAGAGGCCTAAATGAGAAGCTGTGAACTGCACTTTTCCTTCAGGAGCTTCAGTGTCTGAACTGTGTCAGAGGCTTGCAGCAGCCTCTTCAAATATCTGCCCCATCTTCATTTCTTTCTACATTCAAGTAAATGCAGATTTCTTCTTAGAAAAATGAAGCAACAGGATTGAAAGTAAATATAATTTCTCACAATATTTGTTGTTTCATACTTAGTCTGCAAATAAGAATTATCATTATTTCAGATCCTTTTCAAATATATTATAGTCACTCTACAGTAAGAACCTAAAACTTCAATTTGTGATAACAGCATTGTAGCATTTTGATGATTTTTATAGGAAATTATTTTTAAAGGGAACAGTAATGTTTACACTGTGTTCAATATCAAGAGACACTTTTATATGCAGACTCGTGAAGCAAAATCTCCCACCTAATGAGTCATTCTCCTTTAATAGTAAAACAACAAATTAAAGATTCATTAGATTGAAGGTGATTGAACTGTATAAAACTACCAGGATGACAAACATATAAAACCCTCAGCAACCTCAGCAGTAGCCTTGTTAGCTTTCACAGAATCACAGAATGGGTTGGGTTGTATTAGGTTGTTGGGTCGGGAGGGACGGAGATCATCTACTTCCAAGTCCCCAGTCATGGGGAGGGACACCTTCCAACAGACAAGGCTGCTCAGAGCTCCATCCATTGTGGTCTTGAACACTTCCAGGGATGTTTTGTTGAGCCTGGGGCTAAGAAATCATTATTAAATTAAGGTTAAAAAACTACTGTAGAGAACAAGATGGGAAGTATTTTTCATTCTAATACTCGTGGTGTGGAAAGATATTACAACTATAGGCACAGACACAATAATGACCAAAAGGAGGACACAAAGTAGATTTAGATTTGATTTTGAGATGAGGGATTCACATGGCATGTCATATGATTAGTTCAGACATCATCACTAAAATATTCATGAATTCTAATGCCATACATTATATTAAACCAGAACAAGCTGAAATTTAAGATATATTTAATTCCATCTAAGACATTTGGTGGTAATTTTAATAAAAAACAGCTATCAAATAACAGCAAATTATATTAATTACTGATTGGTTTAATTAATTTTTTTTAAAGAAATTATATCTGAATGAAGACATTTGAGAAGTCAGATTTGTAATGTTTTATGAAGCAATTTCAGGTACTTGTCAACTTAAGAGCAACATTTTTTTTGCCATTTTGCCAACAGAAGAAAGATCTGAACCAATGATCTTTTGCTGGGCTACTTGGAATCAGTCCTATTTCTTAGTCCTTGTGAAGACATGCGACACTGAAGTGCATACATATGTCCTCTCTGCCTCTTCACAGAGCAGTCCTGGATTGCCAGCTTTTTGAAGAACAAGCATTCAAGAAATCATCTTTGAAGGAATTAAATCTAATCATAAAATATAACCATAAAAAAAATTAATTTTTTAACTTAATATACTTCCTTGTGTACAGGACTAAGCACCCCTTAAACAATTTGGTTTTGCAAGATCCATGAGGAATTAGGAAGTATTATTGTCCCCATGTGACACAGGAATTAAATGCAGGGAATTAAGCCTGGGCAGGGACTCAGAGCTGGGACAGGTATGCAATGGTTAAGTCATAACCATGTAGCAGAAGCTGTTTTTCCTAATTCTCAGCTCTGTCCTTCTTACAGAAACTGCTCACTACTGAAGGAGGAAAGCCGTGACCCCTTGTGATGAGGTCCTGAGTGACTCAAATTTCAGCCTGCTAAATTAATATAAGCTTAAACTAAGATCACTTATTTAAAGTAGAACAGCTCCATTAGGAGAATGAGTATCTCACATTATTGAAGATGTGCTGAATGCTTCACACTGTGGGCTGAAAATTGGAGGGATTTAAGTGCTTTTAAAACACCATGGGGTATTAAGTTCATCTGTTGTCAGGGGTTGGGAAAGGCTGATCTCTCTTATGTCCCAGAGGTGTCCTTCTACCATTCCCAGGAGAGCTGTGGATTGCAGTCTGGTATCATGCCATGCCTCAGCAGGAGGCCCCACATAGAAATCTGGTGAGGAGCAGGCTGTAGCTTGTGGGCTACCATCTAGAGCAAAGCACGTAATAAGGAAGCACATCCATGGAGCAAAGGCCCTGTTTCACAACCTGCCCTGAAATGCAAGAAGGACAAGTGTGTGGACACCACGTATAAACCCCTCTCATCAGGGTTCAGGGCATGAAAGAAGGGGTAACAGTTGCACATCAAAGGCCGTGCTACTGCAGTTCCTTTCTGTGCAAGCAGTCTCATAGCATTGTGTAAGTAACTGAGTATTTATTTACTGCAGCAGAAACAAGAATGTTATCTTTCCACAGTTTGCATGACTGACAAGGGCTACAAAGTCCTCTGGACTGTCTCCTGTGGTCACCTACTATTCATTGCCTTCTGTTCATCCTGTAGTTAGAGACCTAACTCCCTGCTTCCTCAACCTGTGCTTCTAGGCTTCCTTCCTTTTGTAGTAAAATCTTTCTTATCAAATAAAACCTTTTTTACCTCTTTAAAGCCATTCATTTCAGTCAAATAGCCATTTTTTCTCAGACAAATAAGATTTTTTCTCTACTGATTCCTGGGATGTTCATACATGTGTTAGCTGATAAAACCTATGTTACTAAGTTGTGGACCAGACTTCTATAGACAAAAGTGACACATAAAGAAAAAAAATAAGTGAAAGATTGACATTTATATTTAGCACCAGATTTCATCTAAATATTTTTTCTAAAAAGAATACTTAGTGTAAGATCAGATTCCAGCACCCATCAAGTTCTTTCAATTGCTTTATTTGTATGTACGGAGACAGAATTACTTCAGCGTAACTACAAGAAATTCTCCATTGTTTTCAAATCTTACTTTTTACATGCATACTGGCTACATTCATGAAATATGAAAGATGTTGTCTTTCATATTGAATTTGGAGGTGGTAAGACAGTGCATTTGCACGTGCAAACCTGCCTAGGAAGCCATTCAAGTTAAGGAAGGCACACAGAATTGTAACATGTAGGTGTGTTTACCCTCCTTGTCTGCAGAAATGTGGGCTTAATGGATATTACCAAGTATACAGTAAACCACACCTTGAAAATCTGAATCAAATGGTCAGGATACCAGTTTTCCAGGGCCTTCTATTTAACATCCCATTCTAAGAAATTTAGTACAACTATAGCTCTTTTTGGTTTCTTGCAAGTATATTGTAACTGTGTTCTAACAGTATCCTGTAGAAATCACTTACGTGATACAAGATGTGCAGGCGCAGCCAGAGATATTTTGGGGGAAAAAAAAAAAAGAAAATTCAAATAACAGGATTAGCTGGGTCCCTGCCTCTCAGGCCTTGAAACCAAGAATTTACTCCCAAAAAACAAACAGGAAAGAATGTCCTATTTTATTATTTTTTTATATCTTCAGGGAAAAATAGCCAACCCATTTCAAATTCAAAGCAAAAATGCTAATGGGATAAACAACAGTGACCCATCGGAACCAAAACCAGAAAAGTATGTTTACTACAATTTACCTCAATGGAATATACATGTTAATTGCTTGTTAGGGCAAACTCCAAGCTATTGTACTGAAAACTGAAACCAAGATGAAGAAAGCTGTGATACTATGTTTAATCTAAGCCAAGTTTTAGGAAGCTGGAGTTCCAGAGTAGCTGGTGCCCAGATGTCCTGAAAATAATTGCCTCTACTCCTTTTTATTGTACTTCTAGCTGCAATGAGGTACAGTGTAAGGACCTCATGATAAAAATACAGGGAGAAGGTTCTCCAAATAAATAAATAAATACATTTGATTGCTTTTCTTGCTTATCAAAGGAGAAAAGTTATGTTGCATTGGTATTAAGTCTCCCAAAAATACTACCATTAGAAATCAAAAATATGAAAAAAGGACAAAAATGTCATAATCTGATTTCTGGGATGTACAGGTCAAAGTGTCTTTTAACAGCATTTTTCTTCTTCTGCCAAGAGTTGTAAGGCAGTGCAGCTGATCAGACAGAACATTAGAGCTGCTGCAGATGTCTTAAATCTTCTTTCCACTTTTACTACATCTCAGTATGGGAACTTCTAACTTCCTGATACTTTTGTCACTGACTCAGACTGCCTATCCATAAAATGAGGCTAATGATAGCTTGCAAAATAAGCATTTTATTTTGAGTATTTCTATTTTGATATGCAAAGGATGTGTATTTATGTATCAGCAGTGATGGAACTGTTATTTTACACTGTTTGTCCTGTTTAGTTTTAAAGGGAAAAATGATACCATAGAACAGTATCAAAAATTTTTCATTTGCTTTTTCTCCATAGGTTGAAGCCTGTGAGTAAAAAGAATTAGTTTTAGAACTTCAGCTAACTGTAGAAAACATAAGAAATACAATTTTTAATTGAAGTTGCTGAAGCAAATAGGAAACTGAAGGCATAATAAAGACATTTCTGTATTGAGAATTGTTTTTCCACCTGCCCAGATATATATTTATGTTCCTTGGCTTGAGAAATATTGCAGTGTGGTGTTTCACAGAACCATGCCCTAATTTCTCTCTTCCCTTTTTCCCTGGAGGAACTGTAGAAGTACCTTGAGGGGGCTATATGAATTTCAGAAACTTGAGACAGGTCTTGATCACAGTTCCATGAAAAACAAAAAGGGCTGTTGAACTACCTACAGTAAGAAAACTGACTGTAACTGGGACTGGAAGAACAAGGTGCAAGTGCTGAAGTGTTTTGTTGTGAGTACAGTTCCTGACATAAAAGGTGTAGAAAAGAAGAAAATGATGGTGGAGTTTCTTGACGCTTGACCTGTCCTTTCAGAAAATTAAAGAGAGCAGCCAAATCTGGCTGTAAATGAGCCCATTCCCTCAACTCTGAACTTCACCCACAGTGCAGTATTTTTAAATCTCAAAGCTTTTCCCTAGTGGTAAGGAGATATGAAACAAGGATGAGTAATTTCTCAGGACATAGCGTGTAGGAGCTAACAGTCTATCATACAGAGTGAAATGTGCTTCCTCAGAAGAAATTCATGACCTACTTCCCTTATACACTTTGCTTCATCAGAACTCTCCTTTCTCCTGGCTGAGAAAGTATCAATGGTCTTCCTCCACACTCTCCCTGTCTTCTACATGATCATGCAGCACCAATTTAGTTAATTTTGTTGCCTTTTCTTTCATTGCTTATCACTGCTGGGACTTTGATCATAGATAAGCATAGATGCAGGTGAGAAAATGAGTCAAAAAGAATATAACTAGGGAAGAAGTCAGCGAATAAAGACAGCATAGAGGAAGGACTGGAGGAGATTTTGCCTACCTCTGCCTAAAGATCTGAGGTGCTCACTCACTCTGATTCTCCTCTAAACAAATGTGTTATTCTCACGTTGCTCTATTTTTGAAATTGCATGGGAGACTTGACAGGCATGTACATTTTTCCCTCCACATAAAGCTAAGGACCTTGCAGGTAATTCCTACTGCAGTCCAGATTTCTGTCAACTCTCTGACAGGTCCTGTAACACTTGACAAGAGTGGAACTGGGTAAAAAAAACAAATCAAAAGGGTTAGGTTTAACAAAAGACTGTAGCACACAGCCCAGACTGAAGTCAGTAACCTTGTCTGTGGAAATGACTACCCTTCCTACAGAGAATGGGAAATGTACTTTTCTTGGAAATAGCAAGGAGATCAATATTGTCCTTTAGAGGAAGGCATGGTGGTGTAATCTCCCCTGCTTTGTAAAATAATCACAACACTCATCCAAACCAGGAAGAATTGTGAAAGGGCTTGAAACACTGTCTTGCATGTCACAGGTGAAGTGTGGCTGATGGGGAAAAGCTTCTCCTACTATTGCTGTTAAATATGCCTTCCTGAGCAGGAACACAGGTATCATGGACTCAGAAAGGAAGAAAATAGTCTGAGCCTATCAATGTAGTCAGCTGGGAGGACAGGGAACTGGCTTCTGGACACCAAACCCTGTTAAAAGGCGGCACTCCTCTGCATTCTTACTGCCCTCTTTGTATGCAAGAAGGGGCCGTATCTTTATTTTCTGTGAAATATGCTCCTTCTTGTATTTATCAGAAAGGCAGCTAAGTTTCTAAACTCCCATTTTGGGAAGGTATTAATGTGTTAAAGTATGATGCAAAGAGCTTAGATGGAGGTAAATCTGAACAAGGCAAAAAGGGCTGAATAAGACACTTAAGGGATTGACAGAGGCATCTAGTCTGTAGTAAACTCTAAAGTTACATCAGCTGAGAAGGGGTTTCTAGGACTGCAAAACCTATCCAAATCCCACTATACGCACATACACACGCTCCTTATTGGAAAAAGACTGATATATTTATGATTTTTTGTAACACAGTTAAGCTGTGTGTTCTCAGTAACATACACAGCCACTATGAAGGTATTAGAAAGTGTTAATTAATGAGTATTATAAGAGGCAGAGACAGCTGATAGTATAACGGAATTTTTAACACCCCTCCTGATTTCAGGAATATCGAAACTAGTTGCAACATGACATGACATTTCACTGCAAATTATTTTTAATTTTTTTTCCCCTTCTTATTAGAACTAAACAGATTGGTAATCACTGAGTCCACAAATGAAAACCTAATTTTGTAATTAAATGCCAAGAAAATTATTTCACAACTTTCATAGAGTAATGCAGTCATTGAGAGCCTGATATGACCCATGACTGTGTAGTGTGGAGTGAAGCACCTAAAACATTGTTAATAAACACATTTTAAGTATAACATAAATGGAGGCCCTCAGAAAAATTTTTAGTATAAGTGACATTAGTTCTAGCAGATCATGATGCATCCATAATTTAGACTTTAGCACAGTATGTAAAACAAGTACCAGAGGATAACATCAATTCTGCTTTGCAAGTACATGTGGAATGGCCTATATTATTTATTTTGACTAGTTTCTTGATTCTGATAACTTTTATTTATGATTTTTGTATCTTTATGTGCTAATTGTTACAAATAATTCTTTTTTTCCAAGCCAGCTGGCATTGGCTTTTGTTATTTGGGACAATTGGTGGCTGGTACTCTCTGAACAGGTACTTTATCAGTCTAGTCCTTCAAATATGAAAAGAAACTATTAGAAAACTCCTTGCACAAGAAAAGTATAATTTTCCTTTGCCAGCAATACTACCAGTATGATGGCCCAGTGAACTTCACTGATGTAGAATTGTTAGTCCCTTTTTAATGTTCCTCGGTGATTTGCATGCATTCCCTGCTTTTAATGTGCTTGGAGGGAGAGAAGCCTTTTTACTGTTCATTAAATTATAAATTCAGAGGAGGACAGAAAGGACAGCAGCACAGCTGCAGGATGAAAAGTACTATTTCCTACGAAAAGAAACTAATGATCTAAACAGTTAAGGAGAGAATGTAAAAATGCAAAAGGTATCTTCAAAGAAGCTGAACTGAAGGAAAAAACTTAGGCAAGCACCAAACCCTTTAGGCACTTGACAAAGGTTATGGAATATCAAACCCAGCACCACTTAAAGTGTTCAGAGTGTCAAAAATCTTTACAGCCAATTCACATCACCAAATATCACAATGAGATTGCTATTCCAAATCATTTAAATTGTATTAAATATAAATCCATCTTTTCATAAAGTTATCTTTACAACTGCCTTATATCAAAACCTGTTCTTCTTCAAAACTACCCAATATCAGTTTTCCATTTATAATACAGATGAAAAAATCAACTTTAAGAATTTTCTTAGCCTTCCCTTGCCGTACTTCTTCAAGGATGGGATAAAATGAAATAGTGCCTTTCTACTGGGATATCTTCATAACTTTTCTAACGCTAATGTTTACATAATAGGTTATTTGACTTACAATTAACGGTAAGCATACAAACACTGAATATTAAGTACTGCCTGCAGGTAATAGGTCAAATCATTAGCCAAAAGTTTAAAAATTCTGCAGCAGATTCCCGTAGGAACTCAGAGTGCCTGTTTTGAAGGGTTTTTACCCCCCTGAACAACACTATTTTGACCTTCATCCATGGAAAAAATTGCCAACTATCAGACAAGAACTAGAAAATACAATGGTGATAGACTACTATGTAAGATTGTCACAGCGTGAAAAATTTAGAGGTTTTGGGCTTCTCTTTGTAGTAAATAGATAAGAGCAAAAAACATCAAAATGGAGGATTGTTGTTGCTCTCTAAACCTTCTTCTTCTTCTTCTTCTTCTAGTACTCTATATTCTACAGTAAAAGTAAATTGGGATGACTGGACAAAAAATTCCGCAGTTCCTGGCTGTGTTACTGAATAATTGGTAGAAAAGTGAAAATAATATATGTTTTCAGTAACCATTGTTTAAATTATCTTTAAAAGGCTGTGTAAATCTTGATAATTTGGCTTTCTCCTGCATTCTCTGCTCTGTGCTATGTCTGGGTCATGCTAGTGACTCTGTTTCTCTGATAAGACTTAATAAACAACTATCTAGCAGCAGCAAAGGCTGAAAGTCTCCATTTGTCTCTTGAACTAACTCCTGGCAAGGACTTTAAAAACTCTCTCCCATCAGGAGAGGTCTGATTTACACCACGGGCTGTGGCAGATTTCTATGAAAATGAAAAAAATATAGCAAATATATAAATATATATATATATATATATGTGTGTGTGTGTGTGTGCGCGCGCCACTTTCCTGAATGAAAACACTGTTTTGCCTGTGCCATGCCATTGTATGACTACGAGGTAGAGTATATGGTCTGCCAAAGCACGTGGCCAGGTGATGAACTGTTTTTCCAGCCATGAGTAGCACTAAAGTATTTAGAATGTACTAAAGCATTTTAAAACAGTTTCAAGCATTAAAGTAATTTCTATACTATGCAAAAGAGCTAACAAGAAAAGAACACGTAATTTACTCAAAATAATTGCAGTCTCTCTAGTTCTCTAAGCCAATATTCTGTGCTTCATTTTTTCAAGGTGGAATGAAATAAAAAGTTACTCTGTGAGGTTTTCCAGTTACGAAAGAAAGGAGCTTACTACATTGCATATTAACAGGACACTAACTCCAAAATAGGACCTTGCACTGAAAGGAAATATTTTAAGAGGAAAAGAGGCAATACCTTATGGGTGCATAACAGAATCACTATGAAGAACACTGATACTTTCTCTTATTTTAGTTCTGCAAATTAGCACCTTTTATTGAAGAAAGAGGGATCCTGTGAAATTATACATGCTGATTATTCAAAAAAAACCCCAACCAACCAACCAACCAACCCCTCCCCCCCCCAAACAAAAACAAAAAGCCCCAAAAAAACAAAAACCAAAAAGAAAACAAAAAACCCAGCTACTGCTACCTGGATTTAACAATAATCAGACTGAAAAGTGAACTAGCTATTTTTTGAGTAGGTGCTTCTTTCTGGGTCTGTTTTTGGAGAACCAAAGCATCTCTGAAGTGGATGCCTGTATTTGAAAAAAGGGAAGGTATATATGCTAGGTGCAAGCAGCAGTATTAGTATCTCTGTTTGAACTTACCACCTGCCTGCTAAATATTTGAAAGTATGCTGCCTCTTTACACAGAAGTAGCATTGCAAGGTTTAGAATCCCCTCCATCCCACTCATTTCTACAGAATAGCTGATGCTGGATTTTTGATCTACAGTTTCATTTGTAGGACAGATCATTACATCTAACTGATTATAGTACTCAGAAGATGGCTTGGTAATGGTCTTGAGGGTCATGAGAAAATAAATTGCATAAATCTCATGCAGCCTACTTCTTCCTCTACACACTACACAGCATGATGCAAATATGACTTCATGTTAACCTTATTCTCGCTAATATGGTCATTCATATTAAATATAATACTTAACCTTTCTGGAACGCAGCACCAAAAATTGTATTTCTGTCAAGAAAAAGAAGTACAGTGACTTAGCCAAAAATATGTGCAGTCTTCTGACTGAAAATGCAAGTTATTTTTAGACTACATAAAAACCCATGCAATTTCTATGTTACATGGAAAAGCTGTCTGATGAATCTTGTACCTGTTTTCAATGGGCAAAGTTTAAAAAATGGGTAAGTATTTTAGATTTAGAGAATCAGAGATGATTCACAGGAAAATACATTCCCATCCCTAAAGCAGATGAAGGAATTTACTTACAATAGCTTAATCATGTAATATCCCCCCATGATTGATTTCACTTCCTGTGTATTCTGCTGTTCAGAGCGAAACTATATGGAAAGGGATAGACATCCTTTGCCTCTTAGTCTGGAGGCCGTGAAAGAAGACCAAAGCTTGCTGGGGGGAAAGTTGCATATTATGTCTTTAAAATTGATCACTTTGTCTGTTTTGAAGGGTTTCAAAATATACAAAGATCTATTTTGATATTTACAGAAGAATCTTTCTTGTTGGCCAAGTCCATCTAAAACAGAATTAATGTCTGCAGACATATACTTTACTCCAGATCAATGCCACAAAGTCCTGTGGAGCCATTCCTGATATGACCCCAAAGCCACTTATATTAGAGGGAGTTCTTATTTGGATGGGTTTTAAATCAGATGCAGAGTGAGAAGAAAATTAATAATTTGATATTTCTTTCTTGGAATATACTTTACTGGAAGAGGTGGACTGTTGTGCCATGTCTGGCTCCAGGTATTTCTCTTCATTCACTTTAAAACTATAAATAGAGATGTATCCTTGAGGAAAATTAAATACTGAAATGCCCAAGCACAGATAACTTCTGTTGAATTCCCTAAAAGCACTGGGTACTTAGCATTCCCCCTGAACTGGATGTTTTAGTATAGACACATTTGACTGACTTTTGCCTCCCTAATTTAAAGTGTGTGGTGATTTTCCTATGAAAGCAAAAGAAAGCTATAACTCAGGCATTCCATAACCTGGGTATTTAGTTTTCACATTAAGACTAAACCTTAAAGTAACACCAGAACTGAAACTGGAGTTGAGGAGATCCAGCAGAGCAGGAATAATATAATTTGGAATTTTCTCTGAGCTGGAATGCACTCAACATTAATTATCAACCATTTGTACTATTCAGAGACAGTGCAGCAATATACTTCATGGAACGATTAAAGCATGCATTATACTGAGGAACACAGATAGAAGATACGAACACTAGAAACATTCCACTCCATAATTTATCATATTTCCTCTTCAATTTCAGTGTGATTTAAGGACATGCCAAATGTTGTAAATTGCTAATATTCTTTTAAAATCCTACTGGAATTCCAAATTTATAATGCTAGGTTCTTTAGGTCTATGAAAGTTGAAAGAATTTTATGCTTCCCTAGGGACTGTCCAGGATGGGATGCATCCATTGCTCCTGAATTCAGGCCTGTCAGTTGCTACCTCCTGTCCTTGCCCTGGACTGGAAGTGGGGAAAAGAGCTTTTCCACATCCCCAGTAGGTCTGTGGAGAGAGGAGCGTCAGAAATACTCTGTGGGGTACCTCAGCAGACCAGTGAAAACACAAGGGATGACGATGTAAGGTTATATTTGTTTAGAGGTGGCAACTCTTGAGGACATGGTGAGACCCAATTCAAAATGTTTGTGTTTCTCATATTTCTAAGTGGCCACCTTCACAGGGTCAGCCCTGTTCTCCATCAGCAAACAAGGAGGGTAACTGTGAATATACCCACAGCACACTTAGCCGGCCAGGCTCATAGTTCAGTGCCTTAGAAAGCCCCGAGCTGCCTAGAGAGACTGCATGGGCGATCTAGCACTTCAGTAGCTCCAAAAGCGGCAAGTGGTAGCTGCAAAGCTAATACCAAGAGCAGAAGCAAAGAGGTAGAAATACAGCCCTCGCTCTATGCTTTAATCGTGCCAGTAGATTTCTCTCGGTCCGAGACAGAGACACACAGAAGCTGCTCGCAGAAGGGGGCAGCAGAGCCAAAGAGGGCGGGTGCACTCCGTGCTCTTTCTTTATTCGGGGGAAGGGAAAGGGGAGGACTGGCGGCGGACCCGGGGTGTCCGGCCAGTCAGACACTGCTCCAGAGTCTGAGTTCCTTTCGGTTTTACCCGCGCTTGGAACAAAGGGGATTCAGAGCACGTGGCAGGTCCCGGGGCGGGGGAAGGGCAGCTCCTTCGAGCAGGGAGCAACAGGTAACTGGTTATGGATACCATTAACAGGTACAAATTAAGAACAAGCTGCCAGTAATTTGAGAGGGCTAATGTAAATTACAATTGCTGTTCAGAGGAGGTAGAGAATGCTTTTACTGTTCGTTGGTTCAGAGGTTTTCAATGATAGGTGGAGATAACCTCTAAGGTTTGTACAATCCCAAGCATTAATTGAGTGAACCTTTACAGGTAACAGACTCACATTTAATTTCCATTTCTCTTTTTCATTTTATGATCTTTCAGGACACAGTCATGTAAGGACAGCAGTTCAGGCAGAGACTGTGTGATGGTATGCAGGTGAAAGAGCACCTATGTGTTATAACTTGCAGGATGTATGTAAATGTAAAGATTCCAGTGATACACTGAATGCATTTTTTCTTTGGTATTGCTGTGCAATATAGAGTTTAGCAGTTCACAATTATAAATATACTGGATTTCAATCTTCCCAAGTAGATTTCAAAGACAAGATTTCTGCATAAAATTTGTATGAAAAGTATTTTCCCCTCATATATGAGTCTTCATAAATTATTCTGTACATCAAAAATAGCATGGTACGTATTTACCTACAGTAAAAGCTTTGAGTATTTAAATGACTTAAATGATAGGATAATAGGCACTGATTTTATACAGCAGAAAAAAACACAAACAAAAACCCCAACCTGACCAAAACCCAAACAACTTCCCTCTCCCTTAACTGAATCAAGTATTAATAGAGGTCAGGCAGCAGATAAGAGAAGAACTGCACATTCCCAAAGTCAATGTTTACAGGAAATTAGTTCCGCATTTTTTTCAGAACTGTCTCCTCCTTGTGCTTATGAATATGTGCTAATTTGGATTTTGTTGTTTCATTTTTGGAGAAAAGCTTGGGACTTCCAGCTAATTCACTGCACTAATTTAAGGACCGAATTTCATTTTGTCTCCATCCAATATCACAACGCAGGCACAAAGTGCCATAAGGAAACACTTTCAAAAATCAATCCATATCAAGTAGCTACTTCTGAATAGTTCCATTTAATCCCAGATCTGTGTCTTAATTCAAAAAGTGGTAATTGATAAATACAAAAGAAACCCCAACCCACCAGCTGAAAAGAAGTGGCACATTTTATAGAACTTCCTCAAGAAATGGCAAGTTGCCCAAAGCCTGCAGTGCCAAAGTCAATTTTTCATTATGTTACTATAAATTAAAACTAATTATGCTTGTTGGAGTAGAATCATCTTCAATTTTTGTTGTAAATGAAATAAGCCCCATCTCACTATGGTACAGCAGAGCAAAGAACAAATGTGCATAAACAGATTTCTGTGGTTTTGCCAGTCTAGTCATTGGGAGAGCTACTACTTTGGCCCATCCTTGGAAAACCTGAAATAAATATTGAAATCATTGGCTCACTGCAACCTCTTCACTAACTGTTTTGTTCTGTTTAAAAATTCTGATTTGGCTTGATTTCCTTAGTAACAGTATCAGGCAGGCAGTTCTTAAAAGCTTCAAGATTCTGAGCTGCTAAAATACGCAGCAATAGTACGTGACAAGGTTTCTTTCACTGTCAGAGATTTTACAACATCGATGTCTAAGGACACTGGGTGTTGCTACATGAAAGACTCCATGCCTTTCTGTTCCAGCTCTAGTTTTTTCATCAAAGGGAAGATAGAAAGTAGAAAAATAAACCCACAAAACTAAATATAGTCACACAAGATGAAAGCTACCCAAACTCTCTAGAGATCTGGGCCAGCGTGTGCTTGTGAAAAAGTGTCGTGACAGCATCAAACCCAGCCCAGACTCTGTACTCCAAACGCTGGGTTCTTATGGTCAAGTCTCTGTTCTCCAGGGCTCTGAAGCTAAGTAACAAAGGGAGGCAAACAGGTGAATGAATAAGAGCCAGAGGGATGGTTGTAAGGGTGTGACAGAAGCACAGAATGACACATACTACAGGTTGCTCTTTGTCTAATCTTTGGCATGGAGAGATGTTATCTCCAGCTTCCACAGCAGCCAGCGTTTTGCATCCCTTCCATCCCACCGGATTCTGTGGTTTCAGTTCACTAACTATTTACCATTCTTCCCTTAAGAAAATAATCAAGGACTTATAGTTTTTTCTCTGTCTTATTATGACAAGTCTAAGAATTAGACTTGACTTAGTTAGCTATGTTTAGGTACAAAGGAGAAAAACTTTGTACTTTTTATAAATCATTTTCTTGGCAAATATAGAAAAGAAAATTTGGGATAGTGAAGGCATGGTCTTAAGACTGTTTTGCATTGAAGCCTAGCAAGTGACCATGGAGAGAACAATCAGTTGTATATATCACAGACTCAGAGCCTCCTCAGGTTGTCACTCAACTCCAGTCTTTTCATTCTGTAATACCTGGCATCCTAAATTGTCCTGGGTTTATGACATGAAACAGCAAATGCTGGTCAAACCAGAGAGTTCTTCTTTGCTGCCGTTTTTTTTTAAGTCTTTCTAGGACAGCTGAAAATGCATGTGTGAGAAGTGCCAAGAATTAATTAACTGTGGCCTCCTTAAACAAGTTGTCAATAATTCTGTTGTGATAGTAGTACAATCATACCCATCTTGTTACGAGGACTGATCATAAAAGATCCTTCTTTCCTCTCCACTAATACTGAGTAATCACTGTTAGTCTACAGAGCCGCATAGGGAAATATTTGCATAGCAAATGCACAGCAATGAACATAAAATATGTTAGAAAGAAGAAACCACGCATTTGTTACTGAATCATGCACGTTAGGATAGATAACATTATATTTTTCTTATAAAGTAAAACATTATTTTTATACCCACAACAAAACATGGACCTGCAGAACTTTTCAAGCAATCTTCTAGCAGCTTCATACGAGTCTTTTGCAGCTCAGGACTGTCCCATTCATCTGCTTCAACTCCCCAGTATAAGTCTATGACCTGGAAAACAGCATGCAACATAGTTACCATATGCCCTTTCTACCAATCAAATTAAAAATTAGCTTTGCCAACATCCTGTGCACTAAGCTTTGCTTTTCAGTGTGGTAGAAAGCAATGAGGTCTACATCCAGTCCTTACACAGACTGGCAGGGTTTCCTCATATAAATGAGAATTCCAGCCTCTTACTTTCCCTCCCAGATAGTCCCTCCTGGGACAATCTCTCATTTCGTAGTCATAGGGAGATTAGCATGACAAGCTCTTGATTTGATGTAGTCTTTTATTTGCTACTAAATTGCTTATAGGAATAGGTAAGAATAATGACAAAAGCATTGAAAAAATCCTGTTTCCATGAAAATTAATGGGAATCTCACTGTGGATCACAGTCAAGACCATGGTTTGACACCCTGTGTGACTAGTATCCACAGGATATAAACTCATCCTGTGCACACGGCTCAAAAGAAAGAATAGGAATGGTTCTCCATTATCATACTTCCTTTGTTAGCTGCTCTTTGTACTGTGGAAGCAGAGATTGTACAGATATGCAGCGGCAGAGAGCTTGCTGTCCAGCCTTTCATATGTAGCTACAGACTCAGTTTTGTGACCCTAATTAGTTGCAAACAAACTCCTGGAAGAAATCATTCATGTTAAACCTATACGAAAAATTAAATGATTAAGTGTGATTTCACCATACATTTTAACTAAAAGGCCCAATTCTTACTGTGGGAAATCGAATTTAAAAAGATAGAGATCATATGCCTGAATTACTTTTGGAACAAAACTCATGGTACAAGCTACTACTCTCACCTTTAAGTTACTACTGATTCTTAACATCTTGTACGTAACTTTAACAAAAAGAAGTTCAAATGGACAGTTAAAAAACCAATCAAAACTGTATTATTACATGAATATATTACCAAATTGTTTATTGTAATGTTGTTTGTACTGTGGAAGCACTCTGCAAGAAACAGAATCATAAAATTAGCTGTTGTCTAAACAGATTATAAAATGAGCCTGAAGACTTAATATAAGAATTAGTAATGAGTTGATGTAAAACTAAATTTCAGCAGTTTAGAGCTGGTTAATCTTCTTGGAAAATTTCTCATACCAATACCAAGGTTTAAGACCAAATCCTAGAGCTATTTATGCCTATGTGCAATTTCACTACCAACAGTCTCACTGATTATTTCTGCCTTAAAAGTTTGGGACTCAAACAAAGCAAAATTTTGCTGAAACCTGCATTTTCTGCTGTTCAAAACTGTGTTTCAAATAATCTCTCTATCTCCCTCACTTGCACTGACTTCTTTGCTGTCCTTTCTCTTTTAGTCTCAGGAAAATATTTGTTCCCTTCTTCCTCTCTACTTTCTGTTATTTATTAATACAACTTTTTTATTGAACTTCACATTGTATTCATCTGTCTGATTACCTGCATGATGTATGACAAAGCTTAAATATTCTCATTATAAAATCCTTCAGATACAGATCTTAGCATACAGTAAGAAATATTTCAATTACTTGTTGAATGAATTTATTGTGCTGCTCAGGTTCTTCAGAAACATGAAAGCAATTTTTATTTTAATTAACTGTTCAGAAATCACATTAATTCTATAAATGTGAAGAGGAAACCCCCTGGAATACCAGATAATTGTAGGGGCTCAGTGGCCGTTTGTTATTTTATGGGGTAACAGTTTTAGTGCATAGTGTCTTAACATGTTATAATTTTGTACTGCAAGAGTAAATATTTTACCCATCAAACCTCTGAAGACACCAAGAATTTCAAAATGTCTCATCAGCTGCTCATTATGCTAACTAAAATAAATAGGATTTACAAAATTAAGAAATGGAACAAGGAGACAACTATATCTGATTTTGAAGCATGTTTTTACTTATACTTGGAAAAATGTGTGACAAACACCCACTCAAACTTCTAGTAAAACTTCCAAGGTCGTATGACAACTAGTGCCCTCTGCAAGAGCTCCTTACATGCAGTGGGCTGTCACTGGTCTAGTTCAGTTCCACACTAGTCACATAAAAAGAGACTTTTCATTCATAATTCAGTGTTTCCTTTTGCTTACTTTAGCTTTTGTCCTACCAATCTTACAGTTTCACAGATTTTTCTTAGGAGATAGAATTATTTTAATCACTTCCAAGAGCTTAAGAAAAGAACTAAAAATTTCATTCATGCAAAATTCCACTTTCTTTTTAGCATATATATCCTGTTGAAAATTATTTTAAATGGTTCATTGTTCTGAAGAAGAAAAGTGTATGCTGCTAATTAATTATGTTTAGTTATCTTCCAAAATTTTCAATTACAACTACTTTCTTTAACCTCTCCATCCTCCCCGGTAAAAGTACTGTATTTCAGGTCAAAACCACCCTATGCTCTGAAAGTCTTTTCCCCAGCTTACCTGCTTTCAGTCTTTGTCAATACATGTCTTTTTCTGAAATATTTTCTGATACAATGAAAAAGATGTCCATCAAGCAAACACATTCATAGTGTGATTGAATATAGTCAGTTCTGCTTCCCCTCATATGGTGATTATGTTCAGTAACAGCTCCCACCAAACTGATGACACCTGACAGATCTCATGCTTTGCAACAACTGAAACAATTTTGAGTGCAGCCAGGTGACTCAGTGAAAGTTGGAGTAATGCATGTACTCAAATGCATTTCATTTGGGTCATGATTTATTAGGTAGAGGGTGTCCTGCATAGTGCATTTGTAGTAGTCACATGCAAAGTAGTTCTTGTTTGGTCAGTAGAAGATTACATATCAGGATGAAAAGTTATGTGTTCTGCTCTGTACACAGAAATATAAATTTATCTCTGTATCTGAAAAGTACACAATACTTTATTCACACCACTGCACTAAAAACTGTAGTCTTGATTTTGCCTACTAACCTAAGAAATTTAGTGTATGGAATAGAAAAAGAAATGTTTTGCTAAAGTCTACCTCAGAGTGTCTTTCAAAAGACTACTTTTCCTTGGTTATTTTTGTACATTTTCCTACTTTGCTTCCACAGAAATGGGATAGCTTTCTAGCAGTTTTCTGAACTGTGTCAGTAGAGCTGTCTCTCAGATCTCGTATCACTTGAAGATGCTCCTGGTGTTGAAACTATATAATAAAATAATTTGCTTCCATGGATATCAACTAGAGTAAACTTAATTACTCCTTCCCTGGAGATGCATTACAATCTGTTTGAAAAAAGAAATGTTTCCTCTCACAAAGAATTCAGTGGATTATGATCTACTTGGAAGAGACACTTCCCTCACCAACATGACTCCTCAAAGATTACAGAAATAAGGGGTTGATATTTTCCATGAATATCACATGGTAGTAATACAAGAAAAATATTATTTAAATATCTTTTGCTATTCCTTTCATGTATCACTGCAGCTGGGACTTCCCAACCAGCTGATGAGCTAGGACCTTCAGATGAAATTCTTTCATAGCCATAATCAAAAATCACTGGAATTTACCACCATGCAGATTCAGCAACTCCACTGTGACTCAGGGAATTAAAACCAAATATCCTAATTTAAGAACTTGTTATTTTGATTAAAAACCAGCTGCATGTGCATCAAGAATAATACACTGGGAGGAACAGGATGTTGCCTAAAAGGCATTAGCTATTTCCAACTAAGCTACATTCTGGAGAGATGAGTTTTTGGGGTCAATAAGTATGTGAGGAAAGCTTGTGGATGCAGAGCCAGAATTTTTGGAAAACTGAACAACATTTTTACAACATCACAAGCTGTATTTGTTTCTCTTAGCAGAGAAACGGTCTCTTCCAGGCCCGCTGACATATAAGGGACTGTGAATTAGGATACACCTGACTTAAAGTACCAGTGACTTTAACAGTGATGCCAAACACATGTTTTAAATCAAATACAACTGTCTTTATTACTAATTGGCTCTTGCCAAAGATGTGCATGGGTCTATGTCTCTCATAAGACAAAGGAAAACATGAACTTACTGAAGCAATAGGAATGCTACAGTTGAAGCAAATTCCATAGCGTAGAATCACAATAAATATGTTCCATGTTCAATTCATTTTGGTAATCAGTTTTGGTATTCACCTGGTTAAATTACTTTCCACATTACAGTGGAACCTAAGTATGGTTTCAAGAAGCACAACACAGTATATTAGATGTAACATTATTTCTTCTTATATACTTTGGATATCTAAAATAGAGGTGGTGTTTTTTCATCCATTCAGAATCTACCTCAAATCTGCTTGTAAAATAATTTAAGTACATCAAAGGCTAAGAGAGCTAGGCCTGTTTAGCCTGGAGAAGACACAAATGAGAAGGGATTTTATCCAAGCATACAAATAACCTAAAGGTGCGTGTCAGGAGGAAGGAGCCAGGTTCTTCTTGGTGGTGCCAAGCAATAGGACAAGAGGCAATGGGCAGAAACTGATGCACAGCAAGTTACGCCTAAATATGAGGAACTTCTTTACTGTGAGGGTGACAGTGCACTGGAAAAAATTGGCCAGAGAGGGTGTGGAGTCCTCTCTGGAGATATTCAAAACCCATCTGGATGCAATCCTGTGCAACCTGCTCCAGGTGAACCTGCTTTAGCAGGGAATGGACTAGATGACCTCCAGTGGTTCCTTCCAACCTCAACAATTCTGCATGTGATTCTGTGAAACAAAGTTTTTGTAATTTTCTGTTTTACCAATGATATTTAAAAATGTTATCTGTTCTAAATAGAGTTAATTTCAAGATAAAGTAATGCAAGATTCAACACAATGAAACCTACCTGAAATTCCAAGCCATAGTTTTCTCTGCAGAATTCTCTCAGCTTAGGATACACATGTTCTCTTAGGGCCCTCCTTTCTGCTATTGTATCTGCATTGTGGAAAAAGATGCTATTAACAATATTTATATAAACCCTTCTTTTAGTCAGGGATACAGATTTTTCACTAAAAATGAGCCCTTAACACACACAGAGCACTAATGAAAATCAAGTGCTGGGATCTAGTCCCCAAATTGTATGTTGTACAAACACATGGAAGTGTTTGCACGTGTAACAATACATGTAAAATCATGTAAATGTGTTGGTATGTGGCAAAATTGTGCTTCATATGCATCTTAATTTTGCAGCACATTACAATTCAGTGGAGCTGAATTCATTTTGTAATTCACCAGTCAGAATTTCTTTATTGATTTGACTTCTATTTAGTTTCCAAAAAGCTGAATTTTACAAATAAGAAACACCATGGAACAAAGAGATATACCAAAGGTGAAAGAGATCTCAATACTTAGAAATAAATCAACAACATGAACTAATAACATTGTCTCAAATGCTATCACTTTCTTCACCATCTTTAACCTAATAGTATCTTAAAAGTATTATTTATCATTAATAGCATTATTTATCTTTTGCCCAGGTGGTTCCTCCTATAATACTAAATGCTCAGTGCTGATATCATGTTATTCTTACCATGCAAAATGACATGTTTTGATAATGAAGTACAACATGGCAATGAAACCAAAATTATTATTAAGTTCAGTATGTCCAAGTTAATCTGAACACATTCATATGAAACATACCACTTGCACATATGGTCAAATATGCAGTAAATTCAGTTAGTAGTGAAATCTTTTGTAGATACTAAATTCTATTTCACAAGACTATGATATGTGATGGATTTTGCTATATTGTAACGGAGTTGAAACCACACAGAGGTAGCACTGTTGCTAAGTTATTTTCAAAAATAGAACATAACTGTTGTAAACCACTAGCTCTCAGTGCCATATGATGAAAAATGAAGTGTTAACTCATGAACGGTGGAGAACATCTACTGCAGGGCACACATTATTTGTGTAACTGCACTGAAACAAAACAATAGATTGCAACTGATCTGACGTTTCCCATACTGTTGCAAATAAGAGAAATATATGCAAATCCAACAATGCTTTAGAGCCACAATCAGAGCCACAGCTGATTTATCTGAGTCAGACGTCTGTTCATAGAATCATAGTCACAGATTTATAATGTTTTTATTTAAAAAATTCTAGGAAAGTGTGAAATCTGTAATTTAACTTATTACACCAAACTAATAATATCCTTCTTACTATTTAAGTATATATTTGGAATATTACACAAAAGTGTAGTATAATTACCACTTATTTTCATGAACAGAAAGCAATCCAGAAACATCCAGAGAATTCTTTCTCATGAAATAAAAAAGGTAGAAGGTAAAAAAAGTAAGAAAGTCCACACCAAAAGGCTTAAAAGTACAGTCAGGTTTAATCCAATTTATCTGAATTACCACAATTTTTCCTTCACAACTTTTGATGTGGAAAAAACTCAGAGACATAGTAGCTTTCAGAAAACATCCTCTCTAAGTCCAATAATGTAATAGTATGTATTTATGCTTTAATGTTTTAAAACATACTAACTATGCTTACGTGTTCTGTCAATGGTCCAAGAAGCATTAAAGTCCTTGCTTCATCACAAGCTTTCCCATTTGACTGTCCATGCACCATGCAAGATGAGACCTTAAATCTAAAGTGCAGAGCTTTTATATATCCAATTTGAACACTGACAATAAGAGACCCTGCTCTGGGCACATTTGGAGGAGTGTAGCCTCACTTTCTCTCGCGCAGTTATTACGCTCCTCTCCCCGACACTAAAGAGGCTGCACCAGGACTGCTATGTCCAGCTCTGGAAACCCCAAATCAGGAGGAGAGGGAGGAAACTGGAGAAGCTACTGAGATAGAGGCCAAAAGCATGTGGCCTACACAGAGAGATAGCGGGACCTG
Organism: Corvus hawaiiensis; assembly: GCF_020740725.1. Lineage (NCBI taxonomy): Eukaryota > Metazoa > Chordata > Aves > Passeriformes > Corvidae > Corvus > Corvus hawaiiensis. The sequence goes on along the minus strand of NC_063217.1, from coordinate 23,274,777 downwards.
GGCATGTTTAGTCCAGCAAAGAGTGTAAGAGGGACCCAACTGCAGCCTACAATTACTTCTAAGGCATTTACAAAGATGATGGAGACAAGCTCTTTGTGCCAGAGAGTACAACAAAGACAACGATAACATACTACAGCTTGGAAGTTCAGGTTGGACACCAGAAGAAGCTCTGCTGTCCTTGGAGCACTTCAAGACTCAACTAGACAAGTTCATGGTCGACCAAGTTTCTGCTGACAGCACTTCAGGAGGGAGGTTAGCCCAAGTGACCTGACCTGAGTACCCCTTGCAACCTGCAGTAATCCTGTCTCTCAGGAGAACTTGCAGGTTTGACTTAGTTATCCAGGCTGCTTGTACACTACCTGGGAGGACAATTGCTCCTGTCTGGGCTAGTGGGAGCAAAGCTGTAGAGTAAAATAGCTGGTGCCAAGGACCCAATGCCCATGCCGTATGTTTTTCAGGGCATTTTACTTTAGATTGAGCTCAACCCTCACAAACATTTGGAATGCATTTGGTGAGCACCTGGAGTTATCTTCCAGTTTTTCATCGAAAAGGAATCCAATTCATGCACACCAAGACCCCACTATGATGTGAGTCAAAGTGTATTAGATAGTGATGATTGAGAGATTTACTTCACTTGCAGATCTCGATGAATATAGACACATCCTACAATTATTTAGGAATTGAGTGAAAAAACCAGCACTCTCAGCTCAGAGCTGCCTGTGTCAGTACATAAAAGGGATGGATGAGTTTCTCCCTCCTCAGGATCCACAATCATTAATTTCCTCTCATGCTTTAGTGTCTAAGTCATCCTTTTCTTGCAGAATGTAGTACACAGCTAACAAGGCTAATTAGTCAGAGGGTGCCATGGTGCCAACACAGCAATATTTTGGCTCCAAAGCAATGGTGTTGCTGTACCTTGTGATAAAAGCTAACTGTGTAGTTTGCTTTATTTGAAACGCTTCATTTTTTAACTTCACAGTAACTGAGACCCTTAGATCAGTCAGTCATAGAAGACTATATATTCTATTTTCTTTGCCTTAATACAGGTTAATTTTGGCATGGAAGTTTATGAAAATGCAGAACATCGTATCTTCATGATCAAGTAGAATAAGTTCTGTTGAAAACCAACTTACTGCTCAATTACTGAGATAAAACAAAATGATACTTGCCTTTTTAAATGAAAATCAATCATGACTACAGCTTGGTTATTAAGGAAGCAACAATACACAGTTATTGTTTGCAGTTAATTAAGCATGACAGCAGAGAGAACACTCTTACTAGGGATCTAAAGAAGTCTAAGTTGCAGGAACAACAACAAAAAAAGGAAGTATTGGAAAAAAGCAGAATTTAAGAGTAAACATGATTAAATGACAAATGGGAAATATTTTGTCTGAGGTTTACAACAGATAAAACAGTTCTGCTACTTCGTGTTTATGCCCACAGGATTTATACCGCAGAACCCCGCTGGCTCTAGTTTTAGAACATGGTGCTGTTCCCTGCAGCGTAACATGTGTAGTCTTGTTCAGAAAATGAAACAACACACTGCAGGAGTAGTTCTACGTTTGTAATATCTTAAAAATGAAATAGATAAAAAATTTCTTCAACTAGAACTGTGGTCTGGATAAGACACTCAGCATACCTATTCTGTATTTTTATTCCTACCTCCATATCTAATGGAATGTGTTTATCTAATTGGAATTTGAGTCTGGTGCTTATATTAATTAATTCAAAGAATTCCTGTAAATGAAATAAGCTTTGAAAATTTAAGGAAACAGGAGTGTATATAGTTAAGATGAGCTATGGTAATTAGTATGGATGGCAGATAAGCTGGTTTAATTAAATATAATCTAACTTGATTTAAAGTGACAGCAAATCTGTGAAGCTGGCAGCTCCTAACAACAAAAATGTCACACAGGCAAATTCTGCCTTCCAGGCTGCTGCTGCAGATGAACGGATTAACTAAATTACATTCTTTTAGCAGACAAAATGAGACAGTAGTTGTGAGATGAGCTTTCTACACCTCTTGATGTTAATTCTGAAACTCAGAAATACAAATAATAGTTCATAATAAACTGTGGGAATGAAACTAAATCTCATAAAACATAAAAGAAAACTTAAAAAAAACCCCCCAACCCTAAACTTTTCTCCACTATTTAAATGAACCCAAACCCCAAGTCTTGCACAAGACAGTGACTTGCTGAGTGCACATCTCCCATACAAGAGCCATCTCTTGCAGATGGCTGCCTCCTAAGCCATTCCACAACCACACTGCCCTGCCCACCCCTGCACTTGGAACTGACTAAGAATGTGCAGCCTCCTTCTTCTCATGCTCCCCAGGGTAATCCTGAGGACTGAACTGAATTAGTCACATATCCATCTACATCCTTTCTCCTGTCCAATAAACACAACTGTTTGTGTGCAGTGTGATTTCTGAAGGCTTGTAGCTCAGTCAAACCACTGCCAGTTTTCATTAGAATATGCCAAGGTGCTGCTTCTTAGTGTGAACTACTCCCATGCCAAAGTCTGACCTTCAAACACAAGCTGTTCTGCTATTAAAGTCACTTATTTTAATAGAGCAAGTACATTTTTCATTGTTGTGTTAGTAAACAGATGATGCGGATTTACAAAGAGTTGCCAAACATTAATCTCTGGGATAAATCTAAGTCACGGAACACAGCCCTGTTGAAGAAAATTTCAAAATGTCGATGCAAGTGAACAGGAAGAGTTAACTTGTAAGCCTGATGGAAATTGCCCACTCCCAAGCAGCAGTTATTCAGTCCTAAGACCAAACAGTTTATCTCCTTGCTGGTGGTATACTGGTCTGAGTACAGTGATGTGAACGGCTGTTTTCATGTATGTGGGCAGCAGTCACACAACGACTCTACTCAGTCAAGGCTCAATGCAGCTGAACAAGGAGATTGCTCAGCCCCATTCGCCTATCCTGTGTTGCAAAGGAGGTGCCAATGTGGGGACAGTGAGCCCTCAACCACTATCAAAGGAGCAGCACATTCAAGTTGACAATCTGTTAATGGAAAAGTAACCTGTGAGTAACCATATCCATGCATGATGCAAGCTAAGGCCCTCAAGCAGAGGAAAATCCTAAGCATGGAGTGTGTTTGCCCTACCACTTTTTGACTGACAGAGGAACGTTGCAATACCCAGCTTGAGAGAGCCAGCAGGAAAATTGCTGACTGACATAACAAGTTGCGGCAGGCAGCTGAACCTGGAAGAACCCAGGCAGAAAAAGAAGAAAAAAAAAAAAGGAAAAGCTGCTCTTGCAGCTGTTTAAGGCACCACAGAAATGACTGTCATATGGGGTCACAGAGCTGTCTACAGGTTTCATCTCCAGGCAGTCACCCAAGAAAGAGCAGCTCCTTGTATGTGCGGAAGATACAATTTCTTTATCATCCCCTGCACTCTTGGTGTTCTTGTGCTTTGCAGTGGTCAGGAGAGACACTTGCTGGAGGTCTTCACCTCACGGCTTTCAGCCCACCTCTCTGCTGCCATAGTCCCCTGCACATTTCACACCGTTACATGTATTAACACATGATGTTGGACTCTCTTGTGCAACTATGGAAGCCCTGGATGAGCAGTGAACTTCTGATCTAGTCCTGAATGCATGTTCACTAAGATATCCAGCTGTTTGCTTTCTCTTAAGTTTTTAAGTGCTTAGATTTGATAGAAGGGTAGGACAGATTGTTGCCACAGGATTTTTTAATGCATTGCAATACTAAAAAAAAAGTGGGTATTTTATAACCATTGTCTAGTAGCTGCAGTGAGAATTTCAGCACTTTAATTATCTAAGGTTAAAAATTACTCAGCAGCAGTGCCAAGTAATAAGTGGCTGTCAAGCCTCTTAATGCTAGTATGTTCTTGACCCATTTGACTGTTCAACTGAATTATTCCTTTTAAACTATGCTTTTTACTGATAAGGCACAACAGCATTGTGTATTACCCATGCTACTAGAAACTTCGAATACCAGAAGGTAACATGTTCCTAAATATTATGGAAAACTTGTCTCTGAAAATAATACCATAATAATAAGTAATTTGCATTTCTATAGTGCCTTTCATCTCAGAATCAGAGCATTTTGCAAGCAATAATTGAGCTTGAATCATATAGCAGGTAAGAGAGGTAGAAAAAAACCTTGAGTTCCCTAGTACCCTTGCCATCCTAGAAAATGAACTCCATGGACACTTGTCATTTTTTTTCCCTTGGAGTTCCTGGGGGGAGAGATCATTAGAATAGGCATCCAAAGCTTCCCAAGATTAGGTAGACTGGGAATGGGAACAGGCTGCTCTGGGTCAATTCCCAGTGTCCCTTCCCCAAACAACAATGCCAACCTTCAGATCTCTACTGGCTCTCTGGAAGGCAAATGAGAAACTGGACAGACTGAAGACCATTCGTTAATTCAACTAAACCCCACAACTAACTAACCATCCAAATAAATTCTGATTAGCAAAACACTGCAACATTACTGTGATGTAACACAGCTGCATGTCCTCGCTCCATCTCGTGGTTGGAGCTCTCTCACGAGACGTGCACAAAGTCTACGTGACTCCACCTTCTCAGTTTTTAAAAAAACATAACTACAAGATTGGACAAAGCATTTCAGCCCAAAGGAATGTCTGCTTGTCATGAAAGTCAGAATAAATATTGAAAAATAACATTAAGATGGTAAGTAATTCTGAAATGTGTCTCTCAAGTGGGAAGAAATGACAGGATGTGACTACAAATTTGTGATCTACACCAGAACATTTAAACAAACAAATGACCTAACTAGGCAGGATTCATAATGTAGGGCATAATAATAAGCCTAAAACTTATAGTTGCAGCAATTACCTCTTCTTTTTTAGCCCCAAATCAAACAATACCTGATTTTAAAAGAGGCATAGTTTTCTCTGAAATGTTCCATGTTGTCAGTTCAGTAAGATGTCAAATGTAAAAAACCACATAAACAGTAAGTAAACATATGCAACATGTATTTTTTAAAATTATGTTTTAAAAATTATAATGGCCAGACTTCTCAGTGTCATTTTATAGAATGCCCTGCATCTTGACTGCTAATATGCTTAACCAGTGCCACCTATTGGCTTAACAGTAACATCCAAACAATTAAAACCAAAAAGAGTTCACTATCAGAGGAGTCAAGAACCATGTTAAAATACAGAATTTAGGGGAAACATCAATATTAAACTGATATAACAGATGGGAAAAGTGGTTCCTATATACAAACGTCAAGATTCAAATTTTCATTATTCACATGATTGTCTTCCCAATTTGAAACAAATATTGGTTTCTGACAGTTCTACTCTGTATGCAGCATGCTTACATGAAACAAATTTTGGAATCAGATCCAAACATTGGTGAAGTTAATGGAAAGATCTGCTAATCTCAGCAGATTTTAAATGAAGTTCTATCATTTGGCACATATTGAAAACCCGTATCTTTTGATACCTTACTGACTTCCACAGTCTGCATGAAATCTCTCAATCCATAAATAAATTAACCAGTAAATAAACAGTACATACTCTTTTGTCAGTCTAGTGGTGATGGTATGGATGAGGACTCTGAAGGAGAATTTTATCTCATATCGTGTCCTAATTAACTAACCTCACATTACCCCTTGGGAACACAGCACCCTTATATGTAGATGTTCTTAAACAAAACAAGAAAAGCTAGGTTGACCTGGAATCCTTTCCCAAGCCTGCAAATGCTCCTAGACTGCTCCTTGGGTGCATAGGTGTCCTTGTGTCCCTTGACTGTGATTTGTGGCAAACACGGAAACGCAGACGCGTCTGCATGCAAATGCCAACAAACAGCAGGAGCTTCAGCGACACCACAGGTTGAAGGCAGAATCTCTACAGGGGGAGAGCCTTTTGCACTCTGCAAACTGCACAAGTGGAAGAATTCAAAAATGTCTAATTCTTTCATTTAATAAAGCAAGCAAGTTAGGAAAAGCTCCAGAAAACATGACAATTTGCAAACCATTATTGTCATACAATTAAATGATGTGACAGGAGAAAGTGAAGACACAGCACATTTAGAAACACCTAAATTAAGTCTAAAAATTATCTCTGCAGAACACCAAAGGTTATTAAAATAAGCACTGGAAAACAACAAGGCCTGTTAGGGACAAGAATTTGCTACTATAATCAAAATTAATGTGAAAGAAAAACTTCTTGTGAAATCTAAAGGAGGAGTTCTGAATGAGTTGTGGAAATATGAGTAATGGAGAACAGAAGTAAGGGCCAGTGCAGTAACAAAGTTATGGGCAAAAATCCCACTGATTCATTGAGAAGTGTCAACTCACACTTCAAAAAATTATGGAATTTTCCAGAAAGCCCAAAAAAGGCTTACAACACTGGAAAATGCTTTTAACCATTAAGTTGCGTGTACTGCAGTAGCTTTGCTACTTCTTTTTCTCACATCACTAAACCAAAGAGAAAACCATCAGGGTGTGTTACTAAGGCACTTAAGGTAATGAGGCTGTGGCAGTCAATAAAGCAAAAGGATGTCACATTCTTCCTCATAACTGCAGGTCCATGTTCTTGAAGAGAATGAAGTAGTATCTTGTAGGCTTTGAGAAAGCATAAAGCAGATCAGAGCTCTAAAAAACCACAAGAAAGCCAGTCTCATAAAAGCACACACTTATTTCACAGTACAGTCTAGTACAGGACCATTAAATACACCTCATTCTGAAGAAATTCCAGTAAACACTCCTATGTGACTTTGCATCTGGCGGTACTGCAAAACAATTGAAGAGCTCTGCAAGCACTGTTGGCTCCTGAGTGAAGTTGCTCTTCCCTCATCTAAATTTTCTACTTTAGGGGCACAGGTCACAGAGTTCCAATCCAGCTTGCATTCTTCGTTAAGTTTGGTGCAATACAGCCACAGTTTGGGTCTACAAAACTGGTGAACTCGGCTGGGTCGACTGGAAAAGCATGACTGATAAATGCAGCCTACTGTATGGGCTTCAAGTGAAAGATGCGAAGACTTTTATGCCAGAAGATGAAAAAGTCTCGAACCTGACACTTTTGGGTGTGCAGAAGCACCCACACAAGAATAAGAGTTGCTGGTTGCTGCCAGTGCAGTAAGCTTGCATGAATACATAGTAGGAGTTTTCTTTGCAACAGATTTTTTTTCTCGATGCTAAATGGAGAGGTTTAAATAACATCACTGATCAGTCAGAATAGCTCATGGCTGCTGTAGAAACTGTTACCAAAGAGGAAGAAATGAAATGACAACCCCAGCAAAGGAGAGCAGCTGCAAGAGGGCATTAAGTCCAGAACAATGGGACTCCATGAGGGAGGGATGCCAGAAACTCAACTACAGCTTGCCTGGAGAATCTCAACTGATTTCTTTAAAGGACTACTTCACATACTGACAGACAATTTCAGCCTTGGTATTAACACCCACTTACAGGACCTGTGGTACAGGAGTTTTTAAAAGTGAGAATTCCAGGTAGGGTCTACACTGAAACTCATTGAACATGGCCAAATAATTTACAAAGTTGGCTCGTTTTGATGGATTATGTAATGTCTGAGAGGCAAACAGTGATTGACATGTAAAGGAAGAGTGATTTATCAGATCTTGTTCTCCTTACCCTCCCAATTCTAATGATTCATCTAAGCATTATTTTTAGTGAAGATTATATAATCCAGTTGAAAAGGCCATTTTTAATAAATTCTATAATGTACCTGTTTTTATTGGTCAAATATTTTTCTGATGCCTTGATTTTCCTAGCTATTGCTTTCTTGCTCGAGGTTTTACTAATTTCTTCTGCTTGCTAACCACATTATGTAAAGGTAACAGTAAATCTGCATTTTAACAATCTTGAGGAGTTAGCAACTGAAAAAGCTCAACACGTTCTAGTCACTTCATTTGAGACGCAGATGTATTTGAAACAAGTAAGTTTAATTTCTCACAAATACCTTATACAAGTATGATACAGAAAATAGTATTTAAAGAAAACTTCCAGAACTGGCCTACCAACTTAATTAATTGGTGACTGAACTACAGAATATTTCTCAGATTAGCAATTTCAAATTACTTTATCCATCCTCCCCAACTCTTCACTCTTATTTTCCCGATAATATACCCAATGAGTTATAATTACCTTTAAAGGAGGATAAAGACCTTTTATGATGCTATGCTCTCAATGGCAGCGTAGAATCTAGCTGAAAGGGTGGACTTGACTTTATTTCCATTTCTTGCACTGCCAAACACTATCAGTCTTTCTCAGTGCCTACAAAGGTATTTGTCCCTTGGCCACAGAATAGAGAAAGAATAATCTTTTATCTGCCACACCTACACACGGTTAAAGACAACTGAATCCGGAACTGGAGATTTTGTTTGAAACTATTTTGAATTTACATAATGACTGTGAGGAGCTGACTGTGGCATTAAGATTGGAACAATATACCAGCAATGGAATTGCTTAATAGAATTATATAATATTATACATGGTTGATTATAGAAAGTGTAAAAAAGAACATTTTTAATTAAAACAGGCAGGGTATAAAGAGATTATTTGCATTTAAATCTCTGTTTTCTAAAAAAAGAGAGGAATAAATGATGAACTGTGTCTTCTACATGTCTTCTGTTCTCTTTTGAAAAGCATTAACTCATTGACTGACATTAAACAAATCAGACCAACAAATCACCATGTAAATAAGAGAAATCCTGTAAATGAGTCTCCTCCTCCCATTCATAAATAAACCATCAAAGCAAAAGCTGTAACATGAGCCATAACATTAGAGACATTTCAAAAATGCCTGATTTCCGGAAAAGCTTCACCTGAAACAAGCAGACCACTGCAGGACATATGCATCCATGGTAAAATCATCCTTATGGGACTTTATTTATTTATATTATCTGTCTTTTGTACAGATGCTCAGATCGAGTTCCTAACATGGTAAAAGGATGAGGAGGCAAAAACTGGATTTGAGAAATTTGTGAATAATTACATACAGCAGTTACTGAAAGCTACTGAAACTCATTCTAAACAAGGAAATTTTCAAGAAACTTTTTACTTTTGGTCGTTTTATTGACTAATGAGCTTATTTGGTGTCTGTATGTTGCTTGTAAGCATGACCATAGTGCTATGGAAGACATACCACAGCAGTGTGCTGTACAGTCTGCTTTCCCCTGTATTTTTTTAACTGTTTTGGAGACTGCTCATGAAGAGTGAGATAATCTATCTGGAATGGCACAGGTATGTTTGCTCCTGCTTCAGGCAGGAGGACACATCTGAAGGCCTCAAGAAGTCCCTTGCAGCCTGTAGTCTGTGATTTGCACAACAAAAAATGACAAATGAAATAGCTGTCTAAGGTCCCTTGGACCTCTGTTACACGCACACATACCTGCTTTAGATGCATGTCATGGAACTCAATGGCATTAACTTTGCTCACCACAGATGGCTTAGTTTTTTATAATCCTATGTTGGAAATGACTTGCATTTCAAAGAAAATCATGATCCAAATTTTGCTAGTGTTTCGATATACCAAATTAGGGATCACACAAACAGAAATGCTTCAGTAACTTGTTTCAAGAGCACTGCGTAATTCTTCATCCCTTTAAAATGTAATAGAATACATATATAGGTAAAACAAGACCATTCTCAAATAATAATATGATTCTGTAATTTTCCTAGTATCTTCTAGCAACCACTCCTAAAAAGATCAACACTTACTGCTCACTGATATCTGAACTATCAAAAATATAGGGTGAAAAATAGAAATTTTCTTCAGAACTTACTACTTTGTCTTGCCAGAACAGTACAGGCTATGAATGTAACCCCCAGGACTATTATCAAGGAAGAAAATATTTTTCTTTTGATCTCCTTTTCTAGAATTTGTGTGGCCTTTATTAAACAGCAGTAGGTATGGAAAAATAAAAATATTAACTCCTTAGTTACAAGAAAATCACTTATAAAGTGGTCATACATTATTTATGATAATTATGACAGTAAAGCAAGATCCTCTAGATGTGTCGTGTTGGCATAGTTAGGGATGGAAAATTCTTGATAATAAAATAATTCTTAGATTAGAGTCCTGCATAACACACTGGACTCCTTTGGATCAGATCTCATATCTTAGGCTCCTTAGATTGTTGAACCCTGTCATTTCCTTATTTATTTCCTAGTATGGCTCCATTTTAATACCTCTACAGGAACAAGGACATTCAGATACCTAGGTCTTCACAATTAACCTCTTTCTATACACAAATAGACAAAAATGGATCATTACAATGACGGTTTTGGATAAAGTTACTCTTTTAGGGAGATCTGCTTTTAGGTATCCTTTCTCCACAGATATTCTCACTTCTGTTTTTTGAGATCTCTTCTTTGGCTGAATACACATGGTCTTGTTCATAAAAAATTCCCAATAAAATTAGCAGGACTAGGCATTTTACTGGGCAATAATCTATCTCAAGATTTGGAAAGATTGTTACAAGCACCAAGACTACTGACTAATTAGTAAAGCAACTAGACAAATTCATGGAAGCAAAGGGCCTCACAGGTTATTAAGCACAAGGACATAACCTTCATCATTTTGTCCCTGTTGTGATTCATTATTCTTTCATCATACATCTGAAATTGCCAGGGTCAGAGAGGAGTATTGGGCTCCTTTGGTCTAACTTACTAAGCCTGATCTTACTGCATTTGCTTCTCGTTTATCTTGTATGTAACAGCTGATTTGCATAACTCTGTAAGTATGGATAACTCACCTAAAGGTATTTAACACACATGGTTACTCACTAGTTCTCAATCATTTAAAAGTAATCTTAATCTAATATTTTTAACCTAACTTAAACTCTGAAACTAAAGCTGTCCAGATAGGGCTCTAAGTCATTAATTCTCTTTTCATCTTAATGTTTTGTAGAGCATTACTAGTTAGAGACTAAATAAGAATTTCACAAATAACATTGCTATATATCATACATACATTATAATAATCTCAACACCTGTTTCAGTCTGGAGATTTATAAAGCCTAGATGAGACTGTAAAGGTACTCAATTGCTAATAGGGTGAAATGGGCTCTATTAATAAATTTTTTCAAGGGTTTAATCATACCACAGATGAGTGTTACTATACTGAAGACTGCAGCTCTTCCACCCCAGGAAATGCTAACAGCAGGCTGAACAAGAGTATCTGACAGGCTCTGACAGTTTGAAATTTGACCTGCTTAGCTATTTGATCAATCCCAAGGATTGATACGTACAACAGCATGACTCTGGATTAAGATCAGCGTGGAAGTCCTGCCATTTGCTAGTCTTCCCAGTTTCTGGCAGGAAGTGTATTTTGAATACTCTGATAAATCTAGTCTCTAAAGGTGACTTTTTCCTCTAGATCCAGATTCTGCACAAGAATGACTGTAGCTGCTCTGTCCAGCACAGTGCCCTGTCTCCAACAGTGGGCAATAACAGGTGGTGATAGAGGAAGTTTAAGACAAGGCCAAAGACAGAGGGAGCCATTTAATTATGATGGTGAAGAGGTGGCTTATAAGACCTGCATTTGGTACGTGTCCTCCTTGCCCAGCACAGCAGCATGCACATGGTACTCCGCACTGACTCGGGCCTTCTTACTACTTACTTTGCTACACTGCTTGCTTTCAGCTACCTGTGATTTAGCTCTACTCCCCTTTTGACTATAGATTTTGTAAGTAAAAACTTCTCTCTGATACAAACCCTATATTAATAAGAGTAGTGTCAAGCCAGTGGAGTTATTTTGGAGGAGCACTGACACAATCACGATTAAATTGTGTTCTCTATCTATTATTATCCTTCTTTAATTAAAATTCCAGTAAAGGGATAAAGCAGTTGTCTTGAACAGCACTGCCTATAATAAAACCTGTCAGATTTCTTTGTATTCCATACACATGATGATTTATGATATTATATTTATATCTACCACCCTCAATATATTAAAACCTTAAATTACTGTAGGTAGATATTAGTAACGTATTATTACTGCAGCCTGAAAGGATATCTCATCACAAAATACTCTTTCAGATGCTAAATTCAAAGGAATTTCAAAGACTTGTTTTAGATGAAAATAATTACCACTTGGGCACTGCCCTCATATCTTGAATTAGAAGTTTAGTAACTCCTTGAAGTTTTGCTTATGTGATATACATTTTAAAAGTTTCCAAACAAAACTCAAAGTCTAATGTAGTATTTTCTCTTGTGTGTTCACAAACCTGAGGACACATGCCCACACAGTCATGTAGGTAAGTTTCTTAAGAGGAATTATTTTTCTGCATAAGCTTAGAGAGGATGCCAAGTTATGTAGTTATGTACCTTTTGTACTACACTGCTCTTATGTGATTACACAAATCCCACCACAGAATACACGTGGCCTCCTTGAAACACAGCCTTGGAAATCCTCTTCAGCTTGCTGCACAGCAGACTGCTGCTCAGCTGAGAGGTCTTCCCACTGCCCTTGAGCAGGCAGAAAACAAACACCCCTCTCTTGATGAGGGAAGGCACTGGGATGCTGCCTGCTTGGTAATGCCTCTCATTTCAAAGATCTCACACCTTGCTGAGGGAGCAATTCACAATAAGGACCCAATTCAATACCCCTGCTGTCCGTCATCTAGTATATTATTTGAGATATTAATATCGCATGGAATTTGCACACTTGTTTCATTGTCCCTCACTGTACATAGAAACCGTGTGAAGGGTCCAGAAGTTCCTCTTCATCACTGAAAGAAAGCCACTGCCCCCAAGAACGAGGCACAGCCTAGCATGCAAATACATCGGAAGAAATAAAGCAATATTTGCCAAGTTAGAAAGAAAAAAAAAAAGAAATTGTAAGTTCTGCTTTGTTTTAATATTATTTCTTCAACACTTTGAAAAGCAGTCATAGAACCCAATCTGCAGGTGCATATAACTCTGTTTACAAGTTTACTTGTGGATAAAATCTAAACTCCTCTGTAAAGCTTTTACTTTTACAATAGCATGCAACAAAATCCAGGCAGTTCTTCATCATTGCTAGAAATACAACCTTGAGTGATACCCTTTGAACATATTCAGGTCTCATAGGAGACTGAGCACTACCAGCAAGTTTGAATACAGTCTATGACAGTGTGGCTTGAGTGTCACACATCCACTTATACCACTCTACAGGGTTTATAATATTTTATATAATTTATGTATATGTGTGCATATGTGTCTACAGACACCTATAGATACAGAAAAAATACAAAAAATTTTAATATTTTAAATATTATAAAAGAATGGATATGTGGTCAAAAATTTTAAGTAGATAGTGTAAATACCTAATCCATTTGAAGCTGGTAACTCCAGGTGTTGCTTAGCAGGAAGGCGACTGAGTTTCAGACAATTTTGCATACTTCTACACATCAAGAAGAAACCACAAACCCAACAAATTACATTGCTTGCTCTTTTACTAAAAAAACCCCACCCAATACCTCTTGATCATAGTATTGTTGTCAAATGCACGTCCTACCTTTTGTGGAAAATTAAACAAAAGTTCTCGATGTTGCCATTTGTGTATTTGGTACGTTTAGAGCAAATCCGTAGCCCAGTCCACAGGCTGCATAAGCAGATAACCCACACGAAGAACAGGAGGCCACAAAGAGCAGTTCTTTTCATACAGACTATCAGATTATTATAGTTTTTGGAGTTTATCTGCGTGACAGAATAACAGGCTTGAGGATCTCCTTAGCAAAAAATCATCTTGTACTGGTTCTGCTTGAGATCTGCTAGGATACTCTACCTTGCAGAAAAAATTAAAGCCTACATAAGACTTGGTCATACAGTCTCAAGGAGAGTCAGATCTTGCTTTTTGCTCAACCACAAAAACAATGGAGCTGTTCCATAGCACAAGAGAAAAGAGAAAAGAGAAAATTACACATAGAAGAAGTACTGAAAATGGCAGGTTTCTTTCCAACTTAATAAATGCTTGGTATCTAACCTCTGGACTTCCTGAAATAAGACACATTTCAAATCAAGGTTCACACCAAACCTGGGTACTTGAATGATTTTTCTCCCCCAAACTCTGAGATACTTAATCTCTAAAACTACTGAACTCCCCCTTTTTTTTTTTTCCCCAGGTGGTACCTTGGTTTTTGACTCTTAAACACTACAGTGATGTGCGTCACACAAGACCATAAATAGGTACAAAATTAGGTAACCAGAACTAACACTTAGCACAAAAAAAGTCCTGGAGTTATTTGTCTCCACATCTCCGCAACACCTCCTTTGCAATTTCATGCACTCGAACATCTGTGGTTTTCTTTAGCTAAGGAATAAATTCCACTCAGATTATATAAAATTGTCTTTATAAAAAGATCTTCATGTAACGTATCCAAGCAGGGACACCATATGGTATTTTGTGACTGGTCAGAACGGACCATCATTAAGCATTCTTCTGGCTTTTGAATAACTTTCCACTTCAACAATTATATTTTCCTTAAGGAAAACAATATTTCAGGTAAAAATAATATAACAGACCTGGAACATGCTAAGAATGCAAGATTATGCCTTTCTCTTATCACATATGGCAATAACTTTGTAATTAAAGCAATCATAATTCTTCATGTGTTTTGAGTTACCTACCATCGTGTTCCAAACTACAAAATCACATGACTTTATTTTCTTTCACTTGTTCATCCACATGGATAAAAACACATGTAATTCCTGCAAAGAAGCCTACAACAATAGGTCCAAATGAAAACATTGCTAAGACCTGTTTCTGCAGTCATTATTTAATCTTTCTCTAGTCAGCAAAACTAACTGCTGGTCAGAATTTTGCTTTATGTATCACAAGAAAATATGTAAATTTGGCAATTGAACACTTGTACTTTACTAGAATTGAGTGTTTTTCAAATTAATACAATGTTCTGGATGATGCATGTCAATGGAAATAAACTAAGGTGAAAAACTGAATAATAAATCAAGAAAACTCGAAGTCATTCAATAGCATAAGACGAGGAAATCTCACTCTGGCAATTCATGGGGAAGCCAGTGAAGTTCCAGCTTTACAGGTTAGTTTTATACTGTGCTTGTGCAATGGAATCATTAAAGTGGTGGTAATATCAGTAGTATCGTCTAATAGAATAAGATCTTCTTTTCTATTTCTACATGTATATACAGGACTTCATAGTTAAGATTGTTAATCATGTCAAAACTAGTAGTTGGTTTAACAGTTTTAAAAAATGGGTACTGGAGGCACAGAAACCATGAGGAGTTAAACAGGGCTGTTAAAGCTTGTTCATGATCTCATCAAAGTTGTTTCTGTTTGTGTAACAGAAGGGTATTAATAGGCTAAAAATGGCTAAAAACTATTAACTGTCAAAATCCAGTACCAGCAATCCAGTGTTGGAACTTAGGAAGCATGCAAGGGTGTTGCACAGAGGAGAGTGTAGTATGTAGCTGAAATGGTGGCTGGGAAAGGTATAATCCATACCATGTGAAGCGCTAGGTGCAATCCTGTTTACACTTTGAGATAAGGCTGGCTAACACCACCTGTGTCAGGACACACGCAGATTCTATATAAAGGTATTATCATCCTGTCTGCAGTGGCACCACCTGTGTGTAGGATTTGGCTTTATACACATCCCTCGTCAGTGCATTCATCTGTTTCTACTAGTTACTAAGGCATCTTCACAACTAAAACTCCAAGAGCTCAGAGTAAAAAATTATCCATGTCTTAGCTAATCAAAGAAATTACAAGACTTTAAGTCAAACTAGCAAAGGGCTGATTTCCCCACTTTGAGAAGAACCAACAGGATTTAAAATGTTCAGAGTTTTGACTGCTTGTTCCAATTCACTGGATTTCATTTTCAAGACAAATTCCTAACTCCAGTTCAGGCACCAGTTTCAACCAGAGCTCGTAATATTTCCTTACATCACCACATAACTTCTTGAAACAGCAAACTTTGAAACTCAAATAATCTATTTGAAGTAGTGACAAGAATCATTGGAATGTTCTGAACCTATATAGGGCTGATACCACAGTTCCATGTAATGGAACCATATGGGAGTTTACACCTGTTGTTTTTCACATGAACTGCATGTAAATGGCAGGCATCTACATAGGCACTACTGAGTAGCAGAGAAAGTAGACTTGCTGTTACAGTTCACAGATCTCTATATGGAACAGTTATTACAATCAGGCAAATGACTTACTTTTCTTATCACTTTGAAATACGAAAATATCCCGAGAAAACCAAAAACCAATAAAAATCTTCAACCTCTCTTAGCCAAAATGCCTATTTAAATGCATATTTGAAATATTGCTGATTGCTTATATCTACTGAAATATGAAAATAGATTTATTTGTATTCAAATAATAAAGCAACTTCCATGTTTCTAAAGATCCAGTCATTTTCAGTGATATGAAGATGGATTAATTGGTATCAACAACTTGAGCAAGACAATACTGCTAACTACTAGGAGAAAATACAGTTTCATTTATCCACAAAATTTCCTCTAGAAAACAAGACTGCAAAATGAAGCAATCTCCTATTACCCATGCTTACTGTCTCCACTTGTTCTTTTTAGGGGCTTCTGGTTAAGAAAATTTTCAAATAGCCAGTTTCCTAGTTGCATAATAAAAACATAATGTATTTCAGTCATACTAAAGTATGTTTGTAAAGAAGAGACCAAAAACTGATTACCAGAGTGCTCCCCTACACACTTACTAAATATAATTCAAGAAAACTTCTTTTAGGTTTGTACACTTTCAGCGGTAGATAAATTTTTCTTGTGACTGCTAGCAGGATTAATCCCTATGCTTCTCTGACACCACAGTTCAAGTCTACCTCTGTGAGTTTAGGGCCTCACTGCCCTTTTCAGGAATGCTCTGCATCGAGAATGGGTACAAACTGTAGTGATATGCTGAAAATTAACAACAGAGGCCTTAGTCATGTAAATATACATTGTAGTCAGGGGCTTGAATTGTGCCAAAAGGTTTACTTAGTAGGAATACTTCAACATTTTCATCCAGAATTTTTGCACTGTGAATTTTTTCAAGTGTTTTACCAACAACAGTTCTATTTCAAAGTACTTTATTAGATGACATCTAAACCCCATTATAGGCTAATTTCTTGTTTATCCACATACAGCTTTTTTAAAGTCACATTCAGTTAGTAATACTTCAACAACTATCAAGTTGTTGAAGTGCTATCACCAATAAATAGTAATGGTTGTTTCTTGTCATTGAGAGTCCTTAAATGTTCATAAACAAAACCTGTAACCACTCCGAAATTTTGGTCCCCCACTATCATTTTTAAAAGCAGGAGCAATGTCACAGATAAAATATTTGACATGAAGAGTGTTAATCATTGTGACCATGTGTAAAGAAAGATAATGTAAACAATCCTAAAATGTTTGCACTGTTTTCTTTCAGTGTTGGGGTTTTTTTTTAAAGCTGATCTTTTCAAATCAAAATTCCAGGGTAAAATCCTGCAAATGGATATATATGGCTTTAAATCCCAACTTTTAGAATAAGTTTAAGGTTTTCTATTTTAGCAAATATCTAGCTAACCTACCAAGCTACCCTAAATGCCATTCACATCAAATGCAGAGGCATCAGCAGCTTCCCAGTCAAGGCAATGCTGGCAGAA
The DNA here is from genome assembly GCF_020740725.1 of Corvus hawaiiensis. Classification (NCBI taxonomy): domain Eukaryota; kingdom Metazoa; phylum Chordata; class Aves; order Passeriformes; family Corvidae; genus Corvus; species Corvus hawaiiensis. Next base: position 23,257,178 of record NC_063217.1, on the reverse strand, counting down.
ATCCATTTCTAGTGAGTAACGTATCTTCTAAAAATCCACAGTAATTTTCTTTCAGAGCCAAATAGACTTTTTTTTTTTCAATTATCACTATTTTTATATCTCCTTGCTTAGATTGCAGCAATAAACTGCAAGCATCTTCATGCCCTCCTTAAAGAATGTCATCTTTTTAAACAAACAGGGATGTTGAATATGAGAGCTGAGAGTTTCCTTGCGTCGAAAGCAAGTAAGAAGTGCTGGAGGAGTGGGAATTCTTCAAAGCAGCACTATGCCCAGTTTTTTTCACTTGTGAGCACTATTTCTCATACTCCCGTAAGTATTTGTGCCAAGACAATTTTCAATTCAAAGTTCAAACTATTTTGTCGTTTCAGGCGTGATTTTCAGATCTCTGATGTTTGCATAAAAGGTGACAGTATTGTTGAATTACAAGTGTTGGGGGGGGAAGGTGGTGGGTGGTGGTGTGAAAGTTAATTGTGAATACAGCGGGCTCATTTTTTACAGACAAGAAACGTCATAAGTGTGAATGCTTAATTTATTATTTCCGTGCTTCAAGTGGGAATATGCTTCAGCAACTCCTATCTTACAAGTGGGAATGACACCTCCTGAATGTATGCAAATTCCTCGAATCAAAGGGTAATTTTAAAAATAGGCTTTAAACAGCAGGATGCCTAATTAATTCAGATACCCCGACTTTATGACCCCGACTTTATTAAGCTAAAACTGCAGGTTTCAAGGCATACTTCCTTGGAAGCGGAGTATAGCCAGGATCAAAGGATCACCTTAGCTGCAGCCTCAGAGGGCTAACACCTGCTTTCATTGTGCTATGAAATCAATCGGAAACTCTTATTAACCAGACCCCCCAGGAGAGCTCTTCAAAACATCTCCCCTAAAAAGCCTCCCCTTCGCTGGAAGGCAGCCCGTTCTCGTGTCCCCAGCCCCCGTGGGCCCTGCAGCTCCGACAGCGCAGAAATGAGAGGATGCCCCGCGCCCCGGTGCCTTTCAGGCGAGTCATTTACGGACATAAAACTTAAGGAGCGGAGTACACCAGTGCCTCCAGGCCCCTCTCGGAGGTCGTACACCCACACCCGGTAAAGCCCGGCCCACACCCCCGCGGCCGCCGCGACCCACACCGCCCGCCCGCCCCTGGCCCGGCCCGGCCGTGCGCCCCACACCGTGCCAGGCGGCGGGATGGAGAGGCCCTGACGGCCCGAGGCGGAAAGGGGCAGGAGCCGGTCTCGGCCACGCCGCGGCCCCTGAGTGGGGGTGCCCGGGAGCAGCGGCGGCGGCCGGGGCCGGGGAGCAGCGCAGGCGCTGCGGGCGGCAGGGGGAGCTGCGGGGCGGGCGCGGCAGCCGCGGTTACCTTCGGGGTTGGCGCTGATGAAGACGCGGACGCTCCTGCCGCTCGGCACCAGGTGAGACGGCAGCGCAGAGAGGTTGCCGGAGAACGCCGCCCGCCGCAGCGCCGCGTCCCGCGGGCAGGGCAACCTGCCGCCCGCCCCGGCCGGCCACATCCCGCCGCGCCGCAGGGCGAGCCGCCGGCTCACAGCAGCCCCCGGAGCGCCGCGGCGGCGCCAGCGGCTCTCGCCACCGGCTGAAGGGCAGCGGCCATACGGACCCTCGGGCTGCCCTGGGCCGCCGCCTGCCTCCGCGGCGGCGATGCGGCTGGGGCTGTGGCCGCCGCCCGGCGCCGGAGCGCGGGGGCAGCGAGGAGACGAGGCGCCGACCGCCCCCCGCGCCGCTCCCTTGCGGCGGCCGGCGGCGAGGAGGGCGCGGGCAGAAAAGTTTGCGGCGGAGCGGTGCCGGGCGCGGCGGAGGCTGCGACGGGACGGCGGCCCCGCGGCGGCAGCCGGACCCCCAGCGCCGCCCGGCCGGCCACGGCCGCCGCGGAGAGCGGAGAGCGGCGGGAGGCTGCGCGCCGGGAGCGCGGTCTGGCCGGCGAGTCCCTCCTGTTCCTCCTCCGCCAGCGAGGGTCTGCGGTGTCCAAAGCGGGGACGCCTCCGGTGAGGCTGACGGCGCCTTCGCTCCTTCGAGTGTGTCACAGCCCCGGGATCGGATTTTTATAGGAAAACTGCTGCCAGCTCATCCTTTGGGCTCGGAAGAGTTCAGAGTCCTTCTTGTGTTCCGTAATCTCCTGCACAGGAGTCCCACCTGCTCAGATACAAAAGAGAGATGCTCTTGCTTCTTTTTTCTTTCCTTTGTTTTTAATCAGTTATTTATTTATCGGAATAAATGAAAAGCTGCGGTTTTGAAGAATGAAAGAGACAGGAAGCAGCGAGACGCGCCGCCGGCGGGATGCGGTCCCTTTGCAGCAGTCAGCGGCGGGGCATCCCGTTGGGCAGCGCCGATGAAATATTCAGGAGGGCGGCGGGGTCGGGCCGCGGCTCCGCGGAGCGCGGGGGTGGGCGGGGGCGGCGGCGCGGAGCGGAGCGGTGCAGCGGCCCCAGCCCCAGCGGGCGGCGGGCCCTGGGCGAGCCGCGGAGTTTAGAAACCTCCCCGGGAGGGGCGGGCAGGCAGGGACATGGCAGCACGGCGGAGAGGAGGGGCTGGGGGAGCAGGGGAGGGGTGGGCACACGGCCGCAGACAGCTTGATGGGTCTGTTGGCCGTGGGAATCCCTTCTTGGTAGGAGGATGGCGACTTCGGCAGAGGGATCTGCAGGTGTTTGTCCCTGCTTGAAAGGCTGGAGACAAAAGTCTTTAACGCGGGTGGTATTTATATATTTTATGTGCTGTAACTGATACAAAGCTGATTTGTGTATTTCCACGTATATAATACAGTATGTCCAATGTATACGAAACAATCTTGCTGTGTTTTTCAACACAGTATTTAAGAACTGTACTCGTTTGCGTTACCCCCTGCGCTGCCGTGGTCCCAGCCGGACGAGTTGCCCGCTGTGGCAGCAGTAGGGGAGTCTGAGCTGACTTTCGCGGAGGCAATGCTACTAAAGTAGGAGAAAGCAAACTGCTCGGCTCCGTTTTAGAAACAAAGGTGACAGCCAGATGGGTTCCTTGAGTACTGATGAGCAGATTTGTTAAAAAAAAAAACCCTCCTGATTCCTTAAAGAAATATGGCATATGCAGAATTGCATCCTGTATTTGCATGTGAGTATAAGGGAGTAAATTTGCTGCTGTTTGCTTGCTGTTGCTTTGTTAGTTCTGTGCCCCATAAATTTTGAGCTGATTTCAAACAAATGAAACAGAGGGTTAAAGCTTGAGATATTAATTCTCAAAGAAAGAACATTCCTCTAAGTTCTGTGAACGTAGCTGGGTGGGGGAGAATGTACTTATGTGCAAAAAGTAAAAACATGCATCATATATTTCAACCATTAATATTGGAATATCAGCATTGGGCAGAAGGGTTGTGGGACTGTTGGGAACTGAGTGTCCAGGAACTGGAAAAATCCCACTTTTAATCCAAATGTATATTCCTATAGGATTCAGCAGTGTCCAATAAGGAGCTGATCTCACTTGAAGCCTGTCATGGTAGACACGCATATTTATCTTCTCTTTGGATTCTCTGATGCTCTGTTTAAGACTAGCTTGAAGCTTTGGTATAATTCGGTTAAAAAATCTGACAGTCATGAGATGCAATTCCCTAGGAAATGAGGCTTCATATATGTCATTGCCTACAAAACTGTTGGTCTTATCTGCACTTCCCTTTGCCTTTGTGTAGCCAATATGCTTAGGCGTGCCTTTTTCTGGCTAGTGTCATGAACAGGTAATTTCTGTAATACAGAGATGAAAAGCAGCTCCTTGAGGCTGCAGACAGTTAATGAGTGCATGAAGGAAATGATTTATAGTGTGGGCTGAGTTACGTCTTACGTACTTTGCTGAGACTAACTCTCAGCTGGGCTATCTCCTTTGCTTCTCTTGCATAAACTACTAGGCAGTTTGTAAGTAGGAATTTGCTTGTGGAAGCAGCTCCTGGTAAGGATGCAGAGACTATCATTTCATATTGCTGCTGCCTTAGTGTTATCATTTTCTCAGACAGCTTCTTTGGAAGATTGATCATTGATCTACCCCTTCCCCATGCCAGCCATAATGCAGTGGTTTTTTAAGACTCTTTTTGGCAGTCATCTTTACTAAGTTGAAAACTTGAGTTCGCATAATTTTGGAATTTTTTCTTTGACAGTGTTGACAACATCATCAGCTTTTAACTGAATATATTGTTTCATGAACCCAGGCTGAATGAAATGGGACCAGGCGTATCACTTCCAGCTGTTCACCCTGTCTGTTTGTTGCCTGGCTGATACCGTGCTGGTGGCAGGCATAGCTGCGTTGCATATGAAGCAGGTAGTCCGTGCAGCTTGCAGGCTGCCTCTGTGCAGCTCAGAACCTGTGCTGATCTATATTACTATTTTGATCTGTACACTGGATTGCCTTTATGCATGACTCAGCTTCCTGTCACGGTAGCTGCCACCTCTGTGAAAGCTGAAATGGACAGATGCCTCAGAGTGGTAATCTCTTCTGCTGTCCGGCTTCAATCTGTTTGTGTTTGGGGCTCAATGTCCTAGGCTTTAGCACCTGTGAATATAAAATGCTGGGAATGAGGCTGAAATGGAGAGGATAAAGAAATGACTACAGAGAAACTAATTTATTGCTTTACCTGAGACTTTATCAGTATAAAGGCACTCTGGGTGAACTCAGCTGGGAGATTAGTTGGTAGCTTTTCTTAAATTAAAAATATTTTGTTAATTTAACAAATTAAAACAATATGAAAAAATGTTATGTAAACAAAAATAAAAATCATGACTAGGATTCTTCTGTGTTCATTCTAAGCATACATCAAAATTACCCTGTTTCACATTGAATAACATGCTTTTAAAATTGTTCATTTAGAAGTGATATGTTAGAATCAGTGTCTGTATTTGAGTCCCACACTAGTTATGTGGAAGCCGCCTGGGTGGTAGATGGCAGAGCATTGCCTGAAGGCATGATCCCCAAACTTTCACCCTGACTTTATTGTACTTGGCAGCTGATCTATGGTGTCTGTCAATAAAGCTAATGCAGGAAGTATCCTTTTGTCAGACAGGAGTAAAACCAGATCTATAATTCTGCAAGTGACTTCATATAAACATGGCTTGATCCTGAAAATCAAGGAGTCTGCATAGTAACAGGGAATCTTTGCACATACTCACTTCTTATGTATTTTTCCCCCTTTCAACCTAATGTTACTTGGTTATCATTCTGTCTTTATTTGCTCCAAGTTTAAATGAAGGAACAGAATGCATTCCTTCGTAAAACACATGAGTAAAGTCAAGTTATTCCTGATGGCCTGATCCTGCTGTAATTCAAACAGAGTACTGCTTTATTTCTTGAGTAGTTCCACAGGAAGTGGTACTGAAGGTAGGAAGAACAGTTCAGTAGTCCTGATTCAAATCCATCGTGACCCGTAAAAAATGCACCAAGTTGTTTGGCTTAAACCCAGCATGATAAGGGTTTGCAAATTAAAACCGGCTTTCTGAGACATGTCATCCTGAGTCAAGTTGTTTAAAAATGAGCATTACAGATCAGTTCTAATATGTTAAAGAGCTTGGAAAGTAACCTGGGTGATATGCTATAGGCAGTTAACTATGAGAAACACTTATTCTGTCTGCAGGCTAAATTTAAGTTCTTGTTCATATGTGTTTTAATATTTCAATATATAGTGGGGTGTGCAAAAACACTTGGTAGTAGTTCAATATCAGTCTCACTGCTATCAGAGGAGACAGGCTCAGTACTTCTGTTGAAGGCATACCTGTAGCTGGCACTTTTGTAAAACATATACCAAATAAGTGACAGGGTCACAACAGTTGAGGGGTTTTATTTATATCTTTCAAGTGAAGCGTTTTGCCCTGCACTAAAAAACAGGCACTGCGGTATATAGCTGAAATACCCATCAGTCCTCCTCAGATGTTTAGAGCCTGGTTCTGCTAGGGGCTGTGTGTTCAGCCTTGCTATTGTCTTCATTCCAAACCAGTAACTATTTGCAGGAGTTGGGAAGGCAAAGTTTTAAGATCAGGTCAAAAATCAAGGCTTAAGGGTCAGCAAATTGACCAGAATCTTGCTGTTCGTGTAGAAGTTAAAAGACTCCTGTGTAGAGTTACATCATCTGATGAAATACTAACGCAAAGCTGAGTGTTACTTTGCTGCTCCCCAGCAAGCTGGCCCAGTTTTACAAGCAGGCGACGAAGGCAGTTGCCTAGAGCGACAGACAAAAGGAGGCAATAAAATCACATTCTAAGCAAGAATGAGACCCCGTGACTCTGTGCCTGTTTTTGCCGGTTTAATGAGGACTCAGTGCATTCCCCAGGCACCATTCTCCTCAAGGTGCTGATGTGCTGAGACTGAGCAAGCTCCTTACTACAGGAGCCATGGCCATGGTTTGAACATCCCATCTATTTGTGCTTGTCTCTACTTCAACTTGCTGCTGCTTAAACTGAGTGGAGAAACTTTATATGCTCCTCCTCTGCTCCTTTTTCTTGACAGTGCTGTATTACTTTTGCCAAAATGCTTGGATTGGCAGGAGAGCAGGGACAGATGTGCTGAGACTAGAGAGCTCACAAATTCATGCTTCACTAAAAAAACCCCTGTTATTATTAGCCTTGCAAATTAGGGATGACAGGCTGCTGAGACTTACTGAGTTTATATTTATGTCAAGAAACTCATTGCAAGAAGTAAGACATATCTTAGTAAATCTTACATGGGTACTGGATTGCTATAAGGATCTTTTACAGCCATCTCAGGGCTCAGTTAACACTGTTATTAAATTTCCTATTCTTCTTTTCTTTCTTTGCCTCTGTCTTTTGGTTCTTTTACTCAGAGTTCAGATTGAAATGCAGGAGAGGTGGAGTTTTTCTTCAGACTCAGATGTTTATTATTTCTTATCTATAGTGCAGCTGCACAGGATGTGCCTCTAAGTTAACATGGTGAAAATGGCCCCAGAGTTCTACCTTCTTAAAGCCCAAACTACCCAATTATGGAATGTCAACTAATTTATTTTTACTTATAATCCAATAACTAATCATTCATGTTCCACACTGCAGGTTTTTTGTACCAGTACCAGATCACCCAGGCTTGTGAAGAAGAAGGAAGAAGAAAGAACTAACCTACACCCAAAATCCTCTATCCTGTTACATGTATATCCCAGAAACCTAAATTTTTTACATCTCTACATATTCCACCCAGTGATATAACAAACTTCTTTTTTAATTACACAGCAACAATCTCAGTGCTATCACATAATTTGGGAAGCCTTTCCCAAAGCCCCAGGTCAGATGCAGTGCGCTTTTGAGGATCACTGCCTGTCAGCACTGAAAGACTGAAATTCTCTGAACCCAGGGTTCCAACACACTACTTGATGTAGGCTTCCATTTTCCACCCAGTTTTGAGTGCTAAAAATGTTTCCTGCCTTTTCTCCACTGCATGTGCTCTGACACTTCTAGACTTTTGGGAAGGATCTCTTCTGTGCTCTGAATAGGTTGCTGTATTAGGCTTTGCTAATAGATAGACGTGGTGGAGACTTCAGTATCACTGACAATATGGTTAACAAGCTGTAACAGAGTACCTTTCTGGAATGACAGTCATTTTGCCCTACTGCTTTTTAGAGGAGCTGCTTGGAGCAGCAGAGTTTTGTGAGCTGACTGCAGGGACTGAGGTGACGCTGCGTTGGTTTGCTCTAGGTTCACAGTTGGTTTGTCATGTTGTCCAAAGGCATGCACTGAAAGCCTTGGTAGGTCAGCCTTCACCACACATCAAGGTCTGTAATAGAAAGAAAGGAAATGCATATGGATTACAAAAAGGAGACAATTTTGTCTCCTCAGAAGTAATAAGAATTTGGAAAACTACTACGTTTCTTTAGACTTTGTAACTTCAGTCAATCCCTGTGTCATCAAAAGGAGATTTATGGGAGGGAGATTATCCCACATTGGCCCACTGGAATGTTCTTACTCTTTGTAACACATTACTATGTTCAAAAGGGGGTGCTAAACTTGGGTCTCATAAAACAAGGACAAGTTTGAGTTTCTGTATTTTTAATCCAGGAATACATTTTTCTTGTGGGTGAGCCTGTAATAAAATTCTGCTAACTTCTCCATATTGTTTGCACAATTTCATAATGATTTTTTTTTCATTTTCCCTTTTGATATTTTACTTTTGAATATACAGTAATGGGATATGTGTTAGGTTTTCAAATCACTTTCACAAATGCTAAGGAGAGGACTCCAGCCTAGAATGTGATTTCCAAATATGGAGGGATAAGAACAATTCTGTCTTTTAGGAGCTGTCAAGCAATGTGATTATGCACCTATGTAATATACAGATTATTTTGTATTTCAAGGAAAAGAGAGAGGTTAATACCTGATTGGGTTTGTACCATTGTAAGCACAGCTGTACTTCATTTCCACCTCCAAGTTCCAGTTATTTTATTCTAAATCCTGCATCACTGGGAATCTGCCTTGACCCCTGGAATGACAATCGACTGGAAATTGAAGAGGTCTGCACCCTGGTTTTTTTTTGTTGTTTGTTTGTTTGTTTAGGTTTTTTGGTGTGGCTGTTTTTTGTTTTTTATTTTTTTAATGTCCTTTAGAAATTTTCTGTTTTCTTTGAAACTGAGCAAGGCAAACAGCCTTTTCTGTAATGTTGTAAGTGGCTACACCGCATCTATAATTTTATCTCATCTGATTCTTGATTAAAAGGTTCTTCAGACCTAAAATAACATGATTAAATTTCTTATTTTTGTGTGTGTGTGTGTGTCAGTTTCTACTGGAAGATTAAAATAAGCCCTTTTATTTCATGCAGAATTAGAGTTCTCTTGCACATGTATGTAGGTGTACACTCCCCAAGCACAGGTGCATACACACATGTACATACTCAAAAGACACACAAGGACGTATGGATAAATAAAATCACATGGAGTATGCAGCAATAAGATTTCCATGTTAGTCATTCAAATTTGCCCATATGCCTTTAAATTTTACCCTGTTGCATATAAGCATTATGGCAACCTATAATTAACTGACCCAGTATTCTATTTTACAATCCCTTCTCATAACTCAGTGCAGAAAAGAGGGGTGTTCATTTAATGAACAGTTTTCAGCTCTTTGTCAGGGTGTGTTTGGAGGCAGGCTTGCAGGTCACCATCAATACCCTGTTAGAAGCAGGTTTTTTACTTTTGAAGTCTCCCATATAATTTCCTAAGTTAGTATATAAGCACTTCCAAAAGCTGAGTAACAGCCAAGCCAGAAGAAGTTTCATGTTTCATTATTGAAGCAAACTTGTTCCACTAAAGCACAGGAAAACTAACACCTAAAGTATCAATTAATTTTGGATGCCCTCTCTGAGATAGCAAGGACTGCATTTTTTCAGAGTAGCTGGTATTAGATACTGAGTACAAGACATGATTTTTATCAGCTTTGGTTGTAACTGAGAGTGTTCAGTGTTTTTGTATATCAACTTTAGGACTTCCAAGTCAGGTTGTCAGAAAATGAAGAATCTAGAATTAATGACCACCCCTGAAAATTTAAATTACTTAATTAGCATCATAGGAAATCTGGGGCGGAAGCCAGGACAAAATGTCATTCCCTCCCCCTCTGCAATGTTCACTTTCTTAGCTGTGAAAGTGGTTCTTTCCTGTAATTCCTTGCCTCATTCCTAACCTCAGCTAAAAATAAATTTGCAATCTGCTTTATTTTATGGTCCTGCATCATCCTTAAAGGTAGTTACAATAAAATAGGAAAAATATGCTCTCAAGTGCTTTTAACTTACTCATCCCACCCTCTGAGTCTTCTCACATACCTTAGTCTGCTTCCCCAGACTTCATCCTACTCTACTGTCCATTTCTTTATCCCATTCTGCTTGTCTTAACCAGTTCTTTTGTATGTTTCCCAGATTCCTGTCCAGTGTGTCTGTCTCTTTCCATTGCCCAACACCTGCTTTTCCCCTCTTCCAGCTACAGGTCCTAATCTCCAATTTCACTCTTTTCATGCAATTGGAGTGTCTGTCTGTTGTTACTCCCTCTCCCTCCCCTGCCTTGTCCTCATTTTTTGGCCAGCCACTCACTTTTAGCTCATCTTTCCCTGTGCTTTCTAGGGTTCACGACTTCCCTTAGCTGTTTTGAGCTTCTCTTCTCCCCAGTTGCCCATTTTACATATTCCTCCCTTTCCCCAAGGGCAGTGGGGAGGCCCCTGCTGCTCTCTGACAGACACTTCTCCTAGGACAGTGAAAAGGAGCTTTAGTGTTCTGGAATATATACTGGTAGTGGTGACAAGCGTGGTAAAGTCCCATATGATGAGAACATTTGAGATGGACCTAAAGGCTTCTGGGTCTAGAAGTTGTTTATGGTGGCAAAGAAGATGCTCATATTCCCTCTGAGGAAATGCAATCCAAATACAAACCAGAAAGTAAAGGAAGAGGAGGGACAGAAGGCTGAGATGTTTCTCTGCGAGTCTGTCCAAGTTTCTGTGTCACTGCTTTTGCATAGATTGTTGTGGGAAGGAATCTTGGAATCATCTGAAACAGAAATTAGGGAGAGGCTGAGCCTAGGGAGTATGTACATGTCTGCAGCTGAGTTAAGAGAGGCCCATCTGCTGTGCAGGGTTTCATGAGTGTTTTCTTCTTCTCCTCAGTGAACTATACCTACTGCACAAGTGGCAAGTGAATTTTAGATGCATAAGTCAAAATATTCATGTTGCAAGGTTGCTGCTGAATAAAATTTAACAATCTGATTTTACATTTGTGTCTGTGTGTATATATTTACTTATTTGTGCACATTACATGGAAAATAAAATCACTGCGTTCTGATGTGTTTGTGCTAATAGAAAATGATGCCATTTACACTCCATTGTTAATGTGATTTTATGTGATTTATTGACATGGAAGTTTATTTTGGACATATGAAGACCTGGGAGAGTAGGATTATAATAACAACAATAATTTGTCTTTTTAATGCTAAGAATGAAATAAAGAAAAAAAAGAAAAAAACTTGCTAAGCTTTGTTTAACCTTCAGGGGTTCTGGAAAAGCAGCTGTCACTTTTTAAAATCTTGTTTAGTATATGCCATCATTTTTCATCTGGATCCCGTGTTGATACTGCAGCTGTGCTGGAGGAAAAGGAAGCTTCCACCTTTCCGAGTCCAGAACAATGTACTCAATCTTGGAGACAAGCGCTGAGAACAAAAGAGAGTGTGCTTGCATGGATCTGATTATTCTGGCACAGAAGTGGTGGCAGTGGATTTCTGTGTCTAGCCTACTGTTGCTAATAGTGATTTCTGTAAGCTGATGGAGCACAGAGTACCTTATTACCAAATGCCTTCAAAGACATGTTTTGCAATCATTGCCATGTCACAGTTGTACAGTGCTGTGCTCTGAAGTGTTGTGAAGGCCCTTAGGCAGCCTTAATGTAAAAACATTTGCTGAAGAGCCATGAAGACAACTATCATCATCCAAGGGTGAATTTTAATTCAAAATAATCTTTATCCACAAATAAAATCTGTAATTTGGTTCATTGCTTCAGTAAAATGATTTTTTTTTTTACAGAAGCAAGAATAGTTTAGTCTGTTCTTGGCAGTTAATCATATTTGCTGAACTATTTAAATAATTCAGTAACTCCCTCTCATGAGTTAAATGCATTGCTTATTGTAGGGAATGACATCATTACTGTCCTTTCGTCAATGTAGGTCCGTATAAACCAGCAGATGCAAAAATAGAATAATAGAATCATCAAGGTTGGAAGCGACCTTTAAGATCATCAAGTCCAACCATCCACCCAGCACTGCCCCTGTAACCCCTAAACCACATCACCCAGTGTCAGATCCAGATGCGTCTTGAACACCTCCAGGGATGTGACTCTGCCACATCCATGGGCAACCTATTCCAATACCTGACTACCCTAACAGTGAAAAATTTTTTCTAGTATCTAATCTGAATCTCTCATCTCAGTTTAAGGTAATTTCCTTTAGTCCTCTCACTGTAGGAACGGCAGAAGAGACCAGCCCCCACCTCCCTACAACCCCCTTTCAAGTACTTGTAGAGAGCAATGAGGTCCACCCTGAGCCTCCTCCAGGCTGAACAAACCCAGCTCCCTCAGCTGTTCCTCATAAGACAAAACATGTCCTATGAGGAACAGCAAAAATGTTTCAGGGCTCCCAGTTCTATAGTCATTGAAGGTTGCTGTCAGGGTGAGATCATGTACCAGCCCCTTTTCTGCATTGCTTTTCTTCAGAAGAAAATCTGCCTGTTTGGGCTGGATGGGAGCAGCAGCAGGCACCAGGCAGAGACAAGTGCCCTGACACTCACTGTCTGCTTCACTCCAGGCACCAACCTCTGACTCAATCTTTGCCAAATTCTCTGTGAGCAGGTAAGTGTGCCGAGTATGCCATTTGATATTTCCTATCAGTTGAGCTGATGGGTGCGATCACTCCTTTTTTAGTCTTCCTGTGTAAGAGAGTTGGCAGATGCTCTTCCAAGAGACACGGTTTTCTCTTGTTTGTCTGGATGCCAACTGAAACCAGTTGGACAGCTTTAAATCCTTTATAAAAACAACTATGTAAAAGCTTTGCTTTAAGGTGTCCAACTACCCACAAAAAAATCTAAAAATAATAAATTCCCTCTTCTTCAGAATTAGAGCTTGTTCTCCCAGTAGGAGTGTGTGAACTTGCTTTATTGGCTTTTTTTTGTAGCCGTCTTCTATTGACAGAAGTGAGGCCTGAAGATGTGAAGGGACAGTTCAGGCATATCTGGGGAACGCAACCCCAAATTCTTGAGTCTCAGTTGAGGTGGCTGGTTTTACTCCTTTTCTGTTAAAAAAAAAAAAGGAATCAAAGCAATTGAAAGCATTTTATCATTCCCCCCCCCCCCCCCCCAATTCATTTGTTCAAGAAAGCATATAAAAATGTGAAAGATGAGGAGAATTGTCTTCCTTTGAGGACGTGAGTACTCACACCTGGTGATTTCAGTAGGAGACAGAGCACAGCTAGAACCGGGGTGAAGCACATACAGTTAAACAAATTACTAAATCTGAGTCAGGAAGACGATTCTCTCCAGGCCACACAGGGCATTGAGTGCATTTGCCCCACAAATTCTCATGCCTACAGTATTTATGTGTCTTTGTAGTGCATACTGCACTATGCAGGCTTCAGTTTGCTACTGCATGCTGAAAAATGTGTAATGGTGTTTTATAATAAGCAGCCAAGTAAAATGGATTTCCTTTAGGTTTTCTTTGCCCCAAATATATGTTATGTATTCTCTTCAACTTACTGACAGAATTGTCTACTGAATGAGGCATGGTCAAGGTGTCAGGATTTAACACCCAGACCTGTCAACATTTGCAATGACTAAACAAGTTAATTAGGATTACCTCATCTGAGAAATTTAAGGATATAATTCCAGGTGATCATGATGCATCTTTGGCTGTCGCTGAATCCTTAGTTCCATAATTGCTAATTTAGGTCATTCAGCCTTATGGTTTCTGAGAGCCTCCTTCCTCAGAAAATAATTCTTTGCAAGGATATGCAGAAGCTAGGGAGTCAAAGCTGCAGCTGATGACTGAATGGGTTTAACAGTAAGTTTATATGCATCATTTCCTCATTAGTAAGCTGTGAGGGAGCTGAGACAAGCTGTAGTATCTCCTCACCTTGCAGGAATGATGGAAGTATTAGAAATCATGAGAAAAACATAAGCACAAGACCTTCCAGGTTGCACTGGCTATCCACTACAAATTTCAGTAGTTGTGATCCTTCAAATGAAAGAACTTCATTTAAAAAATTGAAATAATCTAATTTACCAAATCAGGATTTGGCCAGGACAATGGACTTGAGTTTATTAGTCTTGAGAGGACTGCTTTTGGTACTGTCGTAACACAACTGCATAAGACATCATTTAACTCTTCACCTGGAAAATAGCATTTCAACCCACATTCTGTGTTAAATTCAACTTGTGGCATTGAATCACTGAGAGCAGATAGGTGTTACAAGTTACCATGGCACCTCCTTGGTGGTTTCCACTTCATGGTTCCCTTGAGCAGCAGTATCTTTTGAATTTTTCACAACACTGCATCCTGGAATGGTGTGTTTATATTGTGTTCCTTTTTCAATTTTTGTTTTCAGGTATAAAACAAAAACTGAATTTTTGAAATTGAATGTTTTTCTTTGAAGACAGAAACTTGAGGTGTGAAACATTAGCAGCTCATAGCAGGTGCTGGGGCTATTTGCATTGCTGGGTCTGTCCACCACTGCAGCACTGCTTGGCAAGTAATGTGGCTGCAGTTTGGCAGTATTTTGGGACGTCAGCAGCACAGAGGTTTCTTGACATGGGTGTGACCTGTATTTAGGAATGAATTAAAGTTTCATTCTTCATATTAAAGGTGTTATAGAGGTTGCTTGCTGTTCTCCAAGGGAGATGGGCAGCTGAGCTGTTCAGAAGATAAAAGCACACTGCTGGATAATCTGTTGAGCAAATAACTGTCTGTGCCTTTAGAGTGCAGCAATATCATGATTGTTCAGAGAAAACAGCACTGAAAATGTCTGACAATGGTTAATTCTCACAAACTTTAATCTCATAATTTTATTACTCACAGACAATTATGTATCACAGGGAAATGTATAAAGCTGTTTACTTTTGTACACCTAAGGGCTTTTGGGACATTTTGAAACAGTATAGAAATAGATGGCACCTTATAGCTGTTACATTTCAGAGTCTTGCTGTGTTTTTGGGACACACTAAGATGATCAATGACAATATTTTTTTTTGGCCATATAGATTCAGCTCCCTTCAGTCCTCACATCTGCCTCTCCAACTGGGGCTGACTTCCATCTCTGTCAGGATGTGCTGCAACTCAAGGAGGATTATGTACACTCAAATGGCCATTTCTTCAACAGACGTTATTTTCTCTGAAATTCTGTTTTCTTGGACCCTGCAGGAAAGCATTGGAGTGAGAGATACAATGAATTATTTATTGGAGTGATGGGGTCAGATATGTGGCAATAGTGTATTTCAAAACAGTACAAAACAGTGTGCAGTGAATAGCAGCAGTTTGATGTGATTTTCTGCTTATAGTGGCTTTTCAGTCTCTAAGAACTGAAATTGAGAGTATATATTGAAGTGGATGTTGGAATATTTTCCATGGCATGTGCTTTATGTGTTCTTAAAGCTCAAGGCTTGGGGAATGCTCTTGTTCTGTCTGCAGTGTCTGGCTTGGTACAGGCAGGCATTCAGCTCTGCCTGTGGCTTCCAGAGCAGCCCACAACTGAGGAAGAGGAAGAACTGCAGGAAAACAAGTTGTGGGAAATCCAAGCATTCAGGAAAAGAGTGTCTGGACCTGGAACATTCTTGTGGACTCCTCAGTGAGAAGGACACTTGGGAGGACATGCAGGGGAGGATCCTGTCTGTGGTCTACCGGGGAAGGATAGCACAGGAGGTGTTATAATCCAATTACTGCGATTATTAGATTATTGCCTGAATTAAGGTGCAAACAAGACCATATGCCAATGTCAATAGTAAGGATTTTATTTAACAGTTAATATGAAGAAGAGAGAGGTAGAAAGAATTAGGGAAAAGAGAGAGTAGGGGAGAGAGAGTGACAGAAAGACAGATTAAGTAGAAAGATAATCGCCACATCTGCAGATCCAGTAGTGTCCTACTGGTCCTCTTCTGGTCTTCTCAGTGGTGAGGATCCCACAAAACAGAGTTCAATGAGTTAGGATATGTTCAGGTGCAGGTGGGTACGCCCAAGCCCCTTCCGTGGGAGGAGTTTTACATTTTCTTTTCCAACACTGGATCTGTTGCAACATTTGTGGATTGTGTGCAGTCCTCTGGTGGAAGGCCTCAGAAATTCATCTGAGGGGCACTTCAGGGGTCTTTGATGGGTTATGACCATTCTGAGACTTGACAGATGCCTCTCATTTGAATGTGATCTTCCCTTGGGGTGGTGGGGAGTTTCACAACCAAGCTAGTTTATGTAAGAGTACACAATTGGCGTCATAAAAAGCACCATCTGCAGGGTCTGCTTCTTATCTGGCCCAAAACTCAGCTTGTAGTCTCTGTTGGTGGATGTTCACACCCTCTGTCTTATGCAGACCAGAGGTTTTGCCTTCACACCCCCAAAAACTCTCCTGCTCCTTCTCAGTTCGTGGGGAAGAGTGTGGAAACCCAGACTCAGCAAAAGAGTCTGTGGGTTATAGCCTCCCCCAGCCTTGTTTACATCTTTTTAGACCTGAGATAATTGGTCTACAGTACCACCTTTATTTTATCTCAAGTTCCTGTCAGGTGGCTTAACTTCCCCAAATCCAGGAGGCATACTGGATACATACACCCCGGGGAGGATGGGCTTTGGTGGTACAGATGAGCAGTTGCTTCTTTGCACGCTTTGCTACAGTGGACAAAGTCCTCTGGTGATCTTAACAGTGTTTAAGAATTATGATTTTTGAGTCCTGTTACAGGAGGCCAAAGAGTGCACACTGTTGGGAGGGTTCCTGGGAAATAGTGAAGGAGGTCAGGTTGTCTGTCCATGGGAAGAGACAGCTTTCCATTGATTTAATAGGCTAAGTCTTCAGTGCTACATAGAGAACATACTCCTATTCTCCTGATATTTGTCTGGAGCTGGTGGCAGAGGATGACTTGTAAGCTTTATCAGAGGCTACTGGGCCTTGATATGACAGGAAAAAGGGAGTCCTGGAATATGTATTTACTTGGATCAGCCAATTTGCTCATTTGTCTAGAATGTTAATTATTCCCTGTGGGAAAAAAAAACCAAACCAAAAAACCAAAACCATATTTGAAGACACTGTAAATCCAAGTAGCACACAGCTGTCATTTATTTTTCACGAGAAAAAAAGAAAGGTCTATATTTGTTCTTCAGCAGTCTTTTCACTTTCCTTCCTTTAAAGCACAATGACAGTTAATGATTAATAGACAGTGCTGCCAGCAGGAAGCCAGCATAAGTGTGGAGGAAGTCTAAATAATTGAAGTGAAAAGGTGACAGAGGCAGCCATTAGTTCTTCTGGATAAGAAATTCTTCATTGCCTGTCTATTTGCCCAAATGAAAAGGAAAATCTAGCATTTGAGCAGCACAGTCTTTAGACTTCATTATGCACTTCTCTTGGGAACAAAAGAAACAACCAGGATTAGTCTTTTTAAATTAATAGAAATTGGTGCAAAATCCCCTCATTTTTAATTGTGTCACAACACGTTACTGGGCTTGCAACATAACCAGCTTGTCAGAAGTAACTGGGCAGCATTCCAGAAACAAATACCCTACAGCAGAATGAATGTTATAACACTGGACACTTGCCTTCACAGAGTGGCTCCCCTCCGAGACATCCTGGTGGTCACAGGGGACCCTGTGTACTTGCACAGGAGGCTGGTAATTTTTAGGACTGAGCAAAACAAGGTGGCAAATGTTGAGCAGAAAGCTAGCTTCAGTAGTTTCACCAAACCCAAAATTTTCCAAAACAAACAAAAAATAAAATAAATACAAACTAATAATTAAAGAAAATAAAAAGAACAAGCTTTTGTTTGTTTTCTGAATTGTGCCTTCTGGAACTCTGTGTCATGGGCTTATATGGACTCTGTGTCATGGAGAATATTATTGCATGTTCTTACAGGAAGAATGAGGATCCTTTCCAGCATTTTTTGAACAAACTGCGGATTACTGTCTCATCTGACACTTTGCATAGTTTCCTTTAATTTCTAGTCATAATTTAATAAGGGTCGTATCACAGGCTATCCTATCTTCTATAGAAAAAGTTTTCTAGAGGAACTGTTAAATGTGCTTGTTTAACTTGTGGTGTAAAATGAGAGGGTGGAAGCAGCAGTTACATCCAGCTCTAGATAGCATCACATCTTGGACAAAGCTCTCCAGGCCTGTGAGGTGATTGCAGCAGCAGCAGTGATGCCCTGTGCCATGAAAGGGAGGTGTGCTGCCTTTCCCTTTGGTGTGACAGCTGAGTTTTCTGTCACCTGTGGTGTTCTGGGAAAAAGCTGTGGTAGCAGGTATGAAGAGAACCATTCAGCAAAGTAAATTTGAGGTCCTGGACTGTGGCAGGTTTTCTTGAAGAGTTTGTCTGCTACTATCCTCCCTCTTCATGAGGTCTGGATGCCTCTACTCAGCCCTGGTGAGCCCTCATGTAGAGTGCTGTATCCAGTTCTGGGCTCCTCAGTACAAGAGGGATATGGATCTCCTGAAGTGAGTCCAGGAGATAGTGAAGGGCTATGAAGATGATTAAGGAACTGGGGCATCTCTCTTGTGAGGAAAGGCTGAGGCAGCTGGGTGTGCTCAGCCTTGAGACGAGATGACTGAGATGGGACCTCATGAATGTGTATAAGGATCTGAAGAGAGGGTGTCAAGAGGATGGAGCCTGGCTCAGAGGTGCCAAGCAATAGGACAAGAGGCAATGGGCAGAAACTGATGCACAGGAAGTTCCACCTGAATATAAGGAAGATTTTCTTTAAAGTTCAGGTGACTGAGCACTGGCACAGGTTGCCCAGAGAGGTTGTGCAATGTTGTTGTGGAGACATTCAAAACCCATCTTCACACAATCCTGAGTAACATACTCTAGGATGACCCTGTTTGAGCATGGAGGTTGGACCAGATGACTTCCAGTGACCCCCTCCAACCTTACCTGTTCTGTGATTCTGTGATTCTGTGATTCTGTGATTCTGTGATCTGGAATTAATTTTTAACATTTTTTGTCCAGGATCTCCTGAAAGTTTAAAAAAAAAAATCTATAAAAATACAAGGAGATCTGCCAAGCATAAGCTTGCACTCAGTATTCTGGAGAAGAGGCTATTTTCATTGCACAGCTTTTTTCTGTACTGGAATTTGGGTATTTACACATGTTCACTAAGTGCTTGTCAAATGGAAAGTCTGTGATTTTGTATAACATTAATGGCTCTTCACAGCTAAAGTTGTATGTCTGCTTGAAGTAAAAAACATAAAGGAGGCTAGTAGAGGTTACTGCCCTTTTAAAGGAGTTTTAAATGAAGGGGAATCACAAATGTATGTTTGATTCTTTTTGCAGAGGAGTTTTTTTGCAGAGGAGTTAATAGTATGAACAAAGGCTGAAGAGAGAAACTGGAGTTAAAGGACTTTGAGAACATAAGATAGTACCAATTCCTTGTATGTCCAATGAGAAGGCAAGATGCAAAAAGAGAGAAAAAGTAGAAGTAAAGTAGCAAGCAAAGTCAAGCCAGAGAAAGTTATGGAGGAGGGAAGAGGCTGAGGCAGGAGAAAGATGGTTGAATGCACAGGAGTAGGAAGAGCTCCACAGTCCAGACTCAGAAACATTTAGCTTATTACAGACAACCCTTATGCTATGTCATGAATGAAAGTCAATGATATATTCTGTTGCTTATTTAAATGTGAAAGATCTATAATAGTATTTCCTGGAGGTATTTTGCCTTCAGAAACTCAGGATGTAGCAGCCACCTTCTCACAGTGACAGTCAGTGTAGGAAACTGCAGAGAGGCCATGTCCTGATCCCACCACTATTTCCCATCTGGTAAGGTTGAGATAATTTTCCTTTCCCTGCTTAAAAGTGTTGCAGCAAAAGGCAGTTGCAGGAAGATACCAGAGCAGTTCCCAAGGGAAGGGTCTTAGAGAGGGGTTATAGAAGGATGTGAGGAAAAAAAGCACTTTGAAGGATGAAAGACAGAGGGGAGCCTGAGGACCTAACCTGGGAACATCCAGGTATTAAAGAGGGGGCACATCTAGTATTGATGGAGAGTGAATTGAAGACTTCTGTTGAATTGAGTTTTCTGAAGCAAATCTCACGTGTTTACTGTGATCTTCTAGAGGAGGTGGAATATAACTATTTCTTTTGAGCAACATATTTTTATGCACATAATCTGTGTATTTAAACTATTACAGCAGTTCTAATGCTATTCCTAACAGAGCTAAATTACAGAAGAGAGGCTTCATTTTTATTCATCAAATAACACATGGTAAGTTTTCAGGGAGACTGGGGGAAAAGTAAAAATCATAAGTGATCTGTTTTGGTTGCTACTGCTGTTATGTTTCTTTTCTAATCCTGAGGTTTTTTCCTACCATTTTAATATCTTTGAATTTGTTACATTATTTCTAAATATAGAACAGATGAAAACTGCAGGAACTATCTGTAAGATTGCTTACATATTATACTTTTTGAGGATAGTTTTCATTAAAACCCCACTGTATTTACAAAAAAACTCAGAAGCTGATTTATTAAGTTTCCTGGGCACTCTGCAGTTCTCAATAGATATTTTCCAGAGCTCCTCTGACTTCTGTAAGTCTCTCCTCATTTTGCACAGGAAATACTGATATATCAACCAGCTTGCTTAAGCTGATGAGAAAGTCTGTGTTAGAGGTAGGTACTACCAGATTTCAAATCCCAAACTAGTATTTTAAATGCACATTTTAAACAGGTCATTGCTCAGATGGATCATCATAGTAATTTCAATTTGACTTCCTCACATGAATCTGATTAAAGTGATATTTTCAGCGCATCAGTATACTTAACTCATTCTATTATCTTGTGCTTTTTTGAGGTAGAAAAGGTGCTGCAGGTGCCTTCTACTTCCATTTTTTCAGTTGGCTTGCAAAGAGTTTAATCAGGTTTTATTCACTGAAGAGTATCTCCATCTAAAGAGTTCTCTTACTTACAGAAAGGTCAATGAAATCATAAGGGAACCATCAATGCTTCCATTCCACATCCATGCTGTAAAGTTTAAAGATGCTCCTATTCTATCTGCTAGCAAGAACTCCCTCTACATTTCTCAGAAGCAAAGGAGAGTCTTTTTCTCTGTTTAGTGGAAAATATCTGTCTTTCAAGCTCTCAGCTCTAGAATTAGACTAAGTGGGCCTAAGTGTAGGCTTTTCAAGATCCACTGCTCAGGTACCTGTACAGGCATTAATGTAGTGTTAGTAAGCAAGGTCACTGATGAAGGCTGGGTCCTTACCCTCTGTAACAATATGATGATGGAAATTTTTGTTCAGATAAGAACTGGACTGGAACCATTTTATTTTCAAAAGTTACCAAGTAAATTGTTTTAAAACATTATTATTTTTTTCAAAATTAAAAATGCTTGCTACACTTTGGAGATACTCTATGAACATCTAACCCTTGTCTAATTCATGTTGGCTGGTAATGGCCTTGTCTAATTCTTGTTGGCCAGGTGCTGAATTCACTGAGTGGTGGTCTAAAATTCCAGGGTTTGTCTTGGATAGAGGTAGGAGTTTTAGATTGCCAGATCTGCTGCAGGGCCAGAGTATTGGGTTATTTATCAGAAGATCCACCCTGAAAATGTGGACCTTGAAAGAGCTGTGCTTCTGTCTTTGGGAAGGTCCTGGCGACAGGCACACCATTGAGGGATTTTGATTCCATTATAGGCTCCACAACCTAGAATACCCAGGCCTAGAACACTCAAGCATTTGGCAAAAGATTGTCAAGTCCAAGACATTTTTAATAAAGGTTTGTGTTCCACACATTGACATTTTCTGACAAGTATTCATCAGAACATTTCCACTGAATTTAATTCCTAAGTAACAGAAGCCATAAAATTTCCCCAAGCAGTCCTCAACAATAGGATGTATTTGGGTCAAACTACAGCATGCATCTCCAGTGCTAAATTAATATCCTCTTTGCTATTGTTAGTCCAGGCAGCTCATAGCTAGTCAAAGCACAAGATAAGCTGATATTAAAAATTGCTGAGCAGTGGCTAAGATGAACAGAGAAGTGTTGGTATGTCATGTAATTATCTTGATATGTGAGGAGGCTCTGTTATTGCTTATTCAACTTACATATTTTATATAGGGAAAGCCACTGTACTATGACTTTGGGCTCATTTACATGCCTTTGTCTAGTCAGAATTAAATGCAAATTTCATGAGAAAAGTAATCTTGAAATGTCCAACAAAAAGGATTCAGATTGTCGAGATAGAATAGAGCTTATGAACAAGGATGATTCTCTATTGATTTAATTATAAATGGTGTGGGCAATAATTTAAACATGTTTCCTTAAAGAACCTAAAATCAGATTTAAAAAATATTCTTACAGTAGATACCTGTAGGTTTTCTTAGGATTTAAGCTTAAGTTCCATATTGTATTATCACCACCATATGGATTATCTTCCGCTCACCCACCTAGACACCACAAACTGTTGGTGACAACGTCTGGAGCTCCTGCTCTGATTCCATGCTAGATTATTTTAAAATAGAGATAGCAACGTTTCAGACTTACTGTCCATGGATTTGACTCTTCTGTGGGAGCACAGTCTGACATAATAGTACAGCTCCTTTACTGCATTGCTGGAGGGATAAGATTTTTAACACCTGTTCAGATATGAATGATACATTTGCTTCTCATATCTCTACACTGAAAACTCATTTTGCTCTGAACATAAAGGCAGTTCCATCTGTCAAATCACCAAACACCCCCATTTCCACCCAGGAACCTGCTGACCCCTCAGAAGCAACCCATTCCTCCCAAACTCAAATCGTCTGGTTCCAGATGAAACAGGTCCATGCACTGGAGCAAAAAAACTACATGCATGCCCTGGCTACCACATTTTCAAATTTCCCCTAATATGTCAATCTGTTTAGAACAGAGTAGTTGTAGCTCTCCTGTGGGAGGAAAAAGTATTCAAGCTTTTTACAAGAAGAATGTCAGCCTTATTAAGAGGTTACAGAACAGAACAGAAAAGGTTTATTTCGTACCCAGAGAGCAAGTCACAAATATGAAGGAGGCCAAATGCCAGGTGAAAAACAACCTGGCTTGATCTCAAGTTAGTTTTTATACTCCGTGTCATATTTTTCATTGTGTGCTTGGAAGACTCCAAATCTAGTATGTGGTAACACTGCATGCTCTGGTAGGTACATATGAATTGGGGTTGGGATACAGGTAATGCACAGAGACCAGCAGTGGGGAAGGGCATATAATCCCAATGCTAAGGAAAATGTGTTTCTTGAACATACACTGGAGTATGTTCTGTGTGTAGCAGGCCAGAACAAGTCATCCATACATTATATAAAAATTCCTGCTAGGGAGATATTCAGTCTTTAGAAGTAATTGATACTTAGAAGTCCAGAAAGCAGAATTTAAGAGGCTACAAGAATGTTTCATTCTCTTAGGAATGTATTTGCTGTTATAAAATCAAATCCTTCATGCTGACACTCAAGTTTCTTTCATGATTTTTCTACTCTAAAAAAAATTTTGGCTGAGGGTTTTGTTTAGAAGTCAGAAAGCTCTGCAGAAGACAGGAAAAAAAGGCATTGGCAAACTAGCTACTGTAAGATAAATCATACTGTACAGATCTTCTGTAAAAAATTGGCTCCAGAACTTAATGTGCTCCTTAAATTAGGTCTGTAGTAGAAAGTAAAATTATTTGCACTATGAACAAATTAATTAATTTCCTGTTCTCTGGGATTTGCCTGTTGTGGGAGTAATTCTTCAGTGTCAGTTTAGCCACAATATTTATATGTGTCTGTACACCTCTTCTGAGAGAGAGCTGGTAATCCATCCTGTTAAAGGTTTAAATACTTCTTTGATACTAAAATATTTTTCTTTATTCCATAAATATCTGGTGCCACTGAAGTAGGATATACTGCCTAATGTGACAGAGCTATAAACTTGGAGCCAATGGGTGATGTCAAAGTGAGCCTTTGCAAAGCAATTAATGTGATAAAACTATTAGAAACACATTCTATAGGCTTATAAAAAGATCTGTCAGCATTGCAGATACCTGGCAAGAGTTTTCAATTCCTACAGTTGGCTTTAACAGTTATAATGGGTAATTTTTAAAATGTTTCAGGAACTTTTAGCAGTGCTGATGCCAGCAGAGTAGTGAATATGGTACTGCGTAGAACAAGCACTTCTCTGAGAATTTATCCACCCAGCATTTATGTCTTGACCCCAAACCCCAGCTGCACTGGCCTCTGCAGGGACTGAGCCTTTTAGATTTACCTGAAATGGAATTATAGATTAACTAGGAACTTAGTCTCTGCTTAACCATGACTCTTCTGAAGAGGAAGAAGGGGACCTTCTTTTGAGAGGGTCTCATTAAGTTCAGTGGATGCTGGTTCAAAGTCTGTGCCTCATCTCTTCCCTTCATGCCCTCATCCTAACACCTAAACCCCAGGCTAAGTATGGCAGATGGGCAAAATGGCCTCTCTGATTTTTCTTGCAATGGGTTTTGTATAGTCAGGAGAACATATATCTCAGACTTGTTAAAATAAAACACAGCATGTCAGTAAAAGTAGCATCCTTCTGGTAACTGTATTCGCATACTAATAAATGCACCGTGCACTTGCTTCATACTAAAATAGAAGGATCATTTTAATTTGGTCTTCTCATTTACTTTTCTCTTCTTAGTATTGGCCAGAGGAGTAAATATGTTCTTTCTTCATCAAGCAGAAATTCAACAGAAGTAAACTTAAATGGTGTTTGAACGCTCTGTATTTACCTTGTACGATTTTACATGAAGAAAAATATGTGGATTATATCACTGTCAGATTGCTGTCCTGTGTAAGACTTGAGGACAAGTTGGATCAAGGTAATATTTGTAAAATACAAAACAAATGTTATTTCAAACGCATGCTGATATTTATTGAGATCTTGCAGAGTAATCATTGGATTTAATTCAGTATACAGGTCTGTGATAAAAACAACAGCAACAGCAGCAACTCTTGCACTGCTGCTCTTGCTGCTTTGGGGATTTTAGCAATATTACAGAACAATTGCCACAGAAGAGAAAAAGCTTGGAGTACTCAAATTGTGACATTGCACCAGAAGAAAATAAAAAGAAATTGGCAACTTTTTATAAATCAATCTTACATTTCAGTTGGAGGGGAAAAAAGGGTCTTCACATGGTCCAGTATTTATTTGATGTGCTATGTATTTAAAGGGGCATTTAAATACTATTCATGATATATAATTTGTTTAGAATATAAGACGCCACCCCAACTGGTGTTACTCTTTGACAGTCTAGGTGTATTTCTGAATTGAAACTCTTAAAACTCACTATTTTTTTTTATTTTGTGATTTTGGCTTCTGTAGAAGATTCGGTATAATTTAGGTTTTTTCTTTTATTTTTTATGTCACACCAATGTACCTTAAAACATACACTGGTATGACATAAAGGATCTATTAATGACTTTTGGATGAATGAATTTTAACTCAATAACTATGGTGTGTCATTTTCCAGCTGATAAGCCAAAATTTGTGCTATTTAGTTCACCAAGAGGTGGCAGCCTTCACTCAAGTCCCTCCAGACTTGTCTGCTACAGGTTGACGAGATGTGCACCCGGCATGGACAATGGTTGGTGAGTATCTGGAGATGGATCCTCAGACTCTCTCAATGCTATTGGTATTCTGTATTATTGATTTGATAATGGGAAAAGACAAAATGTGTGTCAGCTAATGTTTGTTTGTTAGTTATAGTTCTTTCTGTGCAGCTTGTATGGAAAAGCTAACATGAAGAATTTTAGGTAGGATTTTTGTGGGTTAGTTTTCTAAAAGTCAGATATCCAGTTTAAACAATCATTTGGGCTCTCTTCATTCACGATGAGAGAAAATCTCTACTGACTCTATATTGCATCCTGAGAGGCTTTAGGAGATATGAATTGAATAGCTGGTTAAACATGCCCATCTCTCCCTGCAGACTGTGGAGGAAACTGAGGTAACTAGTTTAGAGTAGGTCTGAAATTGAAGAACGAAAGTGAGATGTCCTGAATATTTGTGTCTTTAAATTCTATCTGAAGGCAAGCATTAATTTTCATATTTCTTCTAAGGTCTTGCGGGCATGTATGTGAATGAAAGAAACATAAACAAAATATTCCTGCTGGTCTTCATTGCTTCCTACTTATATTAAAAAGAGATGGTGAGAAAAAGCACATCCCAATTTTTCTGGACATTTTGCACCTTTGAGAAGACAATGTTTTGATTATTTTGTGAAGATTCTATGAAATTTATAGCTAAATAAAGTTTCTAAAACATTATTAAGGCCAAAGAGTATCTGGGATGGGACTATATATCGTGAGATTTTGATTCCTTATATTTTGTGTTGTGCAACATGCAACAGCTTTGATTTTAGATTTTCTGACCTATGAGGATGACTACTGATAGAAACCAGATTGAGATATGATGCTCTGTTTGTGATTTAATCTCCCATATGCCTTTTGAAAGCAGATAAGTAATTTCCATCATCATTTGCATTAATAAAATTCTGGAAAAACATGTTGGAGAGTGATTTCTCTCTTGGTCATAACTGTTCTTGACATTTGCAGAATTCCTTTGGTAGCTGAAACAGAAACATCACAGATGAAGCCATGGAAGAGCAGAAGAGTTGGCACAGATAATCCAGATGCAGTGACTATAAGAATAATGCAGCTATGTGGGTATGCTGCCAGCGTCTCATTAGATCACAACACTCTTCCCCTGTTTCTGTGACCCCCACTGACACTGTGCTATCACAAATTACTGGCTTTCATGTCATTCTGGAGGTCCTTGGAAAAGATTTAAAACACAGTAGTTGCCAGTTTTTAAAGTGCTCCCCCATTCCCCAGTTTTAATACTAGCAGTTTTGAGGAAAGTAGTTTATTTTATCTGTGATGATTATGCTCCTTGTAGTTTTCTTATTTCTAGGAATAAGATCTTAGTTTGCACTAAGAAACTCTGACGGATATTTATAATGGTCTTAGTATTATTTGTGCACTTCAGAGGCTTCACATTCTGACTGGAGACAACATATGCATGTCTTAGGCTATTCAAATAAATGAATGTCTGGGCTGGAATAATCTGTGTAGGGACGAGAAGGAGAGGAAGGTTAAAAGCTAAATGAGATAATCCAAAAGATTTACAATCAGCTGTGAAAGCTGTTTCCCTGCACTAAAGCTAATCAAGACAATGAATTTTCATGTTTGTCTTGTACTGCAGCGGAAATTGAATCAGATGTCTCCTGGGGATTCTGTTATTATTTGGTATTCACACACTGGCACCCACACTTCTTCAGCTGCTGGCAGTAAGAGAACTTTGATGCACACACAGTAGCTAGGCTTCTTGCAAGAAAGTGAAGAAACAACATTTCCCAACAATCCCAAACATACGTTATCTAATGCAGAGAGATCCAGCACTTAGATAATGAATGTGTTCATTCCCACCTGTTGGGTGGTCCAGATTTGTCAGCTGTATAGGACAGATTTGGGGTTTAGGATCCCTCGTGAGCTGTGTTTTGTTCTCACTGCTAGGAGTGGGGGAATGGTTGTTGCCTGACACAGGGAGCTGGTTTGCACTGCTGGGCTGTGGATGGGGTGATGCTTGGGACTGGTGGCAAGAGGCGAAGGATTTGCACCTGCAGCAGCAGCCACACTGGTCCCTTGTGGCAAAGTATAGCTGGGGCAGAAACAGGAGAGACACTGTTCAAGCATTATGCGTTTTTAATTAATTATTTTTTTTTTAACATAAGCATGCTATTCTATTGCTGTTTCAGCTTTTATTTTTTTTTTTTAGTTTTGAGAGGGGCACAAAATAAAAAGTGACCCTTTTAGTACCTTGGGTAAAGAGAGAAACTACAAAGTAATAATTCAGCTGAAGCCATAATATACATGCCCAGCTAAAGTTAAAGCTGGCTCAGGTCATCTGTTTTAGAAGATTAGTTTTGGTTGGGATTAACTCTCCTTGGTGCTAGCACATCATGTTTTGGTAGC
This sequence comes from Corvus hawaiiensis, assembly GCF_020740725.1. Lineage (NCBI taxonomy): Eukaryota > Metazoa > Chordata > Aves > Passeriformes > Corvidae > Corvus > Corvus hawaiiensis. The sequence goes on along the minus strand of NC_063217.1, from coordinate 23,229,536 downwards.
TAAGACTTATTCAGTCAGTTCCTTTCTGGTATCTCAAGGTTCATAAACTATAAGACAGTCTTTGGCTTTTCAGAATCTGCAAAAGGCTTAAATCAGTAAAAGAAGATTATTCAGCAATTCCTGGCACATCAAAATGTCACAGAATAACTGTCCTGTTTTTATGGGGTCCAGAAGATATAATGAAGACTTTTTTTTCTACAAAAAGAATGTGAGTTAGTATTTGATTTAAGAAAATATGTTCCAGTTTGCACAGAACTACAGTTTTCATAGATAATTGGAGAAAAGCTAAAAATACCCCCCTCCGAGCTGCTACTTCATAAACGGTAGCTACTCAATACAAGCATTTTTTAGAAAGCAATGCCATTAGCTTTCTCTAAGTGAAAATGGAGTTTGGGCAGGGTTTCATTAGAAGGAGATAAGTTATTGACATTCCAGCTCTTTCTAAGCTATGAAAGCCAATTAAAGTGTCTATAGACTCATGGCATATAACAGCAAATAGAATCAGCCCTCCCTGCTGCCCCACAGAGCAGGTGTTCCCCATCCAGCTCTAATGGGGAAGTGGGCAGGCCTGGTGACACCTGCACCTATGTCTTGGGATGACATAAGGAAACCTAGACCACTATTTACGTGTTTTCCTGGGGTTTGCTTTGTGCTCTTTGCCTCTCTTGCAGTAGGAAAGGTAATGGGAGGATTGGTTTGCTGATACTGGTGGTTTTTTTTTGTTTGTTTGGTTGGGGTTTTTTTTGTTTGTTTTGAATGAGAAATTCTATAAGTATGCTATAAGTTTCTGTCTGCTTGTTCCCTGGAAATTGAAGGAGAAAAGGGTAAGTAGAAGTTTGCTTTTCCAGGAGCTAAGGAAGAAAAAGAGACAGGCAAAAGTTCCTAGGAAGTGGGCCTGGGTTTCTTTTTGAGGAAAGATCTTGGAATAGAGGAATTTTGAAGGTGTGGGCATGTTTGTGTTGTTGTAGTATATTTGGATTTTTAGTTCTGAACATAGGAGAGGTACCCTGTGAATGTTTCTGGCTAATTCATGACTCCATTAGGAGGAGTTGAAGAGAAATGTAATTAAGTGTACAGCTATGTCAGAAAAGAAGCCATAGCTTATTGGTGATAAAGGAGGTGTGATCCACTGGCTTGTGATGAGTTTTCCATGGAAATAAAAGAGGAAGGAGGAGAAAGGAAACTTATAGAAAGCTTTCTGTGTCAAGTTTTTATGATTTTTTTCCACTTGGGATGAGCTCACTCCATAAAGCCCTGCTTCTATAGGCATACACAGGCTGTCTTAAAAAGGAAATATGCAATGGCTGAGGAAGTGCCTTTATGTGTTGCAAGCTTCATAAAGTGATTGCTATTGATAAGGAATTGTTCAACTCCATAACTGACACCTTTGTTAGGTGATTGTGCTTAGAGGTTATTGCTCTGCTTCAGAAAAGAGTCTATGCAAATATGTAGGCAGGGTTTCTTTACTTACAGCAGCTAGAGCACTGATAGTGTAGTCAAATTTGAGCAGGCTTTTCTGTGGAGATGCTTTTTGCTAATGTGCAAAATACTTTTCTTTAATGTTTGAAAATATCTTCTCCTTCTCTATATGCACACCTCACACAGACTGGCTTGCTGCTAGCATAGTGAGGTGAACTTGGATGTTCCTATCTTTCCTGCAAGAGGGGTTTGTGTGTAACTGAATTTGGCTCTGCAGGATGTTTGCACTGCCTTTGCATGTGGCAGGAGAGAAAGATCCTTTGTCAGGAGAAGGTGAGGGGAGAGGGAGGCTTGCTTGGTTTTTAAGTTGGTTGGTAACGACTGAGTCGTGCTGATGGGCTGGTTATCCCAACCTGATTGTAGAAATAAAAATGCTGTGTTTTTCTCTCTGACTATTCTCTCAATTCAGCATGTTGTACATTGTGTTGAAGTCTAGCTTTTCCCTGAGGCAGCCATGATACACCCCTTCCCAGTCTGAGTTCTTGTTCTGCTTCGTTAGCCATACAGGTGAGTGAAGCTTATGTCTGGGCTCTGGGTGAGTGAGCAGAGCTAGTGGTTTAAGTTTTGCAGCACCTTCTTGAAGACTGGCCTCTGTTTTTGTGGAAGGTGCTTCCCCATGAGGTAACTGTGAGTTTGGATGAAAGAGTTGCACAAAATCTGTGCAGTGAAAACTCTAAACCATGCCTTGGAAGGGAAACTGGTGACTTAACAACACCTGAAAATTGTCTGTGCAAGTATAATGGAAACACTAACATGCGTAGTAGCAGTTATGAATTTTGGGAGTTGCAAGCAGAACTTCCAGCTCCAGTAAACTGACTCGTAGTTGCTTATGTTTCCTATGAATGTTTAGTCCTCTCCCATGCCTCTTTTGTAGTTGCAGAACAGCTCTGTGTGGCCTACAGGTGTTGGAGTGGATGAATAGTTGTCTCTTTTTCAGGTGTGGGACATGTGCTCTTGCACATTGTAAAGGGATGTTTAATGCTGTGATGTGCATTGAAATTAGCCAGGTGCTGATGCAAAGCAGTGCTGTCTCCAAAAGTTCTGGATGTACTTGAGCTGAAAAAACCAATCTCCCATTGGGAGGGGAAGAGATGCCATTGCTTAGATGTCACCCTATCTGTAAGGGTTAGATTATGCTAAAGCTGCCTCACGTTAAATTGTATTTGGCTAATTACCCATAAAATGAATATTTATCTCACCCTTTGTGCATCTCTTGCCCAGGAGCTGCAAAGCATTGAAATGCTTCTTATGGTATAAGCAGTACTAATGTTGTTTTTAAAATAAGGCGTGAACCACAGTCAATACATTAGGAAATATAGTTATTATTACATTTATTTTCTTATATTAAGGTATCGAATTGTGATGTGTAGTGATATTGATAATAAGGAACTTTATCTGTGAATTTTCAGGGAAACTGTATACTTATTGGGAGGTAATTAATGCAAAAAGTAGTAGTATGTAATGAGGTCCTCCAATCCCAATTTTTTTTTTTTCATTAAAATGTTGCTTGTATGATTTTTAAACTTCAAAACAAAGTAGACAATGTTAGTTCTATCTTGAGATACCTGCCATAGAAGTGTTTTTTGTTTCTGGGGCTTTTTTTTTGGGGGGGGGGGAGGGGAGGATAGGAAAATATATGTTACTACCTTATTAAGATTTGTTCATTTTTGCAACAGGTGAAGTGAGAATTCTTTAACTTGTAGCTTGTTATAGCTACACCTGTGACTTAGTGTGCTTCCAAGATATGCAAGTCATTAGAAACACTGCCTGGTCTAGATCCCTTATCAAACAGGGTCCATGCAAGGGGAAAATGTTAGACTAAACTTTTGTTTGGGGAAGGATTTGGTCACTTCATGCATGCTTGCTGTATTTTTACACCTTTTCTCATCTTTAATGCAAAATCTTTCAAGGAAATCAATGACTCTAGTGAAATTTTAATGCAGTTAGTAACTCCAATAAAAAGTTTGAGGATTCAGCTATAATCAGGCAGGACCCCAAGGTCTAAATTGAAAGCTGCAATAATCTGAAACGTGAAATAAGAATGAGCTTCGTATAGTCAATTTGTGTAGGTTTTCCTAAACTGACAGAGTAAAACTATCTCCTATACCTTCAGATCTCATTTTAAGAAATGTCTTATTTAGTAACTTTAGATGGTAATTATGGATCTTACCTGTGATGCCAGTTGATGCAGTAGTCACATTAGACTTGAACAAACAGGATATGTCATCTTTAGAGGATGCTTGAGGAAGTCTCCTGGGAGAAAAAATCACAAGTAGGTATCATTTTGATCTCTCCCATGGGAGTGCTCTAATGACCATTGACTGGTATTCACTAGGAGCACAAAAATCACTGGCTTTTCTGAAACAAAAAAAAATCAAGTTACTTGAAGTAATGCTGTGTGAAAAAGATGTATATTATATTTGAGGCAGTATTCATTAGGCTGACCACTTTGATAGAGTGGTTTTTGCAACATTTTAAAACTGAAACTGCTTCTAAATTTTGATGCAAAAATGTATGATGTGGAGAAACCCCTTAAATCACAAGAACTGAACCACTGAGCGGGCATTGTGCTGGTCATGCAGTGATAAATTTTTACTAACTTCTAAGTTTTCTCCAAATGCCTAGACCAATTGTATTTCAAAGCATTCTTGGGTCCTTCTAGTGAAGAAAAGTGAAATAGGTCACAGTGACATTGACCTTTGAATAAAACTCAAACTTGATTTGAAGAGGAGCCTTAAGGCTTCTTTCCAGCTGTCAGACTTGACCTTTCATCATAGTCTGTTCTGTTTTGACCACAGATTTTCACATATCTACATATTCATGTCAAACTGATGCTCCTGATGTCAGTTACTGAGCCGGGTATTCAAAGCAGAATAGCAAACAATTTTTGGTAGCCAGCAAGCATTCTGCACAAGATGCAATCACCTAATACAGAGTAAAATCTCATTTCAGCCTAAAGCCTGTTGGGTATCAGACAAATGATAAGTAATGTGCATGTTGGGATAAGTAGTTTTAAAAATAGCTTCAGGAGTAGAATAAGCAGATTTTACTTTTATTCTTGCAATAGGAATGAACTATGAAAGTTTGTTTTATTTCTGTCTCTGTAAAGGCTGCTTTTACAGGGCCAGATGGCAGCCCATGAATTGTGGTATAGCTAGAGAGAAAATAGGCCCTCATCACAAGCAGCTAGTCATGAAAATTTAAGGGCTGTATTAGTCTTTATATAAATGTACATATAAATCTCGAGTAAGTGTTGATGGGTATAATTGTGCTGGCTCCAATACACTACCTTGTTTGCTGAAGAGCGAATTAGCTAAGGGTGAAGCTGCTCCTTCAAAAAGAAATGATTTTGTGTGAGCTGGAGTAAAGTAGGTGTGCTCACAACTTTAGCAATTAAAATTTTGACTTTGTACATTTTGTGTTGTGCCAAGTTCAGTGAAATTTCCTGATTTTTCAAGTTTGGCATGTGTTCTTAGAATTCTAGCTGGTAAGACAGAGTTTCTATTTGCCTAAGTGGATTTTTATTGCAAATGTGAGCACTGAGATTTAACTTAAGAGTGAAATGAGTATGTTACATACAGTGGACTTAAACAGCAATACTCTGTAGTTAATATTCAATTTTTACTTAGATATTTTAATGGCAAACAATTGAAAGAAGTTTGCAAGGACTAATGTGCATTTCAGGTGGTCTTCAACCTTGTGTGTTCTTTTGTTCTTCTGTGTGAACTCTGTATTTTATTTCTTCAGATTTCACTAATACATCCAAATGTAAACACTTTTGCTCTTACTGTGGCTTAGTATGCCATGTCCTGTCCAGCAAATCCAGAGCTTGTAATAAAAAGATCTGTTTTCCTGTCACTGGTAAGAGAAAATGGAATTGTGAATTCTTTATACAGATCTACTGGGGAGTGCTCTTTCCTGATGGTTCTAACTGGTTTGCCTTCCAACTTAATTAAATGTTCTTTCTATGTTGTTCTAAAGGGGTAGTCCATGGAAATCCTCTGAGAATTGGAACTACCAAAGCCTAAGCCTCAAATTGCCAGCCTAGTGTCTGAGGGAGGAGGGTGAGCAGATAATTAGATTTTTTTTACCTTTTTTCTGACTTCCCTGAACCCTAAGGGACCTCAGTTTTCTGAGACAGGTGGTCTTTGTCAAATTGAAATTGGCTTGGGTTCTAAAGCTCACCTTTTCTTATCTTCTGAGGCCTTGTAATGGGTATTGAGAGTAAAATTTTAAGCATATTGGCTTAGTTCGTCTTCCTTTCGGGAGAAGTGCTGATTTTAGTCAAGGATACATTAAGAATGAAATAACCAGCTTCATGCTACACATGATAGTCCCTTAACTCACCCTCTAGGGAGGGTGAAATCTGAGTCTTAAAGCCATGAACCAAATGCTGCCTATCTCAGTGCCTGACACTGCTGCCTGAACAGTGTGCAGGTGGGTTATTTTCTTTAATGTTCTGAAGACATTAGAAAATTAAAAAAGGATATTCCTGTCTGTAGGGAAACTTGTAAGATTAAATGAGACTTCTTTTGAGCTAAAGGGTTACTGTATTTGATTTGCTTTTAGGATTAAGACCGAAGATGAGTACCAAAGCATGTATGGTTTGTCATTTATGAACTGGCATCTCTGTGGAAATGAATTGGAAAGAACAGACAGAACAGCTCTCATGTGCACAGTACTGCCAGGGCCTCCAAGTAGATGTGAGATCTGTGTAGGTAGGATTTGAGCGGTTTTAGAGCCTTATAACTTTATTTAGTTAATCCAAATTGGAGCTGAAGTAGTCGTCCTCCCTGACCTTGCATGGATTACATTGTGAATACCTGTATTTATGGTCCGGGCTGGCACTGCAATGGGGTTGCACTTTTCAGGTGCTTGGTGGTGGGAGGCCAGTAACACCCCAGTTTTTTCACTAGCCAGCTTGAACTAACCGGGTTTGGAAGCCATATTGAGCTCTGTTTCTGATAGCTAATTCAAAGCTACCTGTTGCAGTGGGGATCCTGCAACACGCATATATCAAACCAGGAGTCCCGTGGAAAGGAAATATATATGGACAGACAGATTCTTGCTAGATGTTTCAGAGATGTTTATTCCTCCCCAGCCGCATGGCCGGAGCTCTGCCCAGGAACTGTTCCAGTCACGGGACCAAGAGTCCTTTGCCTGCGCAGGGAACACAAACCAACCAATGGGAACGAGGCTGAGCAGGGGCAGGGAAGCCCCGTGTCTGTGCCCTCAGGGCCCCTCTCCCAGGGCTACACAGCAGGGGAGGGACCCCAACACCTCACCCGTTTTATTTTAATAAAAGGAGAATGAAAACAACTGGATAAACATAACAAGAACAGTTTCAAAACAAAACAAGCCACCCTCCTGAGTCTTTAAATGTCCAAACAGATTCTGTGGAACATCTTAGGGCTGACAGAAGGGAGACAGAACTCTCCAAGCATGCTTTGTGGGGAAACTGAGGCAGGAGAGGGTTTAACTTCTTCCCTCCCCCTTTTCATCCCCCACTTGGCATTGGAAAGGGATTTTTTGGGAAACAATTGGCAAAAGCATGGTTTTGTGAGGGAAACCATGGATGAAAAAACGGATTGGGAATACACTGGGGGTAATAGGATATAGGGTAAAAGGGAAAGGTGGGATTAGGAAAGGGAGACTGTAGGGGGGGCTTACAATGGAGATATTGTCTAACATGACTACGATTTTTTGCATATATACTGCCTTTTACAGGAACACCATCAGGCCCAGTGACCTGCGATGCTTGTAACCCTTTTCTCCCTAGTACAATATTAAATTCCACCACCTCTCCATCTCCCAAGCTTGGGATCCATTTTTCAGGGTTATTCTTTTTAATAGCAGTTCTATGCACGAATATGTCTTGCTGGTTGTCACACCTTGTTATAAAACCATAATTTTGCTTAACATTATACCATTTTACTATCCCTAAGGTCTTAGTTACTATGATCTTTTCCTTTTTCCGAGTGGCTGCTGTTTTCTGTCTCGCTGCGTCTTTGCTCTCTCCTTCGGTCGCTCCCGTGTTGGAATTGTCGGAGCTGCTGGTGCCTGCGCGCTCTTCCCGGGGTCGCGTTCGGGGCTGCGCGGGCCGGGCCGGGCCGCGCCGCTCAGTTCTCCGTGTGTCGCCTCCCCTGGTCACAGCTTCGCTGCTGCTGCCGGGCGCTGCACCCACGTCTCGGCCGGGCCCCCGAGCGACGACCCCCCCCGCGCCCCGCTCCAGCGCGCGTCTTGGCTGGGCGCGGCTCCGTTCCACCGCCATCGCCGCCAGCTGCTGCCCGCGCGCCGCCTCTCTTGGTCGGGCGTTCCCGGGGCTCGCTCCACCACGCGCTGCACAGGACCGGGCGGGCACTGCCGGGTCCCGCCGCTCCCGCCGCTCCTCGCTCCGCCACCGACACTGCGGCTCGCGTGGCTCCGCCCGCGCACGGGAACTGCCTCGCTGCTGCTCGCAGAGCACTCGGTGCACGTGGCCTGGGCCGCACGGTCCCTGCGCCAGGATTCCCTTCGCCAGGACACAGCTGACATTGCTCAACAGTCTCGGTAACTAAATAATATTCACGAAAATATTCTTCCATCGGCATATATTTTGACTCCAGTATTAACTGTGTCCAAACGGTTTTCCAAAAGCCCTTGGTAAGAATTAAATCCCAAGAAACATAGAAAAAGTTCTTAAACAACCATGCCAGGAAGTGTTTCAGTTCTTTTTGAGCTTGAATCAAGCTAAAATTTACAAATCGTTGTTCAAGAATCATTTTAAGTTTAAGATAAATGTCCATATGTGGCTCTGAGAGCCAAGAGTCTTCCCACGGTTCCTCCATAGTTTAGATATGGAATAGCAAAGCAAAACCAAGAAGAGGAATCCAAAGTTTCCAGGGTTTACTCACACAAATCAGTCGCTTAGGGATCGGGGATCGTTCTGCTCACAATTCTCCACCATTTGTTGCAGTGGGGATACTGCAACATGCATATATCAAACCAGGAGTCCTGTGGAAAGGAAATATATATGGACAGACAGATTCTTGCTAGCTGTTTCAGAGATGTTTATTCCTCCCCAGCCGCATGGCCGGGGCTCTGCCGAGGAACTGTTCCAGTCACGGGACCAAGGGTCCTTCTGCCCGCGCAGGGAACACAAACCAACCAATGGGAACGAGGCTGAGCAGGGGCAGGGAAGCCCCGTGTCTGTGCCCTCAGGGCCCCTCTCCCAGGGCTACACGGCAGGGGAGGGACCCCAACAGCTACCTACCATACTGACTGCAGATTATTAATTTGGCGTATGACCTGTTATTGTTTTGTCTACATCTGCCTGGAAAATGATGTGTGGCTTGTGTGCAGATCAAATGTGAGGTTAATATAGTGACCTACTGAGCTGAGGAGGAGGAAGGAAATAAAAAGAAGTGAGAAACTAGTGCTCTGTATACTTTGGAATGTAGCACATTCGGACAGGGACACTCTATATTTAACAGGATATCAATCAAGAGGTCACTCATGCAGAATTGTGGATAAAACTGTTCATGAACAAGGTGTAAGGAAGAGAGCTATAGATGTAGTCATATAAAAAAATGTTGTGACTGTGGAAATAAATGCAGATTCTGTGAAAAAGAACATGCTTGAGATCAAAATGGTCATGTGCTTATTTAACTGATTATATGAAAATCAATCCAATTTATTGGACAAGAAAGCACATAAAACTGGGAATTTTAACTCTGGAGATCAGGAGAAATAAAAGGTTTTAAGATCTATCGCATAATTCATGATTTCACTCATTTTTGTTCAAGAGTTAAGAAGCTAGAAAGATTATTGCATATACCACTGCACTGGCTTTCTAAGAAGAAAGAAGTTCTGTATAAAGACAATGTAGTGGAAGATTTAAATGCAACTGTAGAAAAGGAGCGTTATATTAATCCTTTTTTGTTGCAAGTAAACACTTGTATAAACTGAAATGCTTATTAAAAAAAGTGCTAATTAGCATTTCAATTCCTCTTCATGAAAAGCAATCACTTATCACTTCTAGGACATTATAATTAAACTGGTGAGAAGTACTTATACTCTTATTTACAGTGAAGTGCGTATTTTTGACTTGTATTTGTCCAGTTGGAAACTGCTGCATCACTATAGTCCAACATAGTCAGTTTTAATTTTTTAAAATCAGTAAAACACAATACCTGGGTGAAAATATGCATAACTTAAGAGCAAATAATTATAAAAGAAAATGATCAGAGAACTAATTAATATCACAATTAAATTTGTAGTTTGCCTATAATTATAGGAACCAGTTGGCAGGCTAGCTCTTGTCCCTGTCAATGTACAACTAAAGTTTTACCATAACTTCCATATTAATCTTTTGTCTTGCAATAAAAAACCAACTTTTAGACATTAAACAAGAGGAGTGGGGGAAAAAAATGCAGTGTCTCTTCTACTTCCACTTTTTTTTGTTATAGTAGCATTTGAATATCATGCAAGTTTAATCTTTATGTTGTGTGAGGCAGCACTTACACTCTACATTTGAAATGGCTTCCAAGTGACTAAACCTCTTCCTGATATTTTCTGTGGTTTTTGAAGGGATGTAGGAATTAACATTTTAAAATAGGGAATGAAGGCATTTCTGGTCTAATTACTAGGTTCTGAATCAAACCTCAGGAAAGGCATTTAAAGAGATTTGGGATTGCCTTCCCTACTTTTTTTTTTTTTTTTTTTTTTTAATTGTAACAAAAATTCTCCTCCCTATGGACCTGTGAAGAGCTGTATTTACACTATGCATATTCATGCTCATTTTCTCTTAAACCGTATGAAGGAATTATTTTCTTACAGGACTTGTTGTCAACTTTAACCTGAAAGATATTCTTCACAGTTTATATCTATGGATTTGAACATTTTCAAAACTGAATTGAAAGGAGAGCTGGCTGAAGGTTTAATGTGACAAAGGAAGAACTACAGCTCTGTAGTATTGCTGAATAAGGAATGTATGACTAGAGCTCATGAGCCTGGTCCTTCATTTATTTTCACCTGGTAGTCTTTAAATTAGAAGTTAAAGTGGGTATTTGCCACAGTTGCCTTGATTTGGTAAGTTTGTAGCCTGTCTTCGCAGGTGGTAGTGGTTACAAGTGTTCATGTAAAGCGATTTATGCAGCATGTAAGTAAATCTAAACAAAGCATTATGACAATTATGGCATTTTTCTACTCAAAATTGAATGACATCTTCCCCACAACTACTGCCAAGTCCCTCTTAACAGCTAGCAACTTTCTTTGCTGTAGGTTGCCTGCTCTGGTGAATTTATTTAGTTCTGTATCTGTACAATTCCTAACATGGCTGTGTCCTGAATCGTGTTGAAGACTGATGAAATTAAGTAGCAATGAGTAGCTGCTTTAGAATGAGGAATTAGTTCTCTTTGCCTGTGCTGTACCCATGACTATGTGCAATATTTTTCCAAGAACTTATTTATGACTTGGTTGTGATCAGCTCATGACCTAATTTTAGACATGATCAGCTTTTGTAATGTTATATCCTTAGTGTAACTGCAGCTGCTATTATTTGTGTAAATAACAGTTTTTCTGAAGAAGCTTCCTTCTTGCTGGATATACTATATATACACTATATTCTTGGGGGGATGTGGTCTTCATGAGAGCTAGAAGACCATACCAAGTGGGTGTCTGAAGAAAAGCAACAGAATTCTCGAAGGTTCTCCCAGATTGCCCAACTGCATTTGTGTCAAGTAAATTAAATAGTAAAAAAAAAAATCCAGTTAATTCAATAACAGCAGACTTGGAGGCTTTTATTTTTTTTTTTTAAATGGTTGGACTATTCAGCAGGTCAACAGAAATGTGCTGTGACAGCCCTAGAGCAAATGACAGTGGAAGAAGGATCCAGTAAGAAAAGCATAGTGTGCTGGTTTTGACTGAGGCAGAGTTAATTTTCTTCTCAGTGACAAGTATGGCACTGTGTTTTGGATTTGTGCTGGAAGCAGTGTCAATAACACTGGGATGAGGGTAGTTTTTGTCACTGCTGAGCAGTGCGAGGCATCTTCTGTTTCTCTCCCCACCCCACCAGTGAAAAGGCTGGGGGTGCATGAGATGTTGGGATGGAACACTGCTGAGCCCAACTAACTGAAGGGATATTCCATGCCAGATGGTGATGTGCTCAGCCATAAAGTGGGGAGGAGGAGGACAAGGGGATGTTTGGAGTGATGGTGTACGTCTTTCCAAGTCCCTGTTATGTGTGAGGGAGCCATGCTTTTGTGGAGATGGCTGAACACCTGCCTGCCCTTGGGAAGGGGTGAACGAATTACTAGATTTGATTTGCTTTTACATGTGGCTTTTATGTTACCTGTTGTCTTTATCTAAACCCAGGATTTTTTTCTCAATTTTACCCTTTCAATTTTCTCTTCCATCCCACTCTGTGGGGCTTGGTTGTCAGCTGGTGTTAAGCCATGGCACCTAGTCAGGGAAATGATCAAATCTTGGTCATTTTATGTTCTATTTAGTATCTCAAAATGGGATTTTTAAAATTTTATTTAAGTGTAATGTGTGTCTGCAAGCAAACCAAGTTTGCAGAAAATGTAAAGAGCAAAGTTCCCATTTGAATGCAGGTTTTATGCCTTCTTGTGATTAATAACAAGTGGTGATGTGTTAGAAATTCCTTATTAGAATCAGGTAACAAGAACAGCACCCTGCTTTTCAGAAATATGTGAGCAAGTGTTAAATGTTTATTAGCTAATGGTATTGTGGCTGAGATATCTCCATAAGTAGTTGCAAATATTACTTGACATGGAGGCAGAAAAAAGGAGAAACCTTAGCTGTGTGGAAGTCAAGTAAGACTCAAATGGATGAAAGGATTTTTAGAAGAAATAAAAATAGAATTATCTAAAACCAGTAGGCTTGCCTCTTCATATTAGGTTTTTAATGTAGAAAATGCATCATTGCTCCACTTGAGTCATAATGTGAAATGCTTTTAGGTTCAGCTTTTAGTATAGTGAAGGAGTATTACTGTAAGACATAATTTAAACAGGAGGAAACTTGCTTGGTGCAGTTGTCTTTCAGATGTACGCGTTAAAGTCTTTGTAAATGTCTGAATAAGGAAGGGTAGTGGTGATGTGACATAGTCTGCCCTTTTTCCTGACTTGCTGTCTTGTATCTGCCCTTTCGCTTTTCAAATTTTTGTTTAAAAGAAAGAAAAAGACAAGAGCAGCAGAAAATAAAAGTCCACAAAAGATTTTGTATCCAAAGTGCTTTTATCTTTGGTGAGTAGTTTTCTCCGTGGAATGGCTGGAACCGGAGACAGAGGTGGAATGTGTGTGCCACAGCAGAGAAGTCTTAGAGTGTGTCCCTAGTTTTTTTGATCTTGAGAGTTGCCCTTTTCTAAAGGTGTGAAAATCCCTGGAGGTTATTTCACCATGCATTATAGCAAAGAAGTGAAATAGGTGAGAGGCTACCTGTGAACCAGCAGCTGCTGGCCAGCTGCCTCTCCTTCTTGGTGTGCAGGTGCTCAGGTGAGGTGTGCATAGGGGATGGTAACTGCAGCTCCTGCAGTGTCTTCCTTCTATTTGTCTCCCTTTCCCATGGTGTCAGTAAAATTAGAGCTCCTCCAGAGGAGTGGGGATTATTGCTGTAAGACTGGGAGCAAAGACAGGAAATCCTTTTGACCACGCTCAACTGGGGGGAGGGCAGGCCTAAAGTTTATTCTTTGGATCTGTAGCTATCTTGTCTTGCTCCTGAACTGATTTTTTTGTTTTGTAGGTTCATAAGCTTTTTTTCATCTGTACTGAATGAATTTTGAAGGGATCTTTATGCTTTGATAGTGTCATTTCTTGACTGGCTATGTTTAAATAGGATAAAAATGTTGAAACTAAGTGGAAAAAAAAAAATCCAAGTATTTAGGATTTCCGGAATAAAAGCATATAAATGGTTTAAAGCCCTTACACCTGTCCTATCCTGAAGGTAAAAAATGCTATGGAAATGTTAAAGATGTAACATCAGCTTGATTGAAATGTGAATGGAGGCATCAATGGAGTGTTTTAAAATATTTGTAATGTGTCATTGCAATAGACTTGCTGTGAGGTGACAGAGATAGTTGTAGTCATGCTGATATCAAAAGACTTCTGAGGCACAGATGGAAGACCAGTTTTGACTTATCAGAGGCATGTTTATCTGAAAATATAATTGGTATCTGAGCCTTGAAAGTGTGACAGGATTAGAAATCTAGGCTGCATATTGAATCTCCGGTAAAACCCCACCAAAAACATCTTGTTGGTCTTTCAGTTGGTTTTGTCTGGGTATGTATCACACAGGATCACATTTTAACACAATTTCATTGTGTACTGTAACCATAATATACTGCTTTGAGGACTACATTTTTCTGCACAGGTATTTCAAAGGGGTTAATGCAAATATGGAAATGTAATAAAATCTGTTAATTTAGAAACTTAACTGACAATTTATTACTGTCTTGATAATGAGAAAGTGAAGTGTGTGTCCTTTCATAAATCCTTTCCCAGCCTGGGAAGGAACTAGGTCATAAAGTTTTATTAGAAAAGATGCTTTATTTATGGCTGTGGGATGAAGTTTAGTATTGTCCTTTCATGGGATACTATGTAGTACTGAAACACCTGCTATGGGTGTTCTACTTCTTATTAATTTTGAATTAGAAAATTGTCTTGGAAGAAATATGGAGAAGTTTATATTAAAAAACTGAGATTTAACTGAGAAATAACTTAATCCATGATTTCAAGTTCAGTTAAACCAGCAGCCTGTTTGATTTGCATATTCCTTGCTCTCTTCAGAGTTTTATCCTTAGGGTCCATTGGGGGAAAAAGCCCCTGATAAATATAGGTTGGATGAGTGACCTTTTTCCTTTTGTTAATTCCTTTCTTAATTTGTGACTGCAATCAAAGAGTAGGCTTAGTCAAAGCAATTTTTTTAAAGCAAATACCAAGTGAGGTGCTAGCAGTGACTGTATTGGAAAGCAAGGAGACATCTCTGCAAAGCAGATTGTCTAATGAGGGAGAGAGAGTGTTTACTGCATGGGAAGAGGTGACATTTGGTTGCATGAAAGCACTCTAGGGTTCCTAATGACATTTGCTACTTTCTCAATAATTTAAAATCAGGCTGTGAGTAATGGTGCTGTATCTATCTACCCCATTTAGACTACTAAACAACAAATTGCCTGAAGTTGAGGGAAATCCTTAATGTTCACCGAAAGCCATTCAAATGTAAGCATCTATAGGTCTTCAGTGTGAGTATCTGGACTGATAGGCTAAGCTTCAAAATCCTTTCAATTGCAATGATGACAAAAACTTTTATATAGTTGCTAGGTAGCTATTTCCTTACGGCCTAGTCTGTAGTCCTTGCCTTTCACTGTGTTAGTGGATTTTTATTTGGAGGCAGGGTTATTTTTATTGAATTTATAAAGTTCTAAATGCTCTAGGTCTGGTTTCCCTGATATTATTGCAATTCTTGGCAAAAAAGAGACTTGGTCAAAGAGAGAAAGTGTAACAATTGAGGTGTAATTAATTTCGAATGCTGGAATTCATTCCAGCCTTGTGTAAATCTGCATTATTTGAATGCTGACATGCTAATTCATCTTTCCAGGATTGCAGGCTGCAACTTCAAAGTTCTAGTTTTATTCGTGTCACTTAGATATCTTAAACTGATGAAAACTAGAAGGCCTAAAGGAAAAAGTTCAGGTAAGAGTGTCACTCTGGTCTCTCTGAGCTTGTTACAGACCTGTGTAATTTTGGCTTCACATCAGCAGGCTCACTTATAAGAGGAAGTAGGTACACAAGTGATACTCATTCCCCAAGTCTTTTACATTCATGTCATTCTTCATACTATTAGCAAGGTATTCCTGAAAATGTTCGTTGCCCCTGGCAGCAAGGATAATACAGCCTTTAGAACACTTGTAACACAACTGTAATGTTTCCCTGCCTATTTCTTCTAGAGCACAGACATTCTTCATGTTCCCCTTGGCAAGTAAGGTTTTTCTTTGTTGGATCTACTCTGTAGCAGTAAAAGCTGATTTCTGAAAGAAAGGGGTGAGTGGATTTCTTTTATGTAATTAACACAGAATTGTTGACTTCTGTTTTATTTATTGCTGCCTTTATGAATGATGGTATCAACAGAAAGATTGAATCCTGTTTTTAGTAGAAGCAAGTCTTAAATGTAGGCCAAGTAAAGGTTAACTTAGAGATTAAAAAACATTGCTTTATTTGAGATGTGCTGGTATTTTTTTTACAATCATTGGGACTCAGGATCTCTTCATATCTAGGAGCTGAGTGCATATGCATTTAGTTATCAGCTTCTCTTTAAAATGTTTGCTACAGAATATGCTGATTGTGGAGACTAGGGGGATCAAAGCTAAGGTTTGAGTGGAATTCATGACCTTTTTCTCAAAGAGGATACAGAATTTTTGAAGATTGTTTGTTGGAAAGCCTCTTTCAATTGTTTTGCCAGTCAAAGTGGCATTTGAAAGTTAGCTGCCCATATAAAAGTGCCAGAGTGGCTTTTCCAGGCAACATTGCACACTTGACTAATTTTCCCTTAAGAGATCTATGTTACGTCCAGTGCCCTTGAGGCTCACACTATAAATAACGTAGTGAACAGGGTCTTGGAGCTTGATGATTATTGCTAGGAGAAAACAGTTGGTTGCAATATTAAAAGATAATGGCTTGTGTGATCTTGAGAAGCTTGGAAACTAATGTGGGGTAGTGGAATCTTGTACTGGAAAAGTGTACCCCATCAGAAATTAAAAACTAGAGTGTATCCTACTGGAATGTTTCATGGATAAGGTCCATCATAAAATTTCTGCATCAAATTCTTTATTGTGCATTTGTGGGATTGTGGAAGACTTTTTAAAAAGGACCTGGGTAGGTCATCTAGTCTGAGCTCATGCTCAGGGTAGCATTGTGGTCAATGTTAGGTCAGCTCAGTCTAGCCAAATCTTGAGAGCCTTCAGGACTGGAAATTCCATGACAATCATAATTAACCTGTTCCAGTGCTACATTAATGTTTAGAGGCCGTGTCTAATGTTCAGACTGAACCTTCAGAAGCTGATGACTGATTCAAGTGATTTATGGGAGTGGCATCCAGTGAACTGTTTGCTCACAAAATATGTTAATAGAATCATAGAATGATTTGAGTTGGAAGGGACCTTAAAGATCATCTAGTTCCAACACCCTTGCCATGGGCAAGGACCCCTTCTACTAGTCAGGGTTGCTCAGGGCCTCATCCAGCTTGGCCTTGAATGCTTCTAAGGATGGGGAATCCCGAACTCTCTGGGCAATAAAGAAGTTGTTTGGTTTATTTTTCTTAGCCAGACTTGTAAAGATGTATGCTAGAATTGAAAGATTATTCCAAATACTTGTTTCAGAAGCTAACACCAAGTGTGAATGTAGAGTTATGAAATAGCTTCTTGCCCCAGATAGAAAATGTTTTCTATATAGCAAATATTATGATTTTTGGAAAGTAAATATTACTTTTGCTATTCTTTGAATGTAGAATAGAGAAAAAGTGAGATTTTCCTGTCACATGAAGCTCATATCATGCAGACATTGCTAAATTTCTTAATTTTTGAAACGTGTATTATTAATCTCCATTTAATGGTTTTGAGTCAATTTGCAGAAGGTAACTGTTAGGGAAGATGTCACAGAAAGAAGCTTGCTCAAAGCTTGTAAGGAAGTGTAATATAGTATGGCTTTCAGCCATGATGATGATGAACATGCTGTTTGTGTAAAGTATCATAATTATTGTACATTCGATTATACTTTTAGAATACCAAATATGTTTTAATATATTCCTTGTGTTCTTACCACTTATGGAACACTATATATGGTGTCTTAAAGCTCCTGGAGTATGGCCATTGTTCTGCTTTTGAATGGTTCATCTCCAAAGGCCTTATGGTGTTTCTACTTTTATGACTAGGAACAAGCTTTAGTTGTTACCCTACAACTTCATATTTGCTACATCATGCATAATTATAAAAAACTCCATGATAAGTATTATGATTTTTTGTGACAACAGAGACTATAGCCATGCTTAGTCCTTGCAGCTGTCCTAAAAAGAAGTATTTTCCAGTCTAAACCTGATGCAAGATCCTTGGGTTGGTTTATCAGAAGAAACACAGTGGATGAAGCTGCTGTTCTGTCTTTCTACAAATACCTGTAATGTGTTATCTCTTTTCCAGTTGCTGACATTTAGGCTGCATCTACATAACATGAGGCACTGTCCCTGTTGAGCTTTGAATGAGTGTGCTTAGATGATCAAACTGTTAGAGATGCCTCACAGCACGTAGTCTTTGGGATAAATAGTCCTGTTGAAAAGCAGAAGGTATTATTCAGAGGAGCACTGCGCTAATTTTGGTTTCTTGCTCTGCAGATATGCCCATAACTCTTCTTCTAAATAACATGTAAAATATATATTTTCTTTCCTTATCAATCATGAAGCTACGTATTTTTCTAAAAATTCCCCTGGATGTTTCAAAGAGACTCTGTTCCCACAAAAGAATGCTTAAGTAGCAGTTCAGCTTAGCCCAGGAGACCACCAAATTTAAAAGCTGCTTTGCTGTTAGTTTTAAATAAGAAAAAAAATGGTGTATTTTATTTTCCTGCTGTGAATAAGGCATTCTTGGGTGTTGGTGTGGTTTGGGGATTTTTTTGGTGTTTGCTTGGTTGTTTTTTTTTTCTTTTTTGGTGGGGGTTTTTTGGTGGTTGGTTGTTTGTCTTGTGTGTCTGCGTTTGAGCAGGATATTGCTCTGTTCTGATAAAGTGATAAAGGCAGTGTGAGTGTGTGGGCCAGGGATGTTCTTTGTATTGATGAGTAAATCTTTTCTGGCTTTATTTTGCACAAGTGATGGATTATTTAACATTATGACATGCAATAGTAAATGGGTAAGTATTTACTTGTACTAACTATAGTAAATGGATCAGTTTTATGTGCAAATAGGGCTGCTGAAGGTAATTTCTCTCTACCATCCCCAGATATATATCCATTTAAAATACTTATTTTTGATAAAAAAATGCTAGTGAAATTATAAAAAGTAGTGTTTAATGCTTTCAAGGTGATATGTTATTGTTAGTAGTGTTTTGGAAATAGTGTTGATAGCAATATGAGAATTAAAATAGACCTTTCTGATGGGTACAAAGAAAATTTTTAATACGATTTAATTTTTAAAAGCAAATGCATTTCTATAACCAAAGCTCTGCTGGCTTTACTTGAACTGGATCATATTAACATAGGTGTCCTATATTCATGTAAAACTTCTTAATGCAGTGTTAAGACTGAAAATGAACTTTGGATAATCTAGTGTTAAGATGAAAGATACATCTACTCCTCACATTATGCTTCTTCATAACTTAATCAATTCACAAACAATAAAATGCTCTTATAATTATAAACAATTCAGTGTTTTTTTCAAACCTAAGTTGACTTTTATTTAATGGCAGTCACAAAACGAATAGCAAGTTCAAGGAAAAGAACTTTCAACTGAAGTGTTGTGCAGGAAAATGTGAACTCTAAAAGAAATTTCTCTTATTAGTAATGAAGTAGACTCCACTGTAAAGCCTTTCATGCATCATATGAGCACATATATTTTGATTTATTTGATATTATCGGTAACCAAAAAGCAAAGTTAAGCTTTGTTTTGCTTGTAAAACCTTTTGTGTATGTTCATTCAAGGCTTGTCTTTGCTCTGTGAGTGTTGGACTTTGATAGTCAGACATACTTCTAACATCAAAAATGTTCCTGTCTGAAGCCGGGCAGCTGTGGTTGAACCCATGTGAGCCTGTGGCTACTGGACAGGTTTTGTCCAACAGGAAGCTGGAGGAACATAACATACTGTGGATAGCTGTAAAGATTTCTCTTGTCTTTACAATCCAAATTGACATGTCTTCACAGCTTAATATTTTTTAGCCAGCAGACTACTGCTTCTCAAAATGCAAGCCAATATTTTGAGTGGGTGCACAGTAATGTGTTTAGAGTAAGGCCACTGTACCCTGAGCACGTTGCTGCAGAGTTCTACATAGATAGCTGCATCCAAATAATTCTGATTTGGTTTTAAGTCCAAAGTTTAAAGATCCCTTTAATTTGTTAGGTATGCATTGAAGCACAATCTTCAGCAATGGGGGTAGAATTAATTCATTGCTTCATGTGCTTGCTTGACAGAAAATTGTGATCTAATGAAACTGTTACATTGATTTAGAGCATTTGATTCTTGCCACAGTCTTTCACTTAAATAGCTGTAAAAAACAGATCCATGTGTGTTTGCAACATTTTCCTCAGTAAAAGAGACCCACTTTTCTTCCCCTTAGGATGTGATTGTAGGCTTGCTTGTATAGATGAAGATTTTTAAAATCTATTTGAAACCAGACAAAGACTTATTAGATTGGTTGGTTTAGGACTTTGTCTTGTGGAAGTAAGGAATTGAGGGAACAGTTCAAAGACTTGAGCCTGAATGGAGACTGAAAGTAATATTTCCTTTTTATGGTCTAACAATTACTATGTAATCAAATTTGGAGGTGCTCAAAATAACCCCCCTAAGGTTAGGTTCTGTATCATCAGGATTATACTTACATAATAATAATTTCATAAGAAAAACACATTCACCTCAAAATGAGAAATGAGTTAATGTACTACTGAAGCTTCCTGAAAAGGATGCCTGACTTAGTTACAATAAATTTAATTTATATTTGAACATTTAATCCATCTAAATATTTTCTGATAATGTTCCAGAAGTTAGCAAGTAATAGAAAATGGATTTATTTGTTCATTTTTTGACTTTGAGCTGATTTGCAATAAAGAGAAGAAATGTAAGTTTGTAACTTTTGCTGATTACCACCATTACTGTGATAACTTTCACATCTGGCCAAAATAATTCTCTTCTGGAAATGCAGAATCACAAGACTTTAGTTGGGTGGAATAAAGAGCATGTCTCAAAGGACCTGCAGTTGTGAGACCTCCCAGAGGGAAAGGAAGTGTGGTCTGTTGATGGGGTGTGTCTCTGCTCATCCAGCTCCGCAGGAGAGCAGGACCATCGTGCTCAGAAAAAGAATGTGAAAACAGAGATGTCAGGTGAAAGGATTAAAATGTTGCACTTGCCTTGTACTCTTAGCTTCAGGTCATTCTTGTTACCTCATGCTTATACTGGTATCGTCTGCACACTGACCTTCAATCTGGCTTTATCTTAGAGCCAAATGGCTGCCTTAGCAATATTGTGCAGTGAAAGAAACTCCATTCCTATGGCAGTATGAAAAACTGGCAGTTGCAGTCCAAAAAAAAAGATTAGAAGGTACTTGGAAGTAAAAGTGTGTGGAGTAATTTAGTAATAGCATTTGTTTTTCTCCTACTCTCTTAATTTGCCTTCCAAAATTTTCCTCACAGAATGTTAAGAAAACATTCCTGTAACCTTTTATAAATGTGTTAACTTTTGAGACTCATCATCCAACATTGGGAAATACTGAAATATTTTGTTTAAAAGAAAAAAATAACCCCACACAATAACAAACCTGTTAAGTATTCTTGAGTATTCGATTAACTGGAAGAAATCCAGGTGACTTCTTGGAGTTACCTGTTGCTAACAGCAATTATAATTTTGTGTTTTACTGTGCCAATTGAGTTTTCAGTCTCAGCATGGGTGGAAGCTAACGATAAAATTTTTTCTTCTGTTTGTTTTCAAAGATTAGAAAATACAGATTAAACTGCTTTATGCTGTGGAACCCCTCATGACCTCATAATTGTGTCCCTATTTTAGTAAAATATACAAACAGTCTTGTGGAAAAAGCAATAAATATGTTGCTGAGAAAGGCACAGAAAAAACACAGCCAAGTTTGAATGCTCCAATGCTAATTAAGACAGTCATGCAGATCTGGAAACGGCTAAAGATAAGATTGTGCCTTTCCATCACTGCCATTAAACAAAGGCTATTTTTGGGCATTGTAATCAAGTCATCAAATCTATGTATCTCGAAGAGGACTGAAATTTGTGCTCTGAAAGTAGAAATACTTAAGAATTATGGTTCTTTTGAAGATGCAGTTCTCTACTTTGTCAGGAGGATATTTCTAGTCTTTGGAGAACATTCTGATTCCAAATATTCACATAACTCTTCTAGTTTAAATTTTGTATTTTCCTAGAAGAGGAGGCGACAAAGATGATTAAGGGACTGAAGCATCTCTCTTGTGAGGAAAGGCTGAGAGAGCTGGGCCTGTTCAGCCTCAAGAAGAAACAGCTGAGAGGGGACCTCATCAATGTCTGTCAGTATCTGAAGGGAGGGTGCCAAGAGGAAGCAGTCAGGCTCTTGTGGTGCCCAGCAATAGGACAAAAGGCAATGGGCAGGAACTGATGCACAGGAGGTTCCACCTGAATATGAGGAGGAATTTCTTTACTGTTCAAGTGACCGAGCACTGGAACAGATTGCCCAGAGCAGGTGTGGATTCTGCCTCATCAGAGATATTTGAGAACCACCTGAACACAATCCTGTGCCTTGTGCTCTGGGATGACCCTGCTTGAGCACTGTGGTCCCTTCCAACCTGACCCATTCTGTGGCTCTGTGAAGAGGAAAGGGTAAACAAAAAAAGAATCAGAACTCCTATCTTAAACAAGTGTGGGGGTTTTTGGTGGTTTTTTTCCACTTTTGTCTAACTCTCTGGAGAACACCTTAGAGGTGTATCTTATAGAAGGATCTGTGCAGAGAACTAAACAGGGATGATTTTTAGTACCTTCTAAGGGGATAGATTATTGGTTAAGGACCACTATGGCACAGATGGCTTGATTCAATTGTATCAGGGAGCAAAAGTGAGCATTCTTAAAATATTTGCTTCTTTTAACATGACTTAGCAATGACATCTGTTCAAAGGCTCTTTTGAAAAAGGCAGGTCAATGAATCACTGTGAAATTCCAAATTTAAATTTGCTATTTTGGTTTGTTATGATTGGCTCATGCTGCTTTTCTGGGCATACATGGGGTATTCTCTTCTGTGTGAGAAGTGATTAGTATTCTGAACTACAACAACAGCATCTCATTAAAATCATTAGATATCTTTGAATCTACTGGCAATGCCTTAACAACTTCTGTCTTGGCAGTTGTGACTCAATTTTTGTTCTACTGTAGAAAGTTTTGTGCTGGGAAGTTTTTGTTCATTGTTCAACTGAAGAGAACTGAAGTATTATATGATTGCAGCAAAAGTGCTGTATGAAGTCTGGAACTGAGCCAATGACATATTTTCAGCATCTCTATTTCCCTGAGCTGTTGTCTGATGTGTAGTGGCAGGTTGGGATGCATAGAGTACCAGCTGTTGAATTTCTGGAGTGAAGGTGCTTACCCACTGCTCTCAGCTGCGTGCTTGAAGACCAGTTTCTAATAACACTGCTTCTAGGGATCATACTTACGCAGCTCTGTTCAACTACTGAGAAAACTCCAATGTAACTAATTTTTTTGCAGCCAAAATTATTTGTTGTATAAACCACCTCACCATTTGCATAACAGCTTCACCATTAGGTATCAGGAAATGACTGTGTAGGTGTTATGTAGTTTGGATCTTATATTTTTAGAGGGGATCATCGCTGCAAAGTACTGAGGAATTGTCAGCATCTACATTGTGGAAAGCAAGCATGAGTAAAAATAATCACCACCTGCAAGGCCCTTTTAACTTGCTATTTAAAAGCCATAGGTTACTTATTTCAACATCAACAAGAATATGATGAAAGACTAAATGAAAGCTAACTTGTAAAAAAAGCAAGTCCTGTAGTCTGATTTCAGTGTGATAATGTCTCACATGTGCTGTTCTTTGAAGGATTATGAAAAAGGTGCTGTAAATTTTCAGGAAAGTCTAACTCAAAAATTAGAATTTGAGAAGCTGTGGCCTGTTCTTTGCTTGGATTGCAGCTGTTTGATTTCTTAATGGACCAAAATGGTCCTTCAACTTACCTGTCAGTTACAGAATCATAGAATAATTTAGTTTGAAAAGGAGCTGTGGAGGTTGCTTTGAACCTTGTTTAAACAAAAGGAGGCTGGAGATGCTCAAAACTCACCTGGACAATCTGGGGTTTGTCCAGGTGAATTTTGATTGTTTCCAGGAATAGAGTTCCCACAATCTCTGTGGGCAACCTATCCCAATACTTGACTACTGCCATGGCGAAATTTCTGTACCTAAAAAGAATTTCCGTTTTTGTAACTGGCTTGTTTCTGTGCACTTTGCTGAGGAGTCTGGGTCCATCTTCTCTGTATGTTCCCATAAGGTGACTGCTGTCTAATTTCATGTCAAAAATAAATAAATAAACCAGCAAAAGGCAGCTTACAGAAAAAACCACAAAAATCCACATAACATAAGATGGACCTAAGATAACAGCATCTTAGCTTTTGGAATGGCCCTACTCGTGCATGAGCAAACTCATCTGCAACTTAAGGCATGTATTGGTTCTACTGCTACCTTTACTCATGTGTAGGGCCAAAAAAACTTAAAAAGTCTGGTAATCACCAACTTAACCTGGATATAAATAAATAAATGTTAATGCTTACAGAAGACAGAACAGTCTATAGTCTTATTGTATAGAAGGATGTGCAAATATTTTTTCCTTTTTGATAAGGGCCCCAGCATACTGAATTTTAGAATGTATTTAACTGTTTTTCACCAGCAGTGAGGTTTATCTACTATATGCTGTAGGACTGTGGTGTTGTATTGGAAGTGGAGATCAAAGTAGGGATTTTATCATCTCTAAACACTTTGAAAATGGACTGTAATGTTCAAAACAGGAAAATATATCCTTGTAGATGTCTTTGAAAGTACAAGGTTCTGTTACTTCTCAGACCCTGTAAGAGATGTAAAGAAGGAAATCTAGGCTGTTTGAACTATTACGAAGCCGTAAGTGTAATGAACGTGTACTGTGTTTCACTCTTTCCGTTTGCACTTTGAGTAATCTCATTTCGCAGAACAGATACTGTATGTCAAGCCAAATTTTATCGTATCTTACCGCCCTCAGGACTTCTGTGACTTCAGCTACTGTAATCTTTCTGTTCCTTATTCTTGTTATGTTATGAATCAATCATGTTCCTCCTATATTTGTTATAGACTGAATAGTCTGAGGGGGTTATGCTCAGCAATGTACACTATCCCTCTTAATTTTCTTAAATCAAACTTGCTTTGAGAATTATTTTGCTTACAATTAGATGCTTTTTCTTTCATATGTTTGATTTAGTCTCATTTATCAAAGTGTAGTCATAGTTTCATAACCAATATAAAGAACAGTATGACTTGCTTTGTTGTATGAAGCATTTTTCTTGACTTTTATGACAGATTCCTCTGGCTGTTCTCGTAATTGAAACTTTTTTTCACAGTTGCTCTGTAAACTGTAAGCAAAAATTTTGCTGAGAGCTGAGACATAGTTTCTGCTGAAAAAACCTGCATCTTTAAATTACATCATATTTAAAATACAAGTAAGTACATGAACCTATTCTAGGCTCTTTTGAATGAGTCTGCTGTTAGTATCAGCACCGGAACTTGTAACAGTAAAATATGAACCTCTTGGATTGATGCCTTTTCCTGGTCTTAAAATCAAGAGTCATACACAGTTAGAAGGGGAAAAGGGATTTTACCTTGGTATTTATTTTAAGGATCCTTAGGTGCACACGTCCAGGTCGTGTGAATCGAAATGCACCCTGCCAAATATATCCCAAAAGATCGGGTATAACATTATAGGTTTTATTAATTAGCATATCTAGCAAAGATTCCCTAATGAGAGGCTCAAGTGAGCCCCTCTCCCCAAGGAGCCTTCCCCTGGATGGTTCTATCTTAGTTTACAGAATGTGTTCTGGAGAGGACCTTGGGGTCTGGGGCACACTGAGCCCTAGCTACGAAGCTTCTAAAATGTTTAGTCTCCTAGCTTGAAAAACAAGTCCAAGAATGTAGGGAAAAAGCACTAAGAATACAGAAGTTGTAAAAAGGTATAACAGGGGTATAAAAGAAAAGGCAAAAAATCTTCATGGCATCAGATTAGTAGTCCTTGGACCTTGCTATGTATTAGCACATGCCTGGATTCTCGTTCCCATGTGCTTGAGACTTTATAATGACATTGGCAATAAACAAAAAATAAGATTTAGTATCAAGTTTTTATAATGGATCTTTTGTGTTCCTAAAAAAGTGCCTTTTGTGTCTCAAAACCTACCAAATATGCACCTTGTAGATAGAGCATAAAAATAATGTGAGGGATGGGAGGGATTACTGCAAAGGAAAGAAAGAAAAATAGTTTCTTCTGAACCTGAAATTTTCCAATAGAGGTGCCAGAGACTTGAAAGGCAAAAAGGAAGACTAACTTACAGGAGTGGAACAGCAAAACATAAAATATTAATTATTGGAAGCTTCATAGCTATGACCATGAATAAATGGTAATTAATAAGGATCCTGGGAAGCATCTAATGTGAAGGTCAGGCTGACTTATGCTATAATCAATATATAAGTAATTATATTGCTCTTTCTAATTTCTGTAGAAATGGCTGAACTGTGAAAATAAAGGCTTTTAAAAATTTGTTGGAATATGCCATATTGTTGAAAGTAAAAAGTGCCATGAAAAAGAGTAAGAGATCAGATACAGGATACAGAACAGGAGATGGACAAAGACACAGAGGCACTCCTCAGCATTGAAAACCTAATGCAAAACAGGTGTAGAAACACATTAATTGAGGAAATCAGTGCTATCTTCTGGGCATACATGGGGTATTCTCTTCTGTGTGAGAAGTGATTAGTATTCTGAACTACAACAACAGCATCTCATTAAAATCATTAGATATCTTTGAATCTACTGGCAATGCCTTAACAACTTCTGTCTTGGCAGTTGTGACTCAATTTTTGTTCTACTGTAGAAAGTTTTGTGCTGGGAAGTTTTTGTTCATTGTTCAACTGAAGAGAACTGAAGTATTATATGATTGCAGCAAAAGTGCTGTATGAAGTCTGAGACTGAGACTTTATACTATCATGCTGGAGACACTGTTACCCATGAAGTCAGGAGATGGTCTGCCAGGTCTCTGTTTCTGCAGTTCATCATTTTTCTCCTGCATAAGATATGAACCTCCTGTGGCTTTACAACAACTAGGAAGCAAGTCTTGCACACACTCTACAGAACTCCTGCAACATGAAGTGCTAGCAGGGGAGATAGTAGTGACATAGTAGCTGACAACAGAAGCTCCGTGGTAAAAAAAGCTGTATCATTAGTGCTCTGCACACCTTTGCAAAGTGATGCACAAAGGAAGAGGGAAGCTATACTGGTAATGCTGAGGCCAAGTGCTCTTACTGAAATGGTAAAAGGCCAATATAAAGCTTTATGAAGTCCTGGTTATAACTCTACACATAACAAAGCTAAAGAGAAGATGCCTTTTCCTTTTGAATTTAAAGCCAATATATTGCTCTAACAGATCAAAGATGTTTGAGTTTACACTGTAGGGATAATCCTTCTGATAGAAGAGATCTGCTGTGACATCAGGCAGCATTTGTTTGTGTGATGTGAGCTGTGGCAGTAGCCATCTGACACCTCCTTGGGTTTTTTGTGTTTTCTCATGTTCCAGTGGTTACAGGATGTGACTGTAGGCATGTGATGCAGTTTTTCCTGTCTCTGTTGCCAGGAGCAATGTTGTACAATGCCTTTGGACAAACATGTAATCTGTAACATCAGCAGTGTTGCCATGGCATGTCAGTGCTGTCTTCCTGTCTGCATTGCTAACAGCCTAAAGCATTGTAGAGAAGAAAAACCCAAAATATGATTAGTGTTATTAATAAATTGCAATATTTCAAGTGTCAGCTTCTTTTGAGGGCTGGTCAATTGTTATGAATGAACTTGTCTCAAGATCAAGTTTCCTGTGCTGGAGAGCTGTTCATTAACAGTTCATGGATATGATCTTAGCTGCCCACAGCAGAACCAGGGCTACTCAGTCCCCCTCCTGTGTGTGGCGCAGGCACCATGCAGTAGTCTCTTAGCCCCTATAAAGGATCACAAATCCTAGCTCTGCCCTAAAAGACACTGGTGCTCCATGTTCTACCTGGTTAATTCTACTTTCTCTGTCCAAACCTGCCATGCTGCATAAAGCCGTAAGCTCCAAGGAATAACAATGGAAAAAGGGCTGTAGCTCTGCCTTTCTTGGTCTCTTCCCAAAAGGCACTGAAGTGAAAGTACCTGAAGAGCTGTCAAGCCTCTCTTGTTTAAGTTGTCTGGCTTTCAACGCAGTAACAGATTTGTTCTAATGTTGTAAGTTCAAAATTACAATGTTTTTTCATTTAACAATACTGCATGCTGGGAGGAGGAGGGAAATCAGGTCTCCACACCTGCTGCTTTCATGTCTTGTTAGGAGACAGTCACTTCATGGAAAACTTCATGCTGAGTACTTAAAATAAATAGCAACCAGCTGCTTGCATTTCTTTTAAAAAATGTCAAGCATAATAAATGCCTGTTCACTGTAAATTAATGTGAGAAGGAATGTGCATATCTTTAAGTGAATTGTTGCTCTTTTATTTCTTTAGTTGTGGAGTGGTACTGTCTCCCCCTGCAGATAATTTATCTACTAGAAAATCTCATTAGGATTATTCCTGTGATTTTGAGAGGTGTCTCAGACCTCCTCAGGAAGAGGGTCAACAGGTAAATGAATAATTCTAATGGTTTTACTGGCATTTCTTTCTTGCAAACATCTGGTAACTTCATGACACTGCTGAGGGGATTATGAGGTTGTGTGCTGGTTTCAGCTGGGATAGAGTTAATTTTCTTCACAGTGGCTAGTACGTGGATATGTTTTGGATTTGTGCTGAGTGCAGGGTTGATTATAAAGAGATTTTTGTTATTGCTGAGTAGGACTTATACAGAGCCAAGACCTTTTCTGCTTTTTATAATGACATACTACAAGTTGGGGAGGTGTGGGAGGTTGGGGGCAGACACAGCCAGGACAGGTGATGTGAATTGACGAAAGGGATATTCCAGACCATAAGGGATTGTGCTCAGTGTATAAAGTGGGGAGAAGAACAAGCAATGGGGGGATGTTTGGTGTGATGGCATTGGTCTTCCCAAGTCAGTGTTACATGTGACTGGGCCCTGCTGTTCTGAGGATGGCTGAACACCTGCTTGCCCATGGGAAGCAGTGGATTAATTTCTTGTTTTGCTTTGCTTGCGTGTGTGGGTTTTCCTTTCCCTATTAAACTTAGTTTGTTTCAGTCCATGAATATTTTACCTTTTACCCTTTGGATTCTCTCTCTGGTCCTGCAGGTGGAGGAGTGAGTGAGCAGCTTTGTGGGGCTTGGTGGCCATTGGGGTTAAACCGTGACAGGTGGGCAGCTTATGCATGGCAGATACTCATTTTGATGATGAAAGAACAACCAGGAAAATATGTTTTGCATATCCCCATAAGAAATAGTATGTCTTACTCAAATGTTTGGATGTACCTAAGTTGTAGAATAAGCTGTGTTGGAGAGGATGCACAGGGATAATCGAGTCCAGCTCCTGGCCCTGCAGAGAACCATCCGCAAGGGTCGCATCATGTGCCTGAGAGCGCTGTCCAAATGCTTCTGGAACTCTGTCAGGCCTGGTGCTGTGACCACTTCCCTGGGGAGTCTGTTCCAGTGTCCAACCACCCTTTCAGTGAAAAACCTTCTTCCAATATCCAACCTAAACCTCCCCTGACACAACTTTTCTCAGATTCTGTCAGTGGTTACCAGGGAGAAATGGAATATATAGCTATAAATTAAGACAATTGCCATCTTATATAAGTTTTGATTTAGAATATCTCTGTTACTTCTAAGTTTCTCTGTGAAAACAAGATTAGATATGTGTATTGAATCCATGTGTTCTTGATGAAGACACCTGAGAAAGTGCAGTCCAATGGCTGCAGAAAAGAAATGCTTTCTTTTGTATTGTCTCTGCTCACAGATAGCATCAACTTAGCTGCTGATTTGAGATACCAATGATTTCTGAGTATAAGCAATTTTTAGGTGCATTGTGAGACTGTTCAAATTACAGTCTTACAAGTGAAGGAAAACATTCAGAAACTCTTTCTGTAAGGAAATGTGATGTGCAATGCTGTTGACCTTCAGTCATGTAATTACAGTTGGTGTCATAGCAAAACTTTTATGATACGTGAGAACTCCTTTAAATAAGGTCTCAGCAGCCCTTCTGAGCCAAAAGCTAGGAGTAGTAAAGCAAAAGCATTTATTTTTAGTCAAGACACTTAGTCAGGAAGAGAAATACAGACAGAAAACTTTTCTGAATCAGTATATGACTAAAGAGGTAATGCAATCCTCTCTTTGGAACACACTCTCTTTGGTTTGTATTACATTTCAATTTGCTGTCCATCCAGGAAGGAGAAGGAGCACACTCTCATGGAGCCTTCTGTACCTCTCTAGAGAACTTGTGGGAGGACTGAGGTAATTCACACTAATTATTCCTCCTGCGATTAAGCATGAAAGTGGCTTCCAAGTACTAAGAAGCTCATAGAGAATTCATAGGTTTGCAAAAACAATGGACTTAATTACAGGATTTTAATTGTAATATATTAATAGGATTATTTCAAAATTGGTTCTAAGTTGTCAGTTGAGTAACACTTCAGGAAAGTCTGCTGCAGTGGCAGCAGGCACTGAATTTGCTGCAGCAAGGAAATCTATTCTGAATTGCTATACAGGTTTGCTCTTGGTGTTGGGTGTGGGAGTAGCTGTGGGCATTTACAATGCAAATGAGAAAGGACATCTTTCACTTTAGTCTTAGTAGACATAAGCAGCTTTCATACTGGAAGACTGAAAAAAACCATGATAGTCTATACATTGTAGTCCAAGACTGTATCTTTTCACTGGTCAGCTGATTACTGATGTATTTTTTTTTTTTCAGTAAAATTAAACATACAGTTATTTAATCTAAAGCCACTGCCTAACCTTTATTGAAGGAACACTTGCTTGTTTCTGTTAATCTTTCTGGAACATTTTTTGGTCTGATTTTTAAAAAGAATCTGCAGCTGGGAATGTAATTTGATTTGTCTCTTGTTTTATTTCTCATTGACTATGTCATAGCTGTTTGGCTCTTCAAAAAAAGTTTAATAACTATAAAATGCAAAAAAAGGAGGGAAAAATATAGACATGATGGGCTTGAAATGCACGTCATATCTCTGTAATCTCAACAAAAGTGGGAAATCGTCTCTGGTTTTGAAAACTTCAGTACCAATTATGGAAGTGAGTTTTATAACAATTTAGCTAAATCACAAATCAGTTTTGAGACAGGATAAAAGCAGCACTTCAGAAGTACGTCTTCTAAAGTGATTTATGTATTGGCAAAGTAGTGACTGCACAGAAAAGGTGAGAACTGCATCATTTGTAGAGGACATGAGGATGGAGCAGAGATTTTGTGAGAAGCTGGCTACAAGGAGAAGCTCTGGCAGAAAGGAAAGAAGAGCCTATTTGTATCTAAATTTTCCCTTTAGATCTTCAGGATACTTTCAGGTCAACATTGGGGTTGAAGAACTGTGACTTTTATTAGGACTCACCAAAAATAGATCTCAGGAGGATTTTGAATGAGAGTGCATGTGTGGGGAAGGGGGATGGCATATTGGAGTGTGAAGGCTTTTTTTCTTCTTTTTTTTAGCAGAGTGGGTAGCATGGAGGGAGTGTGAAAAAGTAGCAGGAGAAGGAGACGAATAGGCGTTTCTGACTAAGTTGTTGTGACAGGAGGCAAGGTCCAAGGGATAATTTGGGATGGTAAACCTTTAAGACCAGACCTGATCTGATATGGTAATGTGAAAGAAAGTACTGCAGAGGTTTGAAGGAAAGATCTGATTTGAATAAAGAGAGAGATTGAACAGATGTTTATTAGAGTTTCCAGAAAGCAGTGCTGTGAGTACTGAGATGAAGTTTTAATGTTTTGAGTGTGGGTGAATGCTAATGGGACAAAGAAAACTTAGCTATCCTTTATGCTGATAAAAGTTTAGTGAATGAGATGTGAACGAAAGTTTGAGGCTGTGTTGTGCTGCAAAATTAAATAATGTTGACAATAAAGGGTTTGTCAAAAGGAATGGAAAAATGCAGAATGGGATGATGTGAGAACAAAAAGAGGTATATTGTCCATCCTAAGCTTTGGCTTGCTGCTGCTCATCCAGGGCTTGTTAGCTGACAAAGGAGAGACTAGATAAACTAATAGGTGCAAAGGCATTAAAATCTAAGGAGTAAAGCAGAGATGGGAGACTGTCAAATAAGACCACAATAGGTGAGAAGCAGCAGACTTGCAAGTTCTTAGGACAGAGACAGCAAAAATTGAATTTCAAATATTTTGCTGCCCAGCAGCCATTGTAACCTACCTATTTTCACATCAGAGTCCAGGCTGTTCTTTCCTTGCTTTATATGTGGTATTGTGAATCCTTAACTCTCATGTATGGGAGAAATGAATGTGTCTTGCATTGTATTAAGAGAAATACTTTGCTTGAAATGCAATTTGATTAAACTAATTAAAGCAAAGCTGTTAAAACACTGAAGACCTGAAAAAAATGTATTTTGAATTATAAAAATCTGTAGGTGAATTCAGGCCTCATGGGCTCATATTTCTCTATGGTAATGGAAAATTCTCCTCCAGCTTAATTTTTGCTAGGTCAGTACTTTCTTTCCATGGAGTGATATCTAGACCTTTTGATCCACTGGAGTTGCACAGGGGTCCTATTTAGAATTCTGGTTCTTCCTGTGTCATCTGCACCAGAACTGCAGAGTCTTGGCTTCTTGTGCTACTTGTGACCAGGCACAGGGGGATGTGTACATGCTGGCAGTGGCCCTACTTTGGACCTGCTGGTATTTCAGTGCGTGTTCTTTTTAAGGGGATCAGCTCAAACTAGGGGCAAGAAGATGAGTTCTGTTGATATCTGGACCTTGCCTTTCTGCACTTGAAGGATCCTATCTATCAAGAGAGGGATTTGCATCAGAATTTGTATCACGAATGTCAACCAAGTGATTTGCCTCTGTCTCAAACTTTCAAGCAGCTCAGAAGTACATTTAAAGCCTTGAATAGAAGATGATATAACGGAGGTATTTAACACAGCTCTGTATCAATGATTACATAGCACTTTCTTGAAGCAGAGCTGGCTCTTCCTTGCCCAGAAGATTTGGCTTCAATATAAATAAAAAACTGAAAATTTGCTGGAAGAAAAATCTTGTGTGAAGATGGAAGAATCCGAGCACATTCCAATTAAGGCAATTATGAATTTAGATAATATTGTAGTTTCCTTTTTTTTCATATACCCAGTTATGTCTGTTTCACAATTCATGTTTTACATACTCTTTTTCCACTCAGTTTTGTTGTTAAAGATCTACAAAGTTAAAAACAGACTACCTTTTTCAACTGCTTTCCTCTTCCACCTGTATGTTTGTCATTACGTTTCTTGACATAAAGGTGATGCAATTTTAAATGTGGTTTAAATGGAAAGGGACTGAATGCAATCAAATAAACATATCTATCTCCATTTTCTGCAGAAACAACAAGCCTACCAAAGGCTTTTAGCAAGCTTCAAGCAGTGCCTGTTATAAGATTATGTACCATAATATTCCATTAAAAACCATTTAAGAATAGTGTTAGTAAACCATTAAATCTTATCAGACAGTTTCATTTTGACTTTTGTGTATATGGGCTTTTAAAGTGGACTTAGAGACTGATAAAACGTTTGCAAGGCAGTGTGAAGATCTGGTGCTGCCCTGATAATCCTGAGCCATAGTGACACTTTTGCAGTTGATGATAAGGGCCAGGTAAGGCCTGCAACTGTGTCCTGTGTAAATGACAGCTGTAACAATTCCCATGGCTGTTCATTGTTGGACACTGCTTGGAGAGCAGCAATGAACCTATGCCTTCTGCTTCATACTCCTGTGAAATAAATGAAAATTTGACATCCTTGGAAACAGCTCTGTACATGTAATTCACTCATAGATACCCTTTCTTATTTGTAGGAATTACTGGGGGGAAAGAGAAATCTAAAACATCTGTTCTACCTGGTTCTGGTTACAACATGCTTTGTCAAATGGCATCTAAGAGAGTGCCGTGGTACAGACACATCAGCTTTTGAATTTGGTAGAGATCACTTGCATGCTGCAGAAAAGCCACTCAACAGATGGTAAGTGAAAACAACTTCTGTCCCTAACAAGGTGGGATGACTTTAAATCACTGAGCCAAATCTAACAAAAAATGTTTATCAGTTATCCAGTCTGACTTAATATTTCATAATATTTCATAACAGTAATTTGCATTTTTGGGCAGAATTTGTGCATCTTAATTTTTTTGTACTTTCTTTTTGTGCTTGTTCCTATGGTTTTGGTTAGTTGTTTAGAAGACTTAAAATACAGGGTATTTTTATATTTGTTTTGTTTTGTTTGCTTATTTTACCAACAATGGAAATGGATAAGTCTTCATGGGGATTTGAATTACCCATGTAAATGTCTGACAACAGACAGGAGGGGGACTGTTCTTCCATCTGCTTGATGGATGTCCTTCCTCTTATGCTTGATTTTAATTTGGGGTTTATTTTGAATGATTACGATTACCACAGTCAATAGTTCATTTCTATTGGAGTGAAAGCTTCTCTGGACTCAGGCCTAGAGGAAAGCTAAAGCGCAGGGGTTGAATGAAAACTTTTGGACGGGCAGAGATACATGCAGTCACACCAAAGTGAAATAGAAATATAGATTTTTAACTTTTAGTAGAAATATATGCTAAGTGCCTTAAACATTAAAAAGCTGCAGCGGAGAACTTAAAGCACAGCTCTTACTGCAGCAGTGTTGCCATTTCACAGAATTTCTTTACTTTAGACAAAATATAGATAGAACTATACTGTTCACATTTTTTAGATAGAGTGTTCACATAAACAAGAAGAGCTGATAGAAACTGTACACACAAATCTGTGTAGTACCTGTGTAACACTTGTGTAAGACTTACGACTGTTAGAATTAGACCAGGATAGGTTAAGAAAAGGAAAACTAGAATCGTGTGTTAATCTTATTGGTCTATTAACAAATATAATCCACACTTCTGTAAGAAAAAAATATAGAAGAAACTAGAAGAAGCAGCTCTTTTCTGCCTGCCATTGCTGCTTGGCTTTATCATGTAACCCCCTTGAACTCTGCCTTCAAGAAAGCTATGAGACTATGAAATAAAGAACTCAGCAGAGCAGCAGCCTCCTCTGCTCTCTTACCCTGGTCCGAGAAGGAAGGGTATCCCATCAAAAGCCCAACACATTTATATAACCTCTGCTGTCAGTTTTAGTGGGTTAGTGTTTTTCATTTGCACATAAGTACTTGAATGAAATGTAAAGGTTTAGAAACTCAGGTTTAGGTCTCCTACTCTTCTAGAAATCCACTGTAATTTTGTTATGAAAAGGCAATGAGAAATCTTAGAAGAGTATTAAGCCAATTGTGGGAGACCACATCTGGGCGCTTTAAGACAGCTGGGAACAGGAGATGTGAATTTTTGTTAGAGATCCTGTGTACTTTTCTTTTTGAGACTTGACCTTATATAGCCCTTGTACAAAAATATGTGTTAAAAGCCAGAAGTTGTCAGTCAATTCTACTCAAAGACCTTTGAAAAACTGAAACATGTATTTTTAGAATAAGGAGTCCCAACTTTTTCCTTGTGTGGACAATACTTCCAAGTAGTACTTAAATTTCCCTACACCTATGTAGGTTTTTTTTTCTGAAATATTGAATCATGAATATCTGGGACAAAAATCAAGCACCTGGCAGTGGTAGGTGTTTAATTTATCTACATTTCTTAAAAATGACATCCTGGTATGAAGAAAAAAACTTGGAAATGGAGAAATTTTCCTTGTCTGGAACACCAGCTCCCTCAGGCACAGCAGAACAGCTGTTGTGAGACTCTGCTGGAGGTGCTGAGTGGGCTATGGTGCCATGTGGCATTTAAGTAAAACCTTATAAAATGAAGGCCTTGTTGCCTTTGTAAAATTATGGCTCAGGCCTGTTACTTCGGCTAGAGAAGGACTGTGAGAAAAGTCTGTGAAAAGAAAAACAATTAGTTTTTACCCATGAGAACGTAGTATCAACAGAAGCAAGAAAGTTAAACAATAGAAGGAGAAAACAGCAACATATCCACACCTGTTATTTTCCTGGATGCTTGAATGCTTGTGCCATAGGTAGCCAATGACTATATGTTTTACTTAATAGTCGCCAGTAGGTATATTGTAGTAGTTTAGCAGCCAATGAATCTGTAACACAAATGACAACATACAAAAAGTGTATAAAAGAGGCTGCTTTGTTTCATAAATGGCTTTTTGGCCCTTGAAAGAGGCACTGTCCATGTGTGTCATGACCGCCTCAACAGCGACAGTGCCATGCAATAACCTATAAGAAGGGGAACATGTTGTGAATAAAAATAAACATAAATGTCAATGATGATGAATTAAGGTTTGTTTACAGACCACATGGGAATGTTTATATATATTTTAATACATATATATAAAAAACACTTGTGTTTGGACAGGCATGTAGAATGCAGAAGGGAATATGAAGAACAATCAAGAATTGTACAAAGATCTTTACGTTATTAATAAGGAAATATGATTGAGAAATATAAAGTGTTTAGATTATCCAGTTGAAGGAAGAAGTCATAGAATCATAAGATGATTTTATTGGAAGGGATCTTTAAAGATCCTCTAGTTCAACACCCTTGCAATAAGCATGGAAACCTTCCACTAGACCAGACTGCTCTAAGTCACATCCAACTTGACCGTGACAGCTTCCATGAATGGGGCATGCACAGTTTCACTGGGCAACCACCATCTTCATAAAAAATTTCTTCTTTGTATCTCCTCTCTTTCAGCTTAAAATTGGTGCCCTTGTTCTATCACTACAGACCCAAGTAAAGAGTCTTGTTACATCGTTATTACATTCCCTCTAATTATTCAAGCCCTGTAATAACATCGCCCTGGTGTCTTCTCCAGGATGAACAACCCCCACTCTCTCAAATCTCTTTTCATAAGAGAGGCATTCCAGCCCTCTGACCATTTCTGTGACCCTCTTCTGGACCTGCTCTACCAGGTCCATGTCCTTCTTGTGGTTCTCGAAGCTGGGTGCAGTATTCCATGTGAACTCTGATGAGAGCAGAGAAGAGGGGGAAGAATCACCTCCCTCAAACTTTGGCCATGCTTGTTTTTATGCAGCCCAGGACATAATTGAATTTCTGAGCTATGAGTGTGGGTTGCTGGCTCATGTCCAATTTCTCATCCACTGGTATCCCCAAACCTTCTCCAGGGGGCCGCTTCCATGTTATTCATCACCCAGTCTGTACTTATGCAGGGCTTTGTCTCAGTCCAAGTGCAGGACCTTACACTTGGCCTTCTTGAACTTCATGAATTTCATACTGGTCCACTTCTCAAGTCTGTCAAGGTACCTCTGGATATCATCTCTTCACTCAAATGTATTAATTGCATCTTTCAGCTTGGTGTCATCCAGAAACTTGCTGAGGATGTACTCAATACCCCAATGTGACTAATGAAGACAGTCAATAGTATTGGTCCTG
The DNA here is from genome assembly GCF_020740725.1 of Corvus hawaiiensis. NCBI lineage: Eukaryota > Metazoa > Chordata > Aves > Passeriformes > Corvidae > Corvus > Corvus hawaiiensis. The sequence continues at coordinate 23,192,565 of NC_063217.1, read as the reverse complement.
ATACAGACCCCTGAGGAACACTGCTTGTTACTGTTCTCTATTTGGACATTGGGCCAATGACCTCAATTCTTTGGGTGTGACCATCCAGTCAAATCCTTATACTCCATCAAATTGTCCATCCGTCAAACCCCTATACCTTTCATTCAGAGACGAGGATAATTCATGGGACGCTATCAAAGGCTTTATAGAAGTTAAGGTAGATGACATGGTATCAGTTCTTACTTTTTCCAGCAACGCAGTCACTCCAGTAGTTGGAGTGAATTTCTCTGTTACTAACCATCAGCTCATTAGTTGGAAATAATAATAATAATATAGAAGTGAGGACTGTAGACATTAATATAATATGAGCAAGACCAAAAACCAGTCTAAATTTTAGCAGGCTATCTTTGATACAAATAACACTAAGAGTATAAAGTTTGTAAATTGATACTTCAAAGAGAAATTATGCTTTGTGAAGTTTTATGGTGGCTTCTCTTCGATATTCAATAACTAGCAAAAGCGATCTGCCCTGCAGATTCCCTGTCTTATAAGCACAGATCTTAAGAGAGCAATTTCAAATCCCAAATATATTGATCATATTTTCAACTGTTGGAAACTGACATGGCTCTACCTTCAGTGAAATGATGTTCAATTAGAACAGTAAAAAAATTTACCCTTTATTCTGGAGTAATATTTAGCACATCTGCTTCATTGCACTTTTGGGACAAAGGTCTTTATTTACAGTTACAGGCTGTAACCAAGAGTGTGAATGAAATAATAATGCTTTATTTATACTTAGCTACTTATCCTAGTAATTTTGTTTGAAATAACTCATCTATGGAGACACAGAAAGTAGTGCAAAAAAGTAGTATTGAATGAAATAAGTGAAACATGAGATGTTTTGGCAGCAGATCAAACCAGTTTTCAGATGTGGTGAGGAATGATTGCTTTAGTGTGTTTCTCTGTGTACTACAGCTTCTTTTAAGTTTTAGTGAGTAATAAATACAGATATAGTACTTGCTGAAACATTTTTAATTCATACGATTTTTTTTTTTTTGTTGTTAAAATGCTTTTTGTATAGATAGGAAAGGCTGGTTGTGCAAACTGGTAAAAGTGACTTAAAGTTATAGGTAAGTCTGCCTGGGATTATACCTTAAAGTCTTAATAGTTTCCAAGCTCTCATCTCATCATATATGTTTCTTTCAGTTATTGAAAGAGAGAAGGTTTTCATAAGATTAACCTTTTTTTTTTTTTTCTTGCTGAAATGGTAGCCTATTCTATCTCTTTGGACTCTGTTTAAGAAAGGTATTTTATTTAGAGACACTAACAGGTGTTTATGGTTCTATTTCTACCGAGCTTCTCAATGATGTTCGCTTTGTCTACAACTGCAATGAGAAATCGCTGAAAACAAAATGGAAAACAACCTAAAGTGGTAAATATAAACTTGTTATTCTGAATACATGTTAAATATTCTCTGATACATGGTGTAAATCTTGATCTCTGCTGTAGAGACTTTATCTACAGGGGAAGAGATAGATGAGAAAAAAAAGATGTTACACAAAAATGGGAGAGTCTGTTCTAAAAGTAAACGGATGTCTGGATCTTTTTATCCAGGTTTCTAGGATGTTGTGCTGATATTAATCTGAATATTGGATTTTTGAATTAAAACCAGCCATTCTCTAGCCTGATGTGTAGATGTCACTGTTTTAGCAAGGCAGGTATATTAGTCATTCACTACATACATTTGATCTGGATAAACCTAAGGTTTTAAAGGATGAAAAATCAGTGGAAAAAAGTGAAAATGTATCAGCTATCCTGACAGTGTGAGTTTCAGTAACAGAACTTTTAAACCCCCTAAAAATATGGAAAAATGAGCAGGATTTGAAGCTGGGCTGAAAAATATCTTGTCATGGATTAGGCAAAGTAAACTTAGGGCATATCTAGATGCTGGGGTGGGTTTATCTAAGAACAGATGAGCTGAGAGCTTTTGCCCTGTTTGACTAGCTCTCACATGAGCTTCCTTACTCATACACGGTGCTGCATTCTCTAGGTCTTGCCTTCCATTCCTGGCAAAGAGATTGCTGCTGGTCCAGGGAGGTTGGGCAGAAGGTTGTGGTTGCTGCTGTGGGGATGCTCACAGTTACACAGTTGCAGTCCCTGGTATTAAAGACCAAGGTCCCTGTGTACCACTGGCATTTGTCTTCATGCCTCCTTCATCTCCAGGTTTTTCCCCAGCATGGAACAGTTTCTTTGTGTCTCCTAGATCTCCTCTGGTTTTCTAGGCAATCTGTTTTTAATTTCCATTTTGCCTCTTCAGAGAACCTCAGGTCCCTGGTTGTTCTTGTCTAGACAGTCTATGTGCAGAAGCATAATCTGTGATGAGCTTTCTAATCTGGGGTTACGTCTCATCTCTTTGTTTGTGAATTGGTGAATTCAGGATGTGCTGCTTTTATGTAGATGTTCTCAAAATATGCAATCAGCCCATACTGGGTGCAAGTAGCAAATAGGCTTGAAAGTTTAGAAATTGTGTTTTGGATGTTCACTCCCTCCTTACACATCACCATCGCCGCCACCACCACCACCACCCCCTCTCCCCAGTTACGACCCTTGTGTTTGCATTCACAGCTTAAGCTACGTATTTCCTATCATTGTGGAAAATTGAGTCTTTTGATGGACACTAAGTTCAAAACTGCCTGTTTGGTTTTGTCTTGGGACCAGGGCTGAAATGGAGAACAGTGTGCGATTACCTTATTTTGAATATGCAAATATCCACTGCTCTTTAGTCAAGGGAACAAGACTTGTGACAGGCCATTATTCATGTAATTATCTTTCTAAACTATAGGTACAGAACCTTGTTTTAGAGCTGGTTTCAGTAGCATTAAGTTTACTGTGGTTTCTCAAATGCTCAAAATTGTTTTCTAAATTAAGCCACTTTTGCATCTCCTTGAAAGTAAAAACATAGATTTCAGATAAATATGCAATAAATTGCAAGTGAGGTGAGCTTGTTAATTTTTAGCAGAATGGGTTGTATTGTTAGGCATCAACTAGGCATCAGCTATACTGCAGGTCAATGTAAAAGTCTGGCTGAAGTTTAAGGGATTTCAAGCAGAGCTGGTTACATTTTTGCTTTGAAGCCAGATTTACTGGTACAAAGTACTATAAAATTTTTTTCTTAAAATATCTCGTTTTGCTTTCAAACATCTTGAGGTTGATATTCAACAGCTGTGAATTTCCAGGTAATTAGCATAACTCCCTCAGCAGGAAAGTTGTCCTTCCTGACAAAGATGTCACCGTCAGTGATATTTTCTCTTTGACTCACATCTGCTGCAACTGCTATGTTTTTATTCTGACAGGTCAAACAGGTGGATATCAAACAAAAGCTCTATCTCCCAAGGTGGTATCAGATGTGATTCTAGGAGCAAGTAAAATTGCTAGCATTTCCTCGCTTGTTTAATTTCTTTTTCTGGGTATTGTGTGCAGAACCCAGAGGGCCACATTCTCCAGACATAGCATCTTTATGAATCTTATGGCTTCATAAGTATTTTTTCATTACACATGCAATTTATTCAAGGCCCATGAAAGAGTCAGGAAAATACATACTCCTTTCCTTTGTGAATAAACAGTATAATTTGAAATATTGACCACTTGTACAGAAAGCACAGAATTTCCTGCTATCCTGTTATGGATTCAGAGTTGGCAGTCTGGATTCTGATTGACATTCCCCATGTGAATTGATCTGGGAAGATGGTGATCAAATTTCCATTACTTCCTTGCAGAGATCTCCCATTAATTCTAATTCTACCTCATGAGGGTAGGTTTGGTGATGAGCACCTAAAGGAATACACTCGATCTGTTAGACTGTTAGGATATGATAATTTTAATTAAGGCCAGTGAAGAAGGGATCTAAATGTCAAAGGTCTGCATCCTCCAGAAGCTATTTCTGTCTCAGATTGTTTGAGAAAGGAGCACTAATAAATGCTGTAAAATTATTGTTAGTACTCTGTCTGAAGGTGGAAGAAAAAACCAGGAGTTTATAAGAACCTTGAGGTAAAATTAGGATGCTAAATTGGTAGGTGGTAGCAGTAGACCACATTAGGGAAGTTTAAAAATTCCACATGACTGAAATAATTTCCATTTCACTTTCATTACTTTTGGCAAAGTCTATTTCAAGAATTGATTTTTTTTTTTTTTTTTTGTTTCATTTAAAATTATTCTAAATGTCTATGTAAGGCTTTCAATTGCAATTGTGACCACTTGAGTAATTAGAAAATTAGAAACAGAAGGAAAGCTTTGTGATCAAACTAAGACATTCTAAGTGCTTCTTGAAGACAGAATAGCTTCTTAGGTATATATACAATTAGGAAGGTTTTTTAAAGCTTAAGGAAAAATAGTATTTGTAGTAATGACAGTAGTTATTTAGAGTATTCTACTCAGTTCTGCAGGTGTTTTTTGAGGATGCAACTACATACTTCTTTCCTCTGCCAAAGAAAAGAAAATCACCAAAACCCACAGCAAAACCCAAACCTCACAGTAAAAATGTATTGTATATACTCTGAAGGCAAGATTGAAAGCAAATAATTTTGGATATTTTTCTCCTAAAAATAAGACTGCTGTTCCCTAGAATATACAGTAGTTAAAAGTGTAGCTGTTGATCATGCTTCACTCTTTTTAATGCCAGCATCTGGCTGCCTAATTCAGTATCTAAATGAGAAGTAAGCCTTAACTTTAACCTTCTAATCTTAATATATTGGGTCATTAGTCCCTCTGGATCTCTACACTGGATAACTTTTGTCCTTTTTGAGTGTATTTCTTTGAAAACTTTCTTTTTACTGTCTTCATGTCTGTTGGAATAATATTGCCTGGTGTAACGCCTTGTGGCTGGAGATGTGTGAGGGTCCTCTGTTTTCAAGCTGTCATGTCTGTTGGCTGATCGGGTCTTCCCTGTTTCCTGCCCCGAATCCAAGCAAAATCAGTCTATATGAAGCAAAATGTGTTAGTCTTTCTTACATTGTAAGAATGCTACAGAATCAGTGTCAAGGAATGAAGGAGGTTGGAAGGGACCTCTGGAAATTATCCAGTGCTCCTTCTCAAGCACAGTCATCCAGAGCCTGTTGCTCAGGATGATGTTCAGATAGTTTTGAATATCTCCAGGGATGCAGAGTCCACAACCTCCCTGGGTAGCCTGTGCCAGTGCTCAGTCCTCCTCACAATGAGAAAGTGGTTCTTGATATTCAATTTGTTTCAGTTTGTGCCCATTGACTCTGGTCCTGTCACAGGGCACCACTGAAATCCTGGCTCTGTCCTCTACACACTCCCTCTTCAGAGATATGTATACACCAATAAGAGGATCTCTCAGCCTTTTCTCATATGAAAAATGCTCCAGTTGCTTCATCATTTTGATGGTCCTTCACAAGAGTCTCTCCAGTGTGTCCCTATCTCTTCTCTACTGGGGAACACAAAACTGGACACAGCGCTTCAAGAGTGGTTGCTGCTGAGCAGAGGGAAAGGGTCACAGGGTCACCTCCCTTGACTTGCTCCTGCTAATGCAGCCCAGGACAATGTTAGCCTTTCCTGCCACAAGGACACATTGCTGGCTTGTTTTCCACTTGGTTAGTCTTCCTTTACTTGTATGCTATGTTTTGTGTCACTCTTTTCCCTGTGTATTGGTTGGGGAAATAGATTATTTTCAGCAATTCTTTCAGCCTTACTGGCATGGTAGTTCTCACTGGCAGGTCTTGGACAGCTAGTATTTTCCTTCAGGAGAATACCAAGGTGCAAAATCCCTCTTAATCCAGTTCTTTCAGGTTTGAGAATAGTAACATATTGCTTTGATTCAAAACAAGAATGTTCCCTTGTAAATAAGACTTGTGTAAGACAAATCAGTATATTTGTTTGTCTTTACACTTGTGTTTTTTGTAGGAAACTTTTTGATTTCCTTGTTTTTTTTTTTTTGTTTGTAGGTTTTGTTTGTTTGTTTGTTGTTGTGGTATTTTTTTGTTGTTGTTGCTGGTTTTTTCCCTCTGGAAGTTTCAGATCCTTCTGGTTCTCTTTCTTTGCTTTGTGTATAATTGTATCAATCAACTCAGATTACTGGACAAATACTTTTAAAATCTGTATTTATTGTTCTTCAAGGAGAACTGTTATAGAGCCTACGGCTATTTCCAGGATATCATTAATAGGAGTAGAGGTTATTTATTGCCATTAATGCTAACTGTAGGTAGACAAACTGCACAAAATCTGCAATTTTGCAAACCTTCCCTTGGGAGGTTGGCAGAAAATATGAAAATCAATTCCCTTTTGCTATATTTTTAAAAATCAAAATTTTAAATTCATCCTTGTTTTCCAGCTCAGAGAAAAGCTTTTTGTTGTGGATATATACAAGTAGACACTGTATCTACCTCATTCACTATACCTTTATTGGGTGCTTAATATGAACTCTTCTGTCTGTGCTTCAAAATTGCTGTGGGTTTAATTCCTGTAGTGTAAAGAAATTCTTAAACAATTACAAATTCACAGTTTAACTTTTACTTGTATGTCTAACTCAGGGAGAATGGGTGAAACATGCTGGACACAGGAACTCGTGCAGCTGTGGGCAAAATATCTGGCTGTCCATAAATGGGAACATCTGACACCTCTCACTCATCACAATGGACAGTAAAAACAGCCAGTTCTACAATTAAATGTTAGAGATTTTGCTTATTCCTTTCACTTTCCATACACTGTGCTGAAGATGTTGGAATTAATTCAGTTCACTGTTTTGTCCAAGTCTGGATTTTCAGATGACTGATCACATTATTAATTTACTCATCTTTGTCTTTAGAGAAGAGCTGAATGGGAAGGACTGAGGATTCCATATTTCTGAATTTTTAAGGGTGGTTCTGATTTATATTTAATTAAACTTTCAAGATACTTGCAGGTACAAATGTGATCTACCTATCAACATGACAAAAAGCAGCACTGCTGTGCTTTCAAAGTTACTGTTCTGTGACTTAACTGGAAGATAAGGAATTTTGAATCATATTCAACTATAACAGGATTTTGATTCTACTTCTAATTGCAGAATGGTTGAGGTTGGAAGGAACCCCTGGAGGTTATCTGATCCAACTGCCTGCTCAAGCAGGGCTACATAGATCCAGTTGCCCCGGACTATATTCAGATGGCTTTTGAATATCTCCAGAGAGGGAGACTCCACCTCCTTGGGCAACCTGTGCCAGTGCTCAGTCACTCTTACAGTGAAAAAGGACTTCTTGATGTTCATTTGGAGCCTTCTCTGTTTCAGATGATGTCCTTTGCCTCTTGTTCTGTTACTTGAGCACTGCAGAAAAGAGCCTCACTCCATCCCCTTTCACCCTCTCTTCCTATAGATCTATACACAAATAAAATAAAACATGAACCTTCTCTAGACTAAATAGTGCAGGTCTCTCAGACTTTCCTCATGATCCCATCCCTTCAACATTTTCTTGGCTCCTTACAGGAATTGATTCAGTATGACCATGTGTCTCTTGCACTGAGGAACTTGGAACTGAACTCAGCCCAGGTTTGGGCTTACTAGCAGTGGCAACACTCTCCTGACACGGCCCAGGACACTGTTAGCCTTTCTTGCAGCAAGGGCACTTTGCTGGCATATGTTCAACTTGGTGTCCAGCAAGACCCTCAGGTCCTTTTCTGCTGAGCTGCTTTCCAGCTGGTCAGTTGTCAGTACTGGGCAACTGGGGTTGTTCTCCCCAGGTGCAAGACTTGGCACTTCTTTTTGTGAACTTCAGGAGGTTCCTCTCAGCCTATTTTTCCAGCAGCCTATTTTTCCAGCTTGTTGAGGTCCCTCTGAATTGCTGCACAAACCACTTATGCAGTGCAGCAAACTATCTATTCTGCCCAGTTTTGTTTAATCAGTCAGAGTCACTGTCTGGTGGGCTTCCATTCTATTCAGTGTGTGAACTTCTGAGCCTCTTAAATGAAGGACCTGTCCTGCTTATATCAGTTGGAAGACACAACCTTTAATAAAACACGTATTTTACTTTCTTGTACTAATATTAAAGTTAACACTTGCTTTATTTTTTCCTGTAGACTGAAGAGCTGTGATTATGAGGAAAAACAATGTTATGAAAAGATTTTATCAAATGAACCTCATTGACAGATGTTGATTTAACATAAGGCATTTATAGTTCTGAATGCTGTTATGAAGATGTCTGTTTTCAAAGAGGGGAGAAAAAAATATAAAAGATGAAAACCTGTAGAGGTGTCACTTATGAAACTGAAAAAGAATCGCGATTTGCTTGTCAGCAGTAGTAAATAATGTAAGTTACCAAATAAGTAGTCAGGTTTGACAGTCACTTCTGTTACTGTTCTCATATTATGACTTCCCAAATTTGGAAAGAAATGTAGTCTTCAGTGATTTTAAAGCACGTAGTGTTGTTCCCTGATAAAAGAAATGTATTTATTGGCAGCTGTGGATATCAGGAACTGCTGCTCCACAATAATGGAAGTTTCCTTTAGTCTTCACTATATTCACACTCTGAAAAGCCTGTTCTTCCACACAGGAAGCAGATGCACGTTTTTGCACTTTCCTCTCCGCAAAAAAATATCAAGACATCTTCAGGCAGAAGGTCAGAAAACTTAGCCATCTACGTCTCCCAGTGAATCAAGAAAAGATTTGGAAAGAAATGTTGTGGATGAACATAACTTGAGACAAAACTGATGATCTTTTAATGCACACACAAGAGAAGAAAAACATAGCGCATTTGCTCTAAAACACTATTAGTAATGTCTTCCAGTCTACTTGAAAATCCTTTCAGAAAGAAAAGCCTAATGTTATGTTTATGAAATCATTGTCCCTAAAATGAACATATCCCCTTTGTCTTGTAAGATTCGACTTTTGATCCAAGGGCTGAGAGTGATAGAGAGGGAAGAAAACCATGACACTTGTTGCAGATTTCCCTTGAAGTGTGTTGGCTGTTGTGATGATGTTCAGAACATGGTATTCGGATTTTTAGTTGTTCTTGACTTTTCTTGTCTGCAAAAGAAAAAATGTACAGAAAACAATGGTACTGTAGAAAAAAACCCCTAAAATATTAAATTCAAGAGTCTTAATACATAATTCTGTAAGAATAATAATATTTTTAATTTATGATGATTTGTAGGATAAACAGAATCTTAATAGAGCCAGACATGCTATACATTGCTGAACAACTCTTGGGTTTAAAGCTACCAATACTTCAAAAATTAGTAATAGGATTAGTACTCCCGATCTAAAAATAGTTAATAAAGATACCCTGCGATTCAGCACACTTCCCCTCATCATTGTGTAATGAAGATTTCAGTTACTGCAAAAAATACCTTTGGGTTATGTATACTTTTAACTAATTTTTCTTGTTCTGATCCTTGAAATAGCACACACCTAGAATGCCTAACCTGTATGGAAAGCAAAGCTGAATTTTTTTTTTCAAGATCAGAGCAAAACAACCTAAATACGAAAGTTTCTTTGGGTATCAGGACTCTATTGCGATATTGTCAGGCAGCCTAACGCAGGGGCATGCCAAGGATGTAATGTCTATATTAAGAACATGGATACGTATCTAACATAAATGTGTGCCGCTCCTTGCTCTGCAGCCCTCCCCACTGCTTCCTGGCCTGGTTTCTACAAGGAGGTGTCAGATATATGGAAGGGGTCACAGTGCACCAAAATATATCCCACTTTACACAGAGAGTTTGAAACTCTCTATGGAAGAACTGCCCTGTGGACAGACCTAGAGCCCAAGTGACCTTCAGAGGCCATTGAACTTTAATGCAGTGCCCTTGAAATCCTTTCACTGCGATTTTCTGACAACTTGCATTGAGCCTCTGGTATTTGTGCACCAGAAAGGTGCCTGAAAGCAAAATTTTTGTTTTATATGCTTGCTCTGCTTCTGTGTAAGCACAGAGTGTGTGTGGGTACATGTGTGTGCATACATATACTGCCAAGACCTGGTGTTTCAAAATGCATTTGTCTGAATTCCAAGCATTTAAGGAAAATAACGTAGATATGAGACGCGAAAAAATGTTCTGCTGAGTAGAGAAATGCAAAAGCAGTAAGCTCCTAATTCTTAAATAACATGACTGCCTGTACTCAAAAGAAAACAATTAATAGTAGCTCTGCTGAAGTCAGGCAATGTCAGATTATAGTGATGTGAGATCAGCAGGCACGAGGATTCTGCTATTAATCCTAAGTGGATCTTCTGTTTCCAACAGAATATAAAAAATTACAAAATTTCTTAAATATTACTTATTGCTGTGATGTGAGTAAGTGCTTTCATGGTGGAATAAGGTGATGTGTCCTGGTTGTTTTTTGAAACATCTTCACAAGAGGCTGGGTTGCTTGGTTCACAGACCTCTAACTGACTTGGTCTGCAGTCTGTAATACTCTATCTTTTGCTTTTTGGAGACTCAAGTTTAACCATATTTTGTTCTAATGTAAGTTCCAAGCTCTGCCTTTAGTGGAGATCGTTGCTGGCAGTATGGAGTAATGTTACTTTCAGGCTATGGAAGTTTCAGCAGGAGTATTTAACTGTTTTGCTTAGTAGAAATCTAATGGGTATCCATGGGTTCAAAATGTTAGTGTTCTTGAAAAAAAATATATCACACATTTCACTATAAGATGTCTTCTCGAGATAAGATACGTGCAAAGTTTTTTGGTTTAACCAGCTTAAGTAAAGGGGTGCAATTGCTCACTTAGGTCCATGGACCCATCAAAACATCGGGAAGAAATAAATTCTTCCACTTACATTTGTGAAGAGGTAATTTTTCTATGAGTTGAGATATTTCACAAAACTTGATTGCTAATATACAGAGATTTGTATTCCCTTTTTTTTCCTGGTCATTTACCCTATGGCAATATCCTGGTTATGATTTGAATTGATATCAGGAATTTTCTGCTATTAAATATTTGAAATTTTGCATTTTAACTTGGTCACACAGATGGTTCTCAGTATTTTTGGGTAAACACACTTGCAGAACCAGCACTAACACTTCCAGAAGTGCTAATCTGTCCATGCCCTGAACTCTAGAAAGAAGTTTGGGAGCCAAAGGAAAGTTTGTTAAAACAGTGATCCTCAGTTAAAAAGCACTCCTTTTCATGATCATCACATTGGTGATGAGGACACAGCTTCCAGTATGCAAACTGAATCCAGTGAAGTGAAAGTGAGGGGAGCATGGGCACGAGAGCCCACACAGGTGCACACCTTTCCGCTGTAGTATCAGCATTGCCCTCCTGTGGTGAATGTTCAAATGCTTCCAGTGAATTATAACGGTATGGTGGCCATAACCTGCTTTTTTCAGGTTGAAAATTAACTTGCAAATGATGCTTGTTGAGTCATTGTGCAAGTGAGATGTTATAATGTAGATGAACGTTTTCAAGCCTTGAAATGGCTTCTAGCTGCAATGAACTAGAAGAATAGAGTTGTTCTCTCAGGACTAGAGATTTCTGGTTGCTTTTCTCTTGTGCACAATAGCAATGCCTTACATGCACGTGCAGATTTGTGCAACACTCACATATAAAATAACAAATGCAAGGCCTCAAGTTCGGAGTTCTCAGTCACTGGAAAAAAGGTTTACTTCATGGAAGAAAAGTGAGTTAAAACAGTCTTGTAAGATAACAAAGTTTCTATGTGGTATATACTTGAATTGCAAAAGTGACCCAGTAATAGATATTTTTTGAATTATTGGTGCTGGTTTTGGCTGGATTAGAATTAATTTTCCTCACAGTGGCTGGTATGGGGCTGTTTTGGATTTGTACTATTCACCAGGTTGATAACACAGAGATATTTTTGTTATTGCTGAGCAGGGCTTATATAGAGCCAAAGCCTTTTCTGCTTTTGTGCTGACACACTGACAAGGATTTTGGGGGTGCATGGGAGACTGGGAGAAGACAAAGCCAGGACAGATGACACAAATTGACCAAAGGGATATTCCAGACCATGTGACATCATGATCAGTACATAAAGTGGAGAGAAGGGGAGGGAAGGGGAAAGACATTTGGAGTGATGGCATTGGTCTTCCCAAGTCATAGTTACCTGTGATGGAGCCCTGCTGTCCTGGAGATTGCTGAACACCTGCCTGCCCATGAGAAGCAATTAATTAATTCCTTGTTTTGCTTTGCTTGTATGTGCTGCTTTTGCTTTCTCTGTTAAACTGTCTTTATCTTAATGCACAAATTTTCCTGCTTTTACCCTTTGTATTCTCTCCATGTTCCTAATGGTAGGGGACTGAGTGAGTGGCTTTGTGGGGCTTGGTGGCTGGCTGGGGTTAAACCATGACATACTGTTTTTAAATTTTTTTTTGCTTAAATGTTATAGCTTATGACAGAGAGCTTTCAAGGATCTCTATTTCAAAGTTGCTTAGACTCTGCATCCTGGGGGGATGCGGATGGAAAATGAATGAGTTCTGTATCTCCAGCATGGAATAAAACGTTTAGAATATTAAATTTTACTTTTTGTCCCCAGGGTTTTATGAGATGTGAGCAGGTGGGACTTTGATTTCAAGTGTAAGCCTAATGATAAAAGATTGGAAATCCACCATTAAAAAATTATAACTAGTGGGTTATAAATTTTTACCACTTCCAATTGTTAATTAACCTTTAAAAGCTGGCCATGTAGAGAAAGCCTGGGGTTTTGTTTCTGTGGGAACACTTTTTAGTAGTAATGAGCACCTGAGGATTCTTTTCTCTCCCAGAGTGAACATGACATTTCAATTCTTGCAGATTTGTGTGTGATGCCAGCACCTTTCAGTTTTTTAAACATAGCAAGAAAGTTTGCTATTTTCTATATAGATGAAGAAAGGGCAGTGATTTTCTTCTGCTTAGGCTGGATCTGATTCTACTCTCGCATTCAAGAATTAGTCTCTTGAATAGCACTCATTTTAGAAGTGTTGCTGGGAACCTTTTGCTGACATTTTGCCATCAGCAGGAACAAAAATGAAAGCCTGTAATGATGATTTCACCTTTACTTACATTTATCTAACAGAATATGATTGAATTTTTGTAGCCATTTAAAATTACTCTTTTCTTTCAAACAACTTGAATTGCACCAAAATAGACATTAAAAATAATGGCAGAAGAACACTATTTTTGGATCTTGAATGAAATTGCTTGAGATGGTGCAGAAAGGTTATGGGACTAGTCCAGTTGCGTATCTAGCATGAGCTGGGTCCTGCAAATGTTTTGCATGAACTTGGATTTTCTTAAAAAAATGTTGTCAGATGGTGGAAAACACAGTGAATAAAATGCCTGAAAATGGTTTTGAAATACATTTTCATGTAAAGTGTGTGTCATTTAAGAAACATGTATATGTTTTTCGTGTGCTGCTGAGAACACTGTTTAACAGAAAAGTGTAAGGAAAAGGTTGCAAGTGAGAGAGACAAAATTCTGTATCATGAAGTTATTTGTGTTTGGCATTTCTTCATTATGATTAAATTAGACATTTTTTTTTCCCATAGAAAACCACAATATAGTATAGCTACTGTGTTAGGAATTAGAAGCTGTCTATAGGTAAGCTGAATATCTTCTGAATGTGTATGGTTACTTTGTGATGTCTTTCCTTCTCTTTACTTTAGACTGAGAGAGTTTTCTGATATTTCCACAGCGGCATGAATTTAATAAAAATTATCACTCGATATATAAGAATTGGAACAATTTTTCTGGCTTTTTTATTAGCTTTAACCAATACTGTATTGTTGCTCTTTGGTATTAAAAATTTATTAGTTCTACCTATCTCAGCATGAGATGAGATGGAAATATTGGCCTGTCCACTTGTTTTCACTTCCTTTATATTAAAAAACTATATTAGTTTTGGTTTGCTGTATTTGTATTGACAGATGCAGATGGACAAATACATTGTGGTACAGAGAAGGGTTCAGGTCTACCTGTCTGGGACACCTGACCTTTTCACAGATGTGTGAGCAACATGAGGAAAAGGCCTCCCCAAGCAAACAGTAATCTGCCCATATATGGCCAGCAGTATATATCCCACATAGGAGAAATGAATGACATTTATAATATCCAACTTGTGAGAAATTCTCATCTTCCATTGTTTGGTTTTCACACCAATGCACACCAAGAGTCTGAAACTTCTGGATTTTTACAGAGTGGAAATTCTGGCAGTTTGAGTAGAAAAAAATGAAAATGTTTTGACTTACCTCTTGGAAGGTAAGGAAACAGGAACTGAGGTGACTCCCTCACAGGGAGAATCTTAAGAGATGTGATGCCACTAGAAAGGTAGCACAGCAAAAGTTAGGAGTAATGTGTGGTGAAAACCAGACTGAATAGACAGAATACATTTTAGGAAAAAATGAAAGGCTCTGCTAGTTCAGCTGACCAAAGGTTGCCTCAGCCTTAATGAGGTGCTTCAGAGGAAGGACAAGAAAAAAAATTTAGAAGAGTATTGCATGAGTGTGGAAGGGAATCATGTCCTTACATGCTATTGGTAAAGGACAAAAAAACTTTATCCTCTAAATGCAATCTTAAGTAGCCAAATGTGGTGGTTTATTAGAGGAGGAGGAAGACAGTAAAGGAAAAAGAGCTTTCCTTTCTTTCTTCTGCCTATGCAATTTCCTATCAAGCTTTGCTTAGCAAATTGGTCTCCATTAACTGTATGAAGTAGCTCACAGGATAGAACTTCTGATCTCATGAACAAACAATCACTTTTTATAGCCTTCATAACAGGAAAAACCCCTGACATCCTTAGTTTCTGACTTTGAAAGAATAAAATTAGTACCTGAGAAATAAGGAAGAAAAAAGAATAAAAATATTTTCTAATTTTATTATCAATTTTTCATGCAAATACTCTAAAATGTTCAATATTCTGTTTAATTTTTTTTCTAGGTACTTGCAAGAGTGTGCTTCAAAATAAGACAGTGAAGGGCTTATGTTTTATTTAGTAGATACAAATACTGTATTAAGCTTCTAATTCACAAACAGAATACTGTGGTTTATGTTTGTATAAATCATAAGAAATTTGATCCAGAAAAAAATCAGAATATGAAATGGAAAGTATAATTCAGAACCTCAAGGAATGTATATCCAGAATTTACATCTTTTCTGTGGTCTGTTGAATCCTAATGGCTTAGGTATTGGAAAACTTTTCAAGTAGGGTGAGAACTTTAAAGTAATAAAAGCCTTGCTTTATTGTCATTAGCTGTGAAACATATTTTCATTTTATTGGAGACATATTGTCCTTCTGTAGTTTGGGTCCGAGTTTTGCTGTTCTAGTGCTGTTTCTCCTCCCTGTGCCAGTCTTTCTTTCAAAATGCTGAAGCCTAGCTGGAGCCAAAATAATTGAATTATGGTAGTAGATTCTGAGTAGCAGCCAAAATATTCTCCGCAGTCAGAGGCTTTTGATGCACTTGGCTTCTTCACTGTTTAAAAACACCTACTCTTTCTCAGCTTTTAAATTAACTGTAACGAAATCTGAACATGAAGGAGGCCGAGAGTTTGGAGAAGCTTCTTCTGGAGTCTAAATAAGTATCTCTAATCCTGGAAACCTTCTCATTTCTGATAACTTTTTGTAAGAAAGACTGTTGAAAAGAGGGAAACCTTGTGGTAAATCACTGAGGAATATCCCTCAAACAGATTTAGTCTGAAGTAAAAAGCAAACAAAACATATGGTAATGACGCTGGAGGGTGTAAAGCTCTCTTCTCACTTGACTTCTGTAAATACTACCCAATGAAAGAATAGGAGGATGTGACTACAAGATGTGCCTTAGGTAGCTGCCATAGGCACAGACAACTGGCAGGACATTGTAACAGCCCAGTCAGGCTCTGCAAATGTCATTACTAGTGCCACCAGAGCTGAGCTAATGACAGGGCTATGGATATTGGCACAGCAGCCCAGACAAAATTAGTATGTCAAGAATTTCTGCCTTCTGCTCTAATGATCCTGTAATAGCACTCACTTACTTTTAGATTGGTCATCATAAGGCTTTTTCACAGAACATTTTATCAAGCAAGTAAACAGAAAGAGGAAGTATGAATAGTTAAACCCTCTGGCTCTTTCTTACTTTTCTAAGGTTTCCTTCTTATGTAGATACTGTACTTTGAAAGCTTTACTTTTCACTGGATGTATACAATGACTTAGGTCTGAAGATACTTGTTGAAGGCCCTTTTAGTTACAAAGGCACCTTTTTGTGGATATCTCCTTCAGTGATATATGTGTCTGTGCAGCAGCTTATTTAGGATGCTGGTAGGAATGACTTTTTGCATTTGGAAAATTGGATCACAGGATACAGAGGATTTTTTTAACTTTTTGTAAAACAAGGTGTGTGTCTTGCCTCTGGTCTTGTGCTGTTTGCATACTGAATCACTTCCTTCAGATTTCCAAGGAAATTTCTATTTCTAAGTACAAGGCTATTTTCTCAGGTTAAAAAATGCAGAAGATAATAAACTTAATCTGGCAAACTTTTTGGACAGATCTTAAGAGAAAGATGCCATAAAAGAAACACACCAGATGCGGAACAGAGATTTTTCTTCAGAAACCCTTGAAGACCTGTAGAGCTATGAGGAGCATCATAATTTGTAGATTCTCTGATGTTGGTTTTATGAGGTACTGGTTGATAAATGACAGGGGGCCAGTAAAAACACTCATCTGTTTCCTATCTGTATGTCTGTGCATCCATCCATGACTTGCAGAGTATGCATTTTCTCTGCTTAATGTGCTTCTGTGTCAGACTCTATTTTATACTGTATTTCAGATCCTGCTTAGGAAAGAAGCTGTTGGCTGAAGTTGCCTTGTATGCGTTACAGGAAAAGGTGATGGTGATGAAGTGATTTGGTTTTTCCCTCATGGTTTTTTCCCTCATTATATTAATATATCACCTCTAATCGTGGCTGTTCATAGTAGCAGAGCATGCTTGCAAAACAGTAGGGAGAATTGTGTGGTCCCACTGTGGTTGCAGGGCTATACATGACAGGTGTTGAAAATGGTACCTTACTGGCTCACTACCAGGCCATTATCTTTCCTTGTCTCTAACTTAGCACAGCTTTGGGTTATAGGTTTTCTATTACTGAACTGTACCTTTCATTTGAAGGTGGGAAATCGGTAAAAAACCAGAAATTCTGCAAGTCTGTAACTGTTTCCAGATTGTCTCAGGGTACGTTTTCTGCATTCTGTCTCAGAACTGATTAGCTAGCTGTGATTTTTTTAAACATTTTTCTCTTCTAAACTTTGGTGCTTCTATTTTCCCTGGCAGGATTCCCAGGGAATCTTCCTATCTATAGAACAAGATGAAAAGACTGACCTCCAAAGCTGAGCAAGATAGTTGTATTTGATCCAGCTTGGTGTGTTCTATTCACATCATCAGTGAAACTATTTGTCTTTTTATCCTTTTTTGCCTGAGTTGGCATATAATTCTGGAAAGAGCAGAGGTGAATGACCTGAAGTTTAGCTCCAGGATGTCTAGTGCCTGTTTTGATGTGTGTATAAAGCTGTGTGAGTTATGATGGAAGAAAACAATCTCCTGCCACCACCTCCTTTTCTCTGCTGCTTCATGCAGAATATGAACTACAGTGGGAGGGATTTTTTCTAGAAACAAAAAGAAAAATGAAAAGGAGGAGTTAATTCTCTTATGAATGAGAAGGAAAAAATCTCACTTTTCCCCTCACGGTGAGAAAGAGGTACTGTTTTCTTCCAAGGACGCCTCGTGTCTGTCAACTAGTATTTTGTCATGATGGTACAAGGTTTTCTGGTTTTGAGCTTCTTCTCAATGGTCTTGTTTGATTTTAATTATAGTGCTTTCATTATTTTTAGGTTTAGCTCTTTACATGTAGCATGGTCTTCATTATAAAGTAGTTCTGTGAAAAACAGACTTTATTTGCCAAAAATCTTTTTCTGTAGCTCAAGGATTCTTTCATTGGTACAGTATGAATTTTAAAATAGTTAGATGATATTATCTTTGTTTCTTAAACCTTCATCCTGGATGCGCACTTGCTTCATGCTAACCTTTGTTTTCATTCAGATGGAAAACAGAACTGTGTCTAAACCAGTTTTAGCTAAATACCATTTTTCTTCTTTTAAACACCATTTTCCTTCTTTTAATTAGAGACTGCAGGCTTCTGAGTTTGACTTTTATTTTACTGCCAGCTCTAAGAACATAAACAGTCTTGGGCTCCATGATGAATGTGTTACTGTAAGTCTGTAGGGGAGGACAGGGGAAAACCGCCAAACCAAAACAGTCCCTTGCAAGCTGTGCACTCTTGAGCTGGGTAGGTACAACATGTCAAATATCAACATGGCTGCCTAAAAGTTAGTAAAATTAGGCTGATTATTTCCTGTTTCATGAATAATTTCACTGTGAACATTCCTTGTTTGTATTTTAGTCCAGAACAGACAATGAGTGCATGTACAAAGCCCAAGTATAAATGAGCTACAGGTACATAATCTCCTCTGGGGTTTGACATTATTTAACAAATTAGCAGGAAGCAGTTCTAGTGAAACTTAATTTTTCATCTTAGAGTTACAATTAACACTGCTCATGTTCTGTCTTAGGAATATAGAAACGTCTTCCATCAAAATGTTCGGCTGAATTATCTATACTGTAATACTCAGCTAGAGCTTCTTGAAATTACATACTCCATTTGTAACTTTCCTTCTAGTACTGCAGACTTGAGGTTTCAGTGGCAGGACCTCTTCCTCTCTCATACAGAAGCACTGTTGACTGGGGCTTCTGAGCATAAATTGCAGCCCTGCTTGGGCAGTGATGGGGACTGCTCTTAGTCAGCCCTGTGGGAATTCAGCAAGCAATAAGTCCCTCATGCTACACAAAGAAGCACTAAAAATTCCTGAAGAGATCCAACGGCTGCTGAAAGAACTGAATTTTAGTTGCTCTGTAATATTTCAAGCCCATTTTTGGAATAAATTTCCGCAGAGCTTGGGATTCCTTTCTGTTACATCAAAGAGGTTCAGCTCAAGCCAACAGAATTGTAACAGTGCTGCTAAATGAATGACAAAGAACTGAGCTTTGTGCTCATAAATCCATGTTCTGGATTTTAAGGGCTATGCTTGAGTTGTGTAGATCTAAGCATTTCTACTGTAAACATAGCCCTTTTGGAAGATGATGATACTGTTTTAATCAACTTAATAGGAGAAATATTCTGACATGCAGTTTGAAAGTAATTGAAGATGATTAACCTCTTGTTAGGCTGATTATCCTAAAAGCTATAAAATGGGTTTGGATATTGAATAGTTGTGATTGGCTTGCAATAGTTTCAGTGACATTAATTTGATATAACTACCAATTTTCATTCTTTACAATTTATTAGTCTAATCAGATTAGTGTAGCAAGGCAAAGGTAATACAAAAAAAGTTTTGCTTCCTGAATATTTGTATGATTTTGAACACTTGTGTCAGGGAATCTACTGTGTCTAAATAAGATGGAAGTCTCCCCTGAACATATCCTAGGATATAAAAACTCCAGATAAATTTTGTTCTTTAATGCTTAATAAAATAATTGTCAAGAAAGATTACAGAAGGGCAGAAGACAAAAGTGATAGAAGTCAAAGAACCTAAAAATCAAGATGATTCACAGTTTTCACTCTTCTCTTTTAAATAAACAAGCAAGATGACTGTGCTCAGGTTTTCTCTCTGAAGATTCACCTTACATTTCTGTTTTGTGTGAATGACTTATAAGACTTTTCAATAATAACATCTTTCATGCCCACTTCAATTGAAATGGAAAAGATATGTTCTGTGTTACATTAGGAAAGGAAGAGAACAATTACAACTGATTAGAGTAAGGCTTAAGGGATTCTGGAGATTCAATTAGCCAATGATCCTGTGGTCATCTGGCTTTAGGAGTAGGCCCCCTCTGTCAAGGAGAGTACCAGTACATCTCCTCATGATAAAGAAATGTGAAGCAAGTGCCAAAAGAGCCATCTGTATTGTATTTTATTCAAGGTGCATAAAACTGAGGATGGTGAAATTGTAGCCACATAGCCAAAGACATTGAAGACATAGACATGGTGATTGGTTTTCCTCAGAACATCCAAACAATTGATGTTCATTAAATGAGCCCTGAATAAAAGAGATTGTTGTATTCTTAACCACTTGATTTTTACAGTGGCTGTCAAGCACTCATAATACAGATGTTCTCAACTATTATACAGCACTGAAAGTTCAAAATATCTCTGTCTAAGTGAGACACTAGCATGCAATCCATTCAGTTGCCTGGTGGAGTTATCGTATGTTTAAAACAAATCTCTGAAAGACTTCTGTTTTGAAGTTTCATTGTTTCTAATTTTTGTTTAAGTATCCATGGAAGTATTATGGGGGAAGCTCTGAGAATTTTTATCCTTTTAATCATGGTGAAGATAAAAATACACTGAGAGGTATATTTTATTTGTATTCATATGACCTGTTTCAGTATTACAGCCTCTTTATTAGCCAAGTCCATTAAATGCTCTTTTCCCAATGGCAATAAGCAGACTTTCCAATAAACCTGTGTAACCTAGTTTACCTCATAGCTCAGAGTCTGATGCTGAGATCTCATGAGGAGAGATGTGCCACTTCCTCGCTATTTTGGGAAGCAGTAACTAGAGCATTTACCAGTTTGTAATACAAACATGCTAACATTTATGCTCCTCTTTAAAATTGTTCACTTATCCACATTAACAGTGTGGGTGGCCTACTTAAATGGGCGTTTGTCTTTGGTTCTCTGGTCTTAAATCATCTTCTTCCATTCTAATGCTTTGCTCTTTTTATCTGTTATGCTTGCATTTAATTTTCTCTCTTAGGAAATGCGTTTATATTGCATAGTCTGTTGTATATCTCTTATTGTGTGGGGATTCAAATGAAGAACAGAGAAGGACTGTGTCAGTGAAAAGCCAGCATTAATAGGTCCCAAAGGATTAGTAGGATTTATGACTACTTCCATTAGCACTAGAATAAGTACTAAATGAGAATACTGTGACTTATCTAGGATGATTCATTGTTTGACTATAGTCTAAAACTATTTTTTCTGAAGATAAGTAAAAATTTTCTCAACCTTCACGTAGTACCTTCGCACCTTCGAGGGTGATCAGATGTATGGCACTGAGTATGGAACAAAAGCATGGACAGTTTTGAGAGTTATTCTCAAAACATGCCGGTATGTTATACTTCACAGTATAGGTTGTTACAAATAGGACCCCAAAAGAGGCTTACTTGTCCAACTTTCTGGAGTGGCAAAATTATTTCAGTTCATTGATAGATCATTCACAGACAAGTGTTATACATCTAACAAATGAACTGGTAAGACTGTGAAATTGAGTACAAATGGGACAATTGATAAAGTACATAAGGATGTTAGTCCTTTAGTAGTCTGATGTGAATTTACTTTCCCTTGAGGCTTTTCTGTGTGTTCAGATTTGGGCACATCATATGTTGACCTAGTCAGAATACTGCATAGTCTTGCTAATAGCAACTGTTTGCCATTTGAACATAATGTGTGGGTCAGAGCCAAGAACACAGAACCAGAATGTAACCAATGATCAGTCATTCAAACTACTAAAATGTACTTCTCTTACTTAATCATGTTATTTTACTAATTATTCTGAATATGGTTTTTTTAGCCCCACAACATTGGTGCAAATCAACACTGTCAGGAGAGCTGGATTCTAGGTATGGGATCGGTTTTTCCATCACCAGTTTCTAAAACTTTATAAAGCTTTGTTTGGAATTTATCCAAGCAAATTTAAGCTGCCTAGAAGCTGGCTGTCCTGTGTAGCTAGCTGAGTGACAAATAGTTCCCCAGGAGCCAAGGGGATGAATCAATGGGGATGAATCTATACTTGTCTATTGATTGCTCAGGCTCAATGCTAGACTCCAGGCATCTCACTGTTAGGTGATTAGACTTGGGTAAGGAGGTTGTTACCATAATTAATTACTTTCATTTGTTTCTTAAGAACATTACTTTAGTTGCTCTGGAGAAATAGTTCTCAGAAACTGAGTTGCTGGTGGCAATTTTTTGCAGCTAGTTAAGAAATAACATTGTTTATGCACTCTGTCCTTTTAGTTTCTGTTGCTGAAAGACAGAGCTTGTCTATTATCTCTCCAGAGATGCTGAAAGAGAGGACAGAAAAATTACTAGAGGTAAAATATGATGGATTTTTAAAACACATTTTGCGGTCTAAAGCCTGTGTGCATTTTGGACAATCATATCAGTTGAAGGTATCACTCTGCTGTTTTTCTCTGACCTCACACTTTGAATGTCTCCATCTCGCCCTTCATGTGGGAGCAGAGTATAGTTCTTTTCTTCAGTCTGTGCATCACCTCTTTTCCTCAGGGAATAAAAAAATATGGTTGGGCTGAAATTTTTGAGGCAGGGGAAAAAATTATGTTAAAATATGGCTATTGAATAGGAAATTTTGATATAAGCTTGTTCTTTTCAACTTGAAAGCCCCATCCTTTTTATTTTTTTCAGCTGTGAGAAAACATTGGCAGGTAAACAAGCATTTGCTCATTTTAGCATGGAGACACAGACAAAGAGTTACAAGCTAACATTCAGCCAAACCAGATATATATCTATTTAAAGATATGGCATAAAGATAATGAGTTGCAGTGGTCTTGTAATTGTAGTTCATAACATGGTTTCTGTTTTCCTCCAGAGCAATCACTTTTGCATCACACAGCAGTCATCAGATAATCTCTTCACTGACGCTCATATCCAAGAGATTCTTACTGTACTGCTGAGTTGTGATAACAGCCTCCTTGGGAATATTTGTTGGGTTATTTCTGTTCTTGTTTTTTCTTTCAAACACATGGCCAGAAAATACTGAATGTTCCCATATCAGACTGGTATCTTCATAGTTGTGAGGTCCCTTCAAAAAACTGATACAGAGTGGTAGGGTTATTAGTCTTCCAAGCAGAAACATCTTCAGGGGGACGCAAATTAAATAGATGTAAGACACAAACAATGAGTCAAGGAGAGGAATTGATAAGTAAGTGGAATACCACTTGAGTATACTTTGGCAAGGGTGGGGGGGAAGATCAGAAGTGAAGAGATGATCTAGTTATGCTCAAATACATCAGGACTAAGACAAAAATGCAACATGTTACACCCTGTAGCCAGACTTTTAAATAGGTTGGATGCCCTCCAGTAATTTAAATGAATCTTTAGCATGACTCATGACCTGGCTGAGCTTTGCCAGTTTCACTGCAGGGAATTCCTTCTATGTGAAGGTGACACTTTGTGGCCTGCATATTTTTTAATGTTGTGTGTCTCTGTGCCAAGTAATCATTTTAATAGACCATTAGTGTTTTAATATCAATTGTTATGTTTCGTGTAAGACTATAGCAATCAGAAAAATGATTATGGGATAAAATGACAAAGTACAGAATTTGTAAAGTTTCTCTTTTGTTATTGTTAAATCCTAGTGCAGTATTCAGGGGAAAGAGTGAAATGTGAGCTTCTACTGTTTAGAATAAAATTTCCCAATTACAGTTATTCCAGTTATTGCTACTATTCATTCCTTTTGTGTGCTTTTTTTCTGGGGCTGAATTAACTTATAGGAATTTTGAAAAAAGGATTATAACTCCATTTTTATTCCGCTATGAATTATATATCAATCTAGAATCCCATCTCTTGTAACGCTGCAAAAACAAATAGATGGCTGGTTTTGGGCCAACTGTCAGAAAAACTTTGAATCACTCTATTCAGTTTGAAATGGTTCATCTTTCAAAAAACAAGTAAAAAAATAAAATTGTCTAAATAAAAAAAAATCCAAAGCAAACACACCCCCCAATAAAACCAAAACGAAACTTATATTGTTCCCTGAATTTGCTGCTTCTTTTTTAATATTCCTGATTTATTCTACTTATCAGGCTGAATTATGTTTTGTCTGGTGATACAATGCATAGCCAGAAACAAACTTCTCAATCTCAAATATTGCTTGGCTTGCAAAGTGTGGGCACAGTTACAATGGCCTTATCTTCTGGTCAGGAAGAGTGCAGGTCTATCTGAAATGGGCATCAAACCCTGAAGCAGGCTTAAGTTCAAGAAGTTAAATACTATAGTTTTAATTTACTTATATATATAGTTTGAGACTTGTGTGGTTCCCTCACTTTCTGGTATTGCTAAAACAGAAACACTATTGGTTGATATGCATGCCAGGTCAGAAATCCTGCGACCTAAGCCAGTGGGGAAGACCAGCTAAAATCCCCCATGTATACTACATAATATGCCCTTTTCCTTAGTTAATAAGTTTTTCAAATAGGAACATCAACATTTTGTTAGTGGGGGCTACCATACTTCCATTTAGTTTCGACAATGGGTGATTTCCCAAACAGCACAAAGATATATCCAGAGTGAGTTAACCTGTGTTTCTGAAACCACATCTTTTGTAGACAGACTTAAGTTTAGAGCCGGCCAGATTCAGACAGGTCATCTTGAGGCATCCATTACTTTTGGCAAGGAATATTATAACTCTGTTACCACAATATTTTGATTGAGCCAATCAACACTCTTGAGAGTGAGTTTATTCAGTCAAGCAAAATATCACTGACATGTGGTTACACAATTTCTATCCTGGAAGTGGTTGCCAATGACAACAGGGTTTGCAGCCAGGATGTGTGTCGTATCTGCAAAATACTTTAAAGGCAATTCAAGAATTAAAAATGGGGGCCTTTTTGGTCTGTGGTTACCTGAGTTGATTCCGTTCCATAGGTCAGCATGCTTGGCTGTCAGGTTTTCATTCTGTTTATTCAAGTAGCTTTGACTTGCTAGATGTTACATCGCATTATGTTCTCTGTAGATTTATGCTTTGTCATTATTCAGAAATTGATGCTAGCACTGAATTTTGTGAGCTTCCTAACTTTAATTCTTAAAAAACCCCCACATTTTAAAAAAAATTTGCCATTTTTCTATATAAAAAAATAATTATTTCTACTTTAGAAATAGAAGTAGATATAGAAGTAGAATAGAAATTTAGAAGCAGTTTAGAGCTTCTAGAAATAAGTAGGGCCCCTCATATATATAAGTTTGTATCTGCTGTTGTGGTTACCTGGACTTCTCTTTTGTTACAGTGGGATTTAAAGAAAGAATTGGTTTGACATGCATACACCACACTTAACTCTATGACGTGCTAAGGTATTTTCATGAGTCACAGTAATATCCAACAGGTGGAAAGGACAAGTCATAGGGAAATAAAATATTGAGACTAAATTTCTGACTAGTAAGTCCATAATTAAAGTCCCACTGTCTTCCTTTGGGATAATAATTTTAACATGCTGTTAAAAATATATTCTAGTTACTCATAAAAATATTTATGGCATTTTCATCTATATTTTCAATCAGGCTTTATACTAAGCATCTGTTTCTGAGACAAGCTGCTCAGAAGTTGTTTAATAGTGCTAAAGAAGAAAATAAAAATTCCTTTTTAGGTGGAAAATTATATGAAAAACAACTTAAAACCCTGTTTTCTCAGGCTATGATATAAAAAGCAGTTTTTCTACATACTTCAGTTTTCACATAACACAGTGTCTGTTCGTTTCTGCTATAATGACTGACACAGTTAGATAACACAAACAAGATCCAAGACAGACCACCTGGAAGTGTCCTTCACTATAAAAAACAAAACTGTGTGGGCCCCTAAACGGGAGGAGAGGAAACATCATATCATAGACACTTGCATACCCCAGTGGAGACCAAGTTTTCAGCCTTAGAGAGTGGGGGAAACAAAGTTAACTGATTTAACTCCATATTTAGGAAGTGACATATACAATCTTCTCTTGAAAAAAAATTATGTCCAACAGCTTAAGAAATACAGTAATGTATTTAGTTGTCTCAGTATGGATTTGTGTACCCAGTTTTTAGGGCCCAAGTTTGTAATTACTGGCCTTTGGGCTGTGGGAAATGCACTTCTTGACTGCTTGAGGGAAGCTGTTCTCAGCATTCTGTTCAAGTTGTCTCTATTTTTCTTCTCAGTTTGCTGTAATATTTTTCTTAATTTTTGAACTGTTCTGTATAAATGCCTTCTATAAAACAGATGGCTGCACTTCAGTGGCGGATGAAGTGCTGCCTTATATATCTAATTTGTAACCTTAAATGAACAGAAGCTATATTTTAAATTGCTGATTTTCATGAAAGCAGTCCAAATCAGTTCACTAACAAACTTTACATAATCATGCCACGGCTTGAACTAAAATGGAAAGTCCTTAGTTTTGGAAAAAAACCTAAATAGTTTACCATTTATATAGCCATCTGTTGTAGCAATGGTTGGATCTATTTGTATGCTCTCTCTTCCAAACTTTTAGTCTGATTTTTAGTCCCTGCGCTTCCACCATCAGAAAAAAAATCCGACAGCTTTTCCCATTGTTGTGTGAAAAATCACATTACACAAATTGTTTAACAGCACAACGCCTGCAGAGAAGTTACCTAAGAATTTCCTACTTTCTGAGAGTTGTTGTTCAAAGTAGTCGTGGCTCATATAATGATGAAAAATCACAGGAGAGAAAATAGTTCATATTCCTTCACCTAGGTCTCTATTTTTGGTATGTCAAGTAAGTTTAGTTTAGAGCAGCTTCTGGGTAGGGTGAAATAAATTGCAGCAGTGTGAGACTGCGGGTTGATTATAGAGCACCTGCAGCTTTAGGAGTCCTTACTCAATGAAATTATATAAAACTCTGATCTAGTATAGCCATATGCTGCTGTTTCAAACACCTCCAAAAATGCTAAGAAATTCACTTTACACTGGTGATTTTTTTCTGGATGGGGATTTGCTGAGTACACTGCTATAAGCACAGATGATACAGAAAGTTGAGGTGGTTATAAGAGTGTTGTACAGTCCTGATGATTAGAAACGCAATGTATTTTTGTCTGACGTCGGTCCAGTTTATGCTACAACGGGGCACAAATCTGGTGTTTAAGACCGCAGAATTGCAGCTTGAACACTTAGTTGGCAACTTTTTCTATTCAAAATCTTAGATGTTTTCTGAAACTGTTAACTACTTGACTGCAGGTCATAATGCAAATGAGAAACAAACATGGTAAATTATTATTAATTCTTTTGTTCTGACAGAAAAATAATGACTACTGGGATTGACAGAAGTGTTATGCATGCTCATTTCTGCAGAGAACCAACTCTGTTCAGCAAGCTGAGATTTTTTTGTAACTTTCTTATGTTCATAATCAAACATCTTATAATTGACATTGCAGTTTATATGTGTATGTGCACACACTGTGCTATATTTGTGTAAATACACACAGATATGTGTGTATGTATATTGCTCCTATGTTATCTTTTCCTTCTCATGAGAAAGATATTTTTTAAATATACTGATTACTGGTTAAAAAAATACTAATTAAGAAGGGATAGAAATTATTAAAGATAATTTAGAAAAGTAAGGAAAAATGAATATGTCTTCAGAATGGCAGATCCTGGATCATGTGGTTAAGTAAACAAGGAATTGAATTCAAGTTATGGATTTACAGAAGTTGATGGCAAGAAATGGATCTTAAGAACTCCTCAGATCTCCTCCTGATGAATTCGAACTTAGAATCAGCTGGAGCTAGGTGAAATTTGTTTTAAAGGCTCATTCATTACCTCTGGCCTTGCTTGCTTGCTTGCTTTCTTATCCCATCCTTAAGCTTAAGGGATAATGCATTTGTCTTGGTTTGAGGAAGAGAAAGGGGTTTGCCTTTTTGTACACAAAAGTCACCAGTATTTAAAATAAGGGTTTAGTCATAGTGGATACTAATTAAAGATTTTGGAGTGTACTGCAACTTCTGTAGATCTTAAGATTCTGCAGACTACTGCTTTCTTGCTGTAAAGACTTAAGAATGGCCTCAGAAAGTCTATTTGGGTGCAAAATAGAAAAGGATAAACACATTTACTATCATATTAACCCCCACACCCCCCAAAATAAACCAAAAATCCAAAAAATCAAACACCCCCTCACACACAGAGACAAAATTTGGACATGCTTACGTCTTTCCTATTGTTTCTTCCATTGAATATGCACTTAATATGACAGAGCAATGAAATTTTCAACAGCCCCAGGGAAAAATTGTAACCACATAATAGCTATTTGTGGAAAACAGAGAAGCAAATGCCTGTGGTGGCCTGATAAGTCACTGGATTTATATGGTTAAAAAAAAAAGAGATATACCATATTGCTTCATTTATCCTTGAGGAAAGGATATTTCTATTATTTTAGTTGCAGACAAAGGTTATGAAAATATGGCTACCACATAACACTTGTCACTTTATTGATTTCCTAAGTCTTTGTACTCTGAATAAAACAGTGACACTTTATAAATAATAACTTGAGTCAGGTTTAGCATGGCTTCCAATAGTGTACCCTATTACCCTGAGATTTCTCAAATTTCTGCACAGTAGAGTTGTCAGAGAGGTTAAGCTGAAATTTTGGGAAGTGAAGGTCTGTCTTAAATGTTTTGTATCTTTTCATAATAAAGCAGGGAGTAAAAATGAAAGAATTATCTTGTTTTGTCATGGATTATTGGATGTGTTTGTCATATTCTCATCTAGTATGACCTCCCTATGAAGGATTTCAAAAGCTGATTTACCAACACGTAAATGAAATTCCTTTTTAGTTACAGTATCTAATGCTCATAAGGCATTTCTAAATGATACAGTTTGGTATGTCACACAATTGACTTCTTGAAGAATTTTGCCAGGAAATAGCTAAGATGGTCTCCTGAACTGTCATCATGCCTTGCATGTTGGACTATTTCAATTTTCTTCTTATCTAATTACTACTCTGTTAGAACATTCTTTCTGGTAGAGGACCAATATTCACTATTAATTGCCTATGCTAATGTAAATAATAAAAGAAGATCCAGCTGATAGGCAGACCTTTTAAAAGTCAAGAATTAATGAAAATTAAGGTTAAGAAAAATGGTTCTGCTTAGAAAAATACTAGCTTTTTACTTTTATGTGAGCTTATTAGAATGATGGAAAATGCTCACTGTTTATATAGGGATAATTATTTTGCAAAATGAAAATTGACTTCTTGAACAGTTCTAATAGTCTATAAATGCTATTTTGGTGGGCTTCTAAGAAAGTGTATTGGTAAAGGAAAACTATTTGTAGCCTCATATGGTCCTTAAGTAGATGAAAGGTTCAGTGAAACATTAGAGAAGAAAGTAAACTGTTTTCAAATCATTATGGAAAACACAGAAAGGAATTGTTCAGAAAATTGAGGTTCTGTTGTTTGTACAATGAATGAAGCAAGGAATTTAGATACACACATGGGGATGTGTAGCCCTTGAAATCATAACAAAACATGATATTAAATCTTAAGCTCTGAGAGATATTGTAAAGAATAATTAGACCAGACTTGAAGAGTATTTGGGTTATTCTAGGAGGTACAAAATATATGCAGTGCAGTCTTCCTGTGGAAATCGCATCAATGCAGATGCATCACAGAGGGAATAATTCTCTTGGAAGTCTATTTTTTCTGCCTGTCATATTGTAGCTGTATCAAAATGCAGAAACTTAGACTGGTAGTATGTACTAAGGTAACATTGAAATTTCACAGAAACCAGAGAATTTTATGTTTTTTTGTTCACAACAGATGATTACATCTATGTGGAGGAAAGAGTGAAGGAAGGAGGAATTCCAGTGTCCTTGGGGGCTGAGGAGGATAAAGAGGTGGAAGCAGGTGTATGTAGTAGGTCAAGCCTGCACAGGCAAAATGTTTTACACCTGTTTTTTGTGTGTGTGTGGTTTTTTTTTTTTTAAGATGGAGCACGTATTTCTCTATCTTTGCAAACACGCATGGTATGTGTTTTCTTCAAAAGCTGGTTGAGCCATCTGGCCTACAGGGAGGCAGAAATGTTTCATAATAAAAATATAATGCACTATTTATATAAATAATTCATGACTAAGTGACAGATTTCTTAGTTTTACCAAAATGCTTCAGGTTATTATTGAAATACAAGACCTGTAGACTTGTGCTCCTATCAAGCCCAACAGCTTCAGAAATCTATTTGGCAATCAAGGTATCCTTACTTTTTAGTGTACAGCCAGCAAAATAGAAAGATAGTAGTTAAACATAAGTTTTATATTTTTAAGAGTGTATACTGTATTTTTTAAGAAGTAAATAATATTCAACCTAGAGACTATTTTATAGGCACTATGGGAAATATAGACACTATGGGAAATATTTGAAACTTCTGTTTTTACTAACTTAAAACTAATTTTTCTAATGGTATTTTCTAAGGATTGTCTCTCCTTTACAAATTTCTGTCTAAGGTTGTCTCCATTCTATGTGTAATTATTATTCTCAATATCTGAAATAGGAAAGCTGCCATTTATTCCTAGATACAGACTGAAAACCATGTTTGAAATTGAAATTGTCTTTGTCGGTATTTTTTTTGGCCCCTCAAATGCCTTATGGTAAATTTGCTATTTTTACTGAATTACTAATATAGACTATGCTACTTTATGAAGACTTTGAATGCCTGATGATTTTTTGGATATAATTCATGGTGCCTTTCTTTCCTTTTTCTTGTAGAAACAGTAAAATAAATGCTATTTCCAAACATCAGGTGCTGTTTTCTGAGTTCAGAAACAAACAAGCAAAAAAGGGGAAAATTCCTCTTGCTCTGATTATTTTGTAGTCTTACTGTAGCAGAGATGGAACTTAGACTTTACAACTTTTTTTCCACCACACTAGATATGATTATTGCTTTAGTATTTAATTTTTTCAGTATTGGAAAATGTGTGTATAACTGTGTGAAAAAGATTGCACTGAATTTTTCTTTTGGATATCACGCATTTATCGTTACTTTTTAAGAATCATTCTTTTCGAATGAGTTTTGCTTATTGCATAGCAGTGCCAAAGCCAGCAGCAGCTAAGTCTCAAAAAATGTATTTCATCTTTATAGCTCTGATTTTCTCATGCAACAGTAGAAAAGTCTGAAAGGATGTAAAACTGCACCAGGGAAAAGAATGGGCCTTGCATTGATTATCATGATTTGATAATCAAGGAACTGGTTGTCTGAAGTCAAGTGGCACATGATCTGTGATAGGGCAATTTCAATTATTCATGCTATTGTAGGAGGCACATTACCATGTCTACTGCTGCTGCTTGTACAGTGACAATTCTCTGCTTCTGACTTTGTTTCTTAGAAGTAACTTTGAAGATGAAAGTCAATTTGTAGCATACAAAACTGAAATAGTGTGTAACCAGGGGGGTTATGCTCATGCAAAAAAACCCCACCAAAAAATCTTTGAGATACCTTTGAGGACTTTGAAATTACAGCTCATCACACCAGGGTGTTTCAGAAACCCATGCACAGCAAGCCACTGGACTGGATAACTTACTCAGATTGTGCTGTAGCCCAGTACTTAAAACAGAGCACGGTGATGTGTGGGTGGGTGTCTCAACTCTTGTGTCCTCAAGACCACAGCTTCTGCAAGCTCGGCAGACCATCAGAGAAGTCTGTCTTTCTAGTTACTCCACCCTCTATCCCCAGCAGCCAAGCTGCTGATCCTGAAAAAACTTAGAAGCAGGTGTAAACTGACAGGTACAAATTAGATGAGACCTTTTAAATCTATAAGAGTAAAGACCTCGGAACTTGGCAGCGTATCTTAGGGAACCTAGCAGCCTGATCAATTCAGGTCAAGGTGCAGCTACCCACCTCTCAGCAGCCTTATCCTCTTCTCCTGTTCACTGTTTCTGTTAAAACACTGTATGAGAAGAAGGAAGCCAAAACATATTTTGAGAGGTCTCCCAGTCCAGGTAAGCAAGGGACATAAATGAAAATCATGATATGGATAAATATTTTGTCAAGTTTTTCCTATCCATCTGTTCTCATATAATAATGTTACGGCTGATGTGTTGCATTTGAATGATTCTCGAAATCGAAGCAGTTGTCACTTCTTGGTGTGATTTTCCTTCCCTGTTTCATTAAATCTAATTTCTTGCTCTTACCCTGTCTTTAACAGCCCAGCCTCTTAACTTTCTAGTGAATATTCCTTCAGGCCTCCTTGCTTCTTCCCTTTGCTTTTCTTCTCCTGCTGGGACATGTTTTATTTCTGGCTTTTGTGAGAGTCTCTGTGGTCTGTGACAGGAGTTTAAAATAACAAATTTGATTAAATTAAAAATATGTGTTTTCAGCTCTTTGGAAAACAGATTGTCTTTTGTCCACAGCTATAATCCCTGTTTGGATCTTCTAACTGCTACAGACTAACAAATAATAATAGTAAACATTACACAAAATAATAGTAAACATTACACAATAGATGAGACATGAGATTTTATGATAAATTTTCTTGGGTTAGTTTTAAAGGTAAGGATTTTAGTTGTCTGGAAAATTTTTTGAGAAAACATTGGTGTATTAAGGCATCTAATTTTAGTAAAAATTGAATGTATCTTAGTTTTTCAGGTAAATCAATACACCAGATAGTAACCCAAACTTTCCTTAAAGATCTAGACAAAAGAGTTACCTCAGTTCCATACAATGACAAGGATGGAGGGAAAGAAAAATGTCATGTATTACTACCTTAAACAAAAAGGCCTATAAAAATGCTTAGCAACTAGAAGTTCCTTTGGAAGAATGGAAATATTGTAATTCAGTTGAAAAGTAGTATTTTATAATCAAGAAAGTCAGATAAATTTAGATGCCTGTAAGCCTGATTAGACTATAACCTTGCAGCCAGATCTTTTGGTATTTTTTTGATATTTGAAGGAAATTATTTAAGGAATTTATGAAGAGGCCCATCTCAATAAATAGTTTGCTACTACAGGCTTGCTATTTATGATTTTTAATTTTTAGTGAAGATCAGTAAGAGAGAGATTTCAGGAAGTAAACACCTAGAGAGAAAATATCAGACATCCCAGTAATCTTCTAGTTGGAGTGGAAAATATTTATTTAAAAAAAAAGAGAAACAAACAGGAAAAAAAAAAAAAGACTGGTGATTTGCACATGAGATTAGGAATAACCACAATATATCAGGAATATAATTTGGCCTTTGTTTTACAAAGTATAAAATACGAACTTATTTTTAAAAATGTTAGGCAGTGGTAAAAAGAAATAAATCCCAGATTCAAATTATGCAAATTCCATGAACAGTAATCACTGAAAACTACACTTCTATGTATATGTTCTGCTTTACTTGGAACAGCTCCTCTCTCTGCTCAGTTTATGAAGGGGGTTTATAATTTTAAGACTTTTTAAGGGCTGATCTTTCAGAGAATATTATGGGGGAAAAAGAGGTATCCATACATATCACTCATCTATTTTTCTCATTTTGTTAGTATGATCATGTTCTTCTGTTTTGATCTGTTTCGTCATTATGATGAGTTGGAAGTATTGTTGTTAGAAATGTTTGATTTCAGAGCAGCTGAAATTAATAATGAGCATATAGAAGCAGCAATTCTGTAGAGATTTCTGGGAAAGTGAAGCTTTTCTGGATATTAATAGAAGGGAAGTGCTTTAGCACTTCACAGTAGCTGGTAATTACCTTTTCAAGAGTTGTGATTTTCTCTGTTTGAATCCTAGCTTTCCTTTGGCATAAGGCCTCTTGGCCATCACAGTAGTTCCTATTCTCATACACAAATGTTTAATTGACTTAAATTTGGAGAAGCATTTGGAACAATTTTCTACAAATTGCACAAACATCTGGAAGGGTTTTAATAGGTAGAGCTGGTTCATGAACTTGGTTGTCTTTCTACACTTATGTGTTGTGGACTGCTAGCCAATATAGGCTCTTGGAAATGGCCATTTTTGGCACATTGATGTCCACTGAAGGAAGGTTTTAAATCAATGGAAGAAGGGAGTGAAGAGCGTGCTCTTCATTTAATCTGATTTCTTGCTCTTATCCTCTCTTTAACAGTGAAGTGAAATGAATTCATATGTAAATTAAGTTTCAAAATCATTGTTCAGCCTAAGGGAGAGTAACAGTAGACTGGATGACCTCCAGATCCTTTTAATCTTTTGATTTTCTTTCATTTGATGGTATTACAAATCAATAAAAAAAGTGTCATAGTCTTTAGAAGTGATTTGGTGGCCAGTGAGAAGAAGAAACTTTTACCCTAGTAAAGATTCAGGTAGCTGGGGAAGTCCACATACCTGGAACCCCACATATCTGCTAAATCCAAACTATTTTTAAAAATTTTTTGGAGCAGTGTTTCATAATTTTTCTTTCAAGCTGACCAGTAAATCCTTTTGTCTTAACCTTTGGAAAGAATTTATATCATCAATCCCATCTATTGTAGAATGGAAAAAATAGTGTCAAAATATAATCATAAAAAAGAACAAGAATTTGGCAGTTTATCAGTTCAAGATAGATATGAAGTGATATGTTAACATGTGAGCTGGCACATTAACATTGTGACTGTAAATCTACTTCTCCCAGATTAATTCCTGTGATTAACATATTATTCACAGAAAAGCAGGACTTTTTTCTTCCAGAAAGAGAAAAACTCTAAATTTTTTTCCCAGAAGCTAGTCTTTTGATCATATAAAAAAAGATGGCAGAAAATTGTTATGCCTTTTACAATTTCATAACAAAAGTTTTTCACTGTCAGGTGTTAACAAAAGCAACAATGTGTTGGAAATTGGTATATTTTATGGAAGCAACAGTGTAATTTTATCATAAATGGATAATGCATAAAATGCTTTTGATATCTCATCTAAAACAGCCATGCATATAATTTAGACAAATTTCATCTCTCTGTTTTGGGAAAATGAGGAGTTGATTTGCATTTTTTAGCAAATATGCTCTCTAGTAATTCAAATTCCTTTCAAGCTCTTGCATGGTAAATGCTGAACTGCTACCTATCTCTTACTTCTGCAGAAATGAGTGTGTTTTCATTGTTTATCACATTATTCTAGTGTTGAATAGTATTTATGGTGACAAATTTGTTTCCTAGTTTTGGAGTTGTCAGACACTTTTTCCCTTGATTCATCAAAATAAACATAATTTGGTTTCAATTCAGCAATAAAACAATAGTATGAAGTCTATTCTTACTCAAATAACCTTGTAAGTTTTCTCAGGTTTCAAGTATCTCACCCTTTTCCATTCTGTTTGCTAGTTTAGAAATGTACTCCTCTCTGGGTTTGGTTAATTTGCGACTACTTTGAGGGTTTTTTTGGCTACAGTTCTCATGTCTCTTGGGTCACTACAGATGGCAAGTTAGGGAAATAGTTCTTAAGCAAGATGTGTTTCTGATGAAATCTGTAACAATATTTGAAACATGTGAATATCTGCTTCATTAAGTTAACTGGTCAAGGACTAGAGTATAAAGGGAATAACCAGGCAATACAGACATAATTGTCCAACAAATAGGTGATAAAAGAGAAAATAACAAGCACTGAAGCTTTTCAGCTACTAACTGATAAGCCATTAAATAAACTATTCAGATATGAGTGTTCTATAAGACTGAATTCGGCAAGATGAATCTCAGCTTCTTGTCAAAGATCAGTACTGAAAACACTCAATATATCTGAGCAACTTACCAAGAAAAGTTTAAAGAGTATAGATTAGGGTTAAATGGAGGGGAACAGTCAATATATCCAAGCAACTCACTAGGAAAAGTCTAAAGACCAGGACCAAAACAAATGCTGGGGCAAAAGAGAAGCATAAAACAATGACACAGTTCAGTGACACCATCAAATATATGCCCACTGATGCCTCCCCAAGGATCATGTTTTACATGGTGGTGATGTGGTTAAACTGGGTGAACAGGGCCTTGTGGTAACATGGACGATTTGAAGAAAATAATACTCTTAGAAGGGTATTAAAATGCCCTAGGATATATTACCATGTCCTGCAGCTGTAGGGAGAAGGAAAGATCCAGCAGGCAGGAATTGTGCAGCAAGATTGATTTATTTAATTCTTTTACAAACTCTTTTATAGACTTTTTTCTTCATAGTCTAATTGGACAAGGATCAGCCACCCCTTGGGGGTGACTGGCTAGAATCCTAAAACATCCATTGTCAAAATATTTTTCTACTGTACCATAAACAAAACTTTTTCAAGGTTGCAGGTGTTTCATTGTTTACAGAATTCTGCTAGCTCTTCTGTGAGAGAGAAAGGTCTCTCACGGACTTAGAAAATAGCAGGAAAATTCTTGCTAGCAGCATTTTTGTATCCACAGAAGGGTGCATTTTTTTTTCACCTCTCAATCACAGCTGTAAATGGTGGGGCAAGGAAATGTTTGTCTGTGTGGGTGCAGGTCCATCATTTACTGTGAGGTTTGAGTGACCATCGGCACAGGCTGCCCGGGGACTTTGCGGAGCTTCCCTCCTTGCAGATATTCTCGATATGTCTGGATATGGTCCTGGATAGCTGGCTGTAGGTGGCCCTGCTTGGGCAAGGGATTTGAACCCAATGACTTTCAATGGTCTCTTCCAAACTCAGCCATTCACTGATAATTCACTGTGCCGAAGCTGCAATTGCCAGTAACTCTGGTAAACAGCATTCTCTCTAGCTTGAGAACAGAGTCCAAAGCATTGATGTGTGAATAGTGATCAGAAAATGCCATGTTTGATCTTAACCAAACTCTGTACTGTCTTCAACTTCAGTCATCCAGGCACATTTCAAATGTCTTGCTTATTCTTCATTCTTAGGGAAAAAAATAAGACTTTTATTTAAATGTATGTTATGTTGTTGTTTGCTTATGTTTATACTTGCTGTGATATTTACTGTGCTTAAAGGTAAGCCCAAAGATATGTGCCTTTTCTTTTGCCATGGAAAATAGCAAGATTTTGAAGTGAACAGCTTTGCTCTGAAGAAAGTGGCTGTGGTTTCCCATTTTTTTTTTCATTCTCTCGAAGGCCTCTTTTCCTTCTTTCCACTTGTAGGGACAATTTGGTTCCTTCAGAAATGAGGTTTATGCTGACAGTTATTAGAGGGGTTACTTTTGACCCCAACATGTTGCTTTCATTTTAGTTTACATGCTCCCTTGAATTCAGTCTAATTAAAAAGGAGTAATTAATCTGCATCAAAAATAAGTACTAGAATTTCAATATCAATACATAAAATATTTGCATTCTAGTTTTGGTTGTTTTTGAAATATTAATTTGCTGTCTTTTTAGTTTATAATGTGTTATATGGTATTTCCAGATACTTTAAGGAGCAATATTTTATATTAGTATTAAGAATGTACAGAAAAGAAAGAATTGTTTACAAATTTTTATTTTCATGTTTTTTTCCACATGTGTCAAATTAAACTCCACTATTTCCAAAAGACCTTTTCTTAGAGCGGTAATGTTCAAGTAGCTAATAAACAAAAATTCCTCTTTAATCACTCATAAATTAAAAAGCCATTTGTATGTGATTTTCTTCACCTTTGAACATCAATACATGAATATGAAATATAAGAGCTCTTCTGAATTTTATAAAAATCAGGTAGCTCATATCCACATACAACCCCACCTATACTTTGACAATGTTCAATTTAGGAAATTTAAAAAAATGTGAAATTCCACATGTTTTGCTGTATTAAAATATTGCTTATACAAATTTGCTCATGAATATTACCATTGTAAGATTAAAAACATAAATGTTTTTATTCTCTCTCAAAATACATATCTGGTAGTCTTACCATGAAAACTTAAACAAGGTTGGTTCTTCACACCAGTTGAATGTTCAAAACACTGTCAAGGCTTGTTCCCAGAGCTGCCAACAATGAAATCATAAACACCATAATAGTGCTTGTTTTTTGCAGTCTGTGGATCTAGGCTAGTTACTGACTGGAATACAAAAGAACAAGGAATATCTTAGTGTTGTCCATCTGAGAGCGGCCGTCATGTGTCCTCCTGTCCTGCAGGATGAAAACAAGGCAGACAGTGGCTATATTAAGATGAGGGAAAGCCAGAGGCGAAATAATGCATCTTGTTGAGAACTAGGATGTTATTTCCACCTTAGTGCTGTGTTGGCATGGTTACCTAGCTCCTAGGTCAGAGCTAACTCATGCTTGGTGGACTCAAGGACTGAACAGAAAGGGTATAAGTCTTTCTACAAATCTCTCTGTTGGATGTGTCCTGTATCTTCAACTGTCACTGAGGCTTAAGGGTTGCAATCTTGACAATATTCAACAGAGAGCTGCTGGAGATATAGTTTGTTTTTCTTGATCTCAGTCCTAAACAGTCTCAGTTGTATGTTTTATTGAAATAATTAATCTGTGGCTTGCTGGGACTTGTGCTGTATCTCCTTCCTTACTGTAAAATTAAAGAAAGAAAAAAAAATTGGGGGAATGCTATAAGAAGAGACTTAGGAAGAAACAAATTGGGAATCCAAGTATCATGGATAAGAATTTGCTGAAATTCTAATTTATATTTTAAGCAAGCATTTAAAAACCAAAACCAACTCTTTTCATTGTTGTTCACTTACCTGTATCAACTAGTTCTCCTGTTTCTTACTGTTACCCGTTGGGAATAGCAGGTATTATTTTCTGTTTGGAGGGCAGTGGTCTCCTAGCTTGCTTGATTTTTCTAAACAGTGTGATGTAAGAGGGTATATCCTATTTTACCCTAGGAACCTGAAAATATATAGGGGCAGATCAATTCAGAAATAGTGTACAAGTTCTCAGGGACTCGTGCACAGGCTCTGAGTTTATGGCTTGGATAGCTTTCACAGAACCTTTAACTTTCACAGAATATTCTGGGGTGGAAGGGACCCACAAGGATCGTAGTAGAAGCCAATTCAGAAAGAGGTTTTCCTACTTTTCAGGGAGATTTTGCTTTCTATCTGTACCTTTCAATGTGACTTAGTGTGGTGCATTAGTCTGTTTATCTGTCTACCCCTGCAACAGAGCATTAGACATGTGTAGTGTGACTGGACAATGAATCCAGCTGATCTGGAATGGCGTTGGATCCATTGTGACTCCACAGGGCACACAGGTGCTCAGTCAGCAAGATCTGTGGATGTGCTGGGGTCATAGCATGTGAGTAACAGATTTTGCTCAGGAATATGAGTCTTGATTGCATCAGGTTTCCAGAGATAAGTATGGAAAATTACGCCTGTACTCAGGATGGGGTTAGTTCTGCTCCAAGATTTTGTTGGAGAAGTTGAGGGTTGATAAAGATGCTAAAGAAAGTTTTGCGCCTCATCCTTACTGAAAAGAGAGATAAACAGTATTTTTAATTTTTCTTCAATACTGCAAAGTTTCTGGTCAGAAGTCCTGAATTAGCTTTAACTCAAATTGAAGTGTCAATGGCTCTACTGAACTCATTATAGAACACATTTTAACTCTCTGTCAAACCACCTGCATTGTTCTGCATTGAAGGCAGACAGATACTGATTCGCACATGCAGTAGTTCCTCTGAGATGCACAGTACCTACGGAGTGCTGAATGTTGCTATGGTCTCTCTTATTTTCTTTAATTAAAACATGACGCTGGCTGAGCAAATCTTTAAAAATGTGTTCTGTTCTCTTGCATTTCTTCCTTGTGATGGATTGGTATGGGATTCTTTTTCTTATAGTTGATAGTTTCTGAGAAATCATTGACATGTATGGCAGCAAGACGGGCAGTAGTTCCTTTCTTGTTTCTTTTCTGTCTCTTTTGTCAATAGGTCCCAAATCAAATGCTGTCTTTAAGGTAGGCTAAGCCATGCCTGTTTTCACTGGCTGTTATTTGTGGCTATTGTAAGGAAAGCAACATGACACTGAGCTTCCTTTGTAAGTATTTTGCAGTAATTTGCAATTGCTCCTTGCTAAGAGATTCCTCCTATAGGAAACCATGTTATCTTCCTGACATTTAAGGACTTGCTCAATCATTTATTTCTTTAAACATTTCTTTAACCCTTTTTTCAGTGAACTTAGTGGGAAAATTAGAAATCAACACTCTAATTTTATTTAAACCTCTTTAAACTTCTTATCCTAACTAATGCAGTTAGCAAGTTCCACTTAGCAGGGTTAACACAGGTAGCTGAGGTCAGAGTACAGTACAGGAAATACTGAACAAGTTATCACTGTTCATATGAAACAAATGTAGGATCATAGAATTGCTTGGGTTGAAAGTTCACCTAGTTTCAACCAAAAGATGCAAACTAAAATCCAGTAATTGATCCCATTATGGAGATGACTCTCTTGATATGCTAGACCTTTTTTTGTGTAAATGTTGATGAAATGTAAATTAAATTATTACCTTAATTTCCTTGCAGTATATACTTGTAATATAGTCTTATTGTAACTTAAATTATATAAATGTAAGACAAACATGCTTAGATCAGAACATGTAGAAGTAAAATGAAGTATCCTTTGCCAAAGCACATTTAGAAGTTCGCTTTCCTTGTTGTTCTCTCTTTCAGTTTATAATTGTTTTATTCACAGTTTCTAAAAGGACAGTCTATACATAATTGTGACATTTTGCTCCCTAAGCTCCAGACAAAAGTTCTTTTCCAAATACATTTTAAGTGTAGAATGAGGCTCTTGAGTCTCAGTTCTGCAAAAGCTTGTGTGTGTTTAAGTTCTTGAACTGATCACATTAAAATACTTGAATGAATAAAGTTAATTCCGTAGGCATACCTAAAGAGGTGGTACTGTAATCTGCAATCTCATTAGTCTATGTGGAAATTTACAGAACAGTGGAATAACAGACATGTAATTATGATCTATAATTATTACAAAATTACATGTAGCTGTACCATTCTACCTCAGCTGCTACCCTATAACCTGAGATTTTTATTGGAGAGTAGAAGGCCTCTCCCACTGGCACTCACTAATATTCCTACAAAAGCAGTTCATAGGGCAAAAGAGAAATTATTCCTACTGATTAACAAATAGATTAGAAGGTCTAATTATCTTCCAAGTGTATCAGAGAACAATAAAATGAAATAATTAGGGTCAAGGGATGGCCTGCTTCTGAGCAGCCATAATTTACAAAATGTTGGCATGCAGAGTTCTGAGGAAGACTTATTATGATAATTTTGTCACTGTATACAGTACTTGCTCTTTCCATCTATTCTGGATGATGGTACAAGAAACAGATACCTTATAGCTGAATTTGGTGTAATTAAAATTCTTTTGTCTTAGCACATTATCTTTCGGTCTTCATGGTATAGAATGGTGATCATGTCTAGTTACAGTGTTATGCATCATAGCTCTTCGCAGAACACAAATCTTTTCATTCAGTGAATTAACTTTTTTCTAAATGCCAGCTTTTGATGAGCAACCCAGGTTGGCAATTGCTATCTGTTCAAACTCTCACATCAATCAAGTCCCAAGCAGTCATTTTAATCAAAAGTAGAATACATTGCCCAAATGAGCCAAAGCTATTTCTAAAAGTAAAAGTAGCAACACTAAGCACTTAGTGTACAATAAATTACTTTATGTTACTTGATGGATAATGATTACAGACTTGGAGCAGTATGTTAACTGCAGCTTCTAGAACTGTGGATTTTTCTTACAGTTCTTCTATAATATATGCAGCAGTGTGAGAAACGTAAGAATTAAGATTCAAGAAATATCCATTCAATTTCCCTCACAGTTTTACATCTGGTTTTATGTTTTAAGATTTATTCCTTTACCATTAGTTTTCCAATTTCACTTTTTGTCTTGTTAGAGTCAGCTGCATTTTGTGGCATCAGAAAGATTTTGGTGTACTTGACTGCCCACCAGGCTGAGATACATGCCAACTTCCTGGTCTTTGTGAGCTCTGATAGCTGATAGTGGTGGGATACAGACCTGCACAAGTCACAGTAATGGGTTTTGACAGGTTCTGTGAATTGTTAGTTTTTCTTAAGTTTTATTCTTGTCACTATCGCCTAAGGCACTGTGAGCAGAATGACAAAACAGGCAGTGCAGCTCTGTTAAATGAGCTACCTGTGCTGTTCATACAAGAGAACAATCAGCCTTCTCTTATTCCCCAAGGACATTAAATTAAGGTTGGCAATGCATGAATAACTGCTGCTGAGGCCTGATGCATAGGCTTAGTCTGCAGTCTCCCTAATTGCATCTATACCTGTAAGCTTACAGAATAAGCTGCTTGCGTCTGCTGAAGATGTAGCCAGATCAATTTGGAAGCAGGCAGGTACAAAAACAATGTTTAGTGTACCTAAATCTATTTTGTAGAACATGAATACACAACCCACAACCAAGGTAAGCAGAGCAGTTGATATGCTGAAGGGAAGGGTTGACATCCAAAGGGAATTTTACAGGCTGGAGAAGTAGGCTCATGTGAAAAACTCATGAAGTTCAACAAGGCTGAGCACAAGGTCCCACACCTGGGTCAGTGCGATCCAATATAAGTGCAGATGAGTGATGAATGAATTGAGCAGCCCTATGGAGGAGGGCTTGGGAAATACCAGTGGTTGAAAAGCTGGACATGAGCTGGCAATGTGGGCCTACAACCCAGAGAGCCAACTGCACCCTGGCTGCATCAAGATAAGTGTGACCAGAAGGTTGAGGGAAGTGATTCTGGCCTTCTGCTCTTGTGAGACCCCAGCAGGAGAGCTGTGTCCAGCTTTTGGCTCACAAGTACAAAAAAGACATGGATCTGTTTGAGTGGGTTCAGGGGAAGACCACAAAAATGATCAGAGTGCTGGAACACCTCTCCTGTGGACAAAGGCTGAGAGAGCTGGAGTTTGTTTAGCCTGAGGAAGATATCTTATTGCATCCATTCTGTCATTAAAGTGGGCTTGCAAGAAAGATGGAGCAAGACTTTACCAGGGCCTGTAATGACAGGGACAAGGGCAACAGCTGTAAACTAAATAGTAACCTCACTGAATTAGACCCTCTGCTTTCATGTAACAAGAAATCATTTGTTCTAATGAGCTTGTGGAGATAATACACCCCAGCAAGAGCAGTGGCATCTGTGGTTGTTCTGTCAGGCCTCCACACAGGAGGTGGCAGAGCTGCTGGAGGTAACTGTGTAGAAATCAGTGTAGAACCACATGCAGTCAACCTGAATTCCCTGATCTGACACCTGGGTTAATAAGCCATGACTAGCTGTAACTCATTAGCTGTGAGTTAGGAAGCTTAATTAACATAATTAGACTGCATTCAGAAATGAGCTTTGAATCTTGCACCATAGCGCATTCTGCGAACTCCTCATTATCTTGTTTATGGCTGTGTCGGTCTCAGTTTCTACTTGGGCTGTTTGGTGTTTGTTTGTTTTCCCTTTATGTTTCCTAAGATACTAAATTCCATTAATGGATAAATCTAGATATAGATATTGTGAACTTTCCACCCCTACTGTGTTTGGTAAAGAAACACAGAAAGAAATTAAATCAATCTATGGCTGTGTGACTCAAACTAGGTAACTTCCCCCTTAACTATTCGCTCATTGTAGTGCAAAAGCGGAAGACCAAGTAACAGCACTAGCAGCAATATGTTAGATTCAGAGATATTCAACTTTATCTTGAGTCAACTCCGTGTGTGTGAACCCCATGATGGAACATGATCGTTGTCAGCCATGATGGCTTCTCTGACCTGTAGTGAGTGAGGGTAACAGTATTTCAGACAAACGACACAAGCAGCCATCCTCCCAGTCCTGACTGAAACGCATTGCTTCATGCTGCCAGTGGCATCTTTGTCTTCCTGGTAGACCAAAAGGGGAAGAGAGTATTTACCATGCTGTTTTGTGAAGGAAGAGTTTCGTTTGATTAGTTTAGGTGTTGGCTCCTAGACACATTGTGTTTTCGTTTAATATAGATGGAAACAAGTGTATATGAAGTGTTTTTGGTTGTTTAAAAGCAATAGAAAAAAACCCAACAATATATTTTAAAAAATTAGATGACAAGGAAGATCTCTTAAAAGACTTATGGGCAGATGTAAGGCCTGTGATAGTGGGGAAGTTATACAGTTGCAGTCAGTTTTGGTTTGGAGTTTTCTGCATGTTTTCCCTGCCTCTAGCAAGAGGCAGGTAGAGCCTGTCTCTGAGAAATTGGCTTATAGTAAATGTGATAGTACAGTTCAGCAAATTTTACAGAAATGGGAATGCAGGGGATGTCAAGAGATGTTATGGTCACTTATGGCATATTTAAATAAGCTTTCTGAACAAAATCCGCCTTTACCTGTGGAAGATACTTTTTTTTGTGGGACTGAGCAGTTGAGTTGGGCAGTCTTAGAGTTGTGTAAGAACCTGCATCTTAGATACTGCCCAATAAATGTTATAATAGCACAGTAAGCAGGTTCTGTCTTAGTGATTATGAGTGATGGGCATTGTCACTGTTGCCATGTATGACTTGTTGAATCATAGACTCATAGAATCATTAGGGTTGGAAAAGACCTTCAAGATCATTGAGTCCAACCTTGGGAAGTGATCATACT
The DNA here is from genome assembly GCF_020740725.1 of Corvus hawaiiensis. Classification (NCBI taxonomy): domain Eukaryota; kingdom Metazoa; phylum Chordata; class Aves; order Passeriformes; family Corvidae; genus Corvus; species Corvus hawaiiensis. The sequence goes on along the minus strand of NC_063217.1, from coordinate 23,148,407 downwards.
TCCCAAGAGCTCACTTAGCTTTGTAAAGGTGCCAATGTAACAGTTGCAAATGCAATTGATCATCTAATATTGATGTTTTCTGTTTATTTAATTTACAATTATATACCAAGGAACCTCAAAGACTTAAATAACAGACCTGTCACAATTACAGTTGTAGTGCCTGTTTTAACAGGCAAACTGTAGGAGATTTGTAGCTATTTTTGCCAACTTCATCAATCTTTGACCTCCTTCAAGCATGTAGTGTTACATGTTTTCATGCCACTGAAATTGACAAAGATGCTCTGTGCAGTGGACAATCTGCTTACTTACCTGCTGCCCCTGTAGAAAGCTTTTCCTTTGCTTTGTTTACACTGGCACTCTAGCACCAGGCAGTGGCGAATTAGAAATAAAAATAAAATCAATGAAATAAACTGTGTGTAAATAAAAGGTAGTAAACTCACTTGATTGACTTTTGAATCACAGGAGTGAAATCTCATAGACTTTATGCTGCCTGGATATAACCTTATTTTGTTATTATGTTTGCTTATTTTTAGCCTAGCTGCACTGATTATATATTGGCAGAAGCATTCGCTACCTCTTGTGTGAAGTGTAATATCATCTTGTACCCAGGATTTACAATCTGACTCTGTACTCAGATAAGTATAGAGGAAGTAATAATGTCTTGTGTAACTTGCATGCTGAAGAGTTCTGGAAGCTTGTGTTATTAATCAGCCTTTTCCTTGTCCTTGGCTTTCAATGAAGAATACACACAGAATGACTCCTTGGAGCCACAGTTCTAGAAAAGTACTATTAAAGTTTAAAGAACTTTTCCTGCTCACAGAATTGTAGAGTGCGTTAGTTTTATTTTGCACTTATATTCATACACCAGTGGAAGACCTGCAAGTTCTCTGTTTTTTTCTCTTTGCTGATTGTGATAAAACCCTGGGGTTGCCTAGTATGGGAATATTTAATGAATAATTGTCATCCTCCCCCTTTATTTTCATATATGTTGAAAAGTCACAGCATCTCATTTTCTTCTGTGGAAATTAGTACAAGAGCAGTATTGACTTATTTTATTTAGAACTGTTAGATCATGCTTCCTTAAAAATACTCTAGCTTCATTAAAAAAACAAAACAAAACAAACAAAACCCCCAACAACTTAAGTTACTTCTGTATCTTTTATTTTCCTAAAATATCTTTGAATAATTATTTAATAGCACTTCCTCAAAAATTACTAGTGCTCAGGAAAAAATTGCTTCTGTAAATCAGAGTGAACTGTAACATTTATGAATAATATGATAATCTGTTTTCCCCTCTGTTATCACAATTTTATTTGAGAAATTAGAAATACCTGCAGCCTCTCAATTTGATGTCACAGAGTTTTAACGCCTTTCATCTGATTACTAATTTTTATTTTCAGAATTTTGGTCCTTGGATACAGTTTAATTTCCTTTGACACTTAGGATCATAGATTCTAAATTGTATATTCTAACTTGTATTCTTTCATTAAATAAATGTAGAAAAAAAATGATGGTCAGACAGAACCCATTCACTTCAAAAAAACATTTGGAGACTCTGCAGTCCTGTGTGGAAGATCCCCCTTCAGCTTTCCAATATCCTAATTTTAAAGGTGACCTTCACAGAGATTTAACCAGGGATTTAGTGAAAGAAAAACACATACTTGCAAGGAAGCTAGAAAACTGACTGAAAAGTGCAGCATGGCCCATCATCTGTAAGAAATATCCTTCTCTGCTTGTCGGAATTTTGCTCTGAGCACTTCTGCGAGAGTCTGATGAGACTTGACACATCTAATTCTGTTAGGAGCCTAGAATTTTAGCCTTTATTTTTGGGTTGTAAAATATTTTTGGTGTTCAAGAAAATATTTATGAAATCTAGCAACTAATTTGAAAAATTATACTTATATGAGCTGCTACAGAACTCTATTAATTTAACCCAGCTAAAAGTCAGGACTTAAAAAGATCCCACATATTTATTGTACAGTTGATTGTTTTCCTGACTTTCATATGTCAAGTGAAGCATAAGTACTGTAGCATAAGAAATATGCTGATAAAAAGATACCACAACAGTTCTAATACATCAGAAAAGTGACAGAAAAAGAATAATGGTGTTACCTGAAGGATAATGCTGTAGAAAAGTAGCAACCAATAGATGCAGAGGTAATAAGGGCAGCAATTTAATTATACATTTTACAGGAAGGGAGCTTTAGTTCTAAATATGAGCTGCTGGCATTTAATTGTTTCAACTTCTAAATGACAGAAAACAATGCAAATCCAATTCGAGGCACATTTTGTGGACTCCCTTGTGTCACATATTGTGTAATAAACTTTAAATGGACTAAAAGCATCAAAGGCATAAAATGTCAGTTGAAGCCAGGATTCAGGAGTTTAAGTCTTTTTCAATATTACCAATGGAAGAATTGTCAATAACCTTTATACAGCTGAAGTTTCAGTGCAATTTCCAATATAAAGATTATAAGACGCAAGGATCTTCCAGGTGGTGAGGCTTTTTTTTTTTTAAGTTAGTTTTCTCTTTTTTAGTTAAAGGTATTTCTTCCCCCAATGTGAAATTTTCTGTGTGCAATTCCTTATGTGGGTACTCAGGATTGCCAGATGCTTTACAGCTGAGTCCTAATTTTAAAATATATTTTGTTGTCTGCAAGGGTTTTAAAAACAGTGCTCACTCTCTTTCCCAAATCATTCATGATTGTTAAGGATGAGATCCTGGAGGTACTTTGCTTAATAAAACAATCATGAGACAGTGAAAAGGTTGTAAGATGTTAAAGAATAGTTGGAAGGAAATAGAATGCAAAGGGGAGTGTAGCACAAGACACTGGACCTATCTGTCTTTCTCACATCTGAAGTGGAACAAAGAAACTGAATAGAGAAAGCAGGTTTCCTTTCATTGCTCTTTAGTGAATCTTCCATCTGTAAGATGAAAGAATGTGAATAAGAAAGACTTTCCTCAGCACCCCCAAAAAGCTGAGAAAAGTCTGATCATTCATAGTGGAGGTTCCCACTGATAATATTTCTAAAATTCTTAGACTTTTTTTCCTAAGGCAATTTCAAGTTACCCCTCTGGTGATTTCTCACTATGAAGTGGCTCACACCCAGTTCTACTGGCATTTGTATGGTGTATATGTTCTAATATCTGGTAAACATAAGAGTATGTTGGTGCAACAATTTTGTCTGTGCACACTAGTCCCAAGGTATGTAGTATTTTGATCATTAGCAATATCAACTTTGTGCCCTCATTACATGAAGGACACTGAGGTGCTGAAGTGTGTCCAGAGCAGAGAACAAAGCTGGTGAAGGATCTGGAGCACAAATCCTATGAGGAGCAGCCGAGGGAGCTGGGGTTGTTTAGCTGAGAAAAGGAGGCTCAGGGGAGGTCTTGTTCTCTGCAACTGCCTGAAAGGAGATTGTAGTGAGGTGGGAGTCAGTCTCTTCTCCCAGGTAATTAGCAATAGGAATAGGCTTCATGTTGCACCTGGGGAGGTGTAAATTGAACATTATGAAACTTCTTCACTGAAAGGGTTGACAAGCACTGGAATAGACTGCCCAGGGAAGAGGTTGAGTCACCAAACTTGGAGGTATTTAAAAGATGTGCAGATGTGGTGCTTAAGGCTGTGGAACTTAAGTGTACCACTTAGTGGTGGACTTGGCAGTGTTAGGTTTATGGTTGGACTTGGTTAATCTTAAAGGTTTTTTCCAACCCAAATGATTTTATAATTCTGTGTGTCAATTTATTTTTACTCACTATCATTTGCTCTGTTATTTTCCTCTTCCTCTGTTACTTTAAAAATAGAAGTAATGTACAGTGAAAACACTGTTTTGTCATTTAATGAGACTAAATTTTAAAATGAGAATCATTTAAGCAGTGAAATAGGTTTCTCAGACAGGAGAGTTTCAGCCCTGAATGAGAAAGTATCTACCAACTGTGTGTAGGCACAAAGGACCTGTAGACAAGGCCTGATTTTGCCTTGAAGTTAGCCCTACTTCAAGTAGGAAGTTGAACTGCTTGACTCCCCTGAGCTGTCCTCTAACATAACCTTTGTTTACGGGGATATGATGTGCAACACATTCTGCTCCTGCTTTACAAATGTCATTCACCATCCAGCAGGAGCTGGTTTTGCTGAATCCGTCAGAAAAGTAAAATAGATTAAATATTCTGACTTATAAACCTCATGGAGATAATACTGTAATTTTAACAATTAATACAATGAGAATAATTTTGGGCCGTAGCTGCCAGTTTCTTCATGTCAGTTCTCTATTCTGTTTCAAAACCTAAAAGTTTTCCTGTCATAGAGTATGAGTGGATATTCATTAAAAAACTACATAAAGCATTAGAGAAGGTGAAAGATTCTAAAGACATGCCGTATACCCATATCGCCTTTCGTGTGCTTTCACTAAAGCAACAAAAGGAGAGATGACCTGTATGGGAATCTCAGTATTTTCTCCTACATTCCCAATGTTTTTGTAGTCCACTTCTCTTCCACTTTAATAGTCCCTAGGGGCTATCATTAATGAAAGATGATTCAGGACAATTCTTGTTTGTCCAAGTCTTGATAAAGAATCAAACTGATTCGCAGTAGCCCATGAAGTAGTAACATGAGCACTGTCTCTGTTTCAGTATTTAGCTGGTGCACAGGCCACAGGATGATGCTTCTGCAAATGGAGGATCCTTGGTGAACTGCAAGATGAATCACTATGTGAGAAGACTGCTTGTAAATGAAAAATCTGAAAAGTTATTCTCTTCTGAACTAGTTTAAAGGAACACAGCTATGGATTAAAGGGAAAAAACCCCAATATTTTGGCCAGTATATGGTTTCCTTTGAGATAGTGTGCAAAAACAAGGACAGTAAATTCAGTCTTCCTATCGTCTGTCTTTTTGTGTTGCCTTGAATCTATTGCTTCTTTAAACAAAACTGTGCAAAGTCCAGCCCACAATGAGTTCTAAATGTACTCCAAGAAGGCCAAGGGTTTATCCCAAGTCTGACTATGACCCTACAGAGAATGCCACAGAAGAACCATTGCAGTAGACTTGATAGCTCATCAATAAGCTGCTATCTGGCCTAAATAAAGCCTAAACATGCCTACAAATTGGTAATAGAGACTCAGTTCAGCTTGACTCATGGGTCTGAGGGACTCATATGCCCTCATCTTCCAGCATAATATATTATGGTAGTTTTGCCTCTGGTGTAAATCAGAGCAGGATCAGCTTCCTAAAGTGTTCTATTTTTTATTTTCATATTCCTTTTAGTAAAAATTTTTAGAAACTTTTTGTCAGAAACAGCTAGAGCTTTTGTACAGGCATATTGTGGATAGGTGGTTACTGGCAACTGGGTCATAGTTGATCTTTTCTTTTTCCCCCTATAAAGAATTGTGTAGCAGAGTTGAAATAGCAATAAATAGAAAAAATGATTTATTTTCATTGTAGATAAAACTTTCACCATCAAATAGGAACTTTGATGTATTTGTATAAGAAAAGTTAGAAAAGAATGTTTGAATCATTCATCATGAAGCTTTCTAAAGCTAAAAGGTCAAAAGTTTCTCACATCTGTCAGAAAACAGTCTCCAAAGCCAGAGGACCGCCGGAAACATGCTCAGTCCAACTTGATTTTGACCACTGGTAAGTGCTGAAAATGAAGAAAATAAAGTAAAAGAAAACAGCCTTTAAAATTAAACGGGAAAATTAAACGGGAAAAGTTATTTTCAGTTGGACATTTCTTTAGAAAGAGTTGTTAAATTGTGACTTCCCCAAAATGCATATACAGCCCTGAAAATTATAAATCCTAGTGAATCTTAAAAGCAGATAGAAGTAAAATGTTTCTGCAGCTTTCATGTTGCCTTTTTTGTGTGCTTCATGAGACGAGAAAGCGATATTAATAAACAAAGGAGTCAAAGGGCTCTTGGGTGACTCATAGAGACAATTCAATGTGTCTTTCTGTATTACAACTTGAAATATGAGAGAAAGTGAAGGAAAGTTTTACATAATAAGAAAGACAATCTAAGCTTGCTAGAGTATCTGGGGAAATTATAGCATCTGGAAACAGAAGATCTTTAAGTGATACTGCTGAATCCAGGACTATTCTTGTGAATTACTACAACTTTGTTAAGTTCTTATCTTCCTGCATGAAGAACCTTGTTGCAGAAAGCACTAGCAATCTCAAATCAAAGTATTACTTACTTTGTTTTCTGTTAAAGAAATGAGTTTTGATCAGTCTGCTTGGAATTCCATGGTTTCTCTCTTATGTAGTAAACATAAGTCTTTCTGAAGTCTTGCTCAAGTATCCTAAGTAATACCAAAATATGACCTGTACTTACAAATGTTTCTACTTTTATGATTTTATTTTCCAAATATATCAAATGAGCAATGTTTCTTTTTTGAAGTGATTGTATAAATATTATGATATATACGTATGTAAGTATATGCATACACTACATTCACCTCAGAATATTTCCTCTTCTTTTTCCACATTATTCCTAACATTAGATTAGCACATTACTGTATTTTGGCTTATATTTCTTTTCCTGATTGGTCTATTTCTACTTTTGAAACCTATTTCTAGTCTTATTTTGGATTCCTTCTCATTTGTTCATGTTTTTCTTATTTCACTCTCAACTTCTGCATTTCTTTTTCATTTTTCCTACAATGATAAATACTGATATGGGCAAGGGATTCAGTTCCGCCCTCTTAGGTCACCTTACACACCCTCCAGGGATTTGTCATGCTGTCTCTATCTTCAAAATCCATTTAAAAATCTTTCATGAGTGGTGATCTTGAGTTAATGTGCAAACTTTCATTTCCAGGAGGATTGTTGCTTATCACTTTATGCATACACTATATGTGTGTAAAAATATAGCTATGTATTATTTTAGTCTGCTTTGCCATTTCGTTAGGCTTTCTATTCTCATGCTTCATTTTTTTTTCTCCATCACTCTCTTCCCCTCACCCCCATCCCTTGTTAGCTAATATCTGTCTAGTTTCTCTTTGAGTTTCTTCCTCACACATAATAACTTATGTTCCTGGAAAACACATCTGTTGCAAATTCCCTTGCTGATTTTTCTGTTTCTGCTACTTATTCTGGTAATGGCAAACCATGACATTACCTACATCAGCCCCTGCCTTCTCTGAGCCATACCTTTAGGATTCCTAATTATGTAGCACAGAGTGATGACCTTTACTTTGGCTGCAAAAATTCTATGTAAATAAGCAGCCTTTCACCAGATCTGCAAATGGCAGGATTAGACCTAAATCCTGTATCAGCCTGCACTTGAATGTTTGGGGACCCCTGACTTGCTCCTATGCTGGGCCCTGGAAACTGAATGAGATATAAGGCAGGATATTTTCTCTAGGTTTCTGGGACAAATGGCTAATTCAAAAGAGCTTATTAAAAACCCCTAACAGAACCCAGTATTTATTCACTCAGAGGTGTTACATCCCACAGAAAAAATGGTTAGTCTATTCACTGGAGACCCTTTCATTCTCTCAAGTGTTGGGTGTGTCTTGGTCTCCCAAATGTCTTCCTCTGTACCTTAGCCTGTGCTTTGTGGGAAGTACTTTTAAGACTGAATCATCATATTCTCAGAAAATGTTTAGCTGTCTAAATGTTTTTTTTCAATCCAAAGCTCTAAGATTTAGAATGTCATCCATAGGCTTTCTGAGTAGCAATAATCACTATTCAGCCATCATCACCTTTACTCAATTTCTTACCTTTGGCTACTGTTGTGTTTCCTCATATCCTTTTTCGATAGCCTAAGGCAGGCTCAGATATGAGTCCTACAAATGTTCTTGACTGTATAGGGAAGAGATTTACATGCCTGGATCTTGGCAGCAGTGCCTCTCGGTAAATGTGATGATTTGGCTTGAATATGCTTCTCATAGAAAGAGCAGAGCCTCTCAGAATGCTCTGAATAGAAACAGAGTTACAGAATAATTAGGAAATAGCTATTATGCCTCAAATTGTGTGTGTATCTGGTAAGGAAGAATTACAGAGAGCAGGGAGTGCTCTAATTTATTTGTTGTGCATATTCTTGCATATCCAAAGTGTTTTCAGATATTCCAGGTGATGCTGAATTCTGGATAGCAAGAGATAACTGCTCAGTGTATTTCTCCTACTGCTAAAGCTATTTTTTTCTACCATCTGGAGCTTAACCTTATGAAACAAATAAAACTTTATTATGTTCTTAAGGCTTTTTTTTTTTTTTTTTTGACTTAAACTTAACCCAATAATGTGTTCTTCCTTGAAGGGGATAAGGATATTCAATGTCATGTTTTTGTGCTGGTGTAGAAATTGTGGAGGAAAAAAATAAATACTTTGAAACTGACTTTTTTTAATTAATTAAAATTCTGCAGAATTTTCAATGTAAGTGTTACTGAGATAAACCAAGAAACAATTTCTGTCAGTGGGAAGAATTCTGTCCTTAAAACCTTAAAAACTCTCAAGTCTGCAGTAAAAGTAACATTTATACTGTGTCTAAATTAATTTTTAGGAATAAGATCACTGCAAATGGATCCTTATACCTAAATCCATTTCTCTGTTTTCAAAAACTGGGCCTCATTTGGTATTCTCATGTATGAGTACCAATTTTTATTTTATTTTCTTCTCTGAGTTTTTAGAAAAAATTATCCCAGTGGGATGCATTTAGTCAGATTGCCATACCTGTAGCATATTTACCTTTACTTCTCTCTTGAATTTTGCAGACTGAAAGCAAATATTTGCTCTTCAGATCCTTAGCAGATATTGTTACCATTTTGAATCCCACAGCCAGGACAGATGTACGGGGTTAAATGAAGCAGGCACTGAAAGGTCACACCTGATAGCTGACATACCTACAGATTACTGTGTAGCAAAACACTTTTCTTTGAAACATTTTTTAATAAATACAAGTGAACACTTCAACAATTTGATATATACAGAATATTTAGAGATCGTCGGGGCTAGAATACAATGACTGTGCTATCTGTAAGTGTAATGATTCATAAAGAACTTCAGAGAAAATAGTAATGCACTTTTTGACAATAATAGCAAACAAAAATAGCAATCTCTAGTAACAAGAGTTTAATAAAAATAAAGGGACTGTCAAAATATACACACTTGCTACTCTAAAACTATGGGTTTTACAGAAAGATAGACACAAATTACACATAACAAAAATATTTATTCTATTAACAACACAAAAATTGCTCATTACCTGACTTATAGAGAGTTCAGACTCCCCAAATTAGTTCATGATTTGTCTAATACCATTGCATACTAACTAGCAGATGTCGTTAGCTTCCAATTTATTATTCTTCTCTCATAGGTTCTCTCTAAACAATATAATTAAAAGAACAAAGGTTTGGTCTTGCAGATGGGTCAAAATAGCATGAAGAAAAGTGATATTCTTGTACTAATTTTTCTGAATAGCTGAAGTGTGCTTACAGTCATTTCTGTCATATAACAAAAGCTTCTGAGTCCATGCTGCTTAATTCTTAAGATTCTGTTAAATATTTCAGGGCTCTTTGTCATATGCCAGAAATGAAACCAATCTCACACAGCAATGCTGGGAATGATAAATCCATATCTACTAGTGTTTTTATCTTAAGACATTATCTGAAAATTTTGATAGCATGATTTAGTTGCAGAGATTTCTAAATAGCTGTTGATACATCAATAGACAATATAGAAGAATCAATCAGGAATCTAAAAAAACCCCCTGTATTGGTTTGGCACAGCCTGATTTTAGGTAGCAGGGGGGACACAAAGATGGCTTCTGTGAGGAAGGTGCTGGAAGTTTCCACCATGTCCAGCAGAGCCAAACCCTGATGGCTCTGAAGATGGACATGCTGCTGTCCAAAACTGGGCCAGTGAGAGAGGTTGTTAATGCCTCTGTGATGACATATTTAAGAAGAAAATCAAAACAAAGTGACAAGATTTTGGATTCTAGTCAGAGAAGAGGAGGCGGTGAGAACATGTGAGGGAAAACAACATGGCAACACCAAGGTCAGTGAAGAAGGAGGGGCAGGAGGTGCTCCAGGCCCTGGAGCTGAGGTGCCTCTGCAGGCTGTGGTGCAGACCATGGTGAAGCAGGTTGTCCCCCTGCAGCCTGTGGGGATCCACAGGGGATGCAGAGATCCACCTGCAGCCCGTGGGGAATGTGCCTGTGCCAGAGCGGGTGGATGCCTGGAGGAGGCTGTGATCCAGTGGAAGACCCGGTGGAGAGAGAGGGCCCTTGCTTCCAGGCTGGAGCAGCCTGTCCTTGGAGGACTGCACCCCGTGGAAAGAGAGAGCCATGGGGCAGCAGTTTTGGGAGGGCTGTGTGCTCGTGGGAGGGGCTCACCTTGCAGCAGGTGCGGTGTGGCTGCTGCTCCTGAGAGTGGACCCACGCAGCGGAAGTTCAGGAGAACTGTCTCCCGTGGGAGGGACCCCACGGCCTCACACGGGAAGGACTCCTCTCCTGGAGCAGTGGAAGAAAATCTCGGTGATGGACTGACCAAACCCCCATGCCCTGTCTCCCTGTGCCGTCAGTGGGAAGCAGGGAGGGGTTGGGGAGGGAAGGTGTTCTAAGGGCTGATTTTACTTCTCATTATCCTCCTCTGATTCTGTTAGCAATAAATTCACTTCATAACTTAAGCTGAGCCTGTTTCGCCCTTGAAGTGTTTCTCCTGGTCCTTATCTCACTCATACATTAATTTTAAATTTTTTGTTAATTTTTTTTTCCGTTTCCCTCCTCTGCCCTGTTGTGGCAGGTGAGGGTGAATGAACGGCTCCTGTGGGTACCTGGTCTTGGGCCAGTGTCAAACTACAACAACCCCAAACACAAAACCAAGCAAAAAAAAGGAAAACTGAGGATTTCCTTTTAGAATTTTGCTGAAACTTTAATGACTACTGTCCCTAAGCAAACAAACATTTATCCCACTACAGAAAATTTGTATTAAACATATGAAATAGTGAAAGAGAGGTTGGTCTTGTAAATTTTGTTTAGAATCTCTGATCCTCTAAGACTGCAAAGCAGAAGTGTGCAGCAAGTTGTCTGATACAAATTCAGTGAGAGGTGATTCAACAAAGGGAGTCCAAAATTACCACCAAGCTGGAACAGATCAGTGCAGTCAGCACCCAGTTAGTGTCTATGCAGTCACTGCGCTGGTGTCACCAGGGCTTTATCAAGACTAAAAAGTGGAGCCAGAAGCTCTTGTAAAGGCAGAAGTATATCTTCCTCTCTGCATCCCTCTCTCCTTTCTTCCAAAACAGAGTGGATAACTTTTGAGTGTGAAAAGTGTCTTTTTACACACAATACAGTAGTGGCTGTAGCAGTTCCTTGGCCAGAGGGAATTTCTAGTCCTTCATTCCTGGCCATCTTTCTAAAGGCCAGACCTGTATTTTACACTGGACAGCACAGAGCACATGTTATGGAGACAGACCTCAACCCAGTGAGAGGAGGCAGGGTTCCCTATCTTTTCCATCCAGCTGGTCTCCATTTCAGGTTATGTGAGATGCAAGTGCAGAGTGCCTGCTCTGGCTGGAGAAAAGCATCAGCCTCCCATGGACAGCCCTGCAGATGGTTACTGGAGCACTGGGCAGCGGAGAGATGGGACTGAACCCTCTCACTCTGGAGGGCAGGGAAGGCTCCAGTCCAACAGCAGTAAATTTGGGACAGAATGAAGGGGATTTGCCATTGTCATCCTTCTTTTACAAGAAAGTGGTCCCCAGCACATCAGCTTGCATGGTGCAGAGATCTGCTGGAGCAAGAGATGGTGGAAAGCCCAGCCGTGCAGGTGTGGGGTGCTGGTGGGCAGTGGAGTGACAAGCCTGCAGTCACTCAAACTGTGGGACATTGGGGTTGGTCCATAACAGCAACTCTCTGTACCTGTTGGATCTAATCAGGAATTAGATTTCTTTATGGCAGTAACTGATTGAGGGGTAGGAACAGGGATGAAGTTCAGGATGATGCTTCTGGCCTTCAGCACTTTTTGCTGCCCCTCACAGGTGTAGATTTTATCTAGTACTTCATCATGGACTGTGTTGGACATGGGACAAAATGGCTCTTCCCTCAGTAGCTTTTATTTCTCTAGGGTAAAAGCTACCTGAGGGCCTAGTTTCTCTCTGCTTTAAAATAATATAATTGGCTACTATGTGAGAGTTATTTATGTATTCCAGTGTATCCTATTCTAGTTACTGATACATCCTACTGCTGCTTTCTTTTACCAATATGTTTATTAAAGCAGGGTACTTCAGAAGTGTGAAACAGTGCTTGAGATCTTTTGGGTTCAACTACTACTGTCAAATCTGTATTTCAGAAATGACGTTTTAAAATTTCTGGCGATAGCTGTTTTTCTGATTAAGTAATATAGTGTTTTACTGAGACTTTAAAAAATAAGTTGAGTGGGGTGGATGCACTGAGGCAAGAGGCAAAAAAGTTTTAATCCACCTGGAGGTGGCTTTCCAGGAAGTCTCTCTTGAACCTCTTGCACGTGATTCTGTTCTATGGAGTCTGAGAGATTTCAGGAGAGTCTGTGAAAGAAAAATCTGTGATGAACTGATCAAAAGTTTAAAATTAAACCACCAATCCATTCAAAGAATCCTTCAACTTTAATTTAAGAAAAGATAAAGCTCAGGTTATTTGTATGACACATACTTTATATTAGTGTCTCAGTTTGCTCTGTCTCATACTGGACTATATAAGGAATTGAACATGCTTGTTCTTATCCATGTCTTCTACCATGTGGATTTTCCACAAAATCAAGTCTTCTGACTCCAGTTTCTAAATAATGTCTTTTATTATAAATTATTATTCTTCCACAGTTTTTATTATCAAAATAGTAGCACTAGTTACTCTTCAACTGGAATTTTGCCAAGAAAAGCAAATTCATTTACAATTTCATCATTTGGCAATCCACATATGACTTACGATTTACAGGGTGTTTGCTGTTGTGGCTATTTTGCATAATCTGCAGCTCTTTGCCAATAGCAGAAAATATTATGTAATAAAAGTAAACTAAGAAAAACAGAGTTGGTAGTTTAGATATTTAGAACTAGAAAGTAGTCCAGATTGTGACATGAGTCTAAACAGCCTGACTGCTCTGGAGCAATTACAGAATTAAAAGACACAAAACGTCTACTTCACCATCAATAAACAAAGCAAATTAAATAGTCCTTCTGTCCTCAGACAAAGGAATTTAAGCTTACAGCTCTAGCTTTACATCGTGTTGTGCTTCCTTCTAAAGTGTAAAGAGGGGAGTGTGTTTAAGAATATATGAAGGAGGTAGAGCCAGTCCAGTACCACTTAGGCAAACGTGCCTAGCTGGAGTGTAACATGAGCGCAGGGTAACTGCAACGTAATGTAACTAGCAGGGTAAAAAGTGGTTCAGCCCCCTGACTCATGAGTTGTGAAGCTGCATCTAAAGTACAGTTTTGGATTCCCAGTGTAAAGAAGATGTTAATGCAGTGGAGCAAATCTAACAGATGGCACTAAAATGAATGGAGTGTATAATGTGCAGCAGAGATGGGTTTGTTCAGTCATAAGAAAGCTAAACAGGGATCTTACTGCTGTTATCAGCCGTCTAATGGGTAGCTATAGAGAAGATGAAGCTGGACCCTTCTTGTGCACTCTAAATAGAAATAAGAGGACACAAGGTACAACAACAGAAATCCCAATTAATCAAATATATGTTTTAACATGAGGGTGATCAAATGTAGGAACATGTTTCCCAGAGAGTCATGTATTTCCCAGAGAGGCTATAGCTGCTTTGACAAGATAATATTTGCAAATGTTTCTGAATAGTGCTAAACAGATGTTGCCTGAAATGAGTGGGGAAAAATCATCACAAGTGCTGAACCCTTCCCTGAAGGGATTTGCACCTTTCAGATGTAGGGTTTTTTTCTGTATATATTCATAGAATCATAGAATATCCTGAGTTGGAAAGGACCAACAAGAATCACCAAGTCCAACTCCTGGCCCTGCACAGGACAGCCTTAAGAATCAGATCATATGCTTGAGAACATTGTGCAGATGATGCTTGTACTTTGGCAGGTTTGGTGCTGTGACTGCTTCCCTGGGGAGACTGTTCCACTGTCCCACCAACCTTTGTGTGAGAAACCTTATCCTAATATTCAGCCTAAAGCTTTCCTGATGCAGATTCATGCCATTCCTTTGTAGATACAAAAATGCTGCTAGCAAGGATTTTCTTGCTATTTTCTAAGTCCGTGAGAGACCTTTCTCTCTCACAGAAGAGATAGCAGAGTTATGTAAACAATGAAACACCTGCAACCTTGAAAAAGTTTTGTTTATGGTACAGTAGAAAATATTTTGACAATGGATGTTTTAGGATTTTAGCCAATCACCCTCAAGGGGTGGCTGATCCTTGTCCAATTAGACTATGAAGAAAAAATTCTATAAAAGAGTTTGTAAAAGAATTAAATAAATCAATCTTGCTGCGCAATTCCTGCCTGCTGGATCTTCTCTCCACCTCCTCCCTATGGCTGTGGGACATGGTGATATACCCTAGGGCCTAGGCCTACAGTAATATTCCTTTGTGTCCTGTCACTGGTCACCAGGGAGAAGAGATCAATGCCTGCCCCTCTGCTTCCCCTTGTGAGGGGGCTGTAGACTGCAATGAGGTGTCCCGTCCTTCTCCATATTGAACAAATCAAGCAACCTTCTTATGCTGTGACACCCAAAACTGCACACAGTCATGTGAGGCTGCTCCAGTGGAGAGCAGAGCGGGAAAATCCCCTCCCTTGCCCAGCTGGCGATGCTGTGCCTGATGCCCCCCAGGACACGCTTGGCCCTCCTGGCTCCCAGGGCACTGCTGACTCATGTTCAACTTTCCATTGACCAGAACCTCCAAGGTCTCTCACTGCAGAGCAGTTTTCCAGCTTCCCACTCCCCAGTCTGTATGTTCACCATGGCTACCTTATTCCAGGTGTAGAATCAAGCATTTGCCCTTATTAAACTTCATATGATTGGTAATTGCCCAACCCTCTGATTTGTCAGGATCTTTCTGAAGGACCTCTCTGCTTTTGAGGGAGCCAACAGCTCCTCCCAAATATCTGTCATAGGTAAACTTACTTAGTATACTTTTTGGTCAATCATACAAGTAATTTATGAAGACATTGAAGAATACTGGCCCTAAATTGGAGGCTGGTGAAACCCCACTAGTGATCAGTCACCAGCCTAATGCAACCTAACCCCCATTCACTATAACCCTTTGTGCCTGACCCGTGAGCTGGTTGCTCACCCACTGCATGCTGTATTTATCCAGCTGTGTGCTAGACATTTTGTCCAGAAGAATAATGTAAGATACAGTATCAAAAGCTTTACTGAACAGGTTGCTGGCTTCCTTCGATCAACTTGTTGGGAAAGGAAATTAGGTTGATTATGCTGGACTTTGCTCTTGTGAAGTTGTGCTGGCTGTGACCAATGACTGCATTGTTCTTCAGGTATTTTTCAATAACTCCTAGAATAATCTGCTCCTGTAATCTGTAATTTTACCAGGCCTTGAAGTGAGACTGACAGGCTTGTAGTTTCCAGGAACATTCTTCTTGATCTTCTTGTAAATTGGGACAATGTGTGGCAGCTTCCAGTTGATGGGGACCTCTTTGGATTCCCAAGACCATTCAAAAATCTTAGAGGTCTCATGATGATGGCAGCCAGCTACTCAAACATTTATGTAGTCATATAATCTCAGTGAGACAACCAGCAATTCTGATGATGCAAGTGATTTCCCTGGCATATGAGTCATGCTAGTTTTAGCAGTGCAGATTTTTTTTCCAGGAAAATCAGGGCTACCTTAGAAGTTAAGGTTGTAAATGATTGCACTGATTATTGATTAAATGGGGAACTGCGTAATTGCTTCACCTCAGAACATGATTAATTTGATGTTAGTGGTTGAATACTGCTACAGGAGCATAAAAAAGATGGATTTAATATATGAGTTATCTCTTCTGGGTTGATTAATGCTGGTAATTTTTTTGTGGCACTGAAGCTATACACACACGTAATTGTAAATAAAATAACTTATTTTAATCCATCATATATACATATATTTATAAGGAAGTCTTTAAAATTAAAATATAAAAAGGAATCATACAAGAGGTGGAAGAGGAGATATATGGACTCAGAGGAACATGCAGACCTGGTCCAAGCATGTGTGGGGACAGCGTTAGGAAAGCCAAAGGCATATGGAGTTGAATCTGGCAAGGGACAGGAAGGGCAGCAAGAATGGCTACAGGTTTATCAGCAGCTGAACAAATATCAGGGAATGTGGGCCTGCTGCTGAATGTATCTGAGGGCATGGTGACAAAGGATATGGACAGGGTTGAGGGACTCAACATCTTCTTTGCTTTTGGGAGTCTCACATCCCTGAGATTGGTGGGGAAGTCTGGAGCAAGACAGACTTTCTCAGTGGAAGGGGACCAGGTTAGAGAATATCTAAACACATTGAGCGTATTTAAGTCTGAGTGACTCACTAGTGCAGAGGGAGCTGGTCAACATCACTGAGAGGCTGTGCTTGGTTAGGTGTAAGAGGTTGCAGTAACTGGGAGAGGTTTTTGAGGGTGGGAAGACAGCAGATGTCATCCTTCTATGACGAGACGACTGGATTGGTGGATGGAGTGTAGTATCGTTTTTTGACCTTAGCAAGGCTTTCCAATATATTACATCCTCATAGACCAGCCAAAGAACTATGAACTAGATATACAGACATTTAGGTAGATTGAAAAGTGGCTAAACTTCAGGGTTTAAGGGGTTGTGATCAGTGGCAGGAAGTTGAAGACTAGCCACTTGTGGTACCCAAGGATGATACGGGGCCCTATACTGTTTAATATCTTAGTTAATTTTTTGGATGGTGGGTCAGAGTGTACCCTCCACAAGTTTGGAAGTGATACAAAACTGGGAGGGGTGGTTGACAGACCAGATGGATGTACAGTCATTCGGATAGATTGCAGTAGATTGCAACAGGTTGGAAAAATGGGCCAATAGGAATGTCCTGATGTTCAACTGTCTTGGGGTGACTTTATGATGTGTATCCCATATTGCTGCCTATGCCCAGAAGTTAACTTTTGTGCCTTTCTATGCCTCTAAACTGAGCCTGAGAGCGGGAAGGAAAAAACTGAGCAAAACTTTTTCAAAGCAGTTTGCAGCTTGTTCAAGGTCACACACAGATAGCAATTTGTTTCCCAGCTGCGGCAGGGGAGGGAGGAAGCTCCTGGCTTGCTGCGCCCAGGACAGTTTTTTATTGGCCAGTGGTTCAGCTGCTTTTTCTCCAGAGACAGACTGAGAGTTGAATTTTTCCTTCCCTGGAATTTCGGATTTTCTCCCTTTTCTACTGGACTGCTTGATTGCTTTAACATCAGAGCACATCGGGAGGACTTTCCACCGGGCACAGAGGGCCTGGCCCAGGGCCAAGCCCCAGCTCCAAGAAGACCAAAGGGAGGACTCTAACATTTTCCCAGGTTTTTTCTCCACAGCGAAACATTTTATTATTTAGCCTTATTATCCTTTTCCCATGTGTTTGTTAAATAAATAGCTTTTATCTCTTTCACTTTCCTTTGAGGAAAATTTATTTTCCCCAAACCTGGTGGGGGAGGGGTGGTTACCTGCCTTCTCTCAGAGGATGTATTTCTAAATTTGGCCAAACCGGAACATCAACAAAAGGAGACACCAAGTCCTGCACCAGGGGAGGAATAACCCCAGGCAGCCATGTTGGGGACCAATTGGATGGAAAGCACCTTTGCAGAAAAGGACCTGGGAATCCTGGTCAATAAACAACGTGAATTAGCAATGTGTTCCTGGACTGTAATAGGAGGCCATTGTAATAAGAAGAGCATTGCCAGCAGGTCGAGGGAGATTATCCTTCCTTTCTGTAGTAATGACCAAAGAGAAGAAAAGAATGCCATGAAAAACAAATATTGCCTAAAGGCCTGGTTGCACGCTTAAGAGGCAACTTTTACAGTGCAGACTTTTATAAATTTTACATGAAATGCTAATAGTAGATCTTGTTTTGTTTCAGGAGGATCTGGGTTTAGGTAATTTAGAGATTTTAGGCCTCTGGCTACTTAAGTCCAGACCCTGGAGTGAAGGTGCTGTGCTCAGACTCCTAAGATAATGCTTTAGGCTGTACAGTAAAGTGATCCTAAAAGTCAGCACTCTGAGTGAGAGGCCCACTAGATTTGGATAAAGGGGAAATACATAAGAACAGGATGTCACTGACATTTCATCACTTTACCTTAGGTCCCTTCTTGCAGCCCTGAATTAAGTCTGTGGAAAAACTGCAGTATGGCATCCATTGAGTTCAGCTTTCAGGAGTTAATTAGAAGCTCCTGCTGTCTGGAAATGCTCACAGTACTTGCTTTTTATACAATAGCCCTAGGGCTAGAGCACCTTCCTCAGATTTGAGAAATTTTGTTTTAGCCAGCTCAGCTAATCTTAAGTTATATTATAACTTATAATAAAAGTATTGGATAAACTGAAATACAAATATGAACAAGTTTTAAAGGCAAATTAAAAAAATCAGATTCTGTAAATTTTTGTCCTTGTTTTTATCATTCTTGAAGTGATTTGGAGGTCTCCTATGGAATGAACAATAAATCACACATTACTCCTCATTCTTGTTCTTATCTTAAATGTGAATTACCTTTCAAAAAAAGTCTCATTTCATGATGGACTGGCAACTATTATGTCTCTAATTATTATACCTATTAATATGGGACAACTCAGTTGACACTGTATGTGTGCTCATGTATCCTTACAGGCCTTAGGCATCTTGTAACACATATGAAATACATGATTAAACTCTGCTCTTTTAGTTATAAGTTAGCAATTACATAACTCTGTTGCATGATAATAATGATAATAATAATAGTAATAATAATAATAATGCCCCTATCAAATAAAGGGACTGAACTATCATGGATAAAACACATGGATTAATAATTTTTTTCTGCATTTACTTTGACTATAATAAATCTCTTTACAGTCAACAAGTCTGAATTGATTTTTTTTTTTTTTTTTTTTTTGTGTTATAAAGGATATGGATAATTATGTAAGAGTTTTCTCAGGTCTCAACTGGAATTAAACGACTGGCCAAAAAGTTAGCTGGAAGTAAGATGACTGTATTTATTCTTGTTTACTGTGTGTTCTGTGCTTACTTTAATATTTGATAGAAATATTTAGAAAATGCCTCTCCTGTTTATACCTGGTTCTTAAGAATGGCAGAAATAATTCTTAATCAGGTGCTTTGGTTGCCATGTGACTCTGTTGATTCTTACCTGATTCTTATTGCCTATCAGCTTCAGGAATGCTGTAAGTTTCCCCACTGTATTTCAGTCTTCAAGGGAATAACTAAAGCGTAAACTTCACGAATCACATATATTTAGCCTGATTTTGTACAAACGTGTTCAGAATATTGTATTTGCACAGAGTATTTACAAGCTTCAGCAACAGTTACAGCAAATAGCCCAGTGTGGCAGTGCAAGTGGCTCCAGCCACTCTGTCTCCTGAGGAGAACTCAGGCAACCAGCTGTGGCGGTCAGCAACCCACATTTAGCACGTAACTTGCAGTCATGGTGAGAACCCATGATTCCCTTGTTCTTCCTTTTGCACGTTTTCTCCCCATTGGTTAATGTTTTCCCCTCCCTGTTTCATGTATAACATTATGTATATTCATTTCCCTGCTTTAATATGTATCAGTTCTAGAAAGTTCTTTGTTCCTCGACGCCCCATTGGATCCTTCCTGAAGTCCGTCCTATGTGTTGTTCCCATTGGTTCCCTTGCTGTCAACCCCGCCTGCTTGCCCCTATCCCATTGGCTGTCATTCCTCTCCCCGCCTATTCCATACCCCCTATAAGACCCCTGGACCCTCCCACCAATTGGTCTCTTTGTCTCTGCCATTTCATGGAGATGAACCTGCGTGGAACACATATGGAGAGCCCCCTCTCTTTCTTCTTTGCATTCGCCTGCGTGCCTGCTTAACAGCGACAGGAAGATACAGCCCCTTTTGGGTGAGGAGCTCTACCCCTTTTTCATTGTGTGTTGAGCACTGAGTGCCGCCTTCCAGAGGGGTTTTAGCGTTGACCTCCGGGCTTCTTTGTGTTAGCACGCAAGGGGAAAACCCCTCTTCTGCCAGCTCCCAGTAGCTGCAAAACACCTCCAGCCTAGTGCTTTGGGAATTAGTCAAGTTCAGGAATTTCTTTAGCTGAAGATCACACAATTCACAGTAATGATTTCTTATACAAACTTCTGAAAACTTTTCTTTTGGTTCTTCTTTTATCTGTGGATGCTGATACTGGGAATCCCCAGGCGACTTTGCTAGTCTACCAGTATTGGCTACAATAAGCCGACATGCAGTAACACCTCAGAAGTATGTAAGGAAGTACACCTTAGAGTATGTAATACAACACAGAATTGTCATTCTGCTGCTGAGGTTATTTTTGTATACAGTCTAAAATAACTTAAAGTTCTAGATACCTTTAATAAGCTTTCAGTGTATAAAAGTACAAAGAGATAGCTTCTATATCTTTAGTCCATGCGTTCAGGTCATTACAGCAGAATAACTCCTAGTAGCTTAAATTGTCTTGCTGTTATCCCAGAATATTATTTATGAGAATGAAGCAAAATGGTGAGATTGCCTAATAAAAGGAAAATAGCACATGCTATCATGTTCTCAGCTGGAAACTGTTTCAGGAACTGAAAGTTACCTGTGCAAAGTTAGGCACAATATTATTTTGGAATCTAAGATTCAGGTCTTTTTGGGCAGCATCAGTCTAGAAACGGTAAAGTTACAGGAGCATAACTGCACTTCTAGCATTTTTTTTCCACTGTATTTTTTTTTTTCAGATGTCTCTCTGTCATGAAGATTTTTATTTTAGAAATGTAAATCATGCAAATGGTAACTTCAAAGGTCAGCTTTAATCCATAGTGAGTAGGGCTTTCTAGAATGTATTTAAAGATTCCTGATAAAAATATTTGTCTTTTGTGATTTGTGACAATGTGATCCTACTATAAACAAACCATTAAACGAAATGGGTTTCAAAATCTAAAGATAAAGCATTATTTGAAGTGTGACACAGTTCCCAAATTGCAGCTGGGGCTTTGCCATCGTCATTAGAAAAAAAAATGCTATAGGATTCAGAACATGCAATTTAGAGTCAAATATTGTTGTTTGTCATTATAGAACATGGATATTGAAACAGAGATTACTCAAGAGATTATAGTGATTGAAGTGTATGCCTTTTCATACCCTGCAAGTGCTGGAGCAATCTATTGAATATGACACCAGTTTATGTCCAATGCAAAGTTGGTCTCACATATTTACATTTTTTAGTGGTCATGTAAATGCATGGTGATTTTGAATACTCATCGTTGTGGATTTTTTTGGGTCTTAGCTAAAACAATGAGATCTTCCAACTGAACTAATCCAGTCAGTTACATTTGTTACAAATAGTAAAAATGTGGGAGAGAAAAAAACCCCCACCAATATGCAAAAGTCCTCAGACTGTGCATTAACCACAATTTACTATTTAGGGACACAGCAGAATAATGGTTTTTTTTTTCAACCATTGTGTGTCGGTGAAGTCTTCTGCAGCAGGAAGAACTGCTGCATGCACTTCCTGAGCCATTAAAGCCCTGTTGTGATGACATCAAATAGAGCAGAACAGAGCACAGCCAATGTACCAGGCAAAGGAGATGTCTGTGCTCCAGGGTGGTGCAGAAGATGAGGATTTTGTCTTTACCAAAAAGCTCAGGGTAGTTAGGGTGCTAGTCTAAAGGGCTGGAAGAGAGGCTTTGGATATTTAAAACCTGAGCTTGAATTTTTGTGATAATCAGGGTAACTGCTGTGTTTTGTGCTGAACACGCTCTGCCCAGCATGACTAAATACTCTCCTTGTCCAGCTGAACCTCTCAAAAGATGCAGGCTGGGCAGCTGCTGACTATGAATGGTATCTTTTAGTCCTCAGTCTGAGGTGGAAACTGCATTATCAGCTTTCCTGTCTGACAGCAGTTGTGCTCTTGCTCTGGAGTATCATTCAGCTGCCAAAAATCGTGGTAACAAGCTTGGCAGCAGTTTGAGGACTTGCTTTTTGGTTTAAGGTCAGGAATCTTTTCTAGGCCTTGGTGTAGGTGTCATCTTATTTGTGTGCTTCCAATACTGCAGTCAAGGACAGTTAGAATAACTGTGATGTAAGGCAATTCAAAACTACAGTGTTGGTGAAATTAATTTTTTTTTTAAAGTACCACTCTGCTGTAGTTATTGCACTGGGGGAAGCACTGAAGAAGTTTACTCTGCTACCTACCAAGCAGAAGTTCTGAAGTCAGAATAAAGTCCTCTGTCTTTGTTTTCTTGACTTCAGAATTGTAATATTACACCTTGGAAAGTTAAATATTTCCTGCTCTGGTGGGTTGAACCCAGCCAGCAGCTAAGTTCCCACCAAGTCACCTGCTTTCTGTTCCCTCTCCACACCGCCCTCCCCCTTCCCTTGTGGAAGGGCACAAGCAAGAAATACTCATGAATCAAGATGAAGGCAGTTTAATACAAGAAGGAAACCACCCAACGACTAACTCATGCAGACGTGATCCCTTTCCACCTCCCACCAGCAGACCAGTTTATCACCAGTTACATGAGGAAATAAAAGCCCTTCAGGCGATACTGTCACTGTGCTCGTGGGTCCTGACAGAGTTGAGCACCAAACTCCTTGGTGCTTACAAGATGGTGGAGATTCTGGACTTTGCCACCAGCAAAACAGTCAGAACTGTCAGGAATTTCATATTGAAACATAAAATGCCTGTGGGGATAGAATGTTTCAGGGTTAGGAAGTAACTGAGATAGTGTAGAACTGAGTTCTGGTTTCAAGAGAGAATTTGGCTCTGAAATGTTTCTCCAGATCTGTCCCTGAGTCCCTAGCCCCATTATGTACTACGTCTATCTATGAAAAATGCAACTATTTAATGAATAGCTGTTGAGAATCCTAAATTATTCACTGAAGAATTTCAGAGCCTTATTAATTCTCAGGTTAAAATCCATTCCTGATCAGTCATGTTATTAACTGTCTATTGTGGAGTACTGATATGGTGCAAAAGATTACCTTTTAAATTACTGCTTTTTAACCTATGAATATAGTTAACATCTGAGGACTTCTTCACTTTCTGTGAGAATGACAAAGCCTGTCAATGAAATGATTGGTATTTTGAGCCAAACTCTGCAGAATGAATGCTTTCAGTTTAATGAGTGTTTTAGTTATTGTAGTGTGATTCAAGCTGAAACAGCATGCTATTTTACTCCTGGAAGCTTTTCTCTTTCCCCTTTTCCTATGAAAATGCTGATGACCAGAGCTTGCATTTTTGGCCATTTCCCACCCAAGCTCTGATATTGCAGCAAAATGTTCCATGTTTCTAATGAAGTCAGCAGAGTAGCAGTTAGACTCCTCCGAACTACAAAAAAAAGTTTTAAGCCTATGTAAGTAGTCATCTGCTTCTTAATGACACTCAGCTCTCTTCAAGCTCAAATCCAATCTAATATATTTGCTTATTTTATCTCAATTAAAAAATAAAAAAGGTATAGAAACTAAAACTGTTCATTCTTCATAAGGATATTAAGCTTGATTCTTATTTAAGAATGCTGTAAGCATATGTGAGTAAAGGTTGTGCTATATACAAAAGAGTTCTGAATTTTAGATTTTGGCACTTTAATAATAGGATGAGTGAATAAAAGTGTTTTTCTGGTTTGTGGTTTTTTTTTTTTTTTAAATTGAAATCTTGATTTCAATCTGAGCTTGTCCACAGGTCATTCCTACCTGCCCATTCATGAACTGAAAACTGACAGTCTGACCAGGTGAATGTGAACATTACTGTTTCAAGAATACACCAGTTCACAATTCTACATCTTCTTAGCTAAATTTCAACATATAAAATCAAAAATAAATTGAACTTATTAGCTGCCCATGAGTCTCTAGTTTGGAAACTCTGGTGGCTGGTGTGTGATGCAGAATATCAGTAGACCCAGTGGAAAGGACAATCAGAAACCTCTGAGACCTTGCCTTGGAGAATGCAACAGAAAATTGGCCCACAATGGCAGAAAAGAAGTATATCTAGTTCAATGAAAACATTTTTTCTGATGAAGCTTTTGTTTAATTTTTTTAAAACTTAAATCTAATGTGTATGTACTTAATAATGACCTTAGAGAATTGTACAACAGTTCTTGAAACACAACATCCACCCACCCTGTCCCCAAGTAAAAGAAGAAAATATAGATAAATGCTAAAAGGTATTTGGGATGTTTGTATTTCCTGCACGATTACATAGTAAAAAATTCATTTCAATGAGCTTCACTAAAATACATAGGGAGACAAGGTGTATCTATGTTTGCCTATATTGTGTATTGACCCCAGCCAGCAAGTAGGTGCCCATAGTACCATTTGCTCCTCCCTACCCTACCTTTCCAAGGAGATGTTGGACAGGACAGGAATGGCAAAAGGGAGAAAACCTGTGGGTTGGGATAAAGACAGTTTAAGCAAGTGAAGGTAAGGGTGGAAAAACCTTAAACCTCAAGTAATGCAAAGGCAGCCACTCCCTGCCTCCCATAAATGAAGCAATGCCTTGCCTGCCTTGGGGCAATGACCAACTTGGAA
Source organism: Corvus hawaiiensis (assembly GCF_020740725.1). NCBI lineage: Eukaryota > Metazoa > Chordata > Aves > Passeriformes > Corvidae > Corvus > Corvus hawaiiensis. The sequence goes on along the minus strand of NC_063217.1, from coordinate 23,123,803 downwards.
TTGCTCCTTCTTTCTTCCTCTACCCAAATTTTTATTATTGAGCATGATGTTTCATGGTACAGAATATCCTTTTGGTCAAATCAGATTAGCTGTCCTGTCTGTGTCCCCTTCCAACTTCATGCCTATCTCAGCCTACTTGCTTATGAAAATTCTCACACATGTAAATCTGATACTCTGGAGATGTTATTACATTTATTTTTCTCTCTTTCTTAAGCTAAATGCAATTTATTTAAAATATACTGGATTTTTGTCTCAAATATGAGAGCAGAGATGTGGTAATATGCTCTGAAAGGGTAGATTGAACTCTGCTTGCACTAGGGTATCTGCAATTTAATATTTTATCTTGGTCAGTTGTATGTCTTTTTTCTGCTCCCAGAAAACATGTTTTGACCTTTTATATCTATCAACAATTTTGTTTATAGCTTTTTGAGTGATGGGTTCTGAATGATTTTTTTTTGTTTTGTGTCTCTTTCTTGAAGCCTCAACAAAAATATCCAATCTAAGATTTTTATTCTCTTCTATTTAAAGAAAAATGTTCTTGTTATTTTTTAAAATGCATATTGTAAGTCTATTTATGCATATTGCTACATTATGCATACACAACTTTAATGATAATTCTATTTTATCAACATTGATATCTAATTTCCATTTACCATATAAATACTCAGATAGCAAAGCACCATACTAGATCTCAGTACCCTGAGTCCATGGACTGAGCAAACTCAGAGGTGGTCATGGGTGTTCATGGTGCAGATCTTCAACAATTCTAAGTACAGAAGGGAAGAGAAATTAATCCAAATACTCAATGTATTATATCCATTATAAGATAACTTCCGTTGGTTAGGACACTGGAGATATAGTTACTATCCCTAAAATTCCTTACTAGCTCTTACACTGGATTTTTAAATTGTGGATGCTGCTTATCTGTGTGTGTTTTGATGGCTAGTAGAAGATGACCTGGTTTCTTGGGATGATCTGGCTGTACTCCGGTAGTGACTCCAGTTGTGTGCAGTGTGTGTTGAGAAGGGCACTGGGAGGTGAATTCTCTTCAGTAGTGTGATGTTTTGTGACTAACTATTCCCAGCATATTATGCCAGCCTGGTTTAGTTTTTAGGGTACAGTGCTTCATATGCTGTCTTGTTATAAACAAGACACTGGCCTTTATTAGGGAACTACGGAATAAAAATCTAAATCTGCATTAGCTATTCTATTTATGGGCTGAAAATAAGAAGCATTTTGATGGTTTTGAGGTATGATGGAGACCTGTGAGTATGCAAAGGGCACAGCTAAATTCATTTTATATAGAAGACAAAGCTATCGACTGGATGCTGCTCTGTTACTTTGCTATGGAGCCGCATCAGGTCTGAACTGCCTCCTTCTGCTCTGGAGTATTATTAATAGCCAGGGCTCTCTGCAGTAGATGATGAAATTTCTTTCCTTTTTCTTGGGGAAAGAACTCTGAACACACTAACAGAAAGAACCAAACAGCTGAAATAACAATCACCAAATGCTGATCCTAATGAAAAATGAAGTTGCAGTTTAAGCCCTCTCACTGCTTGCGTATTTGACTTTCTGCAGGGTACAAAATACCATTGACTGCTGAATTCACAACACTTTGCAGAGGAGTTAGTCTCTTAAATGGTTTGATTGCTTGCTGAAGGCCTCAGTTGGTGCTGATACGTTGTTGTTGTTTTCTGAAGATGGAACAGTTCTCTTGGCACTATCAGGGCTCTCAGTAATTCTTATACCTGAACCAGCACTGCTGCTGTCTCTCTTCCTCTGAGCCACCATTGTCAGGTTCTGCACTTTTTCCTGGGACTCTGAGGAATTACATGCTTTAGGTAAGAGTTATCCAGGCAGGTTTAGTAAACCTTGTTACTAGCTGAAAGCAAAACAGCTTTGTCATCCTGATTTGCTCCTGATTACAGCTACTAACTGGGGCAATCTTTGCCTCGCAGTACCAGAAAGTGCAGGACCCTGAAGAACAAATCTGTGCAAGATCCTATAAGGAATTTAAAATTCTCAGTTCAGTTTGAATGTGAATTTTATACACTTGCAAATTTTAGTATGACAATTATTTCATTTTCTGCCATTACATTATTTTTTCTTTTAATTTTGTTTTATTTTGCAGCTTATCCACTAATACTTGAACTGTATTGTCAGTTACATCTTAGTCTGTTCTTTATGCGTTTAGCTATTTGACTTTCCACTTTTTATATTAGAGACTATATATAGGACATGCAATTTCAGTGGTTTCTTTCTGGCTAGAAAGAATTGTAGATTGGCATGTTATTACTAGTAATGGAATGTTATTACCATTCAGGCAATTTGGTGACATGAAATTCACAAATAGCTTTGGGAGATGCTCTGTAGGCATGCTGGTAGTCCACTAAATGTACCTTGTTCTGGTAAAATGATTGTTTAAATAATTTTGAAAGAATGTTTTAGCAGTAATGGAACAAAATAAATGATACTGTACAACAAAGCAGCAGAGATCACCAGCCTAAACCGGTACAGAATCAAACCAATGAACTATACCCACTCTGCATGGCACATGAAATTGTCTTGCATAGACAAATCTCTCCTATACTTGTTACTTACCTTTACTGGCTGACTAGATGCTAGGGAGATGGCTATTACATGTGACCAGATTTTTCTGCCTAGAAACTGTAAGATTGTGATTGAGAGATGTCAGCCAGTAAAATCCGCATTGGTCTGTCAAGTTCAACTGACCAATCACTGTGGGCTTCTTTCTGATTAGCCTCAGTGCTGGGCTTTAGCAATTATCTGTTTCAGTCATCTACAGGGATTCTTCCCTACCTTTCATTAATTCGGAGGGCCATCCATGACTTTTGATGATGTGTAATCCCCAGGACACTTCTCTGTGTATTTTATGTATTTTATGATAGAGGGAAAATGCTGAGATCTAAGCATAGATCTGTGGAAGGGAATGGGCATGGTCATTGGCTCCACCCTCCATTCTCTCTCTCACTTGGGAAATGTGCAGTTGCATTCCTATTCTGCAACACACATCTCCTGAGGCTGGGTGTGATCCTGCTGCAGCACACTGGAGTGTGCCTTTTGGTCACCCTTCCACACACTGGCAGTGATAAAGATCACTCTACTTCCTTTCTGCTACCATTTTCCTCGTGAGATTGGTAACCTTGCTTCACTATTCCAGTAATGTGCATTACTATGTAGTTTTTTCATACTTCCTTCTACACCAAATAATTTGTAACTTTTACGGTCTGTTTTGCTAGTGAAGGAAGAAAGGGGGGCCATGAAACAGGGCAGGAGTATTGATCCACTTAGCAGTAAAAATATACAAGATTGAGCATCAGGTACAGCTCTACTCCCTCTATGCCCTCGGACAAAAAAAAAGGAAAAAGCAGCTAACATATTGTCTTTATTGTAATGATCTCTAAGTGCAGTGTAAAAATGAGGTGAGGATTTAATCTGCATTGTGAATAAATCCTTTGAATTTGTATCTTAGCCTGAATTGTAAAGACTCCATTCTGCAGTATTCCACTGCTTCTATGTAACATTTCATTAGGTTTTTTTAAAGAAACTGAGAGACCAAGACCATATTAGATTTCAGAAATTGAATTTGGATGAACCAGATTTTGGAAAGCTGTGTATTTAATACAATTTTCAGACTGCCTGTTTGACTGTGAGCCAATGACATTGTGCTCTGTGGACAGTAAACAGAAAGCTGAACAGGACTCTGTAGCCAAATCATTTGATTCACCTTCATAGTCTAAGAAAAGACATATGCAAATGGTTAAGATCAAGCAACTAAGCAGACAAGCTTTTGAAAATAAGAGGAGAAAATTTATCAAACTTTTTTGGTTTAATTACAAAGATGAGTCAAGTAAGATTCATTATAATGTCTTTGAAAAAGCTACTAAATCTTAGAATCATGGAATGGTTTGGGTTGGAAGGGACCTTAAAGCTCATCTTGTTTCAACCCCGCTGCCATGGGCAGGGACATCTCCCACTAGACCAGGTTGCCCAGAGACCCATCCAACCTGGACTGAAACAGTTCCGGGATTCGGGTATCAACAACTTCTCTGGGCAACCTGTTCCAGTGTAAAATGATGCACTACTTTCCTGCTAGGCTTAAGTTTTAGGATTTCCTCTTTAGTCTGCTTTAAAAATAATGTAAGATGTCATAGAAAAGAGTATGGAGAGTTAGGAGGAGAAATATTTCTACAGAATTATATGGTACATAACACATTCAGATAGCTAGGTCCATGGCACATAGGTGTTACTTCAGTTCAGAGAAGGAAAACCAAAATGGAAGAGTTCTTTACTGTCAGTTCATGAATAGACTTTCTTAGGAATTTTGAATGCAAACTCCGTGAGTGTGTAGCTAGAGATGGTTTACTGCTGTGCACTCATTTATCTCATCTTCCTTGCACTCTTTTGTCCTTGCCTAATTTTCTCTTTTTTCCTTTCCGAGTTCACTAGTGCTCTCTCTGTAACCCTTACTCTTTAATGCCTACAACTCATAATCCTTTACCATCTCACCCTTTACAGACAGACTCCTCTTGTGTGCAGCCTGAAGGGGGGGGCTGTGTGTGCATCACGAAAGGAGCTACGGAAGGTCTATCCTTTTCCTGATATCCAGTGGTGGAGTTCAGCACTTGACATCAGTAGAGAGAGACCACTGGCGAGGGCCTCCACTGAGCCAAGGCAGGCTATTGACAAGGGCATCTTAGGTCCCCACAAGCCGGGGCTGGAAAACTCCTAAGATGGAAAGGTCACATACTAGCATCTGCAGAGGAGCTGGAACATACACTGCAGGAATAAAATTGGAGGTCTGTTAATTTTAAAAAAATGTGTTCTGTGCACATATGAGTGTAAATCTTCTTATAGATTGCGTGTAAGTTTCTGGTGTCTTAAAAGGAGGGATATAAGCACAAATATTTCTCCATTCTCTACTTGAAAAATGTCTGACATTTTTCCCTTTTAGAAGTCTGAAATCTTCATAGTAAAGAAGACAGAAGCTTAGTTCATAAGAGCCTAATTTTAACAGTTTCTGAATGTAAGAGGGCTTGTAATGTTACATTGTTTTTCAACTCTTTTTTATGATAGTCAACAGGATGGGTGAAAGAGGCCTAATGAAGCTATGGATACAGACTCAAGAAGAAGAGCTCAAAGTGCAATGTTTCCCTCTGGAAAGTAAAAAGTTGCCAGAGGCATAGGAAACTGCAAACCCAATCTTAGAGTAGAAGCAGTCAGGCACTGTGGTGCAAGCACTCTACCTGATGGACAACATACAAACTGAATATTTTTTCTGCTACTCTACACTGTTATTGTGTCTTGCTGTCTCCTTTATCTGGCATATTATCTGCTGAATATCTCTGAAGATTTTTAATGCTTGCTTTCATTTATCTTTCTTGTTGTTTTTCTCCTCTCTGCACTTCCTGCCCTCCCCCCTTGCCTCTCACCCTCTTCTAGGATGTATCAAATTTGGCACTGTACCAGTTAGTCTGCTCAAAGGAGAACGACTATTTCTGAAAACTCATTTGCTGCGAGGGGTGGAGTCTGCCAAAGTCCCTATTCAGTTTAAGGGACAAATAGTTGGCTTTCTGCCTGTTCTAAATGCTTATTCAAGCAATTGTCCTAAACAAAGCCAGGATAATGAGAAATTTCATAATGAGCTGAAAGCTGCATATTTCCTCTTTTTATTATGCCCTAAATAGTCTAATGATCCCAAGTTATAATTTAGTTAGCAATATGAAGTTTAAGTGAGATGATTATGAGGATAGTGTTTGATGTAAGAGACTTTTTACAACCCTTTAAAAATAAAAGAGGGAAATCATTCTCTTTCTCCTTAAGCATGCTGTTTGCCTCAGTACGTGAATGAATTAGTGACAAATAAATAATCATCAAGTTTTCCTTGAATGGAATTCTCTAAATGTCTCCAGGCGTCATCATGAATTGCACTATCACAACCCTAAGTTACCCGCTCTGAATAATAGAAGCAGGCAAACAAAATGCTATCACTGCATATAAGACAAAAAACCCCCAAAAAACCCCTTACTGATAATGATTACAAGTGACAGTTACTTTCATGCAATCCATAAGGTGAGGTTTGAACATGCAGTAGTGCCACATCTCATTATACATTACATGATACATGATACATTATATCATTGTGGCAAGGGAGAGGAAAACAAACAAAAAATAACATTCATATAACATTGAGGAACACTCAGTTAAACAGAAACATTTAACTTCAGGAATCTGTTGTGTCAGAAAACACAATTATTAAATGTCTGATGTAAATCAGATGGATATGAAAATCTCACTTGAGTTAAAAAATAGCACACACTTTTATCTTCCATAGCTTAAGAACCATCAGAAGAAATATTAGGTTAAGAAAGTCTAAACTATATAGTGCTTCAAATAACCAAAGAGAAGAAATCACTTCCCCAGAAAAATGAATGAATTAAGTCTGTTCTGCAGTCTGAAACCCAGAATCTAACAGGCAAAGTCAAAATTCAAATGTCTTTCAATGAAAATTTTTAGAAAATACTTTTTTTGTCTTTTGATAACAGTGAAGTCTCCAGTAAAGATTAAGCATGCTCAAAGCTAGTTCTGAAATCAGTTTTCTTCCCGTGTATTCTAGCCAGTACATGGGTTTGGTTTTGCTTAGTTTCCCTTTGACCTCTAAACTCTCTGTCTGGAAGATCTCCAGTCTGATTTCAAGAGAAGCATTCCACCTGTTGGTCTTACCTGATATGCTGCATTTGTGAATTCAGTCATTCTTCTGCCAGATTTCAGCCTGGACCTTGTGTTTGTATTATTTAGGAAAAGGTCTTTCATCCTTTAGATGATCAAGCTGAAGATCAATCTTTTTGATGATGTGAAAATATATTATTTGTCTTTTCAAGGAAACAAGAAAATGATGGATAGGTAAATGGTGTTAAAGACCAAAGGGAGGGAGAGACGTATCTCTTGCTTATGTCTCCTTGTGAAGGCTGAGCACTGCTGGTTATAGGGAGAATATGGAAATCCAAGGTTTTGCATAATGCCCTTTAACAGGAGACAAGGATTATTGCTTCTGTGCATTCATACCAAATACATTTTTAGGACAGAAGTAAAAGTACGTCTTAGTAGAATGAATTGTGCTATATTAATGTATTTTTTGTTCCATGCATCAGTTAAAAATACACTTTAATCTGCTATAGACAGCCTAGGGAATTTTGAAATGTACCCATGCAATGACATTTCTCATCATTTTGGATATTCCAAGACCCAACTTTTATCCAAAGTGTTTACCTGAAGAGGAAGAAGGCAGGCTTTGAGGTCCACCTTATTTCTAAAAATATTTTTGGTATCACCTCAGGCAATCATCAGCAAGAATTTAGCATCTTAGTTTAACATCTTATTGATTTACTTCTCTGGTTAGGCTGTATACAAAAAGTATACATTTGCAAATATTTCAATTACTCATCTCCTAGTGTGTGGCAATATTTCTCTGAGGTTTTCTGTTTATCCTTCAGCACCATAAGGGAGACATGCACTAGAACTTGTCTTATGATTCTTGGAGTTCTTTTGTTTTGTGAGGAAGTGTCTATTTGAAATGAATCAGTGCAAAAGAAAATTATTACTACTTTGAAAAAAATATTCATGATCCACATGCACTTGTCAAATGCCAGAGAATATGTTAAAACCTTGATGTTAATAAAAATTTGGTCTACTTCATAACTCTCTATAGTAGATAAAATTGATAATTCTCCACATACAGAAAGTGTTGCAGTTAGGCTTTAGGGTTTCTCTGATTGTTCACCATCCATGGAAAATAAAGTGATAGAAATATTTTTGGAATATTTTTATCTATTTTTGAATTTATTGCATGGAACTGAATGAATACATATGACACCTTTAACATGTTTAAAAATTCCTCTGCTGACGTGGACATGAAGCATGCTAAGGCATTTTTTTTCCCCCTAATTAAATCTGAATAACTTCAATGCATTTTAAAATGGTGGGGATGAATATTCTACATATCACAAAGAATAGATTTTCATTGAAATGCAATGTATGTTAATATCATCAAATAGTTACAGGAGGTACTCAATAAAACCGGGCCACATCCGCTTCAGAGCTTGAGCTTCATACTGAAGTTCAACACACAATTATTCTTTCCGGTATTTAATATACTATATGTTTGCATATCAAGTGCATATGTATATTTTTCCTTGGAAAATATGAGCCAATATGCAATAAGATGGAAAACTATGCAATAACTTTGCATGCATTATGTAGGAAATGCTGAAATTTTGTGGAATCCCACAATAACAGTTGTGTGTTTTTTTCAAAGACAATGTAATTATGCAAAAATGAAAGATAAATTTCATTAAATATGAGTGGAGATACTTCCCTTTACAGTTCCTCGTTAGCTGTGTCACCTCATGTGCATGGTGTGAACAAACGACTGTGACCAAGAACTATCAACATGAGCTGTCACAGTATGATTTGGAATAAATTAAGGACCAATTCTCTTTAAGTTAGAATTTTCTTAATGCTCAAATCAGGATTGCAAGTTGTGTAAAATAATTACATCCAATGTATATCATTCAGAAGTGATACAGTTTTTCCACTGAAACTGTTTTTTCCATCTTCAGTGAGATGATAGTGTTTTAAAGATAGATACGTGAAAGAACTTTGTTGTCATGTATTTGTTTCAACAGGATTTTTGACTCTAAAGTTCGGCTATAAACCACAAATGTTTTAACTAGAAATGTCGATTTTGTTCCCACACAACCTTTTCACTTTTTTCTTCCATAAGAGGAGATTGCAAAATTTTATTGAGAAAAGCATAGTTCATGGGGTAATTGCAATTTTTGAAGCTAGAGTTAGTAAGGCAGTTTTGCATTTTTTGTAATTTTGTATTTTTAATTTGTGAACTTCTGATTTTCAGTGGAAAAGTTTGGGTTCGAGTTTTCAATGCACCTTCAAAATTTAAAATTTTAAGTTTCATTGAAAAATATATTTGACTTGAATGTAACTTTTAAAAACTTTTACCATGTATAGGCTAATGTTTACATGTTCCTGTAGAGTATATTCTGTACTGTTATGCAAGGTTTTAAAATGTTTTTCTGACCAATTCTTGCATTCAATTCTAGCAGTATATTTTGAAATAATAGATTTTGACAGATGAAGGCTAAGGTAATTCAAGCCTTTCTCAGTTGATGGCAATGTAATATTTCTATTTAAGCATGTGCTTAATTTCTGTCTGGGAAAATGAATACTTACTTTCAATGTAAAAGTAGGATTTATTAACATCAAAATTGAACCAATTAATGGTCTAAGTATACCCTTTAAGGGTCTGAACATAAAATATATATTTATTTATAATGTCATTTTATTTTTCTGCAAACGATTGTTTTGTTTTTAAATAGATTAGCTATCCCAAGCTGTTTCCTGAATCATCCTGCCAATCATTCCAGGATTCAAATTATATGTAAAAACCTGTCATTTCTATCCAGTACCTGAAAACCTAGCCTGTGGGATGGATTCACCAGTCATTGAATGGGTTTATCTCTTCTTTCCGGGAGAATTCTTTATACCAAAGTTTCTTAACATTCAAAGTCTATTTGTTGAATATTCATGGCAATTGAATGCAAAGTGGATGACAACATCATTGTGATTTTTTTGCAAGTTACAAGAAGGGGAATGTGTCAGGGAAATCCTGTAGTTGCAGTTGATTTTGGATCTACCATTGCAATATTCTTGGCATGACTATCTTGTACTGTAAGGAACCACTTCTTGCCATCTTGAGTCAGCTGTATATCACTCATCTCTTTTTCCTTTCGTTGTCAGAAATAAGGTACATGAGCCCAGTTAACCTGACTGGCATATTTTTCTTTTGGGAGAAATGTCCATGGAGCAGAGTAAGTACTTACCTCTCCCATCTACTCTTGAAGAGGAGTCTCTTTCTTTGCGCTAGCAGGGAGCTGGAGTTGGGAAATCCAAGACATTCTTGCCTGCACCTTCCTCCCCGCATTCCACCTGCACCTTGTTGCATGTGGCCAACAGAAGTCTCTACTGCGTCCTACCATTTAGGGATGCAAAAGGATAGTGAAGTAACTCCTAACAAAGGATGGAAAAATAGTATCTGACTACCTCGTCTTTTTTGCAAGGGAAAGGTCCTTACCGGTCCTTTAGTGTTCAGCCCCAAATCACACAGTGAATTGTTAATCATATTTTTAAATTGTTTTACAGAAATTTTACAAAGGTTTTCCTCACTGAAGTCTTGGTGCGGCTAACTCTGGCTAGCTAAATGGTATACACCATGACGTATGTGTGTTCTGCACAGGTTTTAAGTTAAACTAATACAATTTCAATATTTAAACCATTATATTCCAAAGATGAAAAGAGGAAAAATACTTGGAATAAGTTTATTTTGTTCCATATATGAACATATGAGATGTTGTGAAGCTTGGGGGGAGAGTTCTGTTGGCCTGGCATTTTTGTATTTTAAATATTAAATATTTAAATATTACTAAAAGTAATGGAAAATAAAAATGAATTAGCATGAAGAAAATGTGTGTTGTCATTAAACAGATTAGAAATAAAGCCAATAAAGATACACTGAAAACTTGCAAAGTTTTGCTATCAAACTTTGCTCAAGCCAACACATAATAGAAAAAATTTATATTTCTTGAATCCACATCCAAATTTAAATTTCAAATTAGAAGATTTACAGTTTTTCTACTATATAGTTTGTTTGGGTTTTTAAAAAAAAATACTTAAAGCACATGCCTTTCTGTCATATTAGCAGTCTTTAGAGGATTACCATCATGAATAAAACTTTGATTAGTTATTTCTAATTCCAAAATTTCTTTAAAATTCTTCCTATATGGAAAAATTAATGAACCAATTTGCAAGTAAAATTTGACTGTAGTACTTTATCGTGATACTTCAATATTTCTGAATCAATGAGTTTTTTTAACTGTTGACTGCAAATGGGTTCATGGCTTAATCCTGTTTTCCGATAGAAAAGATAGCTAAATGAAAGTTAGAGAATCCTAAATAATATTTTAGTGAATGCTGCAGAAATAGGAAGGCTGAAGGTCTTTCCTAAGGATAGCAGGCACACACATACAGCAGCGTGCAGTCTTTGGAAAGATAAAGACTGAAACAAAAATGTAAGAGGAATCATTCTGTAGAAACTAGTCTGAAGTACTTCTACAGTAAGAAGAATTTGTTGATAGGTGCCAAAGTTACTGGAAGTGCCAGTTAGTTACTGGAAAATCCTGATATTTATAAATTCAGATATATACACCTATTTCAAGTGAAATATGTAAGCATTGCTTATTAGGACTCTTCTTGTTTTCTCATAAAATAATTTATCTGAAACATTGTTAGAGGGTCATAACTCACAAACTAATAACATTTGGGTGTAGGATAACTCATGAACAAAACTGTTAAAACCTGAAAACATAGTACAGTTTAAAGAGGTCTTGTGCCTAACAGACCAACAGTTTCTTGAGTAAGGAAGAAAATCAGCCACTGTATTATGTGAAATGAATGCGACTAAAGAAATGTTCTTCATTAGATCAGTCTTGGGATAATACCTTCCTCAGAAATGAATAACCTCCTAGCTTTCTGTGCTAGGAGGTTTGGAAGTGCATTTCTGCCTTCACCTTTTTAGTTATAACAGTCATTCTTTTTGTGTTTGTCTTATCAGAGAGGTGGTTAAAGAAATTGTGAAATGCCAGGTAAGTTTTATGTAGTCTTGTTCAACAGTACATAAGGTAGACCTTTAATATCAGTTCTACAGATAACTTAAGTGCTGATAGATGAATTTTCAAATGCTGAGAGCATCAAGAATGTCTTGGTACTTCAGGAAGTCAGCACTGCTATCAGAAAAATGTTGAAAACTGAAATTCTGTATGACAGGTAATGGAAGCTTTTGTGTTATGAATAATGCAGAAACTGTATTTCTGTAAAGCACATGGGCACATGCCTGCGTTAGAAATGCAGGTCTTATTGCTGAAATAAAACTACTTCTTCAGATTAAAAGTCTGGACTAAGAAACTTAATTTTGTGAGGATTCTTTGTTTGGTTGGGTTGTTTTTTTAAAAAAAAGAAGAAAATGATCTTTTTAGCCCTTTTTGCAAACATGTTCTACACTTGAGAGCATTACTATATCACACTAGGAACTGCTAATATCTTATGTAATGAAGAAGTTCAATTTTCTCTTGAATTATAGATTCCTGTTTTTAAATGATGAAGTGCACACGAATGGAGTGTGAACAAAGTATTTTAGAAAACCTGAAGTAATCACACAGTCATGAAAATGTTCTCAGTTTTTCAAACAGCTGTATATTCAACTGGCAGAAGCTATGCTTTGGTTTTGAAATTTACTTGTGTTCCATCACTTAGGTTCCTAATCTTCCTTCTTATCGGACTCTCTTTCTCCCTGTTCTGGAATAAGATAATATTAAAGAGCCATAGAATGCTTGAGGGTTGGAAGGGACCTCTGGAGGTCATTTTGTCCAACCCTCCCCTGCTCAGGTGGGGTCACCTAGAGCTGGTAGTCCAGGCCCAAGTTCAGATGGTGTTACGGATTGAGTGGAAGCTTCAGGCAAGCCCTGCCTTAGCCTCAGATTTTTGGCAGCATCTTAAATTTAGGTGGCCTGCACCTAAATTTGTTTTGTGCCACAAGTTCTAAGGACGGCAGATGAGGTCTGTTATAAAATGAGTTATTTATTAAATAGACAGGAGATAATAGAAAAAAGGCCTCAAACAGAGTTACTTACTACACAGTATAAACCAAAAAGAACTACTAGTAGATTACATAAAACAGTGCATGATATCAATGTATCTATATTAAAGCTAGCAAAAAATATTACAGATTGGGAGTCAATGGAACTTGCCACCAAAATGACGATAGTGAACACAAAGTCCTTTCAGTCCACCTCTAAAGGAATAACCACAAAGTAGGCGTCCTAGCTTTGGGAAGAAAGCCCTACACTTTTCCAAGGAATGTGCAGAAGATTTCAGCTTTTTGAAAGTTTGGTGTAGTTTGTGTCTGTCAATCAGAAATTCCAGCTTATCTTTCCAGATCTCACTTCCACAGCAAGATGTTTATTGTCAGCTGGGAGTGGTGCTCCCATGGCACCAAATTAACTCCCTACCAGCCAAGCTATGCTGATTGAGTTATTTTATCAGTTAGTGAGCAACAGATAAGCTCTTGTGAGGGGCGAGATGCCCTAGGTTATTTCACCAGCTGAAAAGGAACAGATAAGCTTTTCTGGGGCAAGATGCACTGCTATAGATGGCTTTTGAATATCTTCAAGGATGAAGAACTCCAAAATCTAGTCAGCAGCCTGTTCCAGTGCTCAGTTGCCTCACAGTGAGAAAGTGCTTCCTGGTGTTCAGAGACAACCTCCTGTATTTAAGTTTGCGTGCATTGCCTCTGGTCCTGTCGCTGGTCATCATTGTAACAAGTCTGTCTCTGTTCTTTTTATACTCTCCCTTCAGGTATTTATATACATTGATAAGACTCTACCAAACCTTCTTTACTCCATTCTAAACAGTCACAACTTCTGAGCCTTTACTCACAGTCCCTTCATCATTTTAGTGACCCTATGCTGGACTTTCTCCAGTAGGGCTGTATCTTGAACTTGTCTGTTTTTCAATATACATGAACAGATACCCTCCTTCATGATCAAATTGGGTCCCAATGCTCCTTGAAAACTGCTACCAGGTAGAAGCTCAGCTGTTGACTAAGTTTATTACTAATGGACAGCTAAAATAATGATACAAAATAAGTCAGTGGGTACATCGCAGAATTAAATACCTGAGTTACCTGTGCAAGGAAGTTAACCATAGCCATACTGAGCTCAGTTTAGGTTAACTTGCATTTCAGCTTTGCATTTTCTTTCTTTAACTCCCCCTTTGTTTTTTTTTTTTTTTTTTTTTGAGATTTCCTGTCTATTAGAGTTTTGTCACAGTCTGCTCTTTCTTATGAGAATGCTGGCTCATCCTTCTGAGGTGTTTCAGGATTGCTGTCACTTTTTTTTTTTTAGGGTCAGGCAGCATATTTGAGGATTTTCCAGCACTAATATGTCTACTTGAGCTTTCAGATTTTGTGTGCTTATCTGAACTAATCTTCTATTCCTTTGAAGTATGTCTGATTCTAACACTAGTCCAAATTATGAATGATTTCAGTATGAAGAATTTTTGGTAAGCGTGTACTAATAAATTTGATAGGCTTTGTAACTGGAGGAGGGTTGAAGAAACCTCCTGCATTAACTTTTCATACCTCTCCATTAGAGTTTGGTCATGGAAGTAAAGAAAGAAATTAGATAGTGAAAACTCTGAAAAGTACAGGATGATTTTTTTGCTCCTAATTCTAAAGAGAGTTTCAAATACACTGCTCTTCTGCAGAAAAAAAAAAAAAAAAAAAAAAAATCAATGTCATTCCAGGCAGTAAGAACTCCAGTTATAGTTTTCATTTGCGTGCACATAAAAATGTGTGCTGTGATTTTTTTGTGTCATTCAATTTCAAATTCACTTACACATGTGTTAATGATTAGTCAGGATCTGAAGAGGCAGCATCTATTCTGAAATGAAAATATTGGAACAGGGGTTGAATGGCTTTAAAATTATGTTTTTTCTGTGTCATAATATGTTATTAAATAACCTTTCTCCTCCTAAAGTAGCTGGAAAACAAACTGGCAACAACTGTAATTTGTCCTTTTTTTCTTAACAAGATTATATGGGTATCCAACCCACAGTTTCATGAGTATTTAAAATAAATGGAAAAATAACGCTCCGTGTGTTTATTTACATTAATTGTCATTGATTGGTGTTTTAAAAACTGTAGTACAATACAGTGTGCAAGCTGATTTCTGCAGCAAAAGACTGAGGCAAATTACAAAATTAATTCATTCTATAGAATCTATGAAAAACGGAAAACCGTTATGAAGGTGATGATTTAACTTGAGGTAAACATACACTATAGTTCACATCACTGATGGATATCTACTTGGTGTTTTGAAAAGACTAACTTAGCAATTAAAAAGCAATTATAAGCCCATTCAGGTGGAAGACAATTTAAACTGAAATAGAATGATATTAACTGGGAGCAGTTTAAGAACATTTAATTAGATGCCCCCAAAGCCCCAGTTCAATAATTGGAATGGAAAACCATGCTGTTTAAAAAAGAAACTAGCTTATAGAGAAAATAAGCCTTATTTTTAAAAGAAATCCTAGAGAAGAGAAAGAGGTAGAGGGTAACTTGTTAAGAGCCTGTATAATCATAAACTGGTAATTTCATTTAGAAGGTAGTAATTGGGAAAAAATAACAGAAACAAACGGGAAAAAACCCTAGTGACTAGTGAAGCAAAGGCTCATATCTTACTTTCTAAAGTATATTAGCAATCATATATACCCATTTGTTTCTACTGCTAGCTGAAATTCTTGGAAATCTCTATAATAACAAGGATTTTGTTTTCAATAGCTGTTACTGATCTATATTTGTGGGTGGGATGCCATATACTCCCATAAGTCCTGATGAAGAAGGAACAGTTTCTTCTCAGTTAAAACTATAGTCAATGAGAAATGACACCTAGATACTTTTCAATTAGGAGCACGAGTTTTTGCATTATTTTTCATCGGAAGAATGACAAAATTTCTATATGACCTGATCTTTTTGGCTTGCTTAATTAGAGTAACGATAACTAGTTTCCTAGTTCCTTTCAAAATTCCAGAATATATCTTATAAGGACTTAAGGAGCTTCAGTACCGACTGACATATTTTCTGTCATTATATTGATAATGGTGGAAACCCAAAAGAAGTCGTTTTATATCATGTTTACAAGCAAGTTTTTATTAGTTTGCTCTTACGGGAGATCCTGAGAAACACAAAGCGCAGTGGAGTTGTTAAATGCTTTAGAAAAGATAAAGAAGAGAGGAATTGTTAAGGTAGAAAGGATTATGTTTGGACAGATCAAATTTGAGATGAGGAAACTTCCTAAAATGCGATGTCTAAAAGGCAGAAGGCAAGAACTATAAATGGAAAAAAATTACCCCTGAAAATCATTCTTATAAGTCTAAATCTGAACTACAGAAGAGATGGTGAAAGAAGGCTGTCTCATACCTACATACATACACCATAGTCCATATAGATGCAAGATTTGTTCTGCAACTTAAAAGTCAGATTTGTCTTTGTAATCCTAATGATCCTTTTATTTGTGAGGATGAGTCGGAGGAGCCTTGTATTAAAAAGGCTCCCACATTCCTTTTTAGCCAAACCAAAGTCTTAGCTTTGCAAAAAGGTGTAATGAACTGCTGCACAGACTTGTGATCTTTAGGTAGCTTTGAAATTCACAGCCCTTTTGATTCTGATTCTACTCCAAGTTGCTGGATTCCTGTTAATTCTCTGAGAATGTAGTGGGGCATATTGCGTTATCTTGGTTCCAATAAATTAGTCTTCAAGCTCTGTATAAAGTGTTTTCTAATGCAGTAACCTTTTTGTAAAGATTTTCCACGACAATAATCCTATCGTAGTTTTAAATCTACGGATGTGCATCGCATACGCTCTCAAAATGTTAGAGTTAAAATTTATAATTATTGAGGGATTGGCTTCAAAAATTTTATCAGCATTTGACTGATGAAAGCAATTACCAATACATCAGTGTCTTTGCTTTATATACATTGTGTCTTGTTGCGGTGGCTAGGTCCACTTTACACCCCCCAAGTTACCCTAAAAGTGGTCTCTCCCTACAACACTGTGTTAGAAAGTTCTCCCTTTGTCTAGATTCTGCTGGCCCTCTCCCCCCTCCCATCCCTTTTCCCATTGGCCCCTTTTATGTCACTCAACCTTGCCTCTGCCCCCTAACCCTCAGACTATTGGTTTTGGATGCTCTGCCCGCCTTTGGGAGTTCTTGGGATAAAACCAGCGCGGGTGTTTGGTTTTGTGTTCTTCTTGCCTCTGTTCCCTTTGGGGTGTTGCCATTAAACACCTCAGAATTGCACGCAGAGAACCCCTCTCGCCTCTTTGTCTGCGGTTCATGCACAGGCTGTGTGTGAGCGGCTGTTTGCAACCACCTGCGAAAGTGAGATCGTGCGCACATGTAGGTGCTGGCAGAGTGCCACCTGAGCGGTCCACAAGGGATCCAGTAGGAATAACCGCAGCATTGATCCACTGAAGCCTGCATTCAACAGTGTCTTACTAGCCTCCATTACATATCTCAAGCATCAGAGCCGGCCTAATAGGACGATCCAAAATTAAGAAGATGAAAGTCTTAAGAAACAGGTATTTAAAAAGCACTCATCTGTGACTAGCAAAAATCTGCTTTGGGAAAGCTGTAGCTTGTGGTTTCACTATTAACATAAGTTTGAGTAAAAGCCTGTTAGCTTCAATTTAAGGTTCTTGCATGACCTGTGTTTGTTTCAGGTTGCATTGTACAAAAACTGGGCAAATTAATATTGAAGTGAATGCAACTTTTTTACTCTCCACACTGAATCAAATGCTAGTGCTATGATTTTCCAGACTTGCTGCATGTAGAATCAGATGTAAGAATATTTGCATGTGCTTGCGCATTGTGGCTATTCAGTCTTGACAGTTGTGTTGTCAACAATAAACAGTTGTTGACATAACATTTGGAATGGTATCTTCTAATTAAAAAAAAAAAAAGCTAGTATCGTCTATGTTGTATTTTCCTAATAAGGTAACAAGTAAGAGGTTGCTGGTGTTGAACTTCAGACAGGAATTTACAACCTCCAGATAAAGCGTGTAGCTTTAGCTATTAGGTGAAGTAGGTCATTGCTTAGAGTCTAAAAGATGTTGCCGGAAATAATTGACTGTTTCTTCTTTTTCAGGCTGAGAGAGCGTCTGAGAGCCCATGGTACCTATCAGACAGTAGACATGTGGGTAGACAAGTTTTAGTGCTCCTGCCAGGGAGGACTGGGTGGGGCTGTGGTTGCTTCTTGCCTCAGCTCTCCCACCCCCACCAGCATTGCTTACCAAAGCCTTCCAGACCCCTCCCTGCCATTCTAGGCTGTTTCTGTTGTCAGGTTGTTCCTCCTCTTCCTCCTCACTTGGATGACAGCAGCTGTGGTGTAGGTGTAAGGTGCAAGGAAAAGAAATGTGGAAGGTATCTTTTCAGCTTTATACCGGCTAGCGCTTGTATTTCAATGCCTTAGAAAGCCTCGAGCAGCCTTGAGAGGTAGCAAGGGCGATCTAGCACTTTAGTAGCTCTAAAATCGGTACCTGAATCAGCTGCAGAGCAAATACCATCAGCAGAAGCAAAGAGGGAGAAATATAGCTCCCTGCCCGCTCAATTCCCTGCAGTTAGAAGCTTTCAAATGAGACAGACAACCAGAGATGTTCACAGGAAAGTCGCTGAGCTGAGAGAGAGCGTTTGCCTCCCCTCGACCATCTTTATTAGGAGAAGGGGAAAGGGGAGGACTGGGGGCGGACCCGGGGTGAGCGGCCAATCAGACACTGCTGAAGAGTCTGAGTTACATTTGGCTTTGCCTGCGCTTGGAACAAAGGAGCTCAGAGCACATGTCTTTGGGGGGGGGGGGGGGGGAAGCTCGGAAGAGGCAGCAACAAAGAAAGGCCTGTCGTGTGTGGGGAAGTGGATAAGAAAAGGTTAAAGCTGCAAAAGTGTGGTAGAGGTAGTTGTGGAATTGTCAAGACAGAAGGGTACGTAGGAAAGTAGGTAGGAAAGTGCCTACACAGGTCCTCTGGACTCAGTCTTTACTGGTGTTTTTGTTTCTAAACAGAGCTGTCTATTTGTCCTTGTCTTATTATTGCAGTTTGTTCTTCCATCATTTTACAACTTGATTACTTCTATTTGTTGTTTGTATGACATTTTGAATGGTTTTCTCTGGGGAAAAGTCCTCACAATGCTTCAAGCAGATTGTTTTTAAAAGCTGTATTGTTTTCAGGCTATGAATAACTCCTTCTTGACATATTTACCTTGTTAAAAAAGGTTTCTTTGAGTCATGCAGAATATTTCCCAGTAGAGCAGCAAGAGCCCAGGATGTTCCCTGAAGGTGGCTTTGTTTAATGTCAACTTCTCTTTGGTTATCCAACTTTTTTTATGAATTAATCAAGGAGCAAATTTTTTTATATCCTTATCTACTTCAAATCATGGCTTCGTAATACCAACATTGGGACATTGGGTACTGTTTCTAGCTGATGAATGTGATAGCTTTAATACTAACAAGCCTATTCACGCACACTTTTTGTGCGAAAAGTAGTCCTGATGAAAGATAAAATATTACCTCAAATTAAGTAAATTTTAAAATAGTAGTAACTGATAACAAGCACATTAATTATATTCTAATACCTTTACAGGAAAAAAAAAAGCAAACAGAGCTTATGACTATTCTAAATATTTAGAGAGGTTCACTGGTAAAGTGCTCTGTGAAGGGAGCAGGTGCTTTTTTTGGGTTACTTCTAGATTAAAGAAACCCATGACATTTTGTGTGTGTTGTTCTTTGCTAGTTTCCCCTACCTGGGGGAGGGAACAGGGAGGTGCTCAGCTTGTTGGGTTCTCAAACCGAGTGCTATCTGATTTGGAAGGGTAGAGGTCAAAACAAGTCAGAAAACACTCCTGCCCTGAATGTCTTGTGTCTCCTTGTATCAGAGACTAGTCCTGTGAAAGTTGTGATTTATTTTACCTCATATTGGGCACACGAAGAAAATCTCACAGGCTTCATGCACATAGAGAGATGACTCTCCGCATCGGAACATCGTCTTGATTTATTTATATTCTGATCTTCCAGACAAGGTCTGTTAATGGAGAAGGACATGTAGACCAAAACACAATAGAAAAGGATAAAAAGAATGGGGTGCTGGTGTTTTCTGGACAAATTTTTTGGTGGCAGTTTTGAATTTGATTGTTCAGACTAGTTTTGCGTGGTTACTGTAATTCTGGATCTACTGTATCTTGTTGGTAATAAAGCCACTCCGCCTTTACTGAGGGTGAGATTCAGGAGCGACCAACTGGGGCAGGGATCATGGCAAGGCAGTAAAAATACTGGTACCTCCAAGGGGAGCAATGTCCATGGCATTCTTGTGTGAGATCTGGGAAGGCAGTATTTAGGAAGAACACAGCGCTGAGTAGAGAGTGTGCACGTTTGTACACTGAGTAAAGAAGTGTGGTAACATCTGAACAGCATGGTTCCTGAGAAATACTGTTGATCTTTTTCTAAATATTAGGAGTTCTCTGGTTTGTGTTCTGCTGACATAATTTTTTTCTAAGTAAATAAAAGCCCCTCCAGTTCATGTCTTTATTTATTTATGTTTTTTTAATTTGGTTGGTTGATTTTGGTGGTTTTCTTTTTTTAAGGGTGTATATTTTCTTGCTACAAAAAACATTTTATCTTTTCCAGATGTTTTCTTTAAGCTCTTTTGAGGGCATTCAGATAATTGATTAAATCATTGGAAGTGATTATGATGAATGAATCATTATTTGTTATTAGTTTTGATTTGCCTATTAGATCTTACTTCATGCCAAAATTACTGTTCTCAGAGTGATTAGATGATCACAATGAAAGATTTTACAGCTAATGTTTCAGGTGTTCTTCATCTGCTTTTCAACCCTGACTAATAGATTAACCAGTTATTTCCAGTATCGGTGTAACCATCCAGGTATGTCATCATTTAAAGAGACAGAAAAGAAAAGAAAGGAATCTCTATAGACCAAAATGGACCGGTCCCAATTAGTGTCTGTCATACTTAATGGCAGGAGTGAGTGCTGCCCCACAAGCCCAGAGAAGTGGGGAGCTTGGCTGACTGATTCTGAATGGAAGGTTTAGGAGAAGAGGAGGCTTTGGAAATCTGTGTTCAGGAAACTGTTTCTCTCTCTGCCATAAATCATTGTAACTTGGTATGTGTAAGACAATGTCATTGTCTTTCATCTCCGTCTTCAACAACTGTACTTGCAGAGGTGTGAGAGGTAAAATGTTGAGCTTTAAACTTGAGAGTCCAGCACTCTTAGTTTGTCACATATTCTTCTGATCTTTTCAACAAAATTATGAAAAGCAATTTGCTTAATCGTTGTACGCAAAGCATAGAACTATTTTAGTTCTTGTTTATTGTTTCATCTGTGTAAACATCAGTGTTGCTATACCAAATGTGTGTTTTGAGTAAATGACTTGAGACTCATGAGTAAGGGTGGGGAGAAAATGCTGAGGAGACTACAGGCATCCCTTCCTGCCTTCATAAGTACAAGGGACAGGGAATCTGAGTTACTTGGTGCCTCTCTTATGTTTTTCAAATATTCTGAGCTACTAACTTTCCCTGTAGTTTGGAATAAACTTATCATCATTTCAGATGCACTAAGCAGGAGCAGATTAGCTGCTGCACCATGATGTGAAGATTTGCAGACCCAGTACACTTATGTAAGCTCAACATTTTTTTCTGGGAAGTGCCCAGAATAAATGTTAAACATTGGAGTTTCCACTGTTGACCTGTATGAGGACAGGCTCCTATGCTGGTCATACAGTAATTGTATAACAGCCAGGGCACTCTGAGCAATCCTTCTGCAATGCGTTTAATTCTTCTGATGCAACAGGATACTCAGCATAGCCCACCCTTGCACCAGGTCTGCTGCAGGACATACCAAAGCCAGGTGTGTGTAGCCTGGATTGCATTTTGGTGTGACACCATAGCAGCCCTCCCTCTTCTAGCAAGAGCCTGCCTTGGCCTGCCTCACAGGCTCTTTAAACACTTGTGCCCACGTTTTGTAAACATCCAGATGAGTCATCTCTTCAGCTGTCCACTGAACTGATCCTTTCTCTTTCCCATGTGGTTTTGACCCAGTGTACTTTGCAACTGTTTTTATTAAAATCAGAAGTAACTTGTATGGAGTTGAACCTATCACAGCAGCTTTGAAAAAGAGAGGATTTAATTCAGGATGCTCAAAAGTTTTCTTTAGTAGTTCTTTTGCTCCTCAGAACACTGAATGCTTTTCATTAGAGGTGAACTTCATTTTGGCCGAGTTTGATATGCCTAACTGGGTGCCAACCAGGCTGAATTGGCCCTGTGCTGGCCACTGTGTTTGCTGGAGCTCAGGGACTCTGGAAGTGACTTTGCCTTAGCCACTTTGAATTAGTGCTGGGTTATACATGACAGGCATTGCAATACTTTGAGAGGCAGGATGACTTTCCATGGAAAAAACTTATGAATCCGCAGTAAGGCACAGTTAATCCCTACCTGGATACAGCATGCAGAGCTGATAGGGTTTGTTTAGTACTGGTTGAATTGAGACTGTCTCTCACAGGGCTCCATCTTCTAGTGGAACTTGCTCTTAAATTGTGGTAGGTCACGTGATTAAAATGCTGCCATATAGGATCAAAACTTGAGAAAATGGCCTTCGTGGTAATACCAGGGTAAGTAAAATTATTTTACAGTGACACTGAACTATGTCCAAATGAAAATTTTCTCAGTCTTTTACCAAAAGTGCCAGAAAGAAGAATTTCAAAGGGCTATACCACTAGCTTATGGATTCAAAACTTTTAAGTGCACGGGCAAAAAGAGTAGGCAGATGGACTGCAGGGAAATAAAGGTGTTCTCCATCTGTTACCTGTCTAAAAGCTGTTTGTAGCATGTTTCTTGACATATGTTTAGCATACAAATGAATTATTCTGCCCTTGGTTTGGCATAATGGACCTTTTGAAATTGGATGTTGTTGTTGCAGCAAAAGAATGGTCTATGTTTCAGCCTCATTCAAAATCACTGAAGAGAACAACATCATCAGAGCAAACAAAAGCAATTCCATATTTAATTTATAAGTCTTAAATAACTTTTCCATTTCACAGAAACCACCTGTAGACTGCCAAGGTCCTTGCTCAATAGATTTTGATATTCAAAACACTTCCTATGTGATAAAATTGCCTCATAAAAAAATTAATTCAGTAATAAAAATTACTTTGATCTTGTTTGCTTTTTACAATTTCTTCCAAGTGCTGATTCATTTGCTGAACTGTAAGCTTGAAAGCTTATATTTATGTATTTTAATAGTTTGAAAAGCTATTGTGGATTCCTTGCACCCTACTAGGAAAGTTGGTGTTGCTGTTGATTTGTTAACACTTAGGCTCTTTCACGGCTGGAGCAAAATTTTTCTCAGAAGAATATATAGGCATGTTTGAACGACTCCCTTTAGTTTTTAATTTTTTTTTTTTTTCAGGTTATTACTTGCTGCTTCCTGGAAATGTCAGCTTAAAGGGAATACTTGCAAATTCCACTCCATGTCAGTACAGTCTGAAAAGACCTTGTTGCATGCTAGTACAAAATGTAAATGCATTTTATGAATAATAAAATTACTTATTAGTGCCAGCAGGACAAAAGTAAAATTGAAAGGAAGTAAAATAACTACTGAGATATCAGGCTGTGGGAGTCTACTGCTTTCACCTCAAGATCAACCTGTGCAGGCTAGTTAGGGAATAATTACGGAAAATTATGTTCTCCAGTATGATCTCTGGGATTGCTGTTTTCTGTAACTATCTGCTAATGAACACTGAGAGAATTCCAGCAGAGCAGAGAAACAAAATGTAATCCAATTTCTTCTCAACAATTCTCTTTTCTTTCATACTAATATATTACATAATGAGCAAACTTTCTGTTGTGGGGTTTCATAACATTTTGACTGGAAGACTCTAAACTGGTTTTAAAGTATTCTTGATGAGATTTTAATGTGAGATATTGAAAAGATGTTTGATGTCTGTGAAACACAGGAGGGAGCTACTCTTGGAGGTGAACTACTGCACTAGTTCCATGACAAATGATAAGTGCAAGTATCAAAATAATGCTCCTGGGAATTATGTCAGTCTCTCGGACATTGTCAAGGACAGTATTAATAAATACCCAAAGGCATTATGCCATACAGGCATAAATGAGAGCACATAGTCCCAAAATTACATTAAATGGTACAAACTAACAATGAAAAATCTTTTAAATGATGAACTTTTTGACTGTCTGAACCATTCCAGGAGAATATGAGAATCTGGGTAATAATGCATAAAGTCAGTGTATTCCAAGCAATTAAATTTCTTTAAAGACACAGTACTTCACTGAAAACTGTTAATTGTCTGAACTGCAGTTAGTTTGCTAGGAGTCTGTTCTGTACGTATACATTACCTAAAGTGCAGTGGAATTAGATTCTCAACTTGCAGAACCATGGTATTTTTGATGCTAAACAGTGTAGTGAAAGAGAAAACCACACCCAAGGGTACATGATCAAAATTAAATGCTCCTGAAGATATCGCTTTGATGTTTAAACCTGTGTGAAAGCATGATAATGGAAAAACCCAGCCTTTCTTGAGCCTTGGGTTTTTTTGGTAGTTTAATTTTTCATTGTTACGGTTTTGAGGAGTCTCTGTTGTAGGCACCTAAGCTTGGAGGTTAGGTTGTCTCATTCCCCCCTGCCGTCAGTGAAGAGAGAGAGGCTCCTTGAAGCAGCATGTTGGAGCTGCAGCTGGACTTACAGTCCAGTGTGTCTCTGGGGAACCCTGTCACTTTCCACTGATAGTAAAGGAAGGGTTTTGGAGACAGAGTTGATAAATTAATAGCCTAAAATGAGCCCTGGGATGATAGATATCTTTCTCCTTGTCTCAGCTCTGTTGTATACTATTTACTTTGAGCCACAGCAGATAATTCAGTCAGCCATTGACCTTTCTCAGTAGGTAGTTTGCATGTGATTGCTTGATTGAGAGGAGCTGGTGAGCCTCATGTGTCTGGAGTGGGGCAACATACCTGCTGATTCATCAAGAACTTGGCCTGGTCTTTTTAATCATAAATGACTTGGCCTGAGGAGATACTGGAGATTAAAGATATGACATTCAAAGTGTAGCATGTGTATTATAAGAGAAAGTTAACTATTTTCCCCTTCCCCTTAATGAAATGATTAAAAAAAATTCCTCTAATCAGAGGTTGCATGTTAAAATGTATACCTTGTAAATTGTATAGTGTACTTATTTGTAACACAAGTATCATACTGGATTAGAGTGTTCACACACTCAAGTTTTTTGTACTTCAGGTTTATTATTATCATTGTGATTGTGCATTGAAAGAGTACAATATTTCCTTGACTTATGAAACTTGCTTTGACACAATTACAGTATTCATGCTCTCTCAGCTTTAACTCAATATTTAATATATCATAGTATTATGTTGAAATATGAAAATTTATTAATATTTACACTAGAAATAAATAGAATCAGACTTTGGAAGGACAGAACCAGATTTCAGAAATCTCCAGTGGTAGAAACAGCATGTTGATAAACATTCTATATTATTTTCTCACTATTTTTGTCATGAAATTCTGTGGAATTTAAATATGTGTAGAAAAGGACCTGATTTTTTTTTTTTTTTTTTTTTGGTGTGTAATAATGCCACAGCATGGCCCAAGACAGTGAGCTTTTGGTGAACAAAAGAGGGAATTAGGGTTCCAGTTCTCACTGACTTTCATAGGATCTGCAGGGGAATCACTGAACAGTCACAAGGAACCAGAGAAAATGCTTCACCGTTTGCTGCCTCAGGTTTGTTTGAAGATGCTGATTTCTAAAATGCTCTCAGTTTTCTACTGCCTCTGGTCCCTGAAGAATGGAACAGAGCAGGTCTCAGCTGTCCTACTCTGTCCATGGGGTGGGATGTGAGGGGATAAGCAGCTGTAGGACCTCAGCTGTGTCAATGTACAAGAGGGCATCAGCTTTTATAATTTCTGCTCTTTCTAGAAGTCTATTTCTGCAATTCAAACATCCCATAAGGAAATGGTCTTAGCACTATGTTTTAACTTCCTTAGATTTCTTCTACTATTTTCTGCTGGATTTAGTAAGTAATACTGGAAATTAACTTTTTTTTTTTTTTACATGTATTCATGGCTTGATGGCAGGACCCTTTTTCTTAGGATTCTTTCCTTTCCCTTGGATGTACAGCGGATTTAAACTTCAGTCTATTGAGATGCTTTGTAGATACCAGTACTCAAGCTAGCATGTGACTAGGGAGCAAGTATACTGACAGATGGGCCCATTAATCTTTCAGTAAAGTCTTCTGATACTATTGTCATCTGTACTTTGCTTGATGGAAGCAACAATGTGTTGAAACGCAGGATAAAAGCAGCTGCGCTAAATTTTATGCTTTTCTAGCTACAATAAGACCAATAAAAAATGTTACCATAAAAATGACCTGAATTCATCTGTTTTGGTAGAAAGTGTTACAGATTTGCAGAAGTATATTTACATGCAGTGAAATGAGAATGAATTGCAAGGGTATTGAGAAAATACATACCAATAAAAGACAAATTATTGACCTGAATATTTATGAGGTTATAATTTCAAGCAGAGAGCATATAAAGATCAAAGCTGTGTGTTAAACAGCAGATAATATTCTATCTTGGAAACACTGTTTTGAAGAATTTAATTTTCTAGCATAACTGATACTGTAAGAAGACATAAGAGGTAGGTTGATTCTCTTGGTAGGGTGATTTTTTTTAATAAGCTGGTCTGAGAACATAGGTCCATCTCACAAATAGAATAGACAATATGTATTGGAAGTAACTTTTCAGATACTAACCTGGATCAAACCAGAAGCAGTACTTCACAGAGCATGTTCTGCATCATGTCAGCATTACATTCCCCGTAACTGCTTGATGTTTCATGGTTTCCTATGGTGCAGTTGGCTTGCAAATTCACATGCTTTTGAAAAGGTCATTTCTAGTTTCCTAATACAGCATAAAATAAACTTGTGCAAGCTCTTTGTGGATTACCTATACTTCTGCTGCAGGAGGAAAACCAGTATTATCATATAAGACAAGTTTGCCATCTGAAAAAACCTGACTTTTTAAAGATCAGGATTAGAATATATTCTAGTTTCAAAACTGTTGATGAAACTGTACTTGTTAGCAAGCTAATGTTTTTAGACTAGTGCAAAAAATGTTTTCAGTCATTAAAAATGTATTCTATATTCAGACAGGGAATTACTACTAGGCAATATCAAAGAAAAAATGAAAATTGCTCATTTGCACTCTGGGTACACAGTAGTCCAGCTCACTCTCTTTCTCCTTGATACAGGTAGGAGTTCCTCTTTCATACAGGAGCAGGTGCATGCTGTCAAATATTTTTATTTCCCCATGGAATGCTTGCTGTCTTACTAAGACTAGTTGTTGGGTTGCAGAAAACAACTGCAGGGCTGCAAGATTGTGAGCTGGGATAGTTAACCGTCTGTTTTCTAGGCATTTTCATTCATCACCATGACTTGTTACCTACTTGTAAGCTCCATGTTCTGTCCAAAATCTGGCTTTGTACAGAAACCTCTTGAAGTGGCTCTCCTGTCATTCTGACTTTCTGAAGGAATGGAAGGAAACACAGCAGAATGAAAATCTTTTTTGGTGTCAGTGTTCTCCTTAAAAAAATTCCCCATATGTTACTGAAGGTCACTCTGCTTTTGAATGTATTTCTTCTCACTAAATAATAAAGTCTGTGTGAGCAGAATATAATTTGGATTACCACTTTGCGCTACAAATGAAAATACGTTATTTTTCCTCAATCTGGAAGTTTTCTTGACTTCAGAAATAATAAACTTATTAAAAATAGATATCTGTGTTCATTTTTGAGTGCCACAATTTAAGAAGGATATCAAGCTATTAGAGAGTGTCCAACGGAGGGGCATAAGGATGATGAAAGATATGGAAGGGAAGCCGTATGAGGAGCAGCTTAGGTCACTTGGTCTGTTCAGCCTGGAGAAGAGGACACTGAGGGAACCACTTCATGATGGTCTACAACCTCCTCATGAGCGGAAAAGGAGGGGCAGACACTGATCTCTTCTCTCTGGTGACCAGTGACAGGACCTGAGGGAATGGTCTGAAGCTGTGTCAGGGGAGGTTTAGGTTGGATATCAGGAAGAGGTTTTCCACCAAGAGGATGGTTGAGCACTGGATCAGGTTCCTCATGGAAGTGGCCATGGCACCACGCCTGACAGAGTTCAAGAAGTGTTATGCAACACTCTCAGGCACATGGTGTGAGACTTGGGAG
Source organism: Corvus hawaiiensis (assembly GCF_020740725.1). Classification (NCBI taxonomy): domain Eukaryota; kingdom Metazoa; phylum Chordata; class Aves; order Passeriformes; family Corvidae; genus Corvus; species Corvus hawaiiensis. The sequence goes on along the minus strand of NC_063217.1, from coordinate 23,095,786 downwards.
TGTCCTGAAGGGCCAGGAGTTGGACTCGATGACCCTTGTTGAGTCCCTTCCAACACAGGATATTCTATGATTCTACAATTTCTGCTCTGAAAGTTGCTTACACAAAATGTTTCATAAAATGCATAATTTTTTGAAAAGCTTTTTTTCTTTTATTCACCTAACACACATGCCCAGACACAAATTTTTAATACGCAAAAGTTTCATCTTCTTTTTTTTTTTTTGTTTTCTCCCTGGTTCTAGGGAATTTCTGCCCATGATGTCAACAGCAAAATTATGATTGATTGAGCCTCTGTTATTCTGTTAGTGTATTCTCCTGCTGTGAGGTGTGTATATAACTGACTCACTGATTCATTTGTAGTCCTTATGATTCCATGACTTAGAAAAGAAACTTAACAGCACAAAAACAGCAGTAATGATTCTCAATACCTTCCACTGTTGAAAATGTTTTATTATATTTTATTTTTATTTTTTTGGTTTTGTTTCAATAAACTAGAAACCAACAGAGTATTACCATTTCTCTAGTGTCATTGAGAAGAGGTTTTGAACTCAGGCTCATCACACTGGACTCTGAAATGATAACAGATGTGCATCCACCCAGGAAATTACCATTTTCAGTAAGAACCAGAGTAGCAAATGGATTTTCATGCATGGAAAAATAATGTAATAAACTGAGCAAGACCCTGGATTGATGAATTATATAGTCATAGAAGGGAAAAAATACAATTTGTTTAAATTTCTGAAACTTCAATAGAGCTATAAAACAGGAACACTTTCTACTCCAAGTAATAAGATAACAAGCAGAGGCTTACCAAGTAAATACATTTACAAGTCTGAAGTTGCTCACAATTTTTATGTATTTCCCTATAGAAAATTTTATCTTTTACTGTCAAGTACTGAAAATAGTTAGGAAATATTAGGTGCATTTTTATATTTTTACGATACAGTGCTCTTTCTCAGGAGACACAATGGTAGGAAGAAGGAAAATCATATTCATTCCTTTATAAATCTTTCTATTGCCTAATTCCTTACTGAAGTAAATGAAAAAGTCTTCACTGTAGTCCGTCATACAGACCTTGAGGACTGAAAAGGAACAGGAGCATTGTAAGTGAAAATGAGTCTAAGTCTGAACAAAGAAAACACCAGGAAAACTGTTTATCCAAGTCAAATTTTTTTTAAAATGCTTTAAAATTAATTGAAAGGGACAAATGATGATAAAGAGTTATAATCCTTTTAGAATCAGATATAATAATCTTCTTTAGAACATTATAATTAGACTATTATATTTAAATAGAGCATTACCAATAATTACAATAAAAATAATAATTCTAGAATATCTTATATGCAATATAAAGATAATTTATTCACAGAATCAAATAATGTTTTGGGTTGGGAGGGACCTTAAAGATAATCTAGTTACACCCCCCGTGTCGTGGACAGTGATACCTTCCATTACACCAGGTTGCTCAAACCCCATCCAACCTATTCTAGTGCCTCATCACAGTAAAGAATAATGAACACATTCGTGTTCCTTTTTTTTCCTCTTTCTCTCATAGAAAGCTGATTTTTACCTTAACATGTCACTTTTGCTATGGCAATTCCCTATTCCTTTCTTTAGTGCCTTGCAAATTCTGTTGGTAAAATGCTAATGGCTGTATAAAGCACCACCTTAAACCTTGAGTCTCCACAGACTGCTAAATAAATAATTTTCTTTCTTTGCTCTAAGAATCCACACAACATCCCCTCACCTGTTTCTCACCTCTGTTATTTTCTTTACTCCCCAAACCTTCTTTTCATGCATCCAAGGGGATCTCTTTCCCTTAGATCCATCTCAGAACTCACATACATTGCTGTTCTTAGGTATTGTTGTGGTTTGACCTTGGTTGCGTATGCACCAAAACCTCTCTATCACTCCCCTCCTCATCTGGGCAGGGGAGAGAAAATACAGTGAAAGGTTCATGGGTTGAGATAAAGGCAGGGAGGTATAACTCACCAATGGGCAAAGCAGATGACTTAGGGAAATCAACTGAATTTATTACCAATCAAAATCAGAGCAGGATAATGAGAAGTGAAACAAATCCTAAAAACACATTCCTCCATCTCTCTAGCTCCCTCTTTCCTGGGCTTAACTTTATTTCCAGTTCCCTACCTCCTCCCCACCATCAGCCTGGGGAGATGGGGAATGAGTGGAGGTTATGGTCAGTTCATCACATGTTTTTTCTGCTGCTTCTTCCTCCTCAGGGAGAGGAGTCCTTCCCTTGCAACAGCATTGGGTCCTCCAAAACTTCTTCAGTGTTAGTGCTTCCCATGGGCTGCAGTTGTTCATGAGCTGCTCCAGTGTGGGTTCCTTCCACAGGGTGAAGTCTTCAGGAACAGGCTGCTCCAGTGTGGGTCCCCCAGGGCAACATATGTCCTGCCAGCAAACCTGCTCCAGCATGAGCTGTTCTGTCCACGGGTAAACAGCTCCTGCCAGGAGCCTAATCCAGCATGGACTTCCTAAGGGGTCACAGCCTTCTTTCAGGCATCTACCTGCTCTGGTGTTGATCTCTGCTTCCCCAGGGATTTTCATGGGCTGCAGGTGTATAGTCTACCTCACCATGGTCTTCACCACGGGCTCAGGGGAATCCCAGCTCTGGCACCTGGGCCGCCTCCTCCATCCCCTTCTTCCCTTACCTTGATGTCTGCAGGGTTTTTCTCCCCCATATTCTCAATTGTCTCTTCTCTGGCCACAATTATTTTAGCACAGTAACTTTTTTTTCTTTCCTAAATATGTTATTGGAGAGGTGTTACCAACATTGCTGATGGAATCAGCCTTGGCCAGTGGTAGGTTTGTCTTGGATCCAGCTGGCATTGGCTCTGTCAGATGTAGGGGAAGCTTCTCAGAGAAGCCACACTTGTAGTCCCCCTGCTACCAGAACCCTGCCCTGTACATCAAATACAGGTATACATCTCCTTTCTTGGTTCTCTTCTCCTATACTTCCTCTTGACAGCAAAAGATTTATAAAGAAAGAGCATTCACAATAAAGTTTTAAGAAAAGCTTTACAATCAACTTCCCGAATCTAACATTTTCTTTTGCATCTCCTTGTGGAAATGTCGTCTTGTCTATTTTATTATTATTATTATTATTATTCTGCACTGGTGGATGCTAATGATCATATGAACCATTTGCAAGTGGCCCCACTTTTAGAATTTCATGTTTCAGTGTTGTGGCAAGATAACCCATAATTTCAGGGCTGTTATCCTGACCTAGCATAAGAACACTCCCCCATGCTTTTGCTTTGGGCAAGGCAGTCTAGGTAATGAATATATGGGCAGTTACATTCGTATCACAATAAACGCCTTAAATTGCTGCCATAAGAGTGTAATAATTACACTATCTGAAAATACTACTGCCTGCTCTCACACAATTAAGAACCTTTTCTATCTTTCTCATAGAGCTGCTTCTACTTGTGTGGCAAATACAGAGATTTTAAAAATTTAGATTCATTATAAATAGAAATCAGAATTAAGCAGGGTTTTTTTTCTGGGCAGTGCTGAGTGAGATGTTTGAACTGTTTCTCACCAGATGGAAAATGGGTTCCTTGTACCATACTTCTGTGCTGGTCACACAGTTTATTCCAGGCTCAGCCACTCCCAAATTTTCCCAAACATATTCCCAGCACAGTGCACAAGTTACAGTAACTATGACCCTGAGTTAGGTCACAATTCTTATTCATTATAGATATACTGATAAAAATGTGCTATCTGCTTCACAGTCTGTAAATCAGGGCTTGTGTTTAAGGGACTTTATAGTCTCCTCTATAGTTGATTTTTGCAGGGAAGTGCAGGAAAGGCTCTGCAAGCTTTTTCTCACCTTGTGTTTCTAAATGAAGTACTATGTCATTCTTTTGTTGTCAGGTGAGTAACCTAAGTCTGATGCTACTACTCACAGCTAATGGTAGAGATTGCCTGGGAGGTGGGTACGATCCCAAAAAGGGCAAGAGTCTGGCAGAACCAGACTCTGCCTTCCATTTTCTAAGCTGATCTGCATTATGGATCCCAGCCAAGAAGGGGACAGTACATTAAGTAAAATCTGTTGAAAGGAAACAGAAACAGTAATTCCTTTTAAAACCATTGCATTGCTGCTTTAGCATTTTATCATCATTCATGAATTAGCTGAGTCACACAGACAATCAATTATGCTAAGTACATTTATTAGAAGCTGTCACACCTAAACTAATCACTTTGATGTCTTTGCCATAATTTAAAACCAAATATTAAAGCAAAATGCATTAAAACCATCTATCATGCTGCTTAATCAATCACACTTTGGAGCTCTATGGCATACCAATTTGTGCATTTGGGGCACTACTAAAAATTAATTGCAAGATAGAGAATGCATGTTATGAATGCAGCCTTTAGAGTGTTTGCCAAAGTAATGACTGTAATGGAGGTCAGAAGATTGGACATTGCTTTAGAAAGTTGATGTCTATTTACTCTAACTTAATTTGAATGAAACATTGAGTGACTTAATGGATATTGCATACTCCATAAATAAAAAAGGAATGAAACATAATTTATCTCCCAGAAATTGCTCAGCAATTTGCAGAATTTAAAAATATCATATGCTTAGAAGGTGAAAAAAGAATAATAGACTTAAGTAGTCAGAAATACAAAAAGCAGTGAAAAACTTGATTTAGTTAGTTTTAAAAAGTTGATTTGAACTCAAAGTCACATTGGTACGTTCATAACTTTTAAAAAATTGGCACAGACAAAAATAATTTTAAAGAAGAACTCTTGAAAATTCTTAATTACTTGAGTCCTCTTCAGAAGGACTTATATTGAAGAAAAAAAATCTTAGCCATTTTAAACAAATTATGGATTAAATTTAACTACAGAAATAAAAAGGTGGAGGAAAAAACTGTGAGCATGAAATATAAGTGCTTGATGCAGCACAGCAGTTGCAAATGAATGAGTCATTGACAGAGAGCAATCTATGTGCCACAAAAATGCTGAAAAATTAAGAAATGTACCAACATTTAACTTGGAACAAATAAGGGAGCCATTACACTGGATAATTTAAATTCAGCAATTTTTCTTCCAGAAATCTTTACAACATAATGTCTGTGCTGTATCCTGCCTCCAAAGAGTAAGACTTACAAAAAATAGAATCTGAAGTTGTGTCTCAAAAATGTCTTTGCTACTTATTTCTGATAACATGAAAGTTTCCAAAAAGGCATTTTGAACTTAGATCAAAATCCACCTAATGGTTACTAGATTTTTGATTAATTTTATTTGCCACTCTCTGTAACTTTGTATCATTCTATTTTTTTTCCTAGCTTTTATGATTTTTGTATTAAACACTTCTCTCTGCTTTTGGTTATTATCTGTTCCCTTCATCAGTCTTAAATGGGTCAGAGATAAGTAATTTCTGTGCAGTTCTACTTAAAATAGTGGTTTTAGTACAAATATGTGTACAAGGATATGCAGAACTGTGAACCATGCTCCAGAATATCTGTTACTTTTGTGACCAGACTACTTTTTGGTCATCAAGCAAACATCTGACTGTTTACATGAAGTGAACTCACTGGATAATTTGGTCGTTCTGTAACAACTCGAGGCAGGCTAGCTGGGCAAATAAAACTGAAAGTTTTAATGGAATTTTTTTACATGAATTTACCTATTTAAATGGACCTGTATTAGACAGTGTGTTCCTTCCTTGCAGTTACTTTTATGGACATTTTAGATGAACTCCCAGCAGCTGTGTTGCCATGGTGATTGAATATTGCTTATTGCTTCAAAGACAATAATACTTAAAGTTTTCTAAAATCCACTGCATTTTATTTGAAGTGCTCTAAAACACAGTAAAAATGTAGACTTGAAAGATACAGACATGATGCATGGGCACCTGCTTACTTTTTGTCTGGCTTATTGCAGGGAGCAAGAGGCAGCAGAGGAAGGTTGAACAATGAGGAAGTGTTTCAACCTGTGGTGTTTTCCCTGCTGTAGCAAAGATCCAGTGGGCACACCCCCAGCACTGTTCTTCATGTCCAAAAACAGAGGTGTGTCTGCTGCTTTTCATTTGCCTTCCCACATGTGCTGCTTTGGGCTGATGTGTTTTATCAGCACCAGTTCTGGGCAGGGGGATATCAGGCAAGTGATGTTGAACCTGATCTTTTTGTGGGCACTCTATAATGACTCTGTTTCAGGCTACAAAAAAATCTGACTTAAAATTTTCATAATTCTGGTGAGCCAGCCTTTCTGTTGATACAAGGGATCAATTCAAATCCTGGTGCTGTGTGTATCTTGACAGCTAGCCTACATCGTGCACAGATTGCTGTGTTAATTATAACAGTTAGCTGGTGTTCAACACAGGCTGTATGCTTTCACTTTTGAAGTACAGGGCTGCTTTTTTCCCATACTGAATTTCAAATGATAGCATATTAATAACGAGGTGTTGCAAGAATGTCAAACAAATTTATAAATAAATGATGTAACTTGAGCTGGTGCCATTTCTGTCCCAAAAATCTGTTCATTTGATCCATACCTGTATTAGCTGTGAGAATTCATCTAGCTTTACATGTTCGCATTTTGAGATAATCAGCTTCTATTGCCCTTAATCTGTTTTGAGGAGTGCCCTGATTTTTATCTTTTAATTCCTCACATGAGAGTTGTGCATAAACCCACAGCAACAAATGGTAAGAGTGTAAGTACGTCTGTCTTGTTTGTACTCTGTCTTGATCTTTTTCTGGTGGTAAAAGGGTGAGTGAAAGCATTTTGCACTTAAGTGTGTATTGCTATGCTACTGTAGTGCAGCACGGAGTGTTGTTAGGGAATGATACTTTAAATTGATGAGCTGTAGGGGAGGTGTCATGCTTGTTTAAATATTTGATATTTTGAAAAATAAATTCACCTTTCTGCTTAGGAGCTGAATTTGATACCTTTTTCACAGCCTTCCTTCCCTCCCTATTCCTTATTTTTTATGGTAAAGAAGAAATTTTAATCTAGCATATTTGAATTACTCTGTGTCTTCACACACATCTTTTGGCAATCTTTTATCCAATCAATATTTTGGATAAAGATTGATGAAAATGCATGCTGGAGAGCAGTTTCATTTTTTAACTAGAAACACATTTGAACTGAGTCATGTCAATTGGCTGCACCTGAGCCCAGAAACAGTGCAACAAACATACATGAAAGGGTGAAATATTTAAGTTTAAAAGATCCGTGAAATGAAAGACACCCCACCCTAAAAGTGGAAATAATGGTGCTTCCTGAACTTAAAATGAATCACCACAGCTGCAACAAGCACTCTATGACTTGTGTAGTCTTTCTGGAAGAGCTGGCTGAGCTACTCCTCTAAGTTTGGAAAAAAGAACAGTGCATAAGTGGAACCAAATTTGAGAACTGATTTTGTTGAAAAATACTGACATAAAGAGGATTTTCTGTCACTAACCATTGAGCAGTTGGTAATCTTGATCACTGTAGCATGGTTTAATGCATTTCTTAAGGGCAAAAATGACCTCTCTTCTGCTTTCTTGAGCAAGCTGCCATTTTAATTGCTTCTTTCAGCCCTCCAACTTTTTTCTTGCTTAATCTCTGTCCATGATTTTAATCAACCATCTGTCACCAGAGGTGCTTTACCCCATGTTTTATCTATGAACCTTATTGTAACTGAAGAGGAGACAAGACAAAAAAACCCCATCTGAAATAAAAAGTTATGAAAGAACAGTGAAAAATATATACAACTCTGTAGGATACCCAAATAGGTTTATTTTGTAGTAATCAGTTGCTTGTTGAGGATTGAACTTAGGTGCTGAAATTCTTCATAGTCAACATTCATTTCTGCTTTTATAAAACATAGAGGAAGACATAATGTTTGTAAACAAATCTATTTTAAGTGGATGGGAATTTGTGTATCCAAGAGGATATCCTTTAGAATCTAGTTTTTGAGGATATTTTAGCAGAAGATTCAGAGCCAGAGTGTATTTATGAGTGCACTTAGAGCAATGAAAGCAAATATTTTCCAAGGCCTGCTAAGAGTTGCACTCAACATCTCACACTGTTTAGTTTATACAGGGGAAGCTCTAGTATGTCATGTACTATTGTGTTCTACAATTTCTGGCAAGTGCAGGCATAGCTATAAGGTCTGTTGCTGCATCCAGTCATGTGCTAACTGCAGCACAGTCTTAGTGCTTCCAGGAATTACTGTTTTCTAAGCTAAAAATCTAATTTGCGAACAAGAGAATGATGCAATATAGCAATACATACTCCATGGAATAGTATCTGGTGAGGTTAGTGTAACTGTTTATGAGGTGCTAGAGGTTCTAAAGTATTTTTTATTTTTTCAGTGGAGAAACCCAAAGAGGAAAAGGAAAAGTAGCAATTTTATAGTTTTATTTCATTTTCAGATATGCATTTTAAGCTTTTAAAAAAAGTATAAAGACAGACTGGTATAAATACTGGCCATTTCTTCCTCTTTTGATAATCCAAAGACTAAAGTACTGTCATGAAAATCTCACTTGCTGATTCAATAAATGCTTATTACAGATATTAAGAATTACAGATATATGAGAACTAAATGCAGGCTTTACTTAAAAGGACTGCTGTCAACACAAAATATTTCTGTTGAACTAAAGAGAGACGTTGTTTCATTTTTAACAAAATAAGGATGGATTTTTTTATCTAGCTGAAGGCAAATAATAGTGATAATAAGTTTAATGATCTGAAGGTGAACTGATTGGTTACATTAGTGCAGGATTAAATTACTCTGATGTATGCAATAATGAGGTTTATGTAATTGATATTTGTTACATAAATTGCAAGATACTTTTTTGATTTGGGACTAAAGACAGAATCATCAGCTTAAGATGTCCAGGTCTGAGGTGACAGATCAATGTAATTAATCTGTGTGGTGATTGTCTCAGAGGATAGAGCCTGAAAATGTTCCTGGATCCACCAGGTAAAGATAATGTGGAGTGTCTGGGAAATAACCAACTGCAGAAACAAATTCTGCAGGAGCTGAGAAACCACAGAATAGCTTAGAGTTGATCATTGTACATCTGCCAAGCAATGGACTGATATGAGAGTAGACTTAACTAATTAGTAGAGCCTTCATCCTTCCCATCTGGAGATTTAACTCTGGTGTGTGCACAAGGCGGTCTTTATTAATCATGAATTGAACAAAGATGCCTATGACTCCTAGGCAACATTTTACGAGCTCAGCCAACACAGTTTCCTTTGGCTAAAGAGTATCAATGCCATACAGTGACTCAGGGTTGTTTTTGGCTATTCCACATATGCTGAATTAAGAAAAAAATGAGAAAATGCAGACTTGAAAATCATAGTTTTCAGAGCCATAGGATATATGATTTATATTGCAAGACATATATACATTAGAACTGGTTTTAAAAACCTATTTCTGTAGTGGCTAAGTGGTTTCAAGTGGCTTCTCCATCAATGGTTATTTTAGTGTCTGTACCCAAAACTGTGGCTCTGAGGGCTTCTCTTTCCAGTTAGTTGCTAGGTAGTGTGCAGGTAACAGTTTCAGTGCAGAGCTCATTAGAACTAAGGTGAATTTTTTTCTGGACACATCAAGAAACAACTCCATTTTGTTAGGGTTAAACATCTGTTTCACACCTAACCTGACCTGAAGTAAAACCCAAAACTTTTTCTGCAAAGGGCCCAGCAGGTGGTGGTCTCACAAAGCATAGCTACAGGAAGATGGTTATCTTATTTCTTATCAAGCAATTCAGAGCGAGGTAGAGAACACTAAGTTTCTTTTTCTGATGGGGACTCAGACCCAACTCTTTCACCTACACGGTGACATTTACTATCAAATACTGAAACATTCATCATGCCGAGGGAAAAGAGTAAGGCAAAATGCTGAAAATGTACCACCTGATGAAAAAGGCTTAGGCTTCAGGCCTTGCAAGATATTTCCGTAATTTATGTGTGTGGGGTTTGCATCAATATACTACCCAACCATTAATTAAAATACAAAAGAAAGTTTGAAGATGGACTGACAATCACAACTCATTAATCTTCAATTTTTTTAAAAAAAAATTTTAATAAAACTGTTTGACATGCTGCCTTAGACAGCCTAGGTGATTAGAGCAGTCTCTATCAAGATGACATGTTTGAGTCTAGAGGGTAGGAAGAGATTCATGATACTTACACAAATGTTAGAGGTACCACAAACCAACAGGGGTATGTGGTAGTGTATAGTAGCTTCTAATGGTGTTCCATATTTCACAGTCCTTCAGGAGTCTTAAATTAAACTTTCAAGTGATACAAAATTAGGGAGATGAAGAATAGCTGGGGAGGACAGAGTAAGACTTTAAAGTGTTAAGTGCTTATTTGACAGAAAAAACTGAGATTCTTTCAGTATTCTGTATCAAGAAAATCATGTCTTATATTTTGCCTTTTTTTCCCCCATTTTTGCTTGTTGAACTTTCAAATGTAGAAGTGTTGTTGTTGCTAAAGGATAAAACCAAAATATTAGGGTGATATTTTAGATCTCCGCTTTCCACAAGAAGAAAAAATATGAATGCAACCTCTCACTAATGGGTTTCCTTTTAAGTGGTTGGTCAGAACAATGTGACTGCTCTGTTTGGATAGAGTGGTAATAAAAACGACAAAAATCAAATTGAAGCACAGAAAATAATGTTTCGAGATCAAAGCTAAAAAAAGTAAAAGCAAGGTCTAAAAGCTCAACATCATACCAGCCAATGAAAGATGTAATTATACACAGAGTGAGAGAGTGCATTAATGAAACCTTGTATTGTAAAGTTACAGTGTCAGAACACTGTTTCTCACTCTGACATTGTACTTTCTGAATATAATCTTTTCTGTTTGATAAACTTTTCTATTTCTTGAGGGTAGTCTTTGACTTGAATAATGAATTCTGTTCTTTAAAAGTAGCTGTGATTGCCTTGTCTTTTTTGGTATCAGTGGAGGAACATATTTTCACTCTTAAGTCATATATTTAGTTCTGCTCATAGTTTATCAGGTAATACTCTTTCCTCACACCTTATAAACTTCTATAAAATTATTTATAAGACCTTACCTTTATAAAATGAAATTCCCTATTTTCCTCTTGACCCTGTTGTCATGCCTTGTTCCAGAACAGGCAACATAAAAAGGTTTTCTCCTTCACTCAAGTCTGTGACTTGTATTCCAGATGACAATCTTCTCCACTTTTGTGCTGTTCAAACCATCTCTAAATTTGTTTTACTTGCTTCTGATGATCACTTAGTTGTTGCCATAACAATTATTGCCAATGCTTCTTTTTTGCCAAGTTCAGTTGTCTGTCTCTGACTTCCCTTCAGATCCCAAAATCAAACCTTTCTGGTTCTAAGTCAATTCTGCTAACATTGCAAATACAATCACAGTTCTCTCCCTACTTTTACTCCTCCTAAAAGAACCTCTATACTGAAAAGTAGGATCTTGTCCTTGGAGGTGAAAGTTGAGTTGAATCTTTCATACGAAGGACTGTTGCTTTTGCAGATTGTACTCACACTGACAGGCATTTATTCGCACAAAGACTCAGGGATCATCTCCCCATGCCACCTGATTGACTATATTTAATTTTTCCCCTGCACCTTCCCTTCCCATTTCTCATAGTGCAGAAAATATTATACTTTGTACATCTTTCTTCCCAGCATCTTGCATAACTCTGAACCTTCAAGGTTCTAATTTTTCTCTTCATATTGCTACTGTATGTCATTTGCTAAAGATGTCTTTCTCAACAATTCATTCTTTGTTGCTGATACAGTCATGTCCATTCCTTCTGTCTCTATGTTGCAAAACCTTTTCTGGGTTGGTTCATAAGGCCACTCCCTATACAGGAATTTTTGCAACACATTTATGACTCTCAGAAATAAAGATCAACTCTTGTACTCTTTGATCAACTCTCACTCTTTTCTCCAGCTCTCTTATTCAGGATACAAACTGTTTTGAGACAGAAGTGGCCCTTTGGAAAGAACACTTTAAATATGGGTAACATAGCCTTATATACCCATTGCATTTTGCCTCATGGAAAGCAGCATTTTATTCAAGATATATAATTCCTTGACTGAAAGTTATTCATAGAAATATTAATTAGAAAAAAAATAATCTCATGCAAAGTAAACAATTAAAGGAAAGTAAAACAATATAAATACATTAAGCTCAGATTTCAAATAACCTCAGCTCAGCAAATTCAGAGTGTGAAAGAAGGAGTCATCTGTGTGTTAGCTCAGACACAAGGCTCGTGACTGCTTCCTTGCACAAAGGTCTTTTGAGCATTTGATCATTCCCTTAGAGGCTAGGAAGTGACTGACCTGTTTAAGGAATGATGAGTCCAACCAGGCAAATTATTTCTCTGTGTCTCCTTGTCTTGCCACCTTTTATCTCTCATTTGTGCTTTTGTAAGGTCTTTTGAACAATCATTGTCTTGTAGTATGCTCAGGTGCATGTCTTTGCCAATGCTGTTTCTATCTAAGCTGTGATTTTATCATAGGAGGCTCTGTGAAATGCAAGAACCATATGCACTGGTGCAAGTCACTCATGTTCACTGGATCCTGAAACCTCTCCACCTATGCTAGTGAAAAAATCTCTGATTTGGTATGCTTTAGTGGGCGTTCCTTGTCCCTTTTCTTCTTCCTTTGTTCAGTTTGAAAGACATGGTAGACAATATATCAGTAGTATCTTTCAAGTCTTCTAGTATGTATTTAGACTATGAGACTTTGAGTAAAATCCCAGAAGGGTGTATGCTGACAGTTGTCAATTCAGCCATGCTTAGTGGTAGAGTAATAAACAAGCAGGGAGTACTGAAAACCTAGATTAGTTGGTCATCAGCATGAAAATAAACTGGCAATGTGTTTTATCCATTCTATGTAAGCAATTACTTTATAAGTCTTGGGATAGATTCTAGGACATTAGCTTGTTGTTTTGTTTATCATTTGCTACAAATCTATCTGCTGTGTTCTGACAAGAGATAATGGTATATGACTCATCTATTTCTGGAAATGTTTTTTCAGTGTACACAGATGGTGTTTATAGAGCCAATGTGAGGGGTGAGCTATTCGAGAACAGGAGATCTGCAATGTCAAAGATTTGTCATATATATTGTTCTCTATACTGAGCAGAAAAACTGTCCTTTCTAGTCTGGTTCTGAGGTGTTTGTATTCATGAAGCTCAGAAGACAGAGGCCATTTACTACTCTTTTGTCTGTGCTAGCACATAACTCATCCTTTGTGTGGAATGCAGAATTCTCTTTTGTCAATATCTCTTGCTTCAGCTGTTGCCATGGCAACAACTAGCATCTTCGCTGAAATTCAACCAAAGTTTAACATGGACTTGGGCTGATGCAATAAATTGCTGAAATTTTAACCCAATTTACCACCCTTTAAAGTCAGATTTTGTCTTACAAACAAGCATGTTCTGTTCTTGTATGTAAGCAGCCCATGGAAAGTAGTAAGCTGTACATTGCTTGTAGTAGCAGCAGGTTTAATTAACGGACACTAGTTATTCCTTGATATTCGTATTTTATGGTATTCAGTTCATGTGTTTCAGTGCATAAGAGTCTCCAAGTCTTTTCTCTATCATTCATTATTCTGCTTTTTAGCTGTGGTAGCATCAATCCATTCTTTTGTCTCATGTATATGCAATGCTGGTATATGTAATGCCCAGGTTACAGGAAAATGGCATAGAATTTTCAAACTGAAAAAGTGTGCCATTATACATGCTCACCTCAGACTATAGAGATAAAATGTATTGTTTAATTCATGATTCTTTGCTGCTTGTGCATTTTACTGTGCAATCTTTCTGTCAAAGTATTGTTTACAAGAAGAAATAAATTTCTTTTAAACATTTATTGTTCTGAAAATCAGTCTCAGGAGATATAGAACAGCAATAGTGTCACTGGGGAATTTATTGGATTTTGAGGTATTTTCTTATTGTTTGAGAGATCATAAAAAATTCTGCTATTTCAAAATTTATTTCATTTGATTTAAAATATGAAAATCCAGCCATATATTGAAATACACATTGCCTTGATCACTGCAAGCATAATTTTTTGAAAATTTGAAGTTAGTGGAAGGAAAAAGTTACATGTTTATGAAGCTTTTGTAGCTTTTGCTAGTGTTTCATTTTTTTCTGATATAAGGGACCTGTAAGTTAATCAGATTGTGAGTTCATGCCATTTTACAGTCTTTTCTACTGCCTATCTAAATGGAATAGTATGAAAGCCAAGACAGATTAATTCAGAATTTCTGGAAAAAGAGCAGCAGTTGCCCAGTGTGTTTCATTCAATATGGTCCAAGTGAAGTAAATTTTGATAGATTAGGATGAAGCTGCACAACATTAGTTAACAGGTTACAGCACAACATGAGTTAACAGGTCAAGAGAATTTTCAGTCTTCTTTCCCTTGCTATCTTCTCTTCCTCTCCTGCTTCCAGGACCAGATTTCCCTATTTCTCTTGTGCTGGTTGCATGGTAAATCAGATATGTTATTAAATTTCCCTTTTAAACTACCAGGGTAGAGTTCTACCATTTTCCTGAGAGTGATGTAGAAATTAGAATATATGAGGAGGGTGAAAGGAGAGGGTCAGAACTTCCTCTTTCACACTCAGCAAACCTCAGCTACACCGAAATGTCTGATGTCATCTCTAATAAGCCCAGCTACCTCTTAGCACATAGGAAGTGAAAGAAACATGTTTAGATGTCTTGGAGGAGTATTAAATATCTGCTGAGAAGGAGTTATTTAGAGATTCTTCCTGGAATGTAAGATAAGAAAAATTAACTACTCCTCAAATTCATAGAGCCACTGTCTTCCTGGACCAAATTGTGCAGAACTTCCTGCTGGAGACTATGCAGCTCAGGCCTTTACCTAATAGAGCTAAACCCATTGATGACATTTATCTTTGAACAGCAGCCAAAGAGGACAATGTCCAGAATATTATTAAGATGCAGACAGAGTTGGATGTGACCCTGAATAAGTTTTATTAAAAAAAATTGCACAGGAAGCAGTGATGCAGAATGTGCAGAGAAGTGGGTTAGACCGGGAGAAAAGGAATAAGGGAATGGTCAAGCTCTGTCTTGCCTTGTTTGTTTTTTTGTTGTTGAAACTGTAGCCAAATCCCCACAAATTTCAGAGAAAGATTTATGCAAGTGGGATGATATCACATATCTACCAACTGAAGGCAAAGAATTCCCTTAAGAACATGGTGGACATTCAATCTAATGGATGAGGTGACAGAAATAATTGCCCTGCTGGAAGAACCGATCAGATATTGTCAAGGCGCAGAATGCAGATGCAAGTGTGAAGTCACTTTGATATTTTAGGATTTTTCTTAAATAAGGATTATATTTGACCATAACTGAACTTTCAAATGAATCTTTTTCATTCATGTTCTATAAGTCACTGTTTGCAACATTGGTGATTAACATTGAAACAGCAATTATTTCTCATTTATTACTGTGCATGTTTCATATTCCATTTTAAGCAGTTGTGAATATTCTGTGAGAAGGCAGTAACAATGGTAATGTTCTCTATTACTACTGTAATTACCTATTTCCAACCACAGAGGCAGTGCTTGAAATGATCAGCTCCGTAAGGAAAAAAATAGTAATGTTTTGTTCTTTTAATCACTTTTTTGTTTCCTGTTCTTGTTTTATACTGTAATTAAACAAGTTTTAATTTTAATTTTATTTTTTTAAATGTAAGTTTCCATCTTAAAAAATGTTTTTTATGCTAACAGTAATTATGCTCCTGAAGTTCTTTACAGTGAACAGCAACATTTCTCCTTGAAGATGGTTTGTGACTGAGAAGTGTAAAATCATACAAATGGCAGTCTATGCAATTATGACATATAGGCTTCACCCTTTAGCATCTTTTAAATTTGTATTAAGTGGTGAAAGGACCGCCACATATTCCTCATGGCCTTTAAAATATGGTTTCTAGAAAGAAGATGCATGTTTTAAGAAATAGTTTACAGTTGGATCTTTTGCTTTAAAAGATGAGTATTTATTCTGGTATATGGTGTACGAGTGCTATATCCAGTTATATTTTCAGAATTCTGCATTTTCTTAACTGTTGAAGTACGTAGTATATTAGAAACCTGATTTTCTGTGGGCTTGCTTCAAGAGATGGACATCAAAAGACTTTATCTGCCATATCTTCTGCTCTTTCTGCCCGCCTATGAGAAAGCAGATCTGAGATCTTTAAGACCCCACTTTCACTAACATCAGCTTAATGCTATGTTCAGGCTGAGCAAATCCGCTCAGAAACCAGATAACAGAATCTCCCATTAGTCCTCTTCAGCTCAGGAATCACAGGTGTGCTGGTGACATAGCATTCCTACTGGGGGTAGGAAGAGAGAAAAACCAGTCATTCAGTCATATCCATTATGTCTTCAAGTCTGCTTGTGCCTTCATCAGCAGTGGAACAAACGGGGTGTAGATAGACTGATGTGTGTCTTGCAGTCAGTCTGTTGCAGTTGATCAAAGCTGTCCTTGTGTTTGGGACACTTGAAATGTTTCCTCCTGTACAGATGTTATGTGACCTAAGAGAAAGTAGTTTCCTGCTCTGTTTATCCACCCAAGGCTCATTCTGTTCCACTGTGTTGCTGCTTATAAAATTGCAATACCTGTTCAGTCTATTGCTATTTGCCCCGTGTTGTTAAGATTTCCAACAGGTTTGAAGGAGTTTAGGAGGGTATCAACAGACAAACAGACAAAAGGTGAATATTCCCACTTGTTTGTGCATATTCATAGGGATGTAATGGAAACCTTGCTTCCTTAGGAAGACGCTGGAAAAAAAAAGAAAATATTTCATTTGTGAAATGGGAGACATGGTAACTATTTAGTTACTACTTTCAGTGAAGTATTGCTTTTTCCTTGGTTAAAATTATTAGATTTGTTTTGTCAATTATCCTAGAAGCTATGTAGAAAGCAAGGCTATTACCGTTGTTAAGCAACAGGACTTTGGCCAAGATATTTTTACAGTGACTGATTAGTAAGCCTGACTGCAATATATCTCTCCATTACTTTAATTAAATGGAAGGTAACATCCTCTAATGGATTATGGCATAGTGCTGCCTACCACTAGATGGTCTGGTTGTGCCTTGAGCTTGCACACAACGGTAAGAGATGAAGAAAGGACGCACAACCTTTGATTTTGGCTCTGTTGAAACCTTTTAGTGATTGACCTGGGTCCTGGTTCAGTCTTAGTAATGTGACACACCACAGCACTGAAATAAAGCACCTTTACTGAGCTGAGCAACATCTGAGGAGCTCAGGGTGCAGGCAAAGCTCACTTCCATCCACCCATGTAGGCAGATTATGAGGCTCCTCAGAACAGCGCCTGGGTGAGTTAGAACCAGTATGGGTAGCAATCGTGAGTAGCCAGTGAGACAAACTGGCTATCCTGATGGGTCCAGGATCTTGCTTTTGTTCTCAGACACACTAGTCAGGGTTGAAAATTGAGACCCCTACTGATCTTTCAAAAAACTGACCAAAACTCACTTTTTACTTTTAGCCCCACAATTGCCACAAGATGTGGAAGATGAATATTCAGTGCCTTCTCTGACTGTGGGAAACCTCACATTTTCTCTGTCAGGAGAGTAACCTGACCTGGAAAAGTTGAACTCTCCTGTCTGGACTGAGCCTTTTGCAGCAAAGAATTTGATATTTCAGAGATAGGGAACATGATGCTGAAGCCTAGTGATCATCCCAGATTCTAGAGACAGATAGACCTGGATTCTGATCCTTTCTCCAACTTACATGAGGAAAACCAAGAGTGTCTGATCCCTGCTATAACTGAATGTTAATCAGAGGCTTTCAGACCACAGCTTCAGTTTGAGAGAATTCTGTCAAAACTATGCTTCAAGCAGCTAAATTTCTTTTTAGATACCTAGATGTGATGGGTGACATTCCAGTACCCCTGAGGAAAAGGTCAGCTTCTGTGTATTTTTTGCACTGCCCATAGGAGATTCTGGCAAGGAAGAAGCCATCAATGGCAAGCTGACTGAACTGGCACCACCTGCCTTGCTGTAGGGGTGTCAAGCCCTTCTAGAAAGGGCTTTTAAAATAAAGCAGTTTATTAAAGCATGTGTTAATGAACTGAAATTTCAGAAAGGCTGGATTTTTCTTAATTTTTAATTGCTTTCTGTTGTTTTTTGGTTTTTTTTTTCCCAAGTTCCTTTGTGAATTATTGTAGTACAGAGCAAATCTTTTGCACTGTAATTGGGAGAGGAATTTCTAATTAATGTGTTGTATTCCATAGCAACCAAAACATTTCTAGACACAAATGAAGCCAGCATTAATGACACCCTCCAAAAGTACAATGATTCTGAGTCTTCACTGAAGATGAATACTGTGCCGGATTTTATGTGCAAATGCATAAACAATGAGAAAAAAAAAAAGACAAGCCTGTCAGATAAGATTATTATCCAAAAGATGAAAAGAGTAGTCAAATATTTCTAGTGTCTGATTTTTAGCTTGTCTACCTTTTCCATGGTTTTTTTTTAATGTTTGCTTGTAGGGAGTATTAATCCCTGGGTGTCATTTGACACTTCTATACACATTTGCCCCATGCTATCTGAAGGATCACTGTTTGCTGTTTTACAGTTTTCACTCTGCTGTATTTGGTACTTCATGCTCTCTCTGGTTATGGCCTGTCAGCCTTTTCTCACTGAGAAGTGAGATTCTAAAATGGAATGTTCCGGAATAATTTGTAACATGTTCTTGATTTTAACAGAACTCCCATCTACTTTAATATGGTAATTTTATATTTTTAAACTTTGATATGGTTTAAACTTGAGCTTGTTTTCTTACTAAGAGAAGAGATGTGCTAGAACATTCATTTACTGATCAACCAAACAATGTTATAATGAAGAAACCAAATCTGGAGTTGCTAAAAGGAGTATCCTGATCTAGTTTGGCTAGTACACATAAAATTTATGAAATAGACAAAGGAGTTTCTTGGGCCTTGGCAGAAAGTTCATGAAAATAAATATTTTTGATAGAAGAAAGTGAAATTTTCCTTTTAAATACAGTCACTTAAGACACTATCAACAAAACAATAGCTAACAATATTATAAGTAACTCTGTTGGGCTTTGTTGAATTTGAGTTTGCATAGCTCAGTGCACCATGTAAGTGCATATCAGGGCTCAATCTAAATAAAAAACGTGGAATATAAACAGAGATATATTATGCTTGTCATGGGATTTCAGTGTGGAAAGCTGAGACATGTCCACAAATAAACTTTTTTAGAAAATTAAGGATTTTGGAGAGTTTTCTAACAGAAAATAAGTATGGAAATAAACTCATGGTGCTTGTTCTCTGTGCTAGTGTATATTGGCAGCAGATGTCACCTCAGTCTGCTGTAAGGTTTTCCACACAGTCAAATTATTAGAAATTTAACATGGTCCTGGAATCAGTGTAATCCCAGCCTCTGACCACCCATATTTGCTTGAACTGCACAAGTGCAAATGGGAGCTTTGACCTTTGGGGTACTGTAGTATTGGATGGATGGGAAGATGGTTAGAAGGAGATGCTTTTATGTATCCCAATAATACTTCCTCTGCTGTGTTTAATTTACAGAACTAAGAGGAATGGTACATGGCTCTAGATGACTTTTACTGTAACTGGCAAGGATGTCTTCTTTCTTTTCTGTATAGTGAATACAGGTTGTTTCACTTTTAAAGAAAACCTTACTAATAGTTTTTATGGGTAGCTTCACTTCAGGAGTGAGGGAGTAGCAAGAGTGGTAGCCAGAGGCCTTGAAGTCCCTGATGACATGGAAGCCACAGTAGTACATAGGTGCATGCAGAGTAAACAGTGTCTGTGGTGCCGGTGGCTGCCCCTGAGGCAGCTGTGACAGTCCCTCCATGGTCTAGACTTCCAGGTATGGCACAAATGTTTCAATTTCTGTTTCCATTGATGAAGCATCGCAGTGTAAGAAGGATATCCTTTGTCCCCATCTATGTACCTCTTTCTTCCATTTGTAAAACAAGACAGTAGTGATAATATTTAGTGATGATACTCACTGCTGTAGCAAAGCATCTTGAGATTGACAGATGCTGTGGAAGAACAATATTAATTTCAAGAGGTAGGTACTGCCACAGCTGTAAATCTGGATGAAAAGTATCACACTGAACAATTCTGACAAAACATCGTTTTTCTAAAGAAAACTGAACCATCGTGTGGGACTGCGTCACTTCTAACACCATTTTTGACAGGAATGTGTCAAAATGAATTGTTTTACCTTTTTGTTTCATTTCTGTTATACCAAAATATTTCATATGAAGTCATTCTTTTTTTTGTGTCTTTTTTTTTTGGCTGCTTATGGGTAAATTGCACCTGTGAGCTATCTTCTGTCCTGTGGGTTCACTTACTAGGGTAATCTTTCTAACCCAGATAGATGACTTGATAACTCTGCTCACGGTCTGATTAACGATGACTTTGTACTCTTTGTGGTTTTCCAAGTAAAAATCTCTAGGTATCAGTCCTTGATATATTCAGATCTTTCTGTGTGGATCCCCACAAATCTTTCAGTCTCAGTGTGGAGCTCTCTCATGTGTTTGAGAGTGCAACATGGTTAATGTTAAAGGACCCTTTCCTCCAGGACCCCATGGCATGTGAGTAATTACCGAGACACGGAATAGCATCTTTTAAATAGATGTACTGTTTATTCACACCAAAGTACACAGGATGCCAACAGCCTGGGACTCACCTCCTGCAACACTTAGTTGAAATCTGAAGTCTTGGGGAATGACCTTAGCTCAGTGCCACACCATTGCAATGGCCTCTGTCTAGCTTGGCACTGAGAGATGGACTTTCCCCTTCCTGAACACTGGGACCCTTCTTGCTGCATGTTCCCTTCTACTTTCCTTCAGGCTGAGGTCCTTAACAGTTCAGTGGTCTTTCTAACCTTGAGAAATGGGCTGGTGAAAGATATTTCTTACTGACTGATTCACCAATTATTTCCCCTGAGGAGTTCTAGTATTCTGACTGAAGAGATCCTAATGATGATATTACTGTGTTTTCTGCTCATTATTGCTAGCATCTCTCTTTGATTCAACTTCACACAGCCAACCAAAATAATGTCAAATAGGTAAAAGGAGATACATCAAAGCCTTAGACATAAAAGAAAGAGGAAAAAACCACTTCCAAAATAGAAACAGCATATCATATTGGTGAGGATTATAAGAAAGTATTTTCACACCTCAAATTAATTAATGAAGTTAGATTTCAGGCAGGCTATCTAAAATGAGGATTTGATATGCAAGGAAGCACTTGTGTCAGTTTTTACTTTTGCTTTTATGCTATCTTTGCTTAGTTTTTGTTATCTTCCCTGTCTATTTCTATCCAATGAAGTCATCTAAAACTAGATCAGAAATTGGAATTGTACAGTGGTCAGAGATAGAAATGCAGAGGACAGTCAAGAACTGCAGTGTAATTTTAGTTGCTTAGCTGTGTCCCCACTCTACTGTTACAATAGCCATTAAGAAAAATGAAAATGCAGGAAAATGCAGGAAAATGATGAAAACACAGGATGTTTTAAAGCAATCACTTCTTCCTGTAGTTCTTTGGTCTCTTTTATTGGAAGGAGCTATTCCCAAGTATATATTTGGTATAACTAACTTTGAAAGAAAAGTAGTTAAAGAAATGGAGAATTGAAAAATGGGATATGATATAATATCTTATATCTTTCTTTAATAAGCACAGCTAGATGGAGTTTACATGGTAGGTTACTATGTCTGAGTAATAAAATATGCACTGTAACGACATGAGAAAATTACTTTGAAGCTGCAGAAAGTGGAAGCTAGCTGAAAAATTATTAAAAAAGTAAGGAGCTGAAGAAACAGATGATAATAGACAGATAAAGGAAGTGCTGAGATAGGGACAGTGGTTGTACATTGTTCCTATATGTATAGTTTTGAACAGATAATTTTTAATGTTTTATTTAATTTCCTAGCTATGAAAGCAAGGGAAAGGAGCTTTAAAACCCTCATATGGACTGTTTCCAAGGCATCCATCATTATTGGCTTCTGGTCCAGCTCCCTGTACTTACTATTTCAAGTGAATGCCTGTAAAGTCTATTGTATGATACAGTAGGAAATAATCACAGTAACAGTAATCACAGTTCTGAAAGCCTCTTGGAGATTTATTGCAGAAAGTATTTCTTTTTGTGATGCTTCAAGTATTTCATCTTCCTTTAAATTGATCAAACCATCTATCCCCATTATCAATCAATGCTATGTTTGTTTAGCTAACTCTTTAATGTCTGTTCCTCTCGCCCACTGAAGGCCAAATGATGGATCCAGACTACTCAGAAGTAGGCTGCAATAGTTGTGTAATGCTGTTAGAGACTAAAAAAGCATTCAATGATTAATTTGTTAAGTAGGTGGGATTTCTTTGATGTTTATGTCTATTTTTCCTGTGACAAATTCGTGGTAAAGCAGTACGTAGAAACACTTTATAGGTAGAAAAATATACAAATCCCTCCTGCTTTACTTCGGATTGTAAGGCAAATAAAACAGTTATAGTTTTCTGAAAAGACAAACACATCCTAATTCTTAGATGTAGTCTTAGTTTCTTTATTTTCTAGGAAGAAAGGAAAAATCTTTCCAGTGATTTATGACAGAATTCAGTAACTAAAGAAGAAGATACTGCTGAGAGGAATTGTCTGCTTACCATGTCTGGTTAATTTTCCCCTGTACCTTTCAAAAAGGAATGTAATTTTGGTATTTGGATAGCCAAACCATAACTTGAGTTCTAACTTCCCTGGTAACCAACACATCCTGTTGCATTTCAAAATGAATTAGTGAACTGCCCAAATAGGATTCTAATCAGGCTAATACATATTTTCTATGTCATAATTCAGAAAGGAAATATTTACATATGTCTATGTTTTTGAATTAGAGTACAAAAAGTAAATAAATACGGTATTTCATATTTAGTATTAACTGAACTGAAGGATCAATAATTTAACTTTAATGAAAAGTTTTTATTTAATTTCATTAAGAATCCATACAGTAACGTGTAGTGTATTTTTAAAATAATATGTTAGATACTGATTCTTCCATTCTTCACTTTTTACCAGTCAAGCATTGATAGGTAACAATAGCTTTCAAATTATCACAACCATAATTTTATTGTGTGATTTCCTATCAGATGACCTAATGCTGTGTTCTATTTTATTTTATTGCTGTTATCTATTAATTTCACTCATTTATTTACCAGAAATAAATGTTGATATAATTTTAATTGATCTGACATGAAAAGCAAATAAAAGATATCTTTATATTTACTTGTGTAAAAAGCTGCAACTCACAGGCATCTCATTCACTTATCTGTGTCTTCTTATGGCCGCTGGTACTGGATATGTAAGTACTGCTGCATGAAGTGGGAATGAAAACTGTCTTCTCCTTGGTGGATAAATGAGTCTTAATCTGCTGATGGTATATGAAAGCTTTTACCTGATGCCTAGAGAGACATCTCACAATTAAAGGATGTATGATTTGAGTTCAGTGTACTCACTATATAGGTTAATGCTGGACAATAAAGAAAATATCCCAGATGTCACTGCCAGCAAGTTTTGGCAGAAAGTAGGGCAGCAAGGAAGGCAAAACATCCACAAATTTTCCAAAACTGAGATCATCTTTTATCACTGGATATTCTATAATGTACATTGCAACTAGGCTTTCACAGTGAACAAAAATTTTAAAAGTCTGAAAACCTAAGAATAGCCTCCATGTTTCCTAATTTACATATCTCTTAAAATTAAACTAATTTGCATTTAGATATTGCTGAAAGAGTGTGCTCTTTAGTTTTGTGAACTCTGAACCCAGGAGGAAATCAGATACGCAAATTTAGCACAATGACTCACTTATTTTCAGGCATGTGTATGTCTGTACTGGAAGTCAGATGGGATAGCCTGAAGCTGAAAGTTTAGTTTTCCCATTTTAACAGTTGATAGACAAAGGAAACAAAAAATTTTGACTATATGAAAATTAATCGAAAATCAGTCAGTATGCTTTAAGTTTCCTTTAGAAGTAAATGGCAGGTTGGAATAGCATAATTTTATAAATTGCTTCCCAGACTGTCTGCTAGTAGGTGTTGCATTGCAGTACAAACAGTTGTTTCTGTTATTATAGAAGCATCTGGTGGACCTGAACAATCTATGCTTGTGTTTTGTTAGGTGCCCTGTGAATACTGAAAGAAGGAAAAGTATCTTTGGTCTCAGCCTTAAGTCTGTATTGTGTCAACTGTTTGAGCAGTAAATTTTCTGTGAGTATTGATACAAAAGAGATGAAAGATGCAGGGTCAGAAATCTTCTAGTGCCATGCTTCTTATCAGAACAGAAAGTTTCCACTTTCACTAATTCTTTATTTCTTCTTTTGTATGCACACACACAAATATTGCAAATAGAGAGAGAAGTTGAACAGTAAAAGCAAAATTTCATATACATTCCTTCTTCTATGTTTCTGTTTTGTTTTCGGAAGAAGGTATGTATTTATGTGTACATGACAAACAATAAAGAGCAAGAATGAAGTACAAAACCTTTTCGCTTTTACCTGTGCATGCAAAAAAATTATATTTCTTGTTCTGGAGCCACCAAAATTATCAGAATTGCTTCTTTCGATGGGCTGTGATACTGAGAAGACAGCCCTCAGAACAGCATGTCAAAGTGTTTTCCAAGATGGCAGTGGTGTTGGACACTTGCACTCTTAGGAAAAACAATTGAATGTAAGAACTGAAAAAGTGATGAACAGAAAATAGAAATGGAAGTAAATTTTAGGTTTTTTCGCTTAGTACCATGCTGGTTGTTTCAGGTATGTTCTGTCTTTGTGTAACACATATAACCAATACCTTTTATAAAACCAATCTTTTTTCCCCTTTGAGGCTTTTGTAAAAGTAGAAAGTAAATACTTGATGGTTTTGGTGATTTATTTTCTATTTTCAGCATGTGTTTTAAGTGCTCCATCTCATTTTTGTGGCTTTTTTTATACCATATGTAGCAGCATGAGAAAGACATTAGTAAACAACAATGGTAACTCATGGTTTTGGGGCTCCTGAGACATTGTTTCTTCAAGATGAACTGAATAGCCAAGAGCTAGAAATACGAGAACTGTGAATTCAGACTTTTTGAAAGCATGGAGGAAATTATTCTTAGGTTACTAGTACTAAAATAACAATAATAATAATAATAAATGTTAGAGTAGCCTCTCTTTTAAGTGTCACTTTGTAACTGTCTCACAATGTATGATTAAAAATAAGAGTTATTACATACAATGGCAAAGATCATAATGAAGTACAAGTTCACAAGCAAGTGCTGAAATGCTTTGTCAAGTTGTAACTAAACTGAGCATGTACAAAAGGGCAGGTATTTAAACAAACTCCCTTTTCATTAAGGATAGTTGATCTACATAATTGTGAGCTATCAAGGGAACAAGTAACTAGTTCAGTCCTGGGCAGAACAGCTAGTTACTTCACTGGAAATTCTGATAATAAATGTGTTTAAAGGTTGGATATCTGAGTGAAACTATCAATGAATGTTTCTATCTGTAAGAATTGGTATTTTTCTTCCCTAAAAGTATACTTAAAATCCCCTTTTTTTACAGCTAGGGCATTGTTGGGGTGGCTCAGCCTGCTCTTGGGCTGAAACCATCAAATGTCAGTCACCAGAAGAGATCACAGCGGTCTAGGTTACCTCCCCCTGGGTGGCTCCCAATCTTAAATTACCTCCCCCTGTTCCAGAAAGTTCTCCCTTTTGTAGTTATTAATTGGTTCCCTGTTATGACTCCTGCCTCCCTGTTTTCCCCATTTGTTCTGAAAAATTGTATCCTCCCCTCTCCTTGTACTCCATTGGTCATTTTCGCTTTCCCTGCCTTGCTCCACCCCCCCATAAAGGGGGCTAGCCCGCGTCTCCTTGGCGCTTTTTGCTGGTCCCTGGTCCCTCCTGCAAATAAACCTGTTGGAACTCACACCAGAAGCCCCTCCCACCTTCTTTGCCTCTGGGCAAACGCAAGCCTGATCATCGGCTGCCCGACGTGCTTCCTCTGAGGAGGAGCCAGCGCACGCACCCATCCCACGCTGATTCCACTGAGCCGTCCAGCGAGGACGCTGTGGAGGCCAACGCTGCGTCCCCTCTGCCCGAGGGCACGCCGGGGCTTGTGCTGACAAGCCCCCGGTTGCGTTAGGGCATCACTTTCTACAAGGACTGAAACTTAGCAACAGTGATAAAAAACATTCTGTCACATGAGTTGAACAAAAGGTTATGATGAGCCTATGGGAAATAGACTTCAGTGGAGCACTGAAGCAAAAATGAGGAGGAACGGGTTATTTTTCTTTGTTTTCCTTGCAGTGTGATATCATAGAATCACAGAATGTTTTGGGTCGGAATGGGCCTTAGTAAAGATTGTCTAGTTCCAGCCCCCCTGTAGTGGACAAGGGTAACTTGCACTAGACCATGTTGCTCAGAGCCCCATCCAGCCTGGACTTGAACACTTCTAGGGATGGCACATCCATGGCTTCTCTGGACAACCTGTTTCAGTCCTCACCACCCCCACACTAAAGAATTTCTTCCTAATGTCTTACATAAACCTACTCTCTTTCAGTTAAAACCATTAGCCCTTGTCCTTTCACTACATGCCCTTGTAAAAATTCCCTCTCCAACTTTCTTGTAGAGCCCCTTTAAGTACTGGAAGGTTCTGTAAGGTCTCCTTGGAGTGTTCTCTTCTCCAGTCTGAACAACCCCAACTCTCTCAGCCTGTCTTCATGGGAGAGGTGCTCTATCTCTCTGATCATCTTTGTTTCCTCCTCTGGACTCACTCCAGCAGGTCCATATTCTTCCTGTGCTGAGTACCCTGGAGTTGGATACAGTAGAGCAGGTGGGGTCTCAAGAGAGCAGAGTAGAGGGGGAGAATTGTCTCCCTTGGTCTGCAATAGTATTCCCTACTTGAAAAAAGCTGGGAGATAGTTTTTGACTTATGATTGCTCATAATATTTTATGAACCAAGACTGGGCTAGATCATATTCTCTAGTTTATGAAAGCAAAGTAGTCTGAACTATAAAGTTATATAATTTGTATGGTTTCAAAGAAGTGGACTCCTATTCTCCATTGTTCAACAAGATCTTGGGAGAGAAATGATTTGACAAGTCTGTCACAGACAACTTCTTTCAGGCCCCATCAATAGTACACTAATGAGATTTTTAAAGCTACCATCTTTTCAACATCTTTTGAAAAAATCAAGGGCATATGAAGTTGGGTTCAGAGGAGTCTTGCCTGTGTACTTGCAGATAATACAAATCAACTTTAATAATTATATGATTATATCAGGGAAGTATTTATGTATCATACTGCTTATCATACTACTTATGGTAAGTGAAAAAAGACTGTACTTCAGGGGCTGCTCTCAAAGGGGCTGTCATCAGTGTCTATATATGCTTACCTCCAGAAGGAAGGGTGGAACTGGTGCGGCCTACTTAAATTCAGGCTTTTAAGTTTAAACTTCAGGTGCATCAGGCAGTCTGACAGGGAGTCTTGCTTTTCTCTCTGTATGATTTTGCTGTGAACAGAGCATAATCATGATGGCACTCTGGTTTTGGAGTCATGTCCTGGCTCTTGTTTGAATTCACACAACAGTATTACTTGTGTTAGGCAAGAGCTAAAGCACAGGAATCAAATTTTTTGAAAGTCGAAACATTTATGTATGGATCCAAGCCATTTTACTAACTCTTTTGGATTTCAGTCAAGCTCTTTTGTAGCTATAAGGAATTTCAAAGAAGGAAGAGTAAATTAGAAAAGGAAAAAATTATGCCTGTAGCCTGTACTATCTTGAGAAAACTTATAACTGTGTTTAATCCATATGTAGGATCCCAATGTAATATTTTACAAAATTCTGATAAAGGTGAAATCAATCAGAAGAGAGCTGCAATCCCCATTCTTCGTCTGGGTCCTTTCTGAGATGTCTGACTATGCAATGACGCTGAGAATTAATCATGTTTTATTATTCCATTGATGCCTAAGCCACAGATCAGTCTTTGGCTGGCTTCTGTATGTTTAAATCATAACAAGAAGATGCAGTGGGCAGCTCTAGTGAAATTCTTATTCAGCAAACTGCATATGTTCACAAATTACTTATAAATATTGCAAATTGTAATCATCAGAAATCATGGCTGTAAGAATAGTGTGGGATTCTTGCAATTTTTTATGAGACTTGCAAATAAATGATAGACAGATACAAGCAATAAAAATAATCACAGAATCACAGAACAAGCTGAGTGGGAAGGGACCTACAAGGATCATTGAGTCCAGTTCCTGGTCCTGCACAGCACCATCCCCATCCCCAAGAGTCACAGCAGGTGTCCTGGGGGGTATTTTCCAAACACTTCTTGAATTGTGTCAGGCTTGGTGCTGTGACCACTTTCCTGGGGAGCCTGTTCCAGTGCCCAAACACCCCCTGGGTGAAGAACCTTTTCCTAATATCCAACCTAAACCTCCCCTGACACAACTTCAGGCCATTCCCTCTGGTCTTCTCGCTGGTCACCAAAAATAAGAGATCAGTGTCTGCCCCTCCCCTTCCCCTCATGGGGAGGTTGTAGACTGTGATGAGGTCTTGCCTCAGTCTTGTCTCCAGGCTGAACAGACCAAGTGCCCTCAGCCGCTCCTCACACGGCTTGCCCTCAAGGCCCTTCACCATCTTTGTAGCCCTCCTTTGGATGCTCTCTAATAGCTTAATATCTTTCCTACACTGTGGTGCCCAAAACAGCACATAGGACTCAAGGTGAGGCTGCCCCAGTGCAGAGCAGAGCAGGACAATCCACTCCCTTGCCCAGCTGGCGATGCTGTGCCTGATGCCCCCCCAGGACATGGTTGGCCCTCCTGGCTGCCAGGGCACTACTGACTCATGTTCACCAGGACTCCCAGGATCTCATTTCCATAGCACTGCTTTCCAGGATCTCATTCCCCAGTGTCTGTACATCCAGGTGCATCCACCATCCCAGGTGCAGAATCCAGCATTTTCCCTTGTTGAACTTCATATGGTTGGTGATTGCCCAGCCCTCTAACTTGTCGAGGTCTCTCTGCAGGGCCTCCCTGCCTTCAAGGGAGTCAACAGCTCCTCCTCATAGTTTTGTATTATCTGCAGACTTGCTCAGTATCCCATCCAGTCCTGCTACATCATTAATGAAGATGTTGAAGAGCTTAGGGTCGAGGATGGAGCCCTGTGGAACCCCACTAGTGGCAGGTCACCACTCTGATGTCACCCCTTTCAGTATAACCCTTTGTGCCTGACCTGTGAGCCAGTTGCTAACCCATCACATGATGTGTTTATTCAGATGTGTGCTGAACATTTTGTCCCAAACGATCCTGTGAGAGACAGTATCAAAAGCTTTATTGAAATCCTAACAGATTACATCAACTGGTTTCCCTTCATAACTAGGTGGGTTACCTTGTCATAAAAGGAGATCGGGTTTGATAAGCAGGGCTTTCCACTCATGAAGCCATGCTGGATGTGACCAATGACTGTGTCATCCTTCAGGTATTTTTCAGTACCTCCCAGAAAAAAAATCTAAGCTTAGAACTAGATGGAAATAAGATGACTAGGCTCAAAATAATTGTGCAAGAGATCTGAGCTTTCAAGTCTTTATCCCAGGAGTGGATTCTGAGCTCAGAATGGCTTCTGGTCATATCTTCAGTTTACAACTCTTGTCAGGCACATACATAAGCACGAAGCCTGGGAGCAGCCCTGTGTGTTTCCTCCTGGCCAGATGTACATGAGTCCCAGTCCTTGTGGCCTGTTTGTGCACTTTCTTCAGGCTTTGAAACCCTCTTCAAGGACCAGACATGAAGCATTTAGGGTTTTCATCACTTTTTTTCAGAGGCAATTGTGTCCTTCCTGGAAGGTAGCTCTGACTGCTGGGTGGTACTGTGGGGTTAATATGTATGTCGTGTTTATGACACAGAGTATTGCTTTCCTTCTCATCTGTTCTAGCTTGTAAAGTAGGGAGACAACGTTGCACATATTCCTCCCCAATAAAAGAAAGTGGAGGAGCTTTTTTAGCTTGAAAACAACACTGACCTTTAGCTGATAGAAGAAAAATATACACGTCAGCATATTTATGTGCATGTATGTGTGTGTATGTAATCTTTTGTGGTATTTATACTTTAAAAATAGTCTATATGCGTTTTATAATTCAAGAGCAATTATAATATTTTGAAAATAATAGTATTAGTTTTAGTAGCTGGTATTCAACTGTTCTTGTCTCTGTAATAACAGTACCAGTTAAATTGCTATGATGAGGAAAGCAATTCATAAATATTGCAGTAGCAGATGTGACTGAGGAAGTGGTTTGCAGTTCCAAGGCTATCACTTTGATTGATTGTAGTGACAGTAAAGTTGCTGGAGGTTATATTTTTAAAATTAGACTTGAATTTAAAATAGAATACTAGCTCCTTCTTTTGCATCAGAATCTGTTATTTATCTCTGATACAAAAGAGAACATGATCTGGAAAAGTAGACATTAGAGTTAAATCCATGATTTTTAGGAGTAGTCTACCTAGAAATAGTTCACATTAATTGACTTTATTGAATTTATAATGCTCCAGATAATATATCCTGAGGAACAGGGTGAAGCATTTATAGAACCATAACGTAAAACAGTATGTGTAGCGGTTTCTATTTGTATATCTGAGCAGCTCTGCTCTTCCCATTGTATCAGCAGGCCATGCCAAAGTGTCATCATGCATCATGAACTGATTTCCAAAGACCTTCTTTTCCTGAGGCAGAATCATGTTCTAGTGCTGGGGCAGGAAAGTGATAAATATCTATCTTGTTAATACTTGTACTGTTACTGTGGGTAACTCCCCAGAGCACAGCAGCTTCTCTTCATTAGAAGCATTATAAACAATTTGTTGTAATCTCTTTTGGATTTCATGGGGTCTTTTGAAATATTATGCAAAAGTGATGATTTGATATTTTATTCAATATTGAATCATGTCAGTTTCCTTTATATTTTCTTTTTTTTCCCCAATCTTTCAATCTGCACAAAAATATTTTTGTATGTACATAATTATCTACACATATGGAATTTCTTTCAAGATTATAGCTAATTTAATGCTGCTTTATCATCTGAAATTTATAATGTCCATCTCATGTTTCTCTTGTGTTTGACTTTAATTTCCTATGGGTAAGGCAACTTAATGGTGAAATAGATGAGTCACAAAAATGGTATACAAAACTTTGGATCCTGCGTACTAAACATAAAAAGAATATACTTCAGTTTCTTAGCAACATCTGCATAATGATTCAAAAAATACATACCCTCTTAGAAGAGATTCTAAGGCATATTAGCATAGTACTTTGATAAGCCATTCTTAGCTATCTTGTAACTTCCATCTTCTGTATGCTGATCTTTTAGGAATACATGTCATTCCTGTTGATCTGCACCTAGGAGTGGGTATTTTTAATTTCAAGTGGCTGTTCCTGAATGTCTATTTTGTACAGTAAATGTCAGAAACTGTGCCTTCTCAAATAAGACGTACTTTGACATAAATGAGAAAATACCTGCAAATCGAAATAAAATTTTGACATTGCTATTTGAAACTGTTGCCTCTTCATACTAAATTAATGTTAAATTTGTGTCTTACTATTATGAATGAATTTTTAATTCTGGAGATGACACAAAACGGGGTGGAGTAGCTAATATGCCAGAGGGTCGTGCTGCTATCCAGAAGAACCTCTAACAGGCTGGGGAAATGAGCTGTCAGTAACTTCATGAAGTCCAACAAAGTGCAGTCCTGCACCTGGGAAAGAACAGCCCCAGGCACCCACACATGCTAGGCACCAAGCAGCTGGGAAGTAGCTTTGAGAAAGAACTTGGAGATCCTGGTGGTCTCCAAGCTGAACATTAGCCACTAATCTGCCTTGAAGCAAAGAAGGTTAATGGTTCATTAGATGTGCTGCCAGTAAGTCAAGGGAGGTGACCCTACCCCTCTGCTTAGAGCCCTGGTGAGGCCACAAGTGGACTGCTGCATCCAGTTCTAGGATCTCTGGTACAAGAGAGACATGGTCATACTGGAGAGAGTTCAGCAGAGGGCCACAAAGATGGTGAACAGCCTGGAGTATTTCTCATATTAGGAAAGGCTGAACGAGCTGGCATTGTTTAGCCTAGAAAATTGTGGGGTGCTCTCACCAATGTGTCCAAGTACCTGAAGACAGGGTGCATGAGGGATTGAGTCGGGCTCTTTTCAGGTGTGCTCAGTAACCAAACAAGAGGCAGTGGATGCCAGCTGAAACAGAGAAAGCTCAAGATGAATATCAGGAAAGACTTTTTCACTGTGAGGGTGACTGGGCACTGGCCAGTTCCCTGAAGAAGTGTGGAATCTCTGTCCTTGGAGATATTGAAGAGCTGTCTGGACATGGTCTTCAGCAACCTGTGCTAAATGTGTCTGCTTAACCAGGGGTTTTGTGCGAGATGACCTTTGGAGGTCTGTTTCAATTTCCACCATTCTGTGATTCCATGACCTCTCATTTCTCATTGTTTTAATTTTGTATCAGCTTTTGTGCTTTGGTATGCAGGAAGCAAAAACATCCAGAGAGACTTCTGCAGGACTATATGCACAGTAATCTCAAAAATTATATGAATTTTTCTAATTTTAACAGTTTACACTTGTGAAAAACTTTGGTTTAATATGGGAAAAGTCTCAGAAAGGTAGAGTTTAATACATACACTGTTTTTATCTGTGGAATTTAGCCTGGCATTTTGTTCCTCTTGAACTGTGAACGTTGCATGTATTTTCACACTGCTTTTCTTCAACAAACTGTTCCTACTAGGCACATACTGATTTAATCAAATCTTACTGCTGTAGCTGAGAAGTGTTCTGAATAATAATAAGGCTTTTATACTGAATATGACTTCATTTAGAAAATATTACTGATGCAAGATGGCAGATTCATTAAGCTGTCTAATTGGTCAATGTGCTTATACTTCAGAAAATTCTATCTTTTAATGTTAGATGACTTGGTTATCTAATAATATTTTATATATCTTGCTTTTCTTTACAGTGTTGTTTGATGAATAGCTCTTGTGAACCAAAAAAT
Source organism: Corvus hawaiiensis (assembly GCF_020740725.1). Classification (NCBI taxonomy): domain Eukaryota; kingdom Metazoa; phylum Chordata; class Aves; order Passeriformes; family Corvidae; genus Corvus; species Corvus hawaiiensis. Next base: position 23,062,713 of record NC_063217.1, on the reverse strand, counting down.
TAAGCCAATGATCCAGAATTAGTTTCATAAGACAGGTGAGACTTTCCGGTTTGGTGCTTTTCTGTGTGAGGAAGAACATAGACATTTTACATGGAAACACAAGATTTATTCCTTAAGTTGGTTGGTCTTTGTAAGTTGCAAAGCATCAAGGTTGCTTAATTTTTAGTTTGTTGAAAAGACCTTTTGCTGTCACTATGACCATTCCACTTTCTTGCTAGTATCCCTATTTCATTAGTGCAGATAGATGCAACCAAAATAATTCTTTCTTCAATAACTAGACAAGGAGAGAAAAAAGGACAGCTGGACATTAAAGTCAATTTGATCTCTTTGCTATACACTGAATTTACTTTAGCCTGTCAGTACTTTTTGATGTTTAAATAACCATATTTTTGAAACTACTGCTGTCCTTTGACTGAGACAGAACAACTGGTTCAGTCTTACTTATGTTAATAAAACCATAGTGTAACCTTGATACATAAATGTATTGATTAAAGTTCTTGTTTGAAAGTAAAACATAAACAAAACTGCTTTCTATCAGATTCTGTTAAATTTTTACTGCAGCCCTTACTATTGAAGAAGGAAATTTTGGGAGTCCCCATTTAGTTTCTAATCTGTGGTTTGGTTGTCTTTCAATGTCACATCATGCACTGATCTCATAAATTGAAAAAAGATTAATCACGCTCTCATTCTCGAAGTAGACATTTCTCCCCTAAAATTCTGTGGATACTGTAAAGCTTTCAGCAGAGAAATCTTCCGGCTTTCCAGCATCCTGTGAAGTTTTCCTTTCTCATGCAAGCTAGCTGAAAACAGTTGCCATGGGTTAGCATAGCTCTGGAAGTTATTTTCTTGCAAAGAGGTGCTTACAGCTTCCTCTATGACTTGACAGAACCTATCAACTGGCTAGTTTGAATATTTACAATTTTTTAAGCCACTTAAAAATTTTGACACGCCCCTGTGGTCCACATTTAAGAATGGACAAACCCTGGGAAAGCTCTCTTGCTTCCGGCCTTGGGACAGGTAACTGGCCTGGGCCTGTGTGGCCCAGTGGGCCCGGGCCAGGCCCTGCTCAGCCTGGGCTGGGCTGGGACACAGCCATCCTGGAGCTGTGTGGCCCTGTTCCACCCGTACCCCACTCCCCACAGCTCTGCTATGTGCAGACGGTATGGCCCGGCTTCCCCCTTTCCAGTGCGGCCGAAGATTCAGCTGAAGCTGCCCCGCTGCCCGGCAAAGATCATGTGACCAACAGTGATAAGTGAATTCCAGCTGCAAGGCCTAGGTGAAATTAACCCTTTTAGTGCTGTAAGTTTCCTCCAGAACAGACGAAGCCTGTAGACATTAAGTAACGAAGGAAGAGCTGAAACCCTGTGGGAGGAGAAAGAGGAGATGCTTAGAAGCTGAAATTCTGTTCTGAAGCTATGGTGGTGATAGACTGTGATATATCAGAGTACCCACTGTAATTTCATGAAAGCATGGGGGGTGGAGCATTCAAACTGTACTTGTGAGCAAAAACACCTGTGCTGAAATAAGCAAATGTTGAAGCAGCTGTAATTTGATGAGAAGTTTGAACAGGAAGAGATGGAAGTGATGAGGACTCTTGCTCCAAATGGGAAGGAGAAAGACCTCAGTTTCTAGAGATGCTCCCAGAGATAGTCCTAGAGATGAAGATGATGAGGACCCTTTTCTCCCAGGGAAGGGAGAGGACCTCTATTTCTAGAGATGAAGATGTTCCCAGAGATGGGTGAAGTGAACCTTTGTTTCTGAGCAGCTCAACCTTAAAATGGTACCCCAGTAGCTCAAGATTGGACCCTCGAAAGCAGTTGTGGGGAAGCTGCAAGTCGGGGGAAGGGACTCTCACATGTGAGCAGAGAACCAACCCGGGCAGCTGGCTCGTTGTGATGCTGAAGACATGAGAGAACTTCTTGTGGAGATGTCTCCATAGCATGAGCAACAGAGACTCTTCTCCCTAAGTGAACTGAACAAGGCTATTATGGAAGTGGTAAACAGACTGAAAATCTAAAGGGTTGTCTTTTTACATTGTCAGTGGGAGATGGGGGAAAGGTGGGGGGAGGAGAAGAGTTCTGAAGGTGTGGTCTGATTTTTTTTCCTTTCTTTTAAGTCTGTTAATAAACTTCTTTATATTCTTTTAAGTTTTGTGCCTGCTTTGCTTTCTCCTAATTCTTATCTCACAGGAGGGAAATAAGTAAGTAATGAGTATTTTTGACCAAATCACTGCACTCTAAATAGGTGTTTCCGCCCGGTTCCAAACTGAACCCGCTACAACAGTCTAGAGGTTTTTATAAACCAAGAATTTATCTCACATGTGCAAACTTGTTATGCACAGTCTTGTTATGGTACACTGAAGAAAATATTTTGAAATGGGTGTCATAGCATTCAGCCAATCACTCTGAGAGGTGGATAGTCAAGCGACCAATAGCCTTAGCCATTCTTGTGAACCAAGTTATATAAATGAGTTTGTAATTAATTAAATAATCCCATTTTATCCTGGACTTGAATTCTGTGTCGTTCTTCTCTTTGTCCCCGGTACAACAGCAACAAAACTCTGCTGTGTTTTTTCTAATTATGATCCCATTTCATGTTATCAATGAAATATTTTTATTCACAACTAAGTAATAAAATATCGGTCTACAAAATGAACTGCCTAACAATTTTGTCAGTGGAAAAACTGAAAACATTTGCCATGTATGGCAGGGAAATGACATGAAATTGGTCAACAAAGAGCTAGAATCAAGACACTAGAAATGGACAATAATAAAATGAAAATCTCTGGTGTTCCATGCGTTTATGCTGATTTAGAAGACAAGGGGATAGAACTTGCCTTAAGGAAACTGCACAAAAACAGTAGAGCTTAGCAAGGTGGTATTTGGAGTTTATGCTCTATACATAATGAAATTTCAGTCTGGATCATTTACATATGTGGTAAGGAAAAATGTTCTGTGTTCTATGATTAGTTAATATAATGGCTGATTGCTTATATAGATCATATTGGATCCTGCTTTGAGGGAAAATACAGAAAATACACTGTGAAAATCTAATTGTATAAGCAGTTATTTCTGATAAACAAAAGCAGCTACAAGAGAAGTGAGCACTATCCTTTCTTCTGGGAGAGATGCAGAAGAAAATTATGTCACTGGGTGTTGCAAATGATATCCCTGGGTATTGTTTCTGCACCAGCATTAAGCATCCAGTACAGGATACATGATGACAAGCCTTCCAGACTGTCACACAACACATGTAAGTGAAACTCACCCTGGCAGAACACAGTGGTAAAAGTTGAATTGGATGAAAAAGTTCTTTGATTTGCATTATCATATAATAATGTTTATTTTCTTTTTTCCCCAGAAGGCTTATTTTTTTTCTCCTCACAGAAATTCTCATTATTTTGAGGCACAAATGAAAACTTCGTAATATTAATCCATACCTTTGGGAAAAATTCTTACTGATATTTTAGTCACAGAAAACAATGACCCAATGGACATTGTTATTTTTTTCTGCTTTATACTTCTTTACTGTTTTAGAAAAATCTTATTCTTGTTTAGAACAGGGAGGGAAGAAAATTTTAGGTTTAATTTTAGCTGAGTTTTTTTCGATATCTAGGGAAGAGAAATCTTTACACAGATTGTTATTTAGTCCTATATTATTAATTCTGTATTATTTAATCCTATATTAATTAACTATGTGAAACTCAGAGTAGAGCTGTTTGAAATATTCTCCTGATGTTTGGGCTCTCTCTTGCCACTTTTTCCTTTACAATACCCCACCTGCACTTGTATCTGCATGATTGCCTTTCCACACTCCAATACTGATATAAAATTTGGCAAGTTCTTAAAGGTCAAGAATTTTTTATTTTTATAATAGAGGCCTCTGGCTTTACTAGAATAAAAATCAGCAGAGGCATGAAAGTCATATGGGGGGAGGGGGGGGGAAATTGGAGGCATTCCACATTTTTTGATGAATTTATGAAAATTGATTTATTCTGAAAATACATATTTTCATGAAATTGTATTTCTGGGACATGTTAGTGCTTTATTGAGCTGAAGGTTTTATTCATGCAAAATATACTTCCATGAAATCAACAAATCAAAGTCTGTCATTGACAGATATTGCTTAGCAGTGCATCAAAATAGAATACTTAACCCTAGTTAATTAGTTGCCACTCATCTGAAAACCCTTAAAATTTAATTCTCAATCATCGAAATTAAGAAGATGGAAGTTTAAGATTGGTATGCATAACTTTTTCAAATTCCTTTTAGTGTATCACAGAAGAAAATGCAGTCTAGAGAAAATGAGGTGTTTCATGGCAGGGTGAAAAACAATATTTATACAAACCTTTTGAAACCAAAGAAGAACAAACCCAATAAAAGTAAGAACAAATAATTAGTAGGCTTCTTCAGGAAATTTTCCAGGCGGTGCCTGGAGTTTATTAGTAATTTTATGACTAAGGTCATGTTTTGAATACCACTCTTTAGTGTCTGAACAATCCTATAGTGTTAAGAAAATAGAAATTAAGTAGTTTAAGACTTATACCAGTGGAGTTATCAGCTATGGCCACTAAAGGAAAACAATGTAAGTAACCTGTTTAGATAGAAATCTCCCTTGTTACTGTGTAGGATTTTGTGGCTCCAATGACTGTGGCATACAGTACCCCTGAAATTCTTCCGTGTAGCACTTTTTAATGAAAAATAGATAGGAGAGGTGTCAAGTTACCACTATAGAAATCATATTAATTATTCAGTATTTGAAAAATTCTAACAGGATGAGAGTCAGTTCTTGCAGTCAGTATTTTCAATCTTTCTTCTCTGACAGTGCATGTAAGATGGCAGACACTCTATTTATCCATGCCCTTGGGTTTGTAACAATTACCCTTTTCTGCTATTTTAAATTTGCAAGAGGTAGTGCAGGGTCAGTTGGAGGTAGATGAGAAGTCAGATACATGGGTTCATTTGTCTCAATGTCCCCTATCAAAATATTGGTCTGATAACCTTTTTGACATTTTAGCTGTCGTATTTAATAAATAATAAATTAATATAGGAGATTGCATTTAAAAGTGTACGGTACCTGAACATTTCTTTCTGCTTTTCAGATTCTAAAAGTCACACTTTTTATATCTATTTGTTCAATTGCATCTTATCTTAAACAGTTGCCTTGAAGTTGTATGTCATCACCATCCTTACATAGGACTTATGAAACCTGAAGGAAAATAAGGTTGGTGTTTCTTTCCATAGTGATAACAGGATTTTGTACAGAAATTCAGGAAAGCTATAATAGTAAAACCTTAAATTCAGAAGCTTATTTATTTGAATATATGTAATTTTTATGATCATAATCCACCCACACCTTGAAGGCAGATGCCACTGGTATTTGCAGAGACTTCCCTCAAATCCTAATAAACACATCTGTGTATTATTTTTGTCTATGTCAACATTATGAGATACAAAAAAATACATTAATCCTGTTACATGGAAAATTAGGCAATAAGTTAAGGGCATTTCCATTCTCTAATAAACCAGCAAATATTTCTGGTTTGCCCTCCTTATACTGGAAGTTTTCATAATAGTGGAGGTGTAGAAAGAAATGAGAATAGAGTTGCAGAGATTTGGGTACTTTATTTTATTTAAGTGAACTATGTTTAGGTTTATTTAAAATGTCATATATTTCACTTAGTGAGCTCAGGGCTGTCCATCTTTTCAGCTTTAAAAAATAAGGCTCTGTTTCAAAGCTGCGTGGTTGCTTTTGACAAGTGGATGCATGTTACAAAACTTGCACTTTCTGCTTCAGAAGGATGATTAACTGCCTCCTACTTACATACATAGACTGCTCAAGGCAGATTAATTAGCCTAGAAAAGAATTCTAAAAATACTTTGTCTTCTTATCAATTTCCCATGAAAACTTTAATACACACTCTATTCCTTTAAATGACATACTGTTTTGTGGATAGCAGAATAATAAAAAAATGACCAGAGATACTCCAGTGATTCAGCCCATTTTCAAATATTTGGAAAGAAAAGTGTCTATTAGTTCATAATTGTTTTAAAAAGAGGCAGTTCAAATCTAATACACCTCAAATTTGATGATGTCATTTTTTCAGCTTATTCAACAACTTGTGAACAGCAGAAAATGGAGATGGAATCCCCTCATTATGTACTGCCTTTGGAGAGGTGTTTTCTTTGAACATGTGTAATACATCCTGCTTTTTGAATTTAATTTAGGAAAATGACTTATTGAGATAAAAAATGCAGAATTCATATTTTTCTATTTGTGTAGTCTTGGAAAAAATGCTTTTTCTTTTTGAGATTGTTAGAATTAGGTCTTTGCAATACCACTCTGCTAGATAAGACAGGTTACTGTATCCTCTGAATTATTATTTTTCAAAAAACAGATCCCTTTACATAAACATTCATTATAAGTCAGGATTAAAATGGACCAGTATCTACACTAGCAGATCTCAACATTAAATATACACCCTGGCACTTATAAAAATTACTGGAGTAATGTCAAGGTAATTTATATCCAGTCTTCCAAGTTTGCTGCAACACCTGGCTAGACAAATTACAGCCCCATTGAGACAGAGACTTGTCTTTTTGATATATAAGTAATGAGAAAGGTTTCTTTGGAATAGTTATACTATTCTGACTTAATTTCTTTTGCCATTTATGACACAAATAGTGTAAATACTGATTATACAAGGTTTTCTGTATTGAAGATTTTCTGGATTGGAGCCAAGTGGGGAGTGAAATGAGGGCAGTGAGAGAAGCAGAATCAGTAGCCTGCTGGAGGATTTCTGAAGCTGAGTTTCACCTTTACATTAGGCAACAAATCAATGAATATTCTAGATAAATTGGAGTGATAATCTTGGGATTATCTCCCGAGGAGTTCATTGTTGCTATATTGCATCTGAATGGGTCAGATTTGTTTCATTTATATCCAGTAGGCATCTGATCTGATGATCTAAATTACCCCAAAGCTTATAAAGTCCTCTACACACTCTTATGTGAAGGAAAGTATCTAGGAAGGACATAGTGTATAATATTAAATACTGTAAAAGTGCTTTTTGTTAGCCCAGGAATAACCTTTCCTTCCCTTTTCCAAAACCCTGAGAAGTGGACAGTACTAAAGTCAGGGGCATTGGTATCCTCTGTCCAGTGTGAGGTGCCCGGTTAACATGTCCTCATATGCTCAGAATTAGAATGATTTATGAATTCATTGGAGTTTCTGCCTGATAATATATCTCACTTGCACATATTCACATACACAAGCCATTGTGCACGTGACTGGCTGTAGACCCATTGTTTTAACCCTGCACTGCCATGAGCTTTTTCAAAGGAAGTTAATGTAGACTCTTTAGAAAACCCTAATGAGAACACCAAATCTGTTCTCTCTGAGATTCATTAGTGGAGATGGATATTTTCAAATTTTCTTGACTTTGTCAGAAATTGAGTTTATTCATATTGGTAACATTTCAAATTTTGTTATAGATAAAAGGTAAGTTATAGTTACAGTTGTAACTATAAAAAAAGTTACAGATAATAGGGAAATAGATGGCTTTCAAATGACCAAAACCTGATACCTTTGAAACTTGTTTTGTCAAACTGTGCAATCCTTTATTGAAGTAAATTACTGTTCTTAGTTCAACAACTAATGCAAATACCAGCCATAATAAGTATATTATCCTTGTGATAAAGGATCAATTTTCACATTTAAAGTTTTCAGTCAAATACTGCAATAACATTTAAAAAAAACCATGGCCAAATTCCTGATTTACAATATTTTTGTAAAACCAAAACAATTAAGCTAGAAACGAGTACAAATTCAGTTCAACAAAACATAACACTATAAAAGGAAAACTACAATAAAAAGATATTAAGCAAGATAGATACTGAAAGTGAAATTATCTGTCTTTGCATTCTGCTAAATAGGTATTCAAATTGTTGTAGTACTAGACCTGACTGAAAGATCATAAAGGACTCTGAAATAATAAAAAAAATATGGAGAAGGGTTTACACAGAGAATATATTTATTGCTTCTTAAAATGAAATAGGTGGTTGTGTTCAAGGATGGTGCCAGGCAGAAGATTTTAAATAAAAAATCTGAACTATTTTTGAAAAATATATACTTACACTGTGTAACCCATTCATAAAGCTGTGGTGGTTAAAAGAATAAATGGGAAGAGTAAATGGATTAAGCAAATTAGTTAACTAGAATGGGCCAGGCAGAGCCATAGCCGTATTTCTGCAACATGAAAAGACAGAAAAGTGAAAAAATATTTTGTATTTTTCCTGATTCATATATTCCCAATTATTTTCTACTGGCTTTCTTCAGAAACAAGATATGGGAATACTTGGATCTATCATCACAGTTGTTGGACTACCTTAGAGAAAAGAAACTAGATATGTCTGTCCAAACTTAAGCAGCTTTCATACAAAGAAAGATTACAGGACTAGGTTCCTTCAGCTTCTGAGGGAGATGATGGGCATGAAAATCATACACATGTAATGCCACTGGTGAGATAGAAAAGAAAACATTTTTCATCTTACACTGTAAGATGGCACAGTAAGAAAACCAGACCTTAGTTTTGAACCCCTTTGACAGCTGTTAGATAACAGCTAATCCTAAAAGAAATGGAGATGTTAAATCAGGCTTTCAGAAATTTATGAAAACATTCTTGAAATGCCTTCTGTGCATTTGTCTATCTCTTTAGGGACAAGGATTGTTATTTTCCTTATGCAAACCCACATTGGACATTATGAGAATACACTGGCATAAAATAAGAAATTTTATTGAGAACCTTCCAGTAATAAAATGAAGAAACTTTCTCAAAGAAATAATTTGGATCACATCAAAAAAGCCTGTATGAAAGAAACACACAAAGATTAATGTACTTGAAGGTTTTTTAAAGAAGCAAAGCTTGTTCCAAAAAACCAATTATCTGCATGATAAAGTATATGAATTATATAATTTATTGAGTAAAGTCTCTAGTCACATTAAGGATTTAGTTTAGCATAATGAGCATTTTCTTATAGTGAGAACAGCCAAGCACTGAAATAGGACTGCATAGAAATGTCATGTAATTTCAGCAACAGATGAACTTTAAAATCACTCCTGACAAATGTTAAAAATGGTGCATTTAGACTTGATCCTGGTTTAAAGGAATAGGATAGACTATATGCTCTTTTCCATTCCTTTTCAACTCTACTATTAAAAATTTCTATTATTTTATAATGTAATGAGAGTATCAAACATTTTCTCAGCTTCAGTATTACCCAGTGCTAGATCCCAAAAAACGACTTTGCTAAAGGTTATACAACAGAACTGAGATCCCTCAATCCCAAGTGAAGAGCCTGAACATCCTGATTAATAGATGCCAAGTCCTTCAAACATGTAAGCACCATAGTGCTCTTGAGGATCATACAGGTTTCTGAAGAGCCATGAGATCCTTCTCCATGTGTGCTGCAAAGATATGCAGCTGTTCAGGCATCACAGTGCAGGCAGACAAGTGTCTGCTGTGTCGTAGCGAGAGAGAGACATGAGCAAGCTGCAAATTAAAGCTGGTCTAAGTCGCCATTGGCAAGCTAGTCACAGAATAAGGGATTTTTGGGCAAGCAGTTTACCTTGCTTCTCAGTACACAGCTACGTCAGGAACACAAAAGCTACAAACAGCATTGTCAGATTTGACATTACTGCATACCGTTTACGTCCCCGTAAGACAAATCTGAATCTGAAAACAGAGTAGTTCTTGATCTCTCTTGATTGAAAAACTCACACAAGCAAATGTGCTCTGAAAATATCTATTCTACAGTCTCTGATCTGAGCTCATGATACACCACATGCATTTGACTTTCAGTCCAGGCACACAGTGCCTCTTGTCTATTTATAAACCCTTCAGATATGTGCAAAAGCTAAGAAAAGCAAGCAAACTCAGTAAGTCTACATAGGCATTTCTCTTATTTTTAAAAATGAGGAGATTGTGGACTATTATCCTCTCTCTCCAAACAGCCCTTCAGCTTACAGGAGTCCTGGGTCGAATACTGTTTGCCTCTGAATGCTTCAAGCCCACATCTCCACTTCCCTAGACAGGGGTGAAACTTAAGATCATACAGTACTCTCAAGCTTCCCTTTTGAAATGTTTCCACTCTTCAGCAGAATGAGAAAATGAAAAAGTCCTGACTTTATTGAGTGGTTGGAAGAATTCTGTTGCCTGCTGTGTATGTTTCAAGGACAGGGTATATTGATTAGTGAAGAACTGAGGAGAGAAATAGGTTTTAAATACCAGTTCTCTGTAGAAATGCCTGGCTCTGTGCTACAAGTGTTGTCCAATACAATAAACTGATGTTTATTTTTATTCTGAAGCACTAAGTTAGAAACTTTTACAATAAAGCAGATATAGCAATTCTGCTCAGCTTGTTTTCATGTTCTGTGTCTGAATATTGGCAAGCTGTTGCTGAACATACTTGTTATATTTGCCTCTCTGAGACACCTCACTACATAAACAAAGTAGGGAGCCAATGCATTTAGACCTGGAGACAGCTGTGGAAACCAGCTATCTAGGAATGTAGGCAATATCTACTCAACAGTCATTGTCACTGGGGTTTAGGGATGTATCTCATAGTCCAGAGCTGGTGGGCTTATTTTATATGCTTTACTTTCCATGTAAGGTATTGCTTCTATGTGTAGAAGCAATTTCACTGGGATTTCTTGGCTTCCTACTGGTGAACATTTACCAAGACCATAGACTGGCTCTGCAAATTGTTGGCCCTTGAAATGGTCCTTATCCTATCCCTTCCATATGTTCCTGAGAGCATATATAATGATATTGTTCTCCTCTGTGGAAAAAAATGTAGAGGATGTAAACATCAAATAAAGCTACGCTTATTTCACATGCATAGTGTTAAAGCTTCACAAGCTTTCCTTTCTAATTTCTATGAAAGTACCTATGTTTCCTTGAGAAATAATTTAATGTTTCACTGCTTCCTCTTCCAATTCTTCTACCTGATTATTTTAAATAATTCAACTTCTTTCATGGGAAGAAACTATGTAAATTTAACTTACCACTAGAAAAACAGTCCTTACAGTCAGATCCAGCAATTTAGAACAGTCTTCTAATGGAAGAAAAAAATCTCTGTATCTTCAGTAACTTAAAATGATACTAGGCAAAATATTCCATCACTGCATTGACAGTTTATATAACAGTTTTCTTAATTTGTCTGTCTTCCTGTTGACCCAATGGTTTTCTGAGGAACCTTTCTATAATAGATTTCAGGGCATGGCTCATTTTCAGATTAAAAATAGAGAGCCTTGAATGTCTCAATTATATCTCTAATAATAGAAGTGAATATTCAGTATGCAAAATTTCAGAGGCACTTTTAATGAAATTAATTGGGTAGATCTGTCTAACAGATTCTTGCTTTCCTTTTTTGATCCAGTGACTTTGAGAGAAAGTATTTGCACATAAGTTTCTAATATACCGCTATAACAGAGCTTGTAAACATTTGGATGTTTTTTTTCCACATTATCCTGTTAAGAAGATTGAATCTGTTTCTTGTTTTGGTGGTAGGGAATGTAACCCACACTCGCAGTGCTACCTGCACTGATAGTGGCGAGTGGTAGGAGATGGGAGGCTTTATCATGGGCCAATAAGTGAATTCCTGTGCTCTTCAGATCCTTTAAAATCTTCCACATATTGAATTCATAGAGCTGATTTGTTTATTTCCACTACGTTTTGTTGTGTTATGTTCATGTTGTGAATGAAAATGCAAGTCTTCCCACCAAAGGACCATAGGGCTATAGAACAAGTTAGGCTGGAAGGGAACTTTGGACATTTTTTCTAGTCATTGATCCAAGGCAGGACCAATTACGAAGTTAGATCAGGGCCTAAGGCTGCACTGATTCTAATGTAACAAAAAGGTGAGAGAGGCCTGCCTTAACAAAAGGCCTGAAAATGTATCTTTTTACTTGCCACCTGTGTCTTTTCTAGGGTAGAAACTTTATCTGTTTCTTCAAAGTCAAATTTTAAAAGGCTTTCCTAGCTGCACAGACTCCACATGGTCATATTGGAATGCCTTGAAAGTCACCTTTTCTATTAGTTCTGAGGTCTGCTTTTGGATCTGCACCTTACTGCAAATGAGCTCCTCAGCATTGCAACCTACTCTCTCACTATTTACTGCTTATTTATATTTTTTTCTCCTGTAGAACCAGACCATATTATTTTCACTATTCTCTACCGATTTATTGTATTATTGCAGCTGCATCCAACAAGCATGCATGGTGTCCTAGGTAACCCAAAATGTTATTTGAAGTCCATATCTATCTGTGCCCAAAAATTGTTACTTTCTCTTAAGGCCTGGCAGAAATGGAATTGTGAGGTCAGGAGATACCAGTCCTGTTAAAAGTCAGGGTTGCCTAAGCAGGCTCAGCAGTGTGGAGCTGGGTCTGGAGTGCCTTTTTCAGTGCTTGTGCAGGCCAGTTTCCCCCTCCTGACACACGTGCAGCGCTGAGGACAGTGGTACCAACACCCCCGGACTCTGGCAGGCAGCAGGGGGAAGCTGTGGGTAGCGGCGCTGACTGCACACATGCCGGCACTTCTCATCCGCCACCAGAACTGATCCGTAAGTTCCTGCCTTCCTGGGAGGGTTCTTTCTGTCCACCGTCTTTTCCCTTTGCCTCCTGGACCATGTGGTTGCCTGGAGGACACCATCCTGGGGGAGAGAGCTGACACCATTCTCCCTTTGTCTCCCTGCACGTAGTTGGCAGTGGGGGCCACCATCTTGAAAGGGGGGTACACCACCATTTTGGGTGTCTCTTGTTCCCCTGGAATTTGTGAGATTTAGCAATTTTGCATCTAGTGATTATTCACTGTTAATTTTTTTTTTCCCCGTTGCTCATTTGTTGGTAAACTGTTATTTTTTCTCTTACATCTACTGGTATTCGTATTGGTGGAAAGGGGTTGGTTAAAAGCGAGGGGACGTAACTCATTTTAGAGTGTCCACCTCTTTAAATTGTCTCAAACTGAGACATGGTTTCTTCCAAGAAGAGAAACTCATCTAGAAGTTCTGACCTGACCCAGGGCAAAATGAGCAAGATAAAGGAGGACCTCACCCACACCTTTGGAAATAGACTACACAGTTTATGATACACTGAAAATGTGATGCAACCACCACAGTGTTCCTAAGGAGTATCTAAGGGATGTTAGTTTTCTAGGGATCCCAACCACAGATGAGTTGTACCCAAAAAAAAAGATGGAGCTGCTTTTTGAAAGAGGTGAATCCCAGTTTTCTTCTCTTTTAAATGTCCCAACCCTTTCCAATTCTGGAGCTATTTCTGGCAATGAATTGCATTTAGTTTCTCACATGTAAATTGCCTGTTAGTTACTTCATGTAATTGACTCTGATTGATCTAATTTAGGTAAATATTCTGGATCTCATTAATTACTTACAACTTAGCTCATATTCTCCATGAACATGATGTGAAAATTACTATATTTCTTCAGGCCAGAAAGAGACTTTTTTTATGTTTTAATAAATGTTTTGTACCCTTTTAACAAATTAAATCATAAGAAATACTAGACATCTCTCTGTTAAATGATCTGGTCTATTAAACAAAAATTTTTGTTGGCAGTGGCACAAATGCTTATAATTTTTAACATATAAAATTCATAACAATTTCTATTTAATAATACCTCAACATGGGGAAGGTCAGCCAGATCAATAACAATTATATCTAAACCAGAACGCATTTAAAATATTTTAAGCATTTCTTGGCTTAAATAAATTCTTTATGTTTTCTTTCCTAACAATTTAGCATTTCATGGTCTAAGATTTATACAGAATAATGTCTCTGAAATTAGGCATTCTGGGACCTATAAGGTAACTGACTCAGATTAAAAACAAAGCTGTTTATTAATTTCAATTATCTATAAATTGAGGTTTTAAATATTTTCTCCTCTTATCCAAAACTTTTCATGCAGCTTTATATTGCCTTGATGAGGGGTTACATTCTTCAGATGTCAATTTTTAGCCAACCATATGATGGAGAGGGATTATATTTGTTTTTTTTTTCTTAAAGAAAGATCATGACTGATTTCCACACACATATGTGCCCTTTAATTGCCATAATTTTCAAATAGTGCATTTCTTAATGTTTACCTAAAAGGATATATTCTCAGAAATTGAGGGACTAGGGGCCATTAATAAACACACTTTGCCACAAACCAGGTAATAAGACTTGCAGTGGGTTTTAACAGATGGTTCCAGTCCAATATTTTCTGAGTCTCCAGGTGTTACAGGAAAAGAGGGGTAATCACTGTGGCTGTGCTAGCTATTTTTGCAGTACAACTGCCTTATGCTATACTCTTGGCTGGTGAGGCCCAAAGGCAGACTTACATCTTGGATAGAAGGTGTATAATGGTGACTGCAGACTGCCATTTGACATCTCCAGAACTGCCCAGAGTGCCTTGTGTGCGTGACATTTGCTTACAGTTCCCATCTTGAGTGACTTTCCTTGAGATGGCAGTATAAGAGTAGGAGCTTGAAATCCTAAGCAGCAGTGGGAGATGCTGTCAGTGGGATCCCTGACAGTGGCCACAGCTGATCTGCTCACAATCCCTATGTCCTACTCCCTTGTCCTGTTCCTCTCTGCTGGCAGTAAGTTGAAGCTATAATTTCCCTTGCTGGAGCTCCAGTTTTTTATTCACTCTAGCTGTCCAATCCCTGTCTATGGACTAAGAGGAGTTCCAGAGTGTGCTGTAAGGATGGCTGCAGTATAATCTTGGAATGTAGGAGAGAGGGAGTCTGTGTGATGTCTACAGCCTGTAGCATCAGGGAGGAAGGAGATCAAAGAAGTCTCTCAGTATACCACACCTATAATCAATTTGCTTTTGACACAAAACCACAGAAAGCAGTGGTCCTGCCAGAAAGGTGATTTCCAAGATTTCAGTTTGGTTTCCATGTGGAGCAAACCAAGCTCATTTTTTAACCAAGGCCATGACACAGAATCTGTGGCTATTTACATGGGTCATCTATGCTTAGACATGTCTATGCTCTTGTCAAATACATACATTGAGTATGGTTTCTAGCATTGCTGGAGGGCTGGGCTCTGCTGGAAAACAGATTTGAGTGGTAAAATAGTCTAATAGTCTGGGCTGAACAGCAAAATAGTCTAGCTAAGCTGTCTGTATTCCTCCTTCCTTTGCCAGTTCTGAATTACAAACTGCTAAGCTTAATGGAAACACTTTCTATCCCCTTATCTGTGGAGAGATATGCTATCTGCTCTTAAAACATCTGTTCCATTTATTTTTCATGGCTTTTACATTTTCACTACTTAGTAGAAAAGAGTTAAGCACAGATTTCTAAGATTTGCTTTCAAATTTTCAGTCTTCACAGGAGTGACTATCAGATGGAATTCACTTGTTTTGTATAGCTCCACTGAGAATGAGCATTTCTGTAAGTTTGTTTTATTCCTTTCTAAGTTGTTGCTGATTACCTCTATGATCTGATTCAATATTCATTCCCTCAGACCTGAAGGCTACTGATGAGTAACCTAAGCGGAGCTCTGCGGGAGACTCTTTTTTCCTGTGGATGGTTAGGGACAATGACTGACAATGAAAGAGCATGCTCTTCACCAGAGGATTAATCAATCATGATACTAAGTGAACATGTAATTATTTTTCAATTATATTCTAAATAGTTGATAGTTGAACAATTTTTTTTCTTGATGTGGGATAACTCCTAGAAGAGTAGAAAGTCTTTGAAAATTTAATTCTCTCTGGGATGGTCTAACACACCGTGAACCTTACAAGCTTCCAGGCTTAATGGGCTTTCCTTCCAGCTTGCCAGCTCTAATTAAAGGCAAACTCTGTTTCAGTATGTTTTTCTATTAGCTTGCACAAAATCACTCACATTTGCATGAGCCTGTCAAACCTCATATTTGGTTCTGCCTGGTCTCCTGAATGAAGCAAGAGTTTTGTTTTTCTTCGGGCCATTGTGGTCTTCTGAATTAATTTTTCTAACTCTTTGCTTCTGCAACTGTGAACCTGACAGGTAGCTCAGGTAGACAGGTAGACATTTCTCATTAGCAAGGCATTTGCTAGTTCTGGTATCACACTGCTACTTTTCTTCATGCCACAGTAAGACTCTTTCCTCATCAAAGAAAAAGTAAGTTGAAGGGTCTTGGAGGCTATCTATATAAAAAATTACTACATAATGGCACAGATTCTACAGACAGAAACTTGACAAAATATTCTCCCATTAGCGAAGAAATACTAATTGAATTTCCATTACTCTCTTAATTCCTTTACATCTTAATAGACATTAGTAACTTTAGTTGTGATTATGACATATTATCCTTAAAAATACCATGGAAAATGCAGTGGTAAGCCAGCAAAACTATTCCTGCAAACTCTTTATAAAGATGTTGGCCTTTACTTTGAAAAATTGAGTAATGACAATGTAAAAAACCCTATATTTTCTTGTTAGATATGTTTGTTTTATTTACTTCCACAATTAAAACATTAATTTAAAGAAGGAGCAGAATCTGTCATGACTCTAATTCTCTCCATCCAGAAAATTTGCAAACTACTTTTCAGATCATACACTTTTACTCAGTTCCTTTATAGTGAAATAGAATGCTTGTCTATGTAGAACAACTCTGTAAATATGTTTGAGGCTGATACTAATAATAGTGTATGTATTGCATCAAATACAAATCCCAATGTAAGTTTTTAGTTTGAGGAAGTGTAATTATAGACTTTAAGTTTTAGCTAGGGCCATTCAGCCATATGTTTAATTTGTTCCTACTGCTTTGTAATATTTGAGTGCCCCACTGGGCACTAATGCCACTGAGAAATGATAGTCTGATTAAGTTTATTGGGCAAAAGCAGAACTGAGACACTGAGAAAAAAAGGATCCAGATTAAAATCAATTGAGAAATTAAAATATTTGGTCAGCTTCAGCTGACCTTGGATCACACCCAAGCTTATATTTGAGACCTGAAAAGACTATCATTGGCGGAGAGTCTCTTAAGCAAAAAATTATTCTATAATTCAATTCTATTTTTAATCAGTGGAAGTGATATGAACTGTAGTTTGAAATAGCAAGAACACTGAAATGTCAGTAGTTGTACTAAACAGTCACCAAGAAAAAAATATCATCAGTAGTTATCATCTCCTGAAAGAAGCACAATTAACCTGACACAGTTTTTCTTACTATTTCTTACTGTTCTTATTTCTTACTTTATACAAACTGAAGAGTATTTGATTTGTGATTACAACAGAATTACTATTCCTGAAGCCTTCAGGAATGTATGCACATATGTATGTACGTATGTGTGTGTGCATGTATGTATGTATGAAGACCATTTCCTTGCTGCAGACACTTTCATAAAATAGTATCAGCGAAGAACTCCTACAGCGAATGCATCCACGCCTCTGTTAATATCATTGGCTACAATTCCTGAGTTCACTCAGGAAAACTGTCTCCTCACAGCAAGGGTTCATACAGCATCTATGATAGAAGGGCTGCAGGATTGATCTAACATTACTGCACAAAATATTGTACACAGGTCGCTGGCAACGTAAATGTTAAGTTGGCAATGTATTATAAAAAACCTGGTAGACCTTAGCTGATATGATTCAGCTCTTTGAGAATTTACTATGGATTTATATATTGAGGATGATACTTAGAAAATCTAAAATTTTAGTAATTTTTAAGGATCTTATTATCTGCTTTGATATTTGTAACAGTAGTGAACTTTAGTATACCCAGCTCCAGCTTCTGTCAGATTAAAAAGCTCCCCAAAGGTCATTACAATTATATGTATCAGAGCAACATCTGTGTTAGAAAACAAGTTATAAATTCCCTAATGAGAGAGGTCAAACAAACTGAAACCTTCAGCTCAAGGTCTCACATGCTATTACTCAGATAAACTCATCTGTTGGGATGCTCAGTAAATAAAAGCAATTTAACATTTTTTACTCTTAAAAAAGGAGAAAAAGGCAGGGAAACCTAGTGTTGCACCACATGGGATTTCATCATTCTAATGGATGGATTTGGAGCACTGCAATTACCCAGCTGCTCAGTATTTTGTTATGTCAGTTTTCCTAGCATAGTTCTTCCAGACCTGTTCTTTATGTGTTTGCCTCTGGCCATAATAGCATGCTCAAAGGTGCCATTTTTCCCATTTGGCCACATTCTTCAGATGAAAATTTATTTAGCTCTAGTAAACAAAATATTCTGCTGACAAATTTCTCACCTTCCAGCCCACCTCAATAGTTTATTTAGTCCTTTCTCTTAAATTTTCTGTTCTGTACTGAGAGTAATTTGACAGATTTTTTACATCATAATTATAGAAAAGTCCAAATAATAGTTTTCCTTGTATTTGTGTGTTTGTTGACCGATCAAAATTATTCTAGTACTCAGATGTAAAAAATACCAGTGTGAGGGACCTGAAGAAAGAACTTGATGGAGCAATACCAAACTGTTATGTTCTAATACAAAGTAAATCCTTTTGAACTTTAATCTTAAGTGTTTGAAATTTATATTAGATTGTACAACAGATTATTGGACAAAATTCTATGAATAACCCTTCTTAAAAGACGAATTTTCTGTTCTGTCTGTTCCCAAACAAGATCTCACACAAGTGTTGGGTTATAAAGCCACATGTTGCAAGTTATAAGAAGAATTTCAGCTATATCTTATAAGTGGTTCTGATATCTCTGTTATGGTTTTTCAGTTCACATACACATTTTCTGATGTTTTGGCTGTCATACTTTTTTTTTATTTTTCTTTTACGCAAGAAATTAACATTGTACATGCTGCTATCATATTTAAAAAATTCTTGTGTGGCCTTCTCTCACCTGTGTATATCTTACCTGCTTAGATTTAAACTCCCTGAAGCAATTCTAAAGAATAATATCATTCTGTTGCTACTTTTCGTGAAGCAGTCTGAGTCATCAATAACTTTTTAAACAATTAATATATAACCACAACTATGAATTATTCAATTATGATGAAAGAACACTAATTAAAGATTAAATGATTGCTTGCAAATACCAAGAAGGCTCAAACCATCTGAAGTTTAAAATTATTGTGTGCACAAAGGGTACTTTAATTTACAGTTTCCATCACTTCAAAGAATGGCATTCTGTTTTTTTCTTCTGTCACATAAAAGACTACCTGAAATCAATGAAAATTGCAGTTAAGGTTACTGAGGTCTGAAATGGCTTGACTTTAGTGTCTCTGGTGAATAAGCTGACAAAGCCTTGTGCTTTGATAAGCAGGTGAATACAGAATTATCTCATTTCTGCATGCAGTTCTGCTGAGACAGGTGACTACATCACCATAAGCTATTGATACACTGGTAGATAACTGGAACTGGAGAGTCGTAAGTTCTTATTGGTCTCCTGCATAATTTCAGGTTTAAACAAATCCCAAAATTATACAGGACAGGGAAAGAAGTCTTTGGCAAAAGCAAAAATATGGTGACATGAAAGCCAAAATTTAATGTGCTACTTAGTGTGTGGTAAGGCAGCAGAACCTGTTAGTGTTGGTTGTGTGGTTATCTGCCTTTTTTCAAGTGGTTGTAACAGTTCAAGAGGTCTCCAGGGATAGAACTGCAGTACTTCTCTTATGAACCACAAAGAAAGGGCAGTGGCCTGTACCAACCAATTATTACCAGACAAAATCACCCCACTGACTTCACACTGGACATCCCAAGTATAAAGAACACAACATACAAAAAGCTCCTAAAAATTAATGCAAGATGTATATACAGTGAGTGTTGCTTTGTGTCTCTGAGAACTTTTTACAACACTTTTGCCATCAAATTTGAGGATACTGAGCACTGAAAAAAGATTTCAAAATTGTGGGTGGGGTTGATGGTTACTGGCCTAGGGTGATTTGTCTTTTCAGCCTCAGCGCTGTGCTGGATACCAGCTATGTCTGCAAAGCTGTGGCACAGAGTCCTGTATTGATTCCAGATTTCACACCCAAGGTGATTTTTGGAGTTGTATGGATGAGCTAAAGGTTGCCTGGACACAGACATTTTTCCTCTCTGAATTCTGGAGTTCTGCCCTGTGCTTCCAGGAATCAGGGTGCCACCTGAGTTTTGCACTTCCCTTTTATAGGTTTATATCTTTAGTGAAACTAATTTATTCCTTCCAATGAAGGATTAAGAAGAACTGAAAAAAGAGAGGAAAACTCTGTGGCGACAACAGCTCTTCCAGTCAAAAAAAAGGACTCATTCTTTCTGGCTTTGCCTATCTTCACCCTGCTTAGAGCATCTCTAAGTGGATTACCTTACACCTTACTGACTGAAAAATGAAATGCAGGATCTAGCCAAAGGCATTTCTGCCTTTGAATGTGTTTTTGTTATAGTTATCATCCAAACTTCTCTGAATACACATCTCCCAGGTTTCCCTGTCTTACATTAGTCCAACAGCTTTTTCTGTTCTGAGCATTAATCATTGCTCACCCCAAGTAAGTCCAAATGTCCTCTAACATTTATAATGACAGATATACCACTACTTCAGCAGCTTCTGTATGTCCTTCCTCTCCTGGCTGGGCTCCGTTATGTCCCCCTGTCTCCTGGCACAGCTCTGCTTTCAAGAGTTAGTATTCCTTTCACTTTTCTGTATGGCATTTCCATTCCTCTTGTCATTAATAAACATCTGTTGCTCGAGTTCTGTGATACACTATTAATCATCCAACTAAAGTTAACAAGTTTTTTTTTTTTACTTGATCAATTTTTCCCTGCTTCTCCTTGCACTGTCACTTTGACTGTGTTTGAAAAATACTGCTGTCTATAGATTATTCTAAGCAAAGATTTTCTTCACTTTCATCAAAGTGGAAGGTGTGCAAGTATTAACAAAAAATGAAAGTTCTATTAACCTTCACATTCATGACCCAAAGAAAATTCAGTTGAAACCCAAAAGGTATAAAAAAGCTTTTAGAAATTTTATTTCAGGAGAAAATTCAAAATGTTGTAAATGAGAACCGATTGTTTTACTTCTCTATTCTTGGTCTTCAGTCTGAAAAGAATTCTTTCATTGAATTACAGATAGATTTTTGTCTCTTTAAAATTATCAGCTGTAGGTTTTCCATAGTATCACAATTTTAAAAATCAGTTCTAAAGACTTGAATGCTATAGCTCATCTAAGATTCTATGGTCTAATTTAGTATATTTCTTGTACATATCTTGATCTGGAAGTGGAATTTCCAGTTATCTACCTGAATTTGCTTTGATTTAAATGATAAAATCTAAGTAGCTACCCCATTTTCATTAAATTTATTGAAACTGTAAATCATTGTAAATAGATGAGTGTAATAAGTGCTGACTCATGTATTCATTTTCTAAATTTTATTTACCTATGTCTCCAGAGTTTGAAGCTACACAACTGCTTTTAGTAGTCAATCAAAGAATTATAAAACTGCATATAATCAAATATTACATTTTTAACCCCAAACTATTGAAGTCAAACCTAAAAGATAGTGGCAATTACTTCTTACCATTGTAGGTAAAGTGAAACTGTATCTATTCTGCAGATGTAGAGTATTACACTTTTCCTCTGTCCAGTCCTGAACACTAGTGCTTAGCTGGTATTCCTGGTGGAAAACAGAAAAAATGCTTAAAAGTTTTTCTTGTGAATTTCGATTCTTCAGTTGAACTGGAAGTTAAAACAATGCAAAAAGTTGCTGCATTAAGCAGCCTTTTGAATTCAGTACAGAAAGAGTAATAAAGAGTTGTCCTTCCTACTAATTTATTGGCTTATTTACTGCTAAAAGAACATATAGATGTTTGTATGAGCTAAATTTAATTAATATAATTTCTGTTGTGAATAAGGCTAAAGTGTTATGTTTTCATTGAGAGTGTGCTGATGTGTGCCTGAATGTCCTTTCCATATGCATGAGCACTCACAACCTCCAGCACCAAGAAATTAATAGTCTGCACTGCCTTTCCAAAGACAAAGTCGAGACACATGAGTCACTTTACTATTGATTCAGGGATTGGCACTGCCAAGTTGTTACCAATAAAGTAATTTCTTAAAATCCTAGCAGTCATGGCCTAAAATTTATCAATGTCTTTATGCAGCAAAACATCACTTCTAAAAGACAGAAGAAAATTAATTAGAAATCCAGTGATGTTCTGATGGCAGTAGCAAAGCTCCCTGAAATAATGCAATATATAAGAAGAAGATGTGCTTACAGTGGGGAAAGAAACTGTAATGGTTATGTGTTTTTTGTCTCTGAAAAATCACTAGGGAAAAAGGATTTAAAATAGTGATTCATGTGTAGTATTACAAATCATATTATAGCTCAAGAAAAAAAATTAATTGGAATAATCCCAGACACAATGTTCTATACAGTTAAGGTAAAATAGTCTATTCACTGACAAAATGTATGGTTATATAAAGAGTTTCTTATTTCTCAGAAATGGTTGCAGATTAATAACGTGGTGCTCAGATCCACTGTGTTATTTTCAGCACTCCTGCTCTACCATGGAGAAAGCCCATGTCATTGCTCCTTTAAATATGACCTCATCTATCTTATTGCTGGGGTAACAGAAGAAGCCTGTAGGATCCTGTCATAATTTAACTACAAAATGACTCTTTTTTTCACACCACTATGTTAACGAGCTATTCTTCAGTTACTGATATTGTTTTGCTGCTTTGTTTTCTTGCTTTCCAATCTTGCTGTATTGCTATAGAGCCAGAATTTGAAGGCCCAGAAACATCTTCTGCAGACATGTCAGTCCAACATTTTAACCAAGAAATAGGCAAAAATTCTATATATGTAGTTTTTTTGCTGTTAATGTTAACTCTACTTTAAACTGGAATAACTTTCTCCTGAAGTTATTAAAACTGAGATCTGCCACCTCAATTTCATCTGTGTTCTCAGTAGGATGTACATCATCTGCTGTTACAAAAGTTTTCAGATATTTGTGCTAGTTCCCTTGGGCCAGTGGCACAACAGAATGTCCAGCAACAAAATGTCCTTGATACATTATCTTGTCTAGGAAGATACAGTCACAAAAGAATATGAGAATCAACCCTTAGTTTACATTGAAAAGTATTATATAGCCCCCCTGCAAATGTCAGATCTGTGTTTATTCTTTTCCTGGATCCAATTGCTACACTGAAATTTGGGCAAGGTACCTTTGCCCTCCACAAGGCCAAAAATTCCTCAGTGATATTTTTTCTGGCAGCCCCTTTCCCAAGTCCCATTAGCTGTAGCTACGTGCTCTCTTTTGCTCTCAACCCCACCTCTAACCATATATAGGTTAACATATCCCAGGAGATCCCTCTCCCTCCAGGAACCAAACTCTTCACTGGAGAGTTCTAGCATCAGCCCTTGGCTGTTTGTACATAATTCTTTCCAGTTCCCAGCCTCGTATGTAGCTCCAAGCATCCACCCTCTTCTTCATCCTTTACCCTAGGCTGAGCTACAGAGACCTAGGGCCCTTTGATTCATCTAGAAACAAAATGCTAGTTATTCAAAAATGCCCAATTTCTTTTGACAGCTCTTCTCTATTATTATTTCCTTTGTAGCTCTAGGCTTTCCTTGCTCGCAACCCTAAACTGACTGTTAGACAAGACACCCTTTGTCTTCCTGTCTTCCTCACAGAGAAGAATCATTCTCACGTGTGCCATTTGGCTCTCATAGACCCTCTCTGACTATTTTGCATCTGTATTTTGTGACCTTTTCTTTCTTTTATCACTTAACTATACACTGAGCCACTGGTCAAATTCCATGCCCCGTCCAGAGACTAAACCAGTAGCAGCTCTAATGCTGTGTAGTTTCTGGGGACCTCCGTTAAGTAAGTTTGGGTTTATGCACACCTGTGAATAATGTACTAGAGAATTAGGAGAACAATAAAATAGAAAACATGAAGAATTTAGGGTATTTGCTATCAAGATAGTATTAGGGAAACAAAAAGATTCTTGCTATACTTTAGAAAATTGAAAATATTTGTAAATTTTTCTTACATATCCCTCTGCTTTTTATTTTTGTTTGTTTGTTTTTTGGCTTTTGTTATTAATATGTAGCCTGCGTTACCAGAGAAATTCACACTATGATTGACTTTGCTCAAGAGCTCTCTACTGCATTAGTACAAACTGTGCTAACATGAACATTTATGAAAAGAGGGTCATGGAAACCTGCTACATGTGGCAAGTCCCACACACCCTACATTGCTCCCCATTCTACACATTGAGTTCATATTACAAATTACCTTGGCAGTGTTGTTCATGACAGTAGTGAACAAAATGACAAAAATATCAGTGAGATTTGAACAATTCTGCCGGGTTGGCTCTAAGGTAAAAAGAGGACCCTCATTGAGGGCAGAGAGGCTGGATTCTATTTTTCATGTTATCTGCTGTCTATGCAGATTGTGTTTAAATCTGCTTCCCTCTTCATCCCCAAAATCTGCAGTTTGCCACTGAGATTGAATGAAGATACTTAAAAAACCTTACAAGAAGGCTGGAATGTTTCATTACCTGAGAGTATTTCTTGTAAGGAGTTGAAATTAGAGGAATGATCTTTGTCCTTAGATGAATGCTCTGGGCACAGTGACTGATTTTGCAAGAGCTATATCCTGAAATACAGACTTTAAGGGCTGCTCAGAGATAGACATAACCAGCACATGCCCAAATAATAGCAAGATTTAAGAAATATCTCCCCAGCATTGGTTTTGGCTGCCTCAGCTGATACACAGTGTATCTTAAGGAATGTGCATAGGGCACTTAGGGTTATAGAATGCACTCGAGGAACCAGAAGCCAAGTTCACCACACTAAATTACGACTCAAAGTTAAGATCAAAACCACTTCAGGTTTTGAACTTTATTTTGTGCTGTTGAAAATCTTATATTCTCTGACTCTTGGAGCACACTACAGAATTTTAACCCATCAGGTTTTCTCTTTCTTTTCTGAAATAGATATGAAGAAATGACCCATATGAAATGTTGATACCCCAGCATCATACTGACAGGTCTTATAATGAAGCATGTTCAAATAAATCTGTGAATTAATGAATAGAGATTTATATAAACAATCTTTTAGTGCAGAAGAAAAGTGTATTTTGTGAAAAGACTGACCTGTCTTCTGAAAGCTAGTGGAAACAACGAATCAGTAAAATAAGTACCCCATTCCTTTGGGTAAATTTTATTTCATTTCTGACACTGATTGTAAGTGAAATAAGCTTGTTATTACATGTGAAGCTATAATGTCAGATTTTCTATGTTACACCAAAAGAGAGTGCATTTCTGTTGGGTAATTGCCATTTGAAATCCTTTTGTCATCATTTCAACATACAAAGTAGGGTTGAAAATGTAATTTGTCTGATTTCTGAAAATCCTGAAGGAAAAACTTAGCTATACTTTGTACATTATAAGGCATGCCTTTCAGGCTCTTGACCTCTAGAATTACTTATTCCCGCTGTTAAGTGGTGAAGCTTTCAAATGTGGTGAGCTAGGTACCTAGAGATGGACTCTTGGCAGAAGAGGAAAATCTGCATGCCAAGTTTCTTATAGCTAGTCGAAAGAAAAAGCACAAAAAGGTGGGTTTGAAACCCTACTGTTCCCTGCAGAGCAGAAGGGATTTTGAGAAAACACCTCTACTCTTTTGAAATTTCCAAAATCACTCCTTAGAATAGGCTTCTGCAGCCATTCCTGCAGCCAGATGAACAGGGCTTACTGTTTTGTAAGCTTGAAGCTCTGAGGGTAAAACATCTCTGTGGTAATGGATGAGTGTGAATCTCCTCAGGCTGTGGAGAATCTAAGACCAACACTTTCTGGATGGCAGTCTTACTAGTATGGTCTTTAGAAAAGTTAGTGACTGCAACTGCCTTTTACATTGTACTTAATTGTTAAGTGCTGTGGAAGAACAAAAAATGAAAGGTCAGGATTTAGGAGAAAAAAAGATACTTTCTGCCTACTTATATTTCTCTGGTCTGATAATTGTTAAATGTTAACTAAAAGCAGTATGTTTTAGAACTCTGTACTAAAATATATTTCAGCGGTATTTGGCTTTTGAAGTTGTAACTAGCAAGAAATACCTAATGCTGCTGTAAAACATCAGAAATTAAAGATGTTCTAGAATATGAGACCAGGATACTAAATGAAGCAAGTAAAATCATCAGTTTAAACAGGAAATGCTGAATTGAATAAGCATGGGGAAAAGAACTGGGTCTTATGTTTACATGTTAAAGCTTAAACTATACCCATGTTTAAGCTTTATGCTACTGCTTTTCACATCTTACAACTGAAGCTTAGGCTTGAGCATCTCAATATAAGCCCTGAAAACCAGCAACCCTCCAAACTCAGGTGGGTCCTGAAGATGGATCATACAGCACCACAAATATCCATGAAGAAGCTAGTCCAAGGGCTATTTAATCTAGGTGATTTTGTTTTCAGACAGTTACAAGCTATTTTTGCTGTGAATTGCCTCCTATTTCCTACCAAAACCATTTGCAGGTTAAAAAAGAATTTTTAATCTTCCAGTACCTGTCAATCTCTTCACACACTTTCAAATGTCTATAAAAGCACTTAAAAAGCAGTCCCAAACTTGAAATGACCTGTCTATAAAATTAATAGTAAATTGCTGCCTATGTAGCTAAAGATAAACAGGATAACCACTAAAAAAAGACAAAAAAAAAAAAAAAAAAAAAAAAAAAAAAAAAAAAAAAAGAAGTCAAGCTGAAAACCTAGTAAGTCCCTTTTCTCTCCTTCCTCCACATGGATAACTGATTGTGGGGACCCCTTGTAGTCAGTAAGCAGTCTGTTAACCTGGCATTGCATTGAGCAGCAGAGAGGAGAGTTGGTATTCATGAGGTACTTGTGAAATTAATTTTACAGATTAGATTCAAGGCTGAACATCACATTATTTGGTTAAGTGTATGTAAAATAATGCTATTAAAAAGTAGTTTCAAATGTAATCTCAGGATTTCATTTTTGTTTTCTTTATAATATTAATACAGATAAAAAAATAACTGGGAGTATTGAAATGGAATGAATGCCTACTATATAGATTCCTCTCTTTCTCTGAGAAAGACCTGAAAAATCAGGAACTTCTGCAATTCAGTGAAATAACTATTTGAATGCTATGGAAAGAATCGCTAAAATTGGGTTCCACATATTTCAATGCAGAATGCTTGGAAAAAGAAAAAATGCTCCTACATCTGAGGATGAGAAGGATCCTAGTGCTCTGTCAGGTGCGCTGAGCCTCAATTACATTTACCCCAGATAACAGACTTGATCCCAGGAGCTCTGGTAGAGAAAATGATGTTCAC
Source organism: Corvus hawaiiensis (assembly GCF_020740725.1). Classification (NCBI taxonomy): domain Eukaryota; kingdom Metazoa; phylum Chordata; class Aves; order Passeriformes; family Corvidae; genus Corvus; species Corvus hawaiiensis. The sequence continues at coordinate 23,035,425 of NC_063217.1, read as the reverse complement.
TCTTCCAGATTCCTAGTGCTTCTCCTTTCTTTTCTTATAGACTCTTTTCGAGCAGTTTTCCCTCATCTTCTAGACTGCTTCTCCCTTCTGAGCACTCTCTGTACCTGTTTCTTAATACCCTCAATGAGGAGGAGATACAACAGTTTTTTTCTCTGCTGTGTGTTTTGAGGATTCTTTGTTGTATGATATCATAGCTTTTCTTTTACAGGACGCCTTTTTCAGCATATGGGACAGACAATGCTCTCTCACTGCAATGCTTTTCAGCCTTCTCATTTAGTGCTCTATTGGCCTGAGTCCCTAATCCTCCCCTAGTGCCTGCTGCTCAAAGAAGGTTTAAATGAAGGAAGAAAAGGTCCTCAAGAGTGATAATGAAGGAGATTCTTCCTATTGTTTTGCTAACTACAAATCCCAAGAGATATCTAGAAAAGTTGGAAAGGTGAAGTGTTGGGGCCCTCCCCCTGCCATGTAGTCCTGGGAGAGGGGCCCTGAGGGCACAGACACGGGGTTTCCCTGCCCTGCTCAGCCTCGTTCCCATTGGTTGGTTTGTGTTCCCTGCGTGGGCAGAAGGACCCTCGGGTCCCGTGATTGCCTCAGTTCCTCAGCAGGGCTCCGGCCATGTGGCTGGAGAAATAAACATCTCTGAAACATCTAGCAAGAATCGGTCCATATATATTTCTTTTCCACGGGCCTCGTTGTTTGATATGCGTGTTGCAGTATTCCCCACTGTGACAGTAAAGATCAAGAAATATGTCAGAATGAAGAAGGTTATGAATTGCCCACGAGGCTATCCTGTTGCAAAATTCTTTCCCATTTGCTCTTGACTTTCTGCTTGCTATTTTTGTCATTCTTATTTTTTTAGATGACCAGATGAGCCAAAGGGAATTCTCTGAGGATTATTTAAAGAAGCTAGTATGGGACTTCCCTATACAGTAATTCCCATGGGGTCACTAATTTTTCTCCTTGTATATCACCTTTAGTCAGTCTCAAATCTTGAATAGACAATATAACTTGTGTAGAATTTAAGCAAATTATGTGCATGAGGTTTTTCTCAAATCTTACTTGTGTAGACTGAGAAATTTCTTTGTGAGCTTAATATTTTTAAGGTTGTAACAACCATTTTTTATTAGATGTGTTTGACCTATTGCAAATATGCTGCAGACAAAATACAGAGAGTGTGTGCACAGCATTAATTTTATTGGCAGGGGGATCAACAGCAAGGAAATAAGGAAATGCCTAAGGTGTAAATTACATACAGCTGTGCAGCATGTAGCCTCTAAGACAGATGCTCTCTAAAAAATCATCCTTCTTAACAAATGACTTTTTCTGCTACGGTGCACAGTGTCAGTAGATCCAATTATTTTGCTATATGATTGTATAAGTTTATGTATAAGGTTACAAACAGAAATGTTGTAGCTCATCTTGCTTTGAGTATTGGTGACTGTTCATGTTTCCTTCCTATAATTAGGCAGTACTTTATGGCATAATTTATGAAATAGACATTTTATGCATTTTTAGATTTGCTTTCAGTGGGGGAAATTACTTTTTCTTTAAGTACTTTTAGCATGGGTCTTTTTATCATAGGTCATTATTTCCAGGTAAAATATTAGCCTGTGTTCTGAACAGGAATTTTCAATATTAATTGAACATACCTGTTCACTGACTGAAGGAAACATTCAGGTAAGAGTCTCTTTCAGAGAAAATCCCTCTTCATTTGATACTCTCCTAGTTAAAGTCATTATGGGACCAAGTTTGGTGCTATCAGATACCTTCTTACTATAGCATAGCAGTAGGTGTTTTCATTTATTCTTATTTTTGGGAACAGAATACTGCTAAAAATTCTATTGCATAGAAGACAGTATATTTAAAAATTTAATCTGTAAAGAGGTTTCTAAATCATCTAAAATCTCTACAGAAGGAGTATTTTGACTGGACATTGTGGATCTTTGCAGTCTATAATGCTTATTCATTCCTTCTCCCTTCCATAATTCACTACTTGGGACTGAAGCTTGTGTTTTGGATAATGTGAATCAGACTCCTTAGCAGAAGCCAAATGTCTCTGGGGCTAGAAAAGAAAGAACCTGTGTCTTACTCCCCTCCTGGAGAATTAAAATATGACTATGTCATTATACCTAGTGGTCCATTTTCTAACTTTTTTAGATCTGTACAGGTATTTGAGGCAAAAATCTATATCTTTCCATCTTTTCTATGCAGAGCAGAAATGCTTTTGCCTTACTAATCCAAGATATGTAAATATTTCTGAGGACAAGCATGTTTTACATACCAGAGTTTCATTTCTCTAATGTTGCAGTAAAGTCACCTACAGCTTTCTTTGTATATACAAGCGTGAATTTGAAGAAGCAGGTTAATTCTCAGCTAAGACACAGAAATGCCTGTACAACGTTAATGAGCCGGATAACTGAGCTCCAGTTTCCAAATATGCAAAATAGAATATTATCAAATGCCCATCTCAGATTCAATAACAATTTTTAAAGGCTGTGAGATTTGGAATTGCTATTTTTTTCCTCCCAAAAATATATGTGAATAACAAAGCTTTTTGGAGAATTGCTGTGAAGTTGTGATGTTTACCTGACCTTTCTTATCTTGGTTCTGTCTGCATTAGCAGTAAGTCTGCTACAAGAGAAGATTTGCAGAGTGAAACAGTTGATGCCGAGGACCTCCTATTCAGACTAAAATAGTTTTTTTGTACTAGCTTTAGTCTGATCCATGGAGTGAATGGTTGGAATGCAGTAAGCAAGCACCTGGATCAGATCTTGTGCTCCAGTTTCAACTAATAGAAAAGCATTTATTTGCACCAAGTGCACTCACATTGTAACCTAAAAACCTGTTAAATGTGGATGATTAGTACATTGAGAAGCACACCGTTGATGCAAACTAAAACACTAATGTAATTGCAACCTTAGCCTCTTGGAGGGGTATCATATTTGAATACAGGGGAGGTTTTTTCCTATGTTCTCACAGAAATGAGAGAGTATAAATTCCATCCTCTGATAAGAAGATTTTCTTTAGGGTATTTGCTTCTTTTAGAGCAGTCAGACTGATTAACTGCGATAGCTCCCAACAGTCCCTCTCCCGTAAATTCTCAATGTTATTTTGACAACAGGTTCCTTCTCCAAATCTTTTTAATGCCAGTTCTGAAAGAAATTTTCCAAAGGATTTCCATTTTTCCCTACAATGCTTTTCTTTATCTTCAGTCTCTTAATTAGGTCATTATTATTTAATTAAAAGTCTTGTGCAGGACAGAATTTGTGGTTGCTTTATACCTCTGTGTCACAGGTGAAACTTCTCCTTTGGAGAAGACCATAATGAGCAAAGAATAAAAATCACTGCAGCTGCTTGTTTTGAACACAGGGAAAGCAATAGATCTGTGTGCTCCAATCTGGTACAAAAGAGAGAAGAGCATTCTAACTCTCACAATTATGATAAAGGCTGGAAGTGAGGCAGGGAAAGGACCTGTGATGAAATCTTAACTATGTCATTTGCAGACAGGGATTTCCCCTCAATTGTGAGACTATTTTGTGAATACTTTCACAAGGATAGTGAGGTAGGAATATGATATGTCATAGAAACTTTATTAAAGAGTTCTTATCACACATACAGAGAGCAACTGAAAAGTACATTCACATATTTCAGTTTGTCTGTGTTGGAACAATAACTGGAATATAACACTAACCAGGCATTTATCAGCTTGCACTTGGGGTTTCAGAGTAGTCCAAATCTGTTCTTGAAACAGTCAAAATGTTCATGTGAAACTATGCAGAAAATTACACTAGTAAATTTATATGTAAACTTTAAATAAAATGTTCTGATTGAGTAATCTCTAAATGCCAACCAATTCTACCTCAGCCTGGGCAGAGTGCCCACATTGGTTTTCAAATGGGATCTGCTCTAGTCCCATAATGCAGAACGAACTAAATCTGTTCATTTTTAAGTAAAAAGACAGCAGATTGTTTAGGCAGGTTGGTATCTGACTAAATAAATACATTTGTAAAAGTATTATTAATACAGATTCCAGTAGACCAAATAATAGTAACAAAAGGCTTAAAGAGATGTTTGTATACACACATATATTTTAATAGTGGCCCCAAGCCTGTTTTTACAAACCACATTTATTCTGTCAGTAATAAAAAAACCCCTGTCACACCATGGTTGATTGTCAGATTCAATCCTATGAAGCTTAGTGCATAAACATTCAAATGAACTCTTCAAATATATTCTTGTTAGAGCAAACATATGTAAAATTGGTAGTACAACTACATGAAGTATTTACAAGTTAAAAGAGAGTTAATTCTACCTCCTTGTATGCACCTGGAATGCCAGGAGTATCGTGAGAGATATTTTTCACTGCTTCACTTTTTCATTTCTGTTCTGATTACCTAAAACTACTGTAAAAAGAGCAAGGAATTGTGAAAATGAAACAAGCAGCTAATGAAGATTATCATCATTCATTCAATAGAAGCTACAGTTGATCTCTAGGGATCAACTGATATGAATATTAGTTATTACCGTCTCAAGATCTGTTCTACAGCCATCATAATACAAAAATAGAATACAAAAGTTGAATACAAAAAAAGCCAAGATTCAATACTTAAACCAAAATTTGTTCCACATTTAAATGCTTTTTTGCAAATAAGATAAAATATACTGCACTTATAAAAATTAATTTTCAATTAACATGCTGTTCAGAAAGCCTGAAAAGACCAGCAGGTTCAAACCTTTCTTTATGCAGTTAGATGTCTTTCTTATAACTATCTCTTTTTCATGATGAAATCATCCTTTCAATTTGTCAGGAATCATCCAATAAAAATAACTTTACAGGTGCTGTGAAAAATTATTAATATATTTTTGAGAAATCTAGTAAAGTTTATTCTAACAAAAGGATAAACTGTCTGAAAGCTATGTGTCTGCAATGAGCTAAGCTGATGCTGGATGTGCTGCTCACACAGGCTCCACCAAAAGCCATCTTTCCATAGTGTCAATTTAGTTGGATAACAAGCTCCCTAAGGAGTCCATCCCCCCCAGGTGTGGGTACTTGCCTTTACTAATATATAAATAATTGTCTGGAATCCATTCTTCCCATGAATGCACACCTGGATTTGTTGACATGAATACTATTTTCCCCATCTCTTTCCTTTCTTTGAAATAGTCTTGGCAAGCCACTGTCAGAGAACAAGGGAGTGGAATGGGAGCCCTGTCCCAGTGATCTTGTGCTACAATCACAGCTAAAAAAGTTTCTGTCCAGCCTGTCTTAAATTTTACATGAATTATTATGTGTAAGTCATGAGGAGTCATGAGGTTATTTCACATCATCTCTTTAATTTAGCACATTAAGTGGTATATATGCAGATGTCATACATGTGGGTGGCTTTCTAATCAGTTCTACAAGCCACAAGAACATTTCTTAGAAATGGAGAAGTTGATGGTGTACATATGAAAATGATTAAGTCAGTAGAGACGCTGAAATGCAAGTTTGCTAGGATGTTTGAGCATCCTAGCTGAAGAGGGTATTATTGCTTTGCAAAAATTTGCACATGTATATTTGCAGAAAGAGCACAACTTCACACATAGTTAAAAATACAAGCTATTCTGGATACATTGCACATTAGTGCCACTGCATTGTCTGGAAAAAGCCTAGAAAACTGATCTTTGGGTTCAAACATTGTCACTTACACAGCTTGACAAAGAAGGTGGATTTCACACATTGTTTCCCTTCCTTGCAGAAAAAATTTTCGCTACACTTGCATAGGATGGGTAAAATGAAAATCATGATTTAGGTTGGGCTTGGGAAAGCTAAAGCTATGAGAAGAAATTCCACTGATTAAATCTAGAAGTAGAATATCTTTGGGTTGTAAATGTCACTGGATAAAATAATCTGGTTTTATTTGTTCTTAATTGCTTTGCTGGTAAGAAGTACAAAATATTTTAGTTCTTGATATCACTGAGGTAACATGCAAAGTTCAAGGTGTGGGTTGTATTAATTTTTTCAAATTAATGTCATCATTGCTGGCTGTGCATACATACTTATTATCTCAACCAATATGTGGCAATAGTGTTGCTTTTATTTGTTCCATGCAAGTACTCTGTCTTGGGTGTCAGCTGCGTTATTGTAAGGGGAGGAGAAGAAAGGAGATAGCCCAGAATTGTAAACCAAAGTGTATGTTAAAGATGAAAGCAGAGTGAATCCCTCTGCTCAGCCAAAATGAGCTCATACTTACATGGGTAAATAAAGTTGAAAGAGGCAGGGATCATGTATGACCAGTAACCCTTACAAGTGAGGTCCATGCATTGCTTTAACTTAAAAATAATTTTTCTCTTATTCTTTTGTAAGGAAAAACTTGATTCTCCCTTTCCAGAAAATGCATTGATTCTGTGACTCCTAGGAGAAGTAATTACCATTAGATGGTACCATAGACTGTTACCCATTATTATCTGACTCTCTGTTACATTATCAATGTTCTGTCAGTTCACACCTTTGGAGTTCAGAGTGTCATCTGGAGATGAAATATTTTGCAAGAGAGCTGTGCCAGTGAAGAGCAATGATCAAAGACATGCAGCAAACTAAACAAAATACTCAGTGTCTATGCAGTTAAGCTGACTAAGTGATGTTATTAAAAACTTTTTTCTTTCCATTAGTGATTCAGCTTCACTGGTGCAATAATTTCAAATTTCCATTGTAAATACACATAGAAAAATTGAATTTGGGTAAGGGACTGATCTTTTGAGTGTGAGATCCAGGCAGCTTAAAACCCAGTAATTTAATAATTTAATAACCCTGTGTAATTTATAGTCCTATTTTTGTATAGCATCTGCCCAATCATCTCCATCTAAAACTGTCCCCTTGGCAGATTTTCATAGTTATTGGGGAGAACTTTTAGTTTTCTGTTCTTCTGCAGAATGTTGTAATATATGAATATCATGCATACAATTGTCAAATTGTGTATTTGTCTGTCTATCTTCAGTCTATCTTCAATGTGTCATTGAAGAAAATAAAGAAAAATAAGCATGTGATCTCTTGTACAGAACAAGTATCTCCTGGAATACAGATGCAGCCACATACAGAGTTCAGAAAAAAAGTGGTGTAACTGAAAACATCTGATTAAATTAAATTATTATGAAAATAGAATATGTCATACTAGAAAAGTGGTCATCGGACAAAAGTATAGAAATTTTTGGTAAACAGCTCTCTACAATGGGAACACATAGGAGAATAACCTATAAAGGAGGTGTCAAACCAAGCATGCAAAAGAGAACTTGGTTTATTCAAACTTTTAAGATATTTCTACCAAACTCAAATGGCCTACACCTTTGACAACAGTAGTTTTTCAGTCCTACAAGGATTTTACTGATATCCTGTGTGAATAAACATTTAAGAAGCATGAATAGCAAACCATTCTATTTTTTTCCATAGTAAAAAGAAAGTGTAATTTTTTTTTTGGAGTAAGATTTTGAGCAGTAAAATTTAAGAGTAAAAAGGAACGGAGTTGGACTATATTGGCAAGAAAACTCACAAAACAATACAGGCAAGACAGACCAAGCAATTAACTAGCCAGATTCTGTGAATGTTATAAATACCAAATGGGAAGATGTAAATTCTTAGCAGTGTCCCAATGACAGGACAAGGGACAATGGGCACAGATTAAAATACAAGAGCCAGGGAGAAACTGAAAAAGAAACTTGTTTTCTTGGTGTCACTATTCAAGATTGTCCTAGCTGATCTAAGAGTTCCCTGACAACAAGCCAGCAAGCTCATACCAATCTCTCCTGTCCCACTGTCAACTGACTGGATCTATTTCTTTGTGCTGGTGGCAGTTTTCAGGCACCTAGATATACTAGGAAGTAACAGCATGAGATCACCTTGGGTCTGGATGAGAACCTGGAAATTATGAGGGAATCCAGTGGGTTTTTTTTGGTTAGCAGCAAGCTATTATATTGGTTCAGCATCTTATTTCAAATGTAGGCACAGAAACTTGCAGAGCCTCATGTTGTTATGAGCAATACAGCCTGTATACATCTCCTGAGAGCCAGTAACACAATAGGAGTCATGAGTTTAATAGAATGCATAAGTGGTATTCAACAGCTTTATGTTTGGTACATTTGATGAGAAGCAGGCCCACCGAAAACAAGGAAGCAGGATTAGAAAGGCTAAAATTCACTTGGGAACCAGTAGTGGATATGGGCAGATACACAGAAATTAGCTCATGGGGTCTGAAAGCTGATGTGCCTTTGGGAGGAATAACAGATTCAGAACTTGCAGCACGGTTGAGGGTTTGTCTGTCCTGATGCGTGGGATCCCTGACGCTGATTTCTAGGACAGGTTTACAGTGAAAGGCTGTGCTTTAGTTTAATCCTACTGTGCCTCTTCTGTTTGAAAAACTCCCAAAAGCCATGCTTAGTCTGAATGCTAACCTTCAAATGCTACTAAATACATCTTTTCTATGGTCAGCTGCTAATCTCAGCTGTAGCTGAGGGAAAGGTAGATATTGAATTGGTCAGTTGAAGGTTTCTCCATAGATGAATCCAGCTCAGACATCCCATGGGATATCCACCTTATTGATGCTGATCTTGTAACTAACTTTTTTTAGGAAGAAGATTTAAGCTGATGTGTTAAGCTTTGAGAAATTTTTTTTTCTGGTAGGTGCTAACATTTTATACAGGGAAAAAAGTACTGAAAAATGAAAAGTAACTCTGGGCAAATCCAGATATGTAACATTTAGCTTTCAAAAACTTCAATTAAATTTTATTTGGGTCCCAGGAAAAGCAGCTTTAGAATAATTTTCAGAAGCCTCACACACCTGAAACACACAGTGGCATATTCTCTATTGGAGGTTTCAATCAACTCAGGCATGAGATTATATTTAATCACTAATACTGGTACTCTGCCAATGTTTTCAGTAGAGCAGATGGCACAAATTATTTCCAAGCATGTTGCCTGTTTAAATGAAATTGCTGAAACTCCAGTTCTCTTTCAATACAGCATAAATCTATTGTATTTAGTAAATGCACACTGATATAAGCATATTGTGATGTGAATTGTATAAAGCATTTTAAAGTTTTCTTGCACATTTAGGCAATACTTTCCTCTTCCTCCTGCATTTGGAAGCTTTCCTAGCCCAAGGCTGGAGGAATTGTGCTCATGTCCAGTTCCACCTGCAGAGGGTATTATCACAGAATCTGTTAAAGCTGGTGTTGCAGTTCATAAACAAGCATTAATGTAGGTTGAAATAATGGCAAACTAGGTTTTCAAGGCTGACTGCAAGTTTTGATTAACTTCAGAAGTGAGTTTCCATTTTATTAATTTGAATATACATACGATGAAAATTACCTAATAAACTGGTCGATGGAAAAGGTTATCCAACCGTGACATTACTTAATTCTTTTTGGTCAAAGGCTATTTGGATAATCATTAATCTACCCAATAATAGGTAGATATTCTCTGGCTTATTTTATGTGAAATGAAATTATATGTTCACATTGGCCCTATCTATCTTCTGTAAATCAGTCGGTACAACTGTTCTCTTAATCAGTCTTGTCAGAAATAATCTCAATATAGCAGCAAATATAATGGCTTTTAATCAGTAAACAACTTTTTTTTTGCAATGAAACTTTCATCTTCGATTGTGTGAATTTTAGTTATTTGGGAAAGCAATGTAATACATGGTAATTTACTGTCTCTTTCCCTAAGCTTTTTTCTCTGCACCTATATGGTTCTCAATGCATTTTTGGTTTCCTTTCAAACAAGTTTGGAGTCATCTTTTCAACACATATGGAGGGCTCCACATAGATAAAGATGTTCTGACTTCTATGAACTATTTGCCAGCAGTATTTCAGCAAGGGATCAGAAATATCTGTGCTGATTGGTACGTTGGATACCTTTAAACCTACCTTCCCTCAGGAAGACTTTTATTGCTTTCTCCTCTGTTTCATTTTGCTGCTTTATCACATATATTTTTCAAGTTTCTCTGTTCCCCCTGCCTGAACCCTCAAATGTTCAACACACATTGTCTTCTTTTTGTCCAGAGTATTTCAATTTATATATTTGAGAAAAAAATTAAAGAGTAATAGGTTGTGCAAGTTGACTTCAGATATATTCTTTTCTGTTGCATTTACAAAGGTTTGGAAGTTCAATAAATACAGAATACAACAGCAAAGCATGGAAGTGACTGACATCCTGCTTCAGACACAGTAAATAATTTCCATTTCAAATACTTAAAGTAAGTTCCCTGCTGCAAAATCCAGATAAATGAACAGGGAAAAAATGCATTGAAAAACTGGTGATAAAAGATTGAAGAGACAAAAAACTATTTGAAAAATTCTACCTCTTTTGTAGAATCAGAGACAGAAGAGAACACTGGCTTAAATGCAAACCAATGCAGTATTTCAAACGTAATAAGAATTCTATCTGCGGAAGATTGTAACAAAACAATCTATGGTACTAAATTAAATACGAAAAATGCAACTGAAGTTACTGTAAGAGAGGAATGGAAAATTATTTGTAGGAGTTTAGACTTATGGTTTGGGGTTTTTTTAATCTACTTTGGCAACTTACTGTTCTGTCTTCCAAGAACTGTTTGTATACCTTATCTAAATATTGCTTACTGTAAAATCATAAATAACTTGCATTCAATTACCTGTCTTGCAATTACTCATATTAATCACCAGGAATAATAGGTCATCTGTTTTTAAAGGTATTCTTCTTGGAAAAGAGATCAAGAAATCTAAAACTTAAAAGAACAAATTCCAAAGTGAAATAACTCCTGTGATTTTGGGATTTGGGTGTGAATGATGGAGATTGTAATTCCAGTGATCAATTTTAATTCGTTGGATATGAAATAAAGTACATAGTTTATGGATGAATTCAATAGTCACAAAAAATTTTTCCTGATGGCAGAATTACACCAATAGCAAGTGAGAAATTAAAAGCAAGTGAAATTCAAAGATACTGTGAGTTACAAATAAACCTCTGACTGTTGCCATTGACTTCAGCGAATGTAACACACTCTTAATGGGGCTTGAAATGGAGTAAGTGGCATTGTACTCTTCTTTGTGGTGTTCTCATTGCTGACATGATGAGGTGGGAGGCTGGAAAAAACTCTTCATTTTATATTGGGATTAGAAGTATCATTTACACCATTATATATATTTTGACCTATTTTATATTTTTCAAGGTAGAGTTTCCTGCCTCAATATTCATATACTCTATTCTTATAATAGCTTTTTATTGTATTTTAAAAGAGCATTTCTCTTATCTTGTGATATTAAAGGGGTTTTTACAGTACAAATACCTGCATGCCTCTAAAGTGCTTTAAGAGATTTACTAACTGAAATCCTTCTTTCCTTTTAAAGCTCATGTTTATTTCTTCATGCTGCCAACGTAAGACTTAGTGCATATAGGTTCTTCTTTTGCAAAATTTAATGGAGCAAAATCAACATTTACCTTTTATAATTTTATTCTTACTACATGCTAAAATTACTTCTGCATTTGATGGAATCAACAGATTGGTTATATAAACCTGTTTTGCTTGCTCAGGTTCAGATGCCCCAGTTTGCTCGTAACCAGGAATCTGTCTGTGCTGTGAGACTTAACAAGCCTGAGAGGAAAGCACCTGCTACAATCCTAAGTTCAAGAAAAGCGTTTATCCTATTAGAACCTGTTCTAAAATAAGAATTACTGAGAAAGATGTAGGGAAAAAAAGCTCTCAGGTCTTTCTAATTTATGCATTTTTTTCATCACCTGCTCCCTGTTTGCAGTGTTTACATGCCAGTGCAACAACTTTTAGAAGCACATTATTCTTGCAGTGCCAATAAAACCACAGACTAGTGTGTAAAAGTCCCGTGTAAATAATTTGCTGGAAAAGGAAGGAAAGCTCTTGAGGCTGAATTTTTCATTTAATTGGAAGTGTTTATATCTCACAGATGAGCAAGAATTATGGTTTAGTGGTGAATATTTTATATTTGCAACAGTCTTGTAAAACCTCCTTGATTCTTGCTGCAAGAAACAAATTATGGGAGGCGATGAGGATGTAAACTTACACTTGAAGGAAAAAGGTAAACTGAAGCCATTGTGGCTAAGTCACATTGATATAGATTTGATCTTTATGTGCTTCCCAGTGCAGTGTCTGTGTAGATTGTGTGCCTGAATGTCAGAGAACCTTATCCTCACAACAGAGAGCTAAATATGAGTAACTCCTCTGTATGGTAGAAATACTGGCATGTTTTGGTTGTGCTAACTTGGATTAATTGGAATTCTAATCCCAAGGTCAAGAATTATTTAAGAACAAATGCAGCTCAATTAATGAAATATTTTAAATAGCATATTTTAATTTACAGGTATTACAATGGAAAAAAACCGCATTTGCTCTGTCCTTCATCTCTGAAGCACATCAAAGCCTGACTGAATTCTCTGCATGAAGGGAGGAAGAGAAGCACCAGATGACAGTATTGGGCTGCTATTTAGACAAAGTAGTAGAGCAGTAGGTCCAAACCATCAGCCTGTGCTTGGCTTATGTCTGACTTCTCTGTTCAACAGGAGTACAGCTGCAAAAACTTTAATGAATGGACACATTTGCTTGAGAAGGTAACCAACCACTATGGACTCCTTTTATTCTTTGCTCTCAGTAGCATAGATAGAACTTATTCTAAGGAAGTAAAAAGGATAGAGCTAAATACTAAAAGTAAATGCTAAATAGAGCTGGCATGAGTTCATCCTTCAAAGGGCACCAGATTGCCCTAAAGGATAGCTCTCAGCATCAGTAGAAGTCATGGATATCTCAGATAATGGAAATGGTTCTCACTGGGAACTACAGCTGCCAGTGTTCCAGCTGAAAATATGAGTGAATACTTGGGCTGAAAAAGTAATTTACTTGATATTATATTAATAAATTATTTTTACATATCTAGTAAATCAAAATTTATCTCTGAAGTTTTGAGCTATTGTTTCTAAACCTGGTGATATACCCCAAGTAATAATAATATTTCCTAAGTCCTGAGTTTTGGAGATTTTAAATGCCTATGTTCCTACCTCATCTGTTGTAATTGTTAAGCAAAGACACACATGCTTATGTTAACACACATGTTCTTGAATATCCAAATAAAATCCTCCAGAACATGAATGGTTTTCTTTAATTTTTTCCTGAATTGCCTGTGCAATCTAGAGTTAGTGAGGTGCCTCCTTTTTCCCATACATACACGACTGATATAAGTTATGGAAAATGTCAGTGTTCAAATATGGACTGTTGTTTCTTCACATCTGAAAGAACTAAAGCTAGTATGTATTTTCCAAGATGTTCTGATTTTAATTTTTTTTTCTAAGTTAAAAATGGCAACCTGAATTATGTAGTCCTATTTATGTTTGCTCTTAGTAAAAAATTATACAGAAACAAATGAATCCAAAATCTTTCACAAAATTTTTTCATACAATAGCAATTTCCACTGCTGTTCATTGTGAGAAGAGGTTGGTGGGTTTGTATTTGTTTTCCTTTCATTTAAAACAAAAGCACTAATCAGACATTCTATTCACAAAGTTAGAACACAATAATTAAAAAATCGTTTGGAAAATTTAATATACAAGTATGTTACAGGACAATATCCGATTATCTCTTCCTTGCCTGTCTTTTATTGTAAATGGGTAACTGGGTCTACAGTGTATATAGAACTGAATTACAAACAAGGATCGGGACAGTTTCATCCTGGGAAAGGTTGACATGTACGCTTGAATTTTAATCAGTAGGTCCTACATTGCTCCAGTGAGCTTCATCAAAGCTCGGATACAACAACATTTTTACATATTTTAATCAACTAATACATTTTGTGATAATTTCCTCAATGCTTGGTAACAAAGCCTAGTGGGTTCGTAGCTCTAGGATTACACATAGTATGCCATCTTCAAAGGTAGGAGGACCTGATTATGCCAACACATGAAATAAAAAAGATTTTTACTTAACACTGAACAGATTTTTGTTTTAATATTATAATGGTTGACAATGATAAAATACTGCATTGAAAATCTACCTATTTTGTCTGTTTTCTCCATAACACTTTTTCAAAGATTGGGTAATTAAGAGAAAAAGTAAAAGCTTGTATCCAGTTAATTTAATTTAATGTACCCTTTAAATAGGTGTATAAGATACCTAGGTGAAGCTCCTTCTGTAGTCACTGGACAGAAATCAGTGGTTGCAAAAAACAATCATCTTCCAAAAGCCAACATAACTGTTGCAAATCTCCTGAGTGTGCCTGGCTCTTTCCACTGATTTTACAGTATCCAGGTGTTGAGCCTAGACTAGATGTGTAACTTTCAGAGAGCTTGATTTTGAGAGGTGAATCCCATTCTCAGCAAAATAAATGAAATCTCCTACAGCTAGATGACCAAATTGGTACAAAAATGTTATTTTAACAAGATCAATGAGATTAGCAGAAATCATACAATGAAATAATTTACAAAATGCAAAAATGTTTACAGATATGCTGTGATCACAATAATTTAACTCAGTCTTTCTATCTTTTCTTCCATCCCTCTCCCTTCCCTACTCCCATAGAGAAGAAAATATTTTTTTGGAAGAAGGAAAGATCTATGGATTAGAACAAAATAAATGCAAACACACATGTTTCCAGAGCAAAGGTGCTCATTACAATCGGTAACATGTAGGCAACAGAAAACACACAATAGAATTGAGTATATAAAAACACAATCTGGTGTTCTAGTTCACCATCATATTTGTTTTTCTATTCACTTGCATAGTAGATTCATGAGAGCACAGCGTTCAAAAATCCATTTTTATCTACTGCTATCTTGTGGTAGATTAGGTATAACTCCCATGATGTGACCATATTTTTTCTCTTTATATAGGAATCATTTTTCCAGAAGATCTTCTAATGTGCTTATCCATATTCTATATGAATTCCTCACAAACAGCAGCAAATTTATGCTCATAGTATCTCTGTGAAATACAAGTGTAATTGGCACCAGTACAGAAACTGCTACATATTTCAAGGGGACTGTGAACCTGGTAGCCCTTCTCAAGCAGGCATTTGCAATTGCACACTGAAGTCCCATTTACTATAGTGAGATTTAAGAATATACTGATACATGTATATAATCTGAATGCAGATGTGTATCACAGAGTTTTGGAAAAGATGTAAGATTCCAGAATTAATCTCTCAGTCACAGTCCTTCCTCCGACTGGTCTCTTTGTACAATCTCAAACAGAAAGCATAGGATTAAAAAAACAAACTCCCTAATGCAACAAGTACTTTTTATACTGACAGAAATGTTTTATCTGACTATAAAAAGGAGTTCATTAGTCACTATTGCCATTACTTGTAGTCTGAATTGATATTACTAATGCATAGTATAATGAAAAAAACCACAAAACATTTCTACCTTCTCAGTCAATGTATGGTGTGGAAAAAAAAAAAATTCTATCAATTCAAAGAAATTTTCCTGAATAGAAAGCTTTAATTTACGTCTTCCCTTATGTAATTCGTAAGAGATCTTAATCTCTGGTTTGCAACTGAGTCCTGTGTTCGGTTTTGAGGACAGGGAGAAAGGGGTAATGGAATTTTTAAGACTCAAAGAGAAAGTGTAATTGTCCACCTATGATTAAAATGTATCAGCAGCTGGATCTGAAATCTCTGAAATTCTTCATAGGTGAGGGCTCTTATGAATCATGGGGGATGCACAGATGTGGACAATAATGTGTGAGATGGAGAAAAGGACAGGTAGTCTTCCCCCCAGTGGTCTGCAGTCACACAATCAAGGTCAGTGACCTTTAAAATTTTGAAACCAGCAGTGAGGTACAGACATTTGGTCCAAGAATCACACTCCATCTATTCCAAAATAATCCTGTGAAATATGTAACATATATGTAGTAATTTCTTCATATAAGTGAGTAACTTCAATACACACTGGTGTAATCCACCAATTTACTCTTTCTGAATTGATTGGTGATGTATAATATGCTAACACTGTGCATTGGATCCTACAAGAAAAAAGATTGTTTGTATTGGAGAAATCTTAAAAGCTTGTGACCTTTCAAAGACAGAGTTTCACATGGTGTAGTCTGAGAGTTTCTCACCAACACCTCACACAAACCATCAAGATTT
The DNA here is from genome assembly GCF_020740725.1 of Corvus hawaiiensis. Taxonomy (NCBI): domain Eukaryota; kingdom Metazoa; phylum Chordata; class Aves; order Passeriformes; family Corvidae; genus Corvus; species Corvus hawaiiensis. The sequence goes on along the minus strand of NC_063217.1, from coordinate 23,019,309 downwards.
AAAAAAAAAATCAACTTCTCTGTTAAACATAAGAGAAATAACAACAGCAGAATAAGAGCAACTATTTTTCTTTCTAGAAGTCATAGCTTAATCTGTTCTGAGTAGTTATTTTGTCAGCCAGATTTTGAAACCAGCTACTCATCTATGAATTAGTTGCCTGTTGTCTGAGGCTATGTATCATTATGCAAATATGCATATTGCTAAATGACCTTTCTGGTTAAATTTAGATGATCACTTAAGGACAAAACTGTCAGTTTCATTTCATTTCCCCAAAGTCTTTGTCAGTGCATTTATGGATCTCAGTCACCCTGGAGTAGTGGTTTAAAATATGGCAAAATGTGTTCAAGATATGTGTTTAGCAAAACCAGATCAACCAGTTTCCTCTTTCTTGGTTCTTGTGGCCTCTTTTTGTTTGAGATGCTCCTTGATTTGTTTTATTTAAAAACATGCACTATTAATGCATAAATGTTTTATGACAGGTATTATTTAATCTGTATTTTCCCTCAGAGGCTTCAGTCAAATTTGGAAACAAATTTTTATGAAATGGCACCTCTCAAGACAAATGGTAGTGTGTTTTTTTAAAGTTAAATGTTTTACTGTAATGAACAGGTTTTACTGTAATGAACAGGTTTTACTGCTATATGAATGAAAGGAAAGGCCTTCCAGGTTTAGAAAAGAGGATGTCACAGTAAATGTTTTCATAAGTAATTGAATTGCATTTACCAAGTAGAAATGCACTGATGTTTACCACATTAGTGATTACAAGGCAATTATAAAATCACACCAGCATATTAAAATTGATGAGAAATGTTATAGGTATACGTGATTTGTTAAAAGTATCACTGTAGCAGATAATTTTACAAAGTATGCAGTGAAAAGATTAATAAGTTATGCTTATAGTAAAACCAGGAACATTTAAATTCTTCAAAACATTTCTTGCTTACTTTTTTTTGAGAGAGAAATAACAGGAAAAAAACCCTTACAATTAAATTTAGGGTTTTTTCCCATTAAAATTATAGTAGCAGGACCACTTAAGATCAAGACCTTCCCTGAAGACAGTTCTGTATATTTCCTGTTTCTTTTATCAGTTTTCTAGCAACAACAGCAATAGTGATATAATTAAACTTGTCTTTCTGGTTTAGACTGAAATTTAAATTTTAAATCATGGAACTATTTAGATAGGTTTGCTTAAGAAATTACTTAGGCTCTTCTATGATCTTAAGTAAACAAATAATTTATTACTTCAGATATGTTTTATTTGAAGTGTGTTGAAGCTCATGGGGATGTTTCTACTGACCCACAAGGGCTTGGGACACACAAATTTTTGTGATATTGTAATTCCTAGGGATTGCTGAATTCAGTAGCCTAGCAGGGGTGAGGCTGCTGCAGACCTGTGTGAGCTTGAGAGGAGTCTGATCATGTGAGTCTGTGAATTTGTAGAGTGAGTGAATTAAAAAAAGATTACTGCTGAAATTTTTTTGAAAAAGAACAATAGTCACAGCCATATTTAAAAATATTCTGAGATATGTTTCTATAAATGCACAAGTGCTTAGCCAGAGGGCAGAAATATTAGCAGTATTATCTAAATAATATCCAGTGTGCAATACTTAAATTTGGAGTAATAGTAATTATATCACAAATATTGCACAAATCTAAATAATTAGCGAACTGAAGGAAGTTGTAGTTTGCTCCTAAAATTTCAAAAGCAGAAAAAGCTGCTAAACTAAATAGATTATGCTTCATGAGATGTCTGCTCAGATCTAATATGTAGATAATTCAATTTTCATACCAAATGTAATAAACAAACTGAGAAACTAGCATAGAAATTTTAGGAAAAAGTAGGGAACGATTCCATCTAATATTTTACTTTTAAACTTTGTTGTTCATCCAAGAGTCATAAAAGTGACACCTTGTGGTAATGAAGAACATTGTTCCAGTATTCCTTAGCCACTGAAAGGGTGTTCTAAACTGTCTTCCCTGTAATACAGATAGAATAATGTTATAATTTAATCACAGAATTGGCTACTAATCTTTCACTCTGAAAGATACCCATCGAGCATCAGGTTAATGTTATTTCAGATTCAAATTGTCTTAAATGTTTTTTAGCCTTGCTCTGGTGCTTTTGTAGTAATCTCACATCTTTAGAGTACTAACTGGGTTTAAACAATGTTCAGGTTCAGCTGAATGTTGCACTTGCTCCTGATTTAGATGAATACACAAAGCCTGGAAAACTGAGAATCAGATTACTTTAATCTTCTTTATATACATACCATGTGCACAACCATGTCGCTCAAGGGCAATACAGAGAGCAGACTGTTTAACTATGTCTGCAGAGCATAGTTATATCTATAGATATATAGATATATATGCAGTTATATATATAGAGCATAGTGGTATCTCTGTTTGCCAACTTCCTTTTTGTCTATGCACAGTCATTGCAGAGCTAAAGGCTAAAAGGTTAGTTCAGTGGTCTTAAAGTTGGTAAGTGGGGTAGCCAAACTGTTCCCCATTTAAAGCTGCTCTCTTAGCAAGTGATCACAGTTTGATCATTACAGCCACACAGTGCTGAGCCTGAGCTCAGTGAGGTCTCTAATCCTGATAAGAGTCAGTTCCTTTTCCTACCAGATGTGGTCATAACTTATTTAGAAACCTAATTTATTAAGAAATCTAATTCCTCAGCCTTCTCCTCATTCTAGCTTTCAGTCCAGCTTTAGCAATCCTGATGCTCAGTACAGATAAACCTACACATAAACCATTCTTCCATCACTTGGCAGCAGCTCACATACCTAGGAGTCATGAATGAAAAAGCATATTGCATCTACCTTCTCATCATCAGGCTCAGAGATAACAGAAATTGAGGGTTAGTGTGAGAGAAAAATTGGTAAAAATCTTTAACAAATGGGTGATGAATTTCCGTGAGTAGTTGGCCAGACACCACTTGAAAAGATATTAATATTTTTGAAAGCAGTAGTTAAATGACTTCCATCTTTGTTAAATGGTTCTTCCAGGAAATGACATTGGAGAATTTGAAATATTGCATGATGTGAAGGGATTTATTAAAGGAGTAACTAAGATGTGACAGAACTATAATCATGGTTCTTACTTTTAAAGCCTTTGTTCTACTGGGACAAAAAATGAAATATAAAGGTGATGTTGAGTTAAGAACACTGTAAAAACCTACTGAAGAAACAAGACAGAATGGGATAAAGATCTTTGGAGGTTTATATAATTTTAGGAAAGGATGGATAAGAATTTTACTTAAACCTGAGGACTTTTTGTGGTGTTCTAATGCCACATTTAGTTATAATAAATGATTCTGTAGCTCTATATGACATTGTTGAAGCTATATATTTGAATATATAGGATTTGGAGATATATATAGGATATTTGAATACCAGGATTTTTATGTTACTGCATTGCATAGATAGAATTAGTAATGCTGTAGCAAGTGTAGATACTGATGACTGTTCTAGCAAAACTCAACATTAAATATCTCTTAATCCAATGAGAAAATAGTATCACAGTATGGTACAAATATAATTATCAGTTGATACAAATTAATTACACTGGAATATTAAATGAAGAAAGATATTTAAATCTCTGACCTATAAATTATGGTGGAATGAAGTGAAAACTTGCAAAGTAGTCAATTGTACTTATGGTCATACTGTAAAGGCAGATCAATTTACCCTTCTTTCAGTGAGGGATTAGGCAGGTACAAGGTACAGGTGGTTACTGTGGAGGGGCTGACATGCTGGATTTTACTGCATAATTTATACTTATTCATACACCCATTTCATGAAGTTCTCAATTTCAGAAGGCAATCTTTCATTCATCAAGGGAACTAATAAGAGTCAACTAGTTAAAGGACTAGTTGTACAGAGCTGGTACAGAGCTGTACAAGACTATACAAATCGATAAAACTACAAGGAGTCAGGATTTCAAGCAAAAGGGGTGAGGAAAAAACTTGTGTAATTGAGGTTTAACCTGAATTACCATCCGTGAAGTGCCAAACAAGCCAATAACTTACACAGAACCGAAAAATCATATGATCAAAGAAAAATTGGTAACTCTCAGAAGTCATATGTAAGGGTAACATGAGAATTGCCAGGATTCAAGGAAAATTACATCTTGCCAAGATAGTAAAATGAAGTATAAAAGAATTTTGTATTTTATTTTAAAATACAGGTAAGTTGTTCACACTCAGTGCCAGATTCCTCTTCCTGCTGCCCAGGGAATAACAAAACTGGCAGGTGTTATGTGGGATACAAAGGATCAAATCAGTCTTCAATTTCCTAACAGCTAGGAGTAGTGGAGTGTCAATCTCATTGTGCAGGATAGGGAGTAGGTTTCAAGGCTGTCACCATTCTCTCTTTCACCACTGAACAGTTTCAAATCTACTTGTCAAAGAAAACCACATATTTACAGGAGAGCCAACACATCCGAGAAAGAAATTAGTCTGCACCTACTACTGACCTTTCCTTACATGAACTCCCAGACCATTTGAGAAAGACTTCTCTTACCCAATACAACAAAAAAAAATTGAGTAAATATAATAATTCAGAAGAGTCCTTACTAGCTGCTGCCATGGGAGCAGAGGAACACAGCAGCATCAAATCTTGACATCTTTGAAGGTCAGTACGTAAATAGTAGCATAACATTGTCATGAGGCAGATCTTAAGGCACGTTCTGTACTGACTTTTAGCATTTGACTGACTCTGCGACCCTCTCACATCAAGCCTGGCTAACTGTGCAGCCGGCAGGCAGGAGACAGAATAGACTGATTGTGCTGTGGATATCAGCAAAGACTAACACATAGACACATGCGCACACACACAAATCAAAAAATGCAGATTCCTGAGAACATAGGCACTCCTTGCATTGTTCTGTCACTGTCACTGTCACAAGAGCAGCCATCAGGATCTATTCTGAATGAAGATCTTGCTTACCATTTCAACGGATAGCTCCAGAATAGAACAGAAAAATGAGAAGCAGTCTAATGACAAGTACCACTAACAAAACAACACTGTAGAGAAGAACTGGAGAAGACAAAAATAATACAGTTGAGAAAATGAATATAAAATTTCAAAGTACGAGGTAACAGATCAGGGAGGACTGGCTTTGCCATCAAAACCTTGCTGATAAACACAGCAGCTGGAATCATGTCTGTGCAGTATTGAGTCAGACAGTGACAACTGCTGCGACACAGCTGCAAAAAAGAAAACTTACATATTTCAATCAGGTGAAGCATTTAGCAATGTCAGGAAAAATCTAATTAAAGCAGTCTTAAATAGTCTAGGCCTGATGATGTTTACTGCAGGATGCTTAGAGAATGGATGAAGTATCTTTAATGCAATTAGAGGATATCCATGAAAATCTTTGCAGGTTGGGAAATGCGTAAAAGTCTGGAGAAGCTATGTCCTCTTTAAAAAGGAGATATTGTTGGGTAGAAAAGCTGGATTGTATTTGGATTCTAGCTGTTGAAAACCAACAAAATAGCCAAAAATTATAAGTCTCAAGAATTCTATATGTAACAGATCCATGTTATTTTTCAGGGATAAAGTATGATAATTAGCTAATTTTTGTGTTAGGCTAGCAGCTTTACTAGACAATTGAGACAGCTATCTTTTGTTTATTTTCTAGTGCAGGTGACAATTATGGCTTTGGCAGTCCTATAACAGTTTTCTGACAAAGTATATTTTCTCTCTTTGAATAGAACTAGATATTCCATATTAAAGGAATGGATAGCTTTGAGTTAGGCATCAGAAATACCCTTTCTAAGAGGTTTCTATGAAGAAAAAAAGTGCATTTTCTAATTTTCCCTATGTGCAGATTTCTATTTTAGTTTATTAACTCTGAATCATGCTTCCCAGATGATTTTCAGCATCTGTGTACTGTTTGTTCATAGAGCATAGCATATGCTTGTTTAGACCCTTAGAGGGGTGCTGTTATACGTTGTTCTGTTATGAGATTAGAGTTAGAAATAATCTTCAAATATCATGTTTGTTCTTGTTCCTAGGATAAATTCTCCATCTACGTATGTGGTTCAGGCAGCTGGTACACATGCAGGTTTGAAGCTCAAGATACCAGTAGATCAGTCTGGGCTTCTGTGCTTCTCTGTACCTCTATATCATATCATCTTCTGCATGATTTCCAGCAACTTTAAATGAACATGTGCTAATATCCGATTGTTAAGGTTCTTAGAAATGCCTCTGCCTGAATTAAGGTGCAAACGACACCATATGCCAGTGACAATAGTAAGGGCTTTATTTGATGAGAGGGGGAGAAAGAGAAAAGGAGAGACAAGAAGAGAAAGAAACAGAAAATAGGTGGAGGGGACAGAAAGAAGGTGACAGAGACAGAATAAGGAAAAAATCACCACTCCGTGGATCCCAACGATGTTCTGTTGATCCTCTCCATCTGGTGAGGTGGTGGTGAAGATCCCCCTGAAAAGCATAGAATCCCATGGGTTAATATTACCCTCGAGCCAGGTGGCAATGTCCAGGCATGTCCCCCTGGGGGAGGGGGGCAGTCTCTTACAGCAGACTCTGGATCTGTTGCATCACGTCCAGTCCTGTGGTGCAAAGCCTCTGGGGAGCACTTTGGGGGCTCTTTGTTGGATTGTGACACCCCCTCAGCTGTCTCTCATGTGAAAGTCTCCTGGTTGTGGCCTGTGGGGTTGGGGGTTCCACAACTGGGCCAGTTTGTGTAATCGGTGTTTATTGCCTCTCACCAGAGGTTGCACCATGCACCCAAAACCTCCTCCCTCACCTTGGCTGGGCAGAGTCTGTGTAAACCTGGCTTCTGTGAGCTGTGCTCTTCCCCCACCCCAAACTCAACCGGGAATAGTTGCAGCTGGTGGCTTTGGACTTTTATGGATACATACCTTTCCCTCAGCCTGAGATGACTGAACAATGCATTTCCCTTTATCTAATCAACAGTGTGACTTCCAATTCAAAGTCCCACTCTTCAGGGAGGCTTCTTCGGCTGTAGCTTCTTTATAATGAGCAAAGCTTTATATCAATGTTTGAGGCATGAACTATTTTCAGTCTCTGACAATATAGTTAACCAGTTGAGAGAAAAGATTTTGGAAAAAATTCAAATAAGTGTATTTAAATTCTTTTGTTGTAGGGCACTTTTACTTCTCTGTGCTATTCCTCTTAGAGATATTGGCTGCTATATAAAACAGGCTGCACACTACTGTAAGAATTCTTCTCTGGGGTGCTGTTTGGAGCATTTATCAACAATTATTTTTCAAATCTGAGTATTAGACAAGAGTATCATAAAAAGCTTTTAAAAATCAAAAAATACTTCTTGGCAAATATGTATGTATAGGTAGTTTAATCGTAATACCTGTTGCAGAGAGGCAGAATCAACTCCCTCGACCTACTGGCCCAAGATGCAGTCCAAGATATGATTGTCTTTCTGGGCTGCTGGCTATAGGAGACCAGAGAAATGGTAGACTGGCTCAAAATAACTAGGAAGAAAGTGTGTGTGTGTGTGTTTGGGAAGGGGCAGGGCAAGTTCTGCAAAGGTGGGACAGTGCACTGCTCCACACCCTGCCCCTGGAGCTTCTGGTCTGGTCCTGGAGTGCCTGCCCAGCCACATGGCACACTGACAGCCCAAAATTGGTCTGGATGGCTGCATGGGCCCCTGGGGTACATTAAAATGCAGGCATGAGCCTGGGGGAGGACCCTAGGAGACCAGAAGAGATAAAAAGCAGTGGCACTTGTGTGATACTGATGAGCTCCACTGCCTTGGATCTACAAGCAGCTAAGGTCATCCTGGATCTAAGGCATTGACTATATATATATTTCTCTCCTTTTTTCTTTCTCTTTAACTCTTTCTTCTGCTAATTTATTGAAATATGTTTTAAGCCAGACTAAAAAGTTCCAGTCGATGCTTTAGTAAAGGCCTTGTTCTGTCTGGATAATTTGAAGCTAGCTAATTCTAAGTTTCCTAAGATAAAGTTTATGAAGTGACTTACTTTGAGCTGGATGTTGTTTTTAAATTTTCCAAGTACCTTATTTTACCTTAGTGTTCTAAAGTTTGCAAGTAAAAGTTTGTTATTAGATCTCCTGAGAATTTTGATGCTTCTCTTGTGTACCACCAGAGCGAACATAATTACCTTTCCCCTTAAACTTGCCCAGCAAGCTTGGGACTTCATGTGGCGTGCATTACTTGTCCTTGTTTCCACTACCTGTGCATTTAAATGCTTCTTTCCCTTTAGTTTGACCAGTAGTTCCCTGCTTTGCTATGTTGGTCTCTTGCCTTCCTTGCCCTATTTCTTGCTCCTGGGATTGCCAGGTGTTGCACTCTATGGAAGACTTTCTTAAAGATTTGCCAGCTCCGTTCTGCTCCTTTGTCCCTGAGGGCAGTCTCCCAGGGGATCCTACTGACTATCTCCTTGAAAAGCTGGAAGTTTGATTTCCTAAAGTTCGCTATTCTGACTTTACTCCTTACCTGACCCATCTCCCCCCTCAGAACTGCAAACTCTGTCAGTGCATGATCACTGCATACCAGGCTGCCTCCAGTCTTGACACCCCTGATTAGCTCACTTCTGTTGGTGACCAACAGACCCAGTATTGCCTCCCCTCTGGTAGGGCTCAAGAAGTTGTTCTCCATGCACTGCAGGACTGTCCTGGATTGCCTGCAGCTTGCTGTGCTACTTTCCCAGCAGGTGTCGGGGTGTTTGATGTGTCCCAGCAGGACAAGAGCAGATGAGCATGATGCCTCCTGAAGAGAGAGCAAGATGGCTTCATCAATAGGCTCCCCTTCATCAGGTGCCCTGTAGTAGACATCAATCATTGGTTCTCTTTGTTGCCTTGATGTCTGATTCTTACTCATGGGCTTTTGACCTGGTCTTCAGAGATAGCTGTTCACACAAAATCCGCCCCCTGATTAAGAAGGACAATCCCTCCACCTCTCCTTCCTCTCTTCTGAACAGTCTGTAGCCATTGATAGCCACGCTTCAGTCATGGGATTCTTCCCACCAAGTTTCAGTAATGGCAACAAGGTCATATCTTTCTAGCAGTACAGTGGCTTCCAACTCCGCCTGTTTGTTGTCCGTGATGTGTACAATGGTCATTTAGTAATATACAGCCAAAGAGAGAAGGAATTTGTTTGGTGCTTGGTAGTGCCTTATCTGTACCTTATTCTTTTAATCCCTTCCAATTTCCTAATTACTGTACTTGAGAATAACCTGTTTGGCATTAATCTACCTCAACGGTGAGACTTTCTGCCTTCAGTAATGCTGGACTATTTGAATCTAGGTCAACAGGCTGTCAACAGCTGAGCTGCCTGTTAAAACAAACACAAATGTGATCAAAAATTGACTGATTCCTTCAGTTCCTCTTTTCCCAGTGTATTAAATTAACTAAAGGAACCACAATAGCTGGTAAAAAGCTAGAATAAAGTGTGCTGCATCTTGTTCAAATACCATTTGCATTAAACAGTTAGAAGTTGCTAAGTAAAGCCTAGCCAAAGTTGCCAAGTTCCAGCATTAAGCACAAGCCAACAATGAAAGTGTGAATTACAATATTGTTTTAAAATAATGATAGTGATTTTTGCAGTATACTTGTTCATAATTCTGTTATCTCTTACCAAACATCTATTCTATAACTCAGCTTAATCATTCTGCAGCCCATGATCCTATGCTTTATTTGCTATGCATTATTCAATATCTGCCTCTAACACAGCTATTGTTAAATTTCTTTTCTATGAATCACTTCACTACAGAATGTGCATTTCTTGAATGACTGTTGCTGTGCATGTGGCTGTAGCCACAACCACCGATACAGAGCACTCCGAGTCTTGGTGGAAAGGCACAGGTGTATAGCATCTCCGTAGTTGTGGCGAGTGCCCACAAGCCTCTGCACCCCTAATTTGATAACTTGATGTTGGTTGGTTCATATTTTCCCTCCCTGTTTTATATATAGATCCTGAATATGTAAATTCCCTGTTTGCTTATGTATGAATTCTAGAAGGTTCTCTCCTACTTGATGCCCCATTGGCCTCTTGCTGTGGACCCCTCCTACGCATTACTCTTATTGGTTACTCTGTTGTTGTTCCCACCCCTTCCACTTTTCCTCATTGGCTGTTCCCCTCAACCCCACCCTATTTTTTTCCCCGAGTATGAAACCCTTGGACCCTCTGGTTATCCTGGTTCTTTGTTGCTGGACCTTTCACTGCTTCCGGAATAAACTGAGCTTGTGGAACCTAGACGAGGGACCCCCTTCTGTTCTTTGCCTCCGCCGACGCGCCTGTCATCATAGCTTGGGGCTAACTCCTTAGGGAGAGGCGCTCGTCCCCTAGAGCTGTTGGGCACCAAGTTCCCTCTCAGCAAGACGCAGCTGGACCTCAGCATCTCAAATGATCACACACAACAGTAAAGGAGGAAGGTATTTTATGGCTGTGGATGAAAGGCATAAAAGCATTAGTGTCAAATCTACATGGTGAAGGGGTGTTTAACAGGTGATGTCTAAGATGGAGGGGTTTTTTCAGCGTACTTGCATTCTGTAAATCTGAATTACAAATATCTTTGTTTTCAGGTGGATTTCTGGCTTTTGAAAAATTCTGCAACTGAGCTATGAGTGTTAGGCAACATAGAATGAACACAACCTAGAACAGTCTAGTCTAAATAGAATGCCTAGTATCATGTGAGATCTACTTTCAGGTGCAAACAGATTACAAAACTGCCAGTAAAACATTTTTAGCTAATGATATAATCTTCTTTCCCAGCGAACTTTCACCTCATAAGGGATCCTCCGTTGCTAATACTGCAACAAAAAGTTTACTTTATTGCCAGAAAAACTCCAGTCTAGGCTTCAGTCTATTCCTTCTTGCAAATAACTTTGACAACTTGTCTCACTGTGTTGGTGTTCATCATTGTGCTCTTCAAGCATTACTTTATTGGCTAAGAGCCACTAAGTAACCGCAGGAAGTATCTTCCTGGCAGCAAAGTACACCCAGCTAATCTCGGTGACTGAAACCTGCTCCTGGGCTCCCTGCAGCTTTAAGCATTGATTCCAGCTGCCAGTTAACCACATGTGTTTCCCCTCGTGATTTCTTTTCTCACGTATTTTATACCACATGGAATTTCATACCTCATTACCATTTTTGTTGGAACAGAAATTTACTTTTTATTTCCAAGACAGAATGCCAAACATTTGAGTTCCCTCTTTCAAAACATAGTCAATCCAGACTTCAAAGAGAATAAAAGGTCATCAGAATTTCTTTTAATCTCTAAATTTTATTCTTCAAAATTACATTTATTTTTGAAATAGCAAAATCCCTCTCAAATAAAAACATAGAATACCTTCAAATATGATTTGTCAGTGGCAGAAATCTGAAAAATATCAGCTCACACTTAATATTTAAAGCTTGGCAACTGAGAAGATGAGCTCTTATAATGAAGAGACCTAAGAAAATCTTAATGATGAATGGTGGTAGAGGTCCCAACTGCAACTATTCAATGTTACATCCCATATGCAGATGCTAATGGCAACACTTTCTAAACCAGGACTTTTGATAATGAGCTGATAAGTCAATTCAGCCTTCTGCATGTGGTCCTAAACACTCAGTATCTTAGTATCTTGCATCGGTCTCACAAACTCAGAAAAACACTACTGCCCAAAAAAAGAAGATAAAACAGGTAGGAGTTAAGAAAATTAGTGAAAACTATTTACAGGAAACAGGTATGGCTGCATGCTGCAATTCCCATGCAATCCTTAACTGGGCAGGCTGCCTAAGGTAAAGACTGCACAATGACGGTAGAGCTGCTCACCCCTTTGTAAAACCTAAGAAAACATTGTACTGAATCATCAGTCGTTTTAGGAGATTGGTGTCAGTGCCCAGATATTGCCCTGACCTTCTTGGGGCTTTAGCTGCCTGGGCTCAGGGCCAGCTTAGAAGCAGCACAGCTGAAGGTCTTGGCGGAGTGAGTAGAGCATCCTTGCTGTGTGCGGTGGGCAGCTCTGCGAGGGAGCCTGGGCTGGGGCTCTCGTGGTTGGTCCGTGCCTGAGCTGTGCTGCAGATGTGCTGTACCTGTGTTCTGCTGATCCAGATCCTGACTCACTGGCTTGATGTCCCTGCTGGAACGTGGCCTTGCTCTGTCACCGCAAGCATCTGTGATGAGAAGGGCTGTGGACTGCCCGCCCCAGCGCTGCTGCCTCCCTCGGGCAGTGGGACAGGTCCTGGCTGGCACGGTCCTGCCCTTTCAGTGCTGCTCCTTGTGTGCACATCTCTGGGGGAAAGTGTAGGGTCAGAGGGGTCCTTGTCATTTTCCAGAAATGCCTTTCCCTGTTCTGAAATCATGTTATGGTATTTCATACTAAGCAAGCTGTGCTTTCCAAGCAAACTTGAAAAATAACTGCTTTACTCCAGTTCCTTTAGGTATTTATATTACATCAATTACAATAATATTAGCAGCATAACTCACTACTGCAAATTTATTCTTGGGATATATTGCTGAACCTCTCCCAAAGTTGTAGAAGCTGTACAACTTCAGTTCTATCAGTTCATGGCTCAACATCAGCCAGGCAATAACTTTACTTCCAACATATTTCCATGCCTTTGATAAAGTTGTTTCTGTAGTATTCTTATGTCTGGAAAATTCCAGAAACCCTATGCTAGTACATCCATCTTTCAGTGTTGTGTTCCACTCCACATATTGCCTTGTGCTGTAAATATATCTTCTAATTCACATATAATAATTCTAATGGCTTATGGAAAGCCAAAGCATTTGTATAAAAGAGCGTATTTGCCCACTTCTCTTAAAAATAGATCCAGATTGTATTTGTGGTTACAGCTCAAGGACATCTCCCACAGGAGGAGAAATGGCTGGGAAGTGCCATTACAGAGGAAAATATGTTACTCTGTTCTAGAGTCTGAGCTGTGGTGAAACAGAAAGGGGAAGTAAAATTCAGTCATACAGAGAGAATAATCTGTGAAACTACTGCTTCCTTTTAAAAAGCAAACAGTATTTTTGCAAAGAATTTTAAAGCTGTGTCTTCTACAATAGAAAATTTACATTGCTTTCCTTCCAAAAGTGAATTTCCATCACGTTTCCATCTCCAGTTCCTCCAAAATACAGATACGGGTGTAGAAATGCAAAGTATCTCTTTTCTAGAGAGGTTTCAGCCCTGTTCGCAGGCAACAGAATGCACGTCACATTTTCAGAAGGTTACTTTGAGTCCTATTTCCTTCTGGAAGTTTTACTTCCTTTTAAAGTCAATTGAAGTTAACTATATAAAATTGAAAATAAAATACTGAAAACCTTCTTTTAAACTGCATTTTTAATTAGTAGTGAATCATTTGCCTCCTAGGATCTGGCCTTACTTTGTAACCTGGAAATACACAAAAAACCTCTAAGTTTCTCTGAGGTGTAGGTTATTTCTCTACAATAGCTCTAGAATATACACAGAAAAGTAAGACAAAAAAAAAATCTTTTTATAGCTGACTATTCCCAAGAACTTGAAAATTTGTAATCATGTTAAGTCCAGACTATATGATGAAGTAAACATACTTTATGTAGTCTAAAACAATACATTTAGATTGTGTTGAAGTGACAGTTAAGAAAACAAATTTTTTTTGACAAAAAAGGTTTGCCTAAAGGTTAAAGTAGGTTCTGACAATCTTGAATGGGGTGATTTCACATAAATGAACTGGGATAGAAGACATATTCTGATTTAGAATATGAAAAAATTTAACTAAAAAAAGTGCATATAGAGCAAGGTATTTCGCTGAGAAAAGTGCTCTTTTGGCTCAAAAAGACTTCTAGCCAGAAGAGACTGCAGCTTCCTGGCTTTCTGTTTAATGTTGGAATTAGGATTCGAGAACATATTCATTCAGGTACAGTAGTTAACTTGGTGCTAAGCCAGGGTTTTCTGTGTATATGTAAGATTCAGAACCCACAAAGATACTCACCTGCAGTGTCCTCCCACTAGTCTTTCCAGTGGTTAACCATCTACACTTGAAAAGACGTGCAGTTTTTTTTCTCTGAATTTCTGTATTCACCTGTAGTGAAGTAAACTTAAGAGCTGTATAAGCACTCTTCTAACTGATTAATTAATCTCCCTCCTTTAAGACAAACAGACACATCCTCTTGAGGTTTTGTTGGTTTTTTTTTCCATAACACATTTAATGTCTTCTAATTAGTTTTGGCTAATTCTTATAGTGCTTCTTTCATCCATGTTCCTTAAAACTGTAACTTAGAATCAGGGCTTTGATCTCTGCTCAGTACTATAACAGCTTCTCCCTTGGGATACAGGAGCACTGCAATTCTACATTTCCAGCCTCTCAGACCCATGGAACCACCCCGCTGCACTTGTGTGTCGTCTCTTTTGCTTGGCCGTCACTATTGCATTCCCTTCTGTTATCACTGAGACTGGGGTCCAGGTGTGTTTCTGTGAACTGCCCTTGTTCATCATGCATTGAGATCTCTGGGGAAATATTCATATATTCAGGCTGATTGCAAAGGAAAAGAGACTGAGTGTGTCTCTTTATCTGGGTCTTGCCTACAAAGTCATAGAACCATAGACAGGTTTGGGTTGGAAGGGACATTAAAGACCATCTAGTTCCAACATCCCCACCATGGGCAGGGATGCCTTCCACTAGATCAGGTTACTCAAAGACACATCCAACCTGGCCTGGAACACTTCCAGGGATGGGGCATCCGCAGCTTCTCTGGGCAACGTCTTCCTGTGCCTCACTACCCTCACAGTAAAGAATTCCTTCCTAACATCTAATCTAAACCTGCCTCTTTTGATTATAAAACATTATCTCTTGTTCTTTCACTACATCTTGAACTATTTCTTTCATACTCTAAGAAGGGCCTTCATCCTCTGCTCATAAATGCAGATATTACCATATTGAATTTTCCTTCATTGATTGATCCTGCTTTCCTTGATCACTTATTGAATCAACAACCAAATTTACCAGCATTGACTGAATTGTTTTTGTCCTCGGGTCTATGAAAATACAAATAAATGTAAAATCATTCCCAGGAAAATGGGATGGAAGAAAAATAGCCATTGTTGATATTCCCTATTTGCATAGCATGTTGAGATTTGAGATGATTGTTACTGAGTTGTTAAACCCATTAGTATGTGTCTTGATAATTTTTATCAACTGCATTTATAATTTCATAAAAATGATACCAGTGCAATTTGACAAGATCAATTTTCCAGCTACCCATGTTGATTAGAAGTAATTACATTATCCTCCTTTAGTTGCTTATTTTTTGAAACCCATATCAGACTTTACACAATTACAACTGTCTTCTTAATACTGACAACATGAGACCTTTGACTAATGACACTTAGATTACTTTCCCCATGGTAATGCAAGGGGGTTTTTCCTTCTAAATAATCCAGATACTTGCTTAAATACCTATTCATCCTAAAATGATGTATTAGTGTGAACATAATAGTGAACTAAATTGTGTCTCATGTTTTATTTGGTGAAAGGTTTGACCAGAAGGTTCAGAAATACTTTAGTCTGGGTTGTCACTTCCCTAGAAACTTGGGGCTTTTCATATTCAAAAATATTTTTGCAAGATTTTGGTGCATTATACACTTTTTCCTAACAAAGGAATACATTCAAGGCCTTATTTTTCATTCCTGAGCATTCTCTGTGTTTTTCTGTTGGAAGTTTCAATCTGAAAGACTAGATGACTACATTTTATGTATTTTATGCAGGTGCATGTTATGTAAGGAACAAAAGAAGCCCATGAAAGTCCCACAAGGACTACAGCTCAAACTGACCCTTCATGAATGTTTTTAGATACACCTCCCAGAAAAAGCAACTGGCCTTAAAGCAGGGGTGGTATGGGAAGAATGAGAGATGGAAGGAACCTTGATTACCTGTCCTCTCCTATCTTTTTTCCTAAAAATTTAAGATTTATTAAACTTTCAGTATTTGAGTCCATACATAATTTAACATCTTTATGCATTCGCTGGCTAGAATATACTTAGAAAATTTTATTTCAGTTTTCTGCAAAGTGTCAGTTCCCTGATAGGTTTTGTCCACAAAATGTAGTCTAGTATACATCTATATGTTTAAAACCAAAAATCATTTATGTTTCCACACCTACATGAGACAGGAAAATATTTTTCTGTATCTTTTTGTAAGCAGACATCTATTTCTGGCATTCAGAATATCAAAGGCACTCCTGTATAAATAACAATGAAAACCAAATTCATAAATTAAAGATCAAAGTCAACTAGACATTTTTATCCTCTGTGTACTCTCAGAGATTTATTTGGTCCAACAATTATATTGTTTTATTTCCAATTAGTAAAATAGTTTGCAATAGCCTGTGCCCTCTGATAATCTGAAGAACAGATACTCAAGTGAATTAATTCTGTTTCTGATTTTGTTTTGCTATGATTTTATTTTAATAATATAATATGATCAGTTGCTCTTTTTTATGACAATCTTTCATTAATTTTAATTAATGAAGTCATAGCGCTTTTAATTGTATTTAATTATAAGAAGCTTTTGATCTAAGTGGAAAATCAGCATCTAAGGAAAAATGAGTCTTTGGAAAGTTCAGAGACTAATTAAAAGACTGGATCTAATACATCCCTTTCCCTAAGTGGTATTGGATTTTATACATTTGTCATGGTTTAAGCCCAGCTGGCGACTAAGCCCCACGCAGTTGCTCGCTCACTCCCCCGTGGTGAGATGGGGGAGAGAATCATAAGGGTAAAAGTGAGAAAACTTGTGGGCTGAGTGAAATACAGTTTAATAAGGAAAGCAAAGGTTCTGCAGGCAGCAAAGCAAACCAAGGAATTCATTCACTGCTTCCCATGCGTAAGCCGGTGTTCAGCTATCCCCAGGAAAGCAGCACTCCATCGTGTATGATGATGACTTGGGAAGACAAACACCATCATTCTGAATGTCACACCCTCCCTTCTTCTTCCCCCAGGTCTGCAGGCTGAGCTTGACTCCATATTGTATGGAATATCCCTGTGGTCAGACGGGATCAGTTGTCCTGGCTGTGTCATCTACCAGCTTCCCATGCACCCCCAGCCTCCTTGCCAGTGTGGCAGTAGGGGAAACAGGAAAGGCCTTCAGGATGTGCAAGCACCACTCAGCAATAACAAAAAAATCTCTGTATTTTCCACACTGTTTTCAGAACAAATCCAAAACACAGCCCTATAGTAGTGACTGTGAAGGAAATGAGCTCTGCCTCAGCCAAACGCAGCACAGCAAGACCTGAAAGGCTTAAATAGATGTAAACCACTTAATATTGAGCCTATAGGTTGATGTTCCCTAATTTTTTTTTTTTTAAATCTGAGTTTATTTGAATATATAACTTTGCTGCTGTTCTGGAACACTTGTTTCTTTTTTCTGAACAATCACTTTACTTAATCTGGTTTTTTTTTAGAGATCAGTGAATATTTAATATCCTTTTCTAAGTAGTTTCTTTCCTTTGGAAGAGTTTCTTGAAAACTGGTAAATTTTTTTCTGAGATAGGTTTTAAGTATGTGATTAAAGGAATGAAGGGCATCCATACTTCTGTCCTGTGATGATCATGGCCAAGCCAGTATTGTTTTAATGATAATTATTTTCTCAAATGAAGAAAACAAGTAGGTTTGGGTTGAGGTTCTTTTTGGTTTTTTTTGTTTTGTTTTTTTTTTTTTTTTTTTGATACTGCTGTTCAGGGAATGATTTTCTGGATTTTTATTGGAAGAAAAAAATGTAATAATTTGTATCACCTTCTATTCACTGTGTAAGCACTTTCTTTAGCATTGTAGATATCAGTGAAATTTGAGATACATGTGAACAGGAGCTTGAGTGAAGGTGAAAAATATGTGAATGTTCTAAGATGATGATGCTTAATGATTTTTAACTGAGAATTATATCTATTCATGTTTAAATAGTTATTCGCGTGTGATTCTTAGTAGTTTAGTGTGATAGGAAATTAGGTTGGTGGCTAAGTTTCTTGCATATAAAGGCAGAATTCCTGTCTGATTGTGGATGCAAAAGACCTAAAATTATATGTAGGAAGCAAAATGTAGAGCATATTACAAAGAAAAGGAGCTGTGGGTTAGATCCTCAGCTACTCTTGGAGCATGGCGATTGATATCAGGTAGGTACATGATCCTAGATAAAAGACCCTATCTGATAACTGAGTGGTTCTATGTTCTCTCAAATATTATTTTGAAAGTTCTTATTTTTCAATTAGTTGTTTTTAGAAGGTGGTGGGGAGGGGTGTTAATCTTTCTAAATTCTGAATCCAGAATAGCACATCAATCTGGGATGCTACCAGAAGGGAAAATGAAATCTATGCCTGTTAAAATGTTTTGTATAGGAAAGAGAGCTATTTAGTGATTAAGAGCTTATTTTTCTTATTTTTTCTCTGCAAAACTTATAAAGGGAAATTGACTGGTAGGAAGAAAGAAAATATTTATTGAACTTTTGCAATGGCTGTTAAAATCCAATACTTCAGTTCAAGCTGAACTGTATATTACTGAATAACCTTGAACCATCTTTAATGATCCTCCCTATGTACCTTGAACATCCTTTGAGGGAAGTGGCAGAACAAGGAGGATCCATTCTCACACCAAGTGTTTGAACACTCTACACAGATGCAAGACTACTCCTTAGGAGTCATAGTGGTTCATGCATCTTATTAAATTCAACTGAAGTACACAAAATGAATTGAACTGGCCAAGTGACTGCATTGTGCCATGGAAAAACATCTGTATGTCAATGATAATGTTAAATTTTCATACATGTAAAAGTAGGCATTCTAGTGTATCACTTAAGAAGTAACAGAAGGTTGAGATGCTCAGTGAATTTTTCCAATGCCAATCTTGGTACCCAGGGTAACTGGGATAGTGTTGGGAGATTAGAAGTGTTCAAAGAATATTTCCATTTATACTAGAGATTATGGGTAATCAGTTCTTCAGCCATGAACTTTAGTTTTAATAGCAGTGGTGGGAAGTTAAGAGCAAAAATGTAGGAAGAGATATTATACGTGGATGGGTCTGCCATTTAGAGAAATGTTTCTCACTGCAGTTTTCAGGAAAGATGCTGTGTTTACAAAAAGAAAATTCCAGGAAGAAGGAATCTGCTTCAGAAGTACAGCATTTCTAATCTACGGCAATGTCATATGATGACCGGCTTAGAAAGGTCTGCCATATAAACATGTATGTTTAAATGGAGCTTTCAGCTAGCTTTTGAGACTGGCTTGAACAAGAGAATTTGAAGATATGCAAAATAAGGCTAAAGTCATTGTTACCATCAGAAAGAGGCAGAATTAGACTTGCTCATGGAATTTTCCATAAAGCAGGTTCTTTTCTGCATGAACAAGGAAACTTATTACTCCAGCTGCTTTGTTCATTTCTCTCAAGAGAAGACTTTTCAGAGTTCAGAATAAAAATTCAGTAGAATTGCTCACTCTAGATAAGATTTGAAATTTAAAAGCCTTCCTTTCAATGCTCAAAAATTAAAATAGGAATAAATATATATACATATTTAAATTTTTATTCCTATTCCCCCCGTTCTTAGAATTTTGCCCTTCCTTTTTTCCACAACTGTAAAAGTCGTTCATTGAATTATGTCATTCATAAATTTTGTCAATCATTGAATTATTACCCTTTTCTAAGGTAATTTTTTTATTCTAATGTCATGCTTATAACCTTTTCTGTCTTGATCATGTACTATTTTTAGAGTGTATTCTTTATCATGTATAATAGTCCTTAATAGAATTTGATCCTTGATTCTTTTCTCCTCTTGTTCCCTGTCACATTCCATTTTTTTTGTCATCTTAATTTGTATTTATGTTCCTTTAGTTTCCTTCTTGCCTTAAGGATTTTCTCTAAGTTGATTATTAGCCCTTAGGCTGTCCATTTATTCCTTTATCTGAGCCTTTACCTGATTCTCTTTATCTGAGCCTTCCTAAACATTAACTTGCTGTCTAGCTTTACTTTAACACTCTACAGCGGAAGCTCCTTGCTCCACTTTAATTCCAGTTATTTTTTTACATGGTAGCTTAGTATACTTATATTTTGTGACAAGCATTCAAGCCAAAAGATGACAAAGCTAAGATTTTACTGTCAGCCTTTACTCTGTTCTTTTAAAGTATATCCAGTATTATGCAAACATGGTGTGCAAAACCATAGTGTCATTTCTGTACTGGTTCAGTCTGTACTGGTGAAGTACAATGAAGACAAAATGTTTAGGAAATAAAAAAATTGTTCGATGCAGATGTTGTGGACACTTCTGATAGCATGGCAGATCTCAGAATAACAGAATGGATACAGCTGGAATTGTGAGACATCTCATCCAGCCCCCCTACTCAAGCAGGGTCATCCTAGTGCACAAGGCACAGGATTGTGTCCAGATGGTTTTAAATAGCTCCAGTGAGGGAGAGTCCACAGCCTCTCTGGGCAATCTGTTCCAGTGCTCGGTCACCTGAACAGTAAAGTCCTCCACATACTCGGGTGGAACTTCCTGTGCATCAGCTTCTGCCCATTGCCTCTTGTCCTCTTGCTGGGCACCACTGAGCAGAGCCGGACTCCATCCTCTCGACACCCCCTTTCAGATACTGACGTCTCAGTCATCTCTTCTCCAGGCTGAAGAGGCCCATCTCTCTCACGCTTTCCCCATAAGAGAGATGCTTCTGTCCCTTAATAATCTTCATTGACCTCTGCTGGAACTGCTTCAGGAACTCCACGCATCTCTCGTACTGAGGAGCCCAGGACCGGACACAGCACTCCAGATGTGCCTAACCAGGTGTGAGTAGAGGGGCAGGATCACTTTCCTCAATCTGCTGGAAATGCTCTTTCTAATACTCAACATTGGTATATTCCATGAGTAGTACCCTACTTCCCTGAGGGAAAAGTTTAATTGAATGATATTTTCCTGGCTGTGTAAGAGGATGCAGAAAATAAATATAGTTGAGCTTTGTTCTTTGAGTTTTTAAACCTTTAGGTTCATAAGTTGACTTTTTTTAAACTCAGAAATATCAGACAAGCAGCATAGGACCACTGTCCCTAGGTCTGATTTGACAGGAGCCATAATTCATTGCTCCAGGAAAGAATTGCTGTGGCATGCTGTGAGGACATATTTTCCTAAAGCAAAGCTGTTAGGGGTACAGCTTATGCTCTGAAGTGTGGCCTAACCATGTTCTAGGCTATTTCATTTCACCCTAATATAACTCTGGAGGATGTTCACATTTATGTGGACATTTTAGGCTTGTGGAGCTTCACTATTTTCTGTGTCAGTCTTATTGTGACAATTACAGTTCTTACTACATCTTGTGCCGTGAGTACATAAAAAAAATAAAAATGCTGCTTTACTACTTCAGAAACTAAATTTTTCTCATTTCTAAGAAACATTATGGGATTGCAAATAAATATGATTCACCTGGCTGTTCCAGGCACATGAAATTTGCCTGGGTTCCCAGTTATTGTCACAGACTGAGATCACACTCCAGAGCATTATCACTCCTGTAAACATTATGCTAGGATGGAAAAAGAGTGATCAGAAATGAGCACTTGTTCTCCAAGTACAAGGTGTCTTCAGTGCATTGGAAAATGAAATTCCAGATTCTCTAAATCTTAATCTTCTCAGATAATAGTGGGGTTTGTTTTGTTCTAGTTCTAAGACAAGTCACGAAACTGCTCTCTTGTTTTACAGATTTAGAGTTGCTGTAATTCTGCCTGTCTAGTGAGAATTAAAGAGGTTTTGTAGAATTTGAGATTAATCAAAAACTGCTGGTTAAATTGCAAATGTAGAAGTTGCAAAAAATAAATTTGGCTGCAATCCCATCATAGTTTTGAGTATAGTAAAAGAAGGACTGCAATAGATTTTGAAGCTCCAACAGCATTAATTAGGAGCACAAAAAATAAGTCAGAATTGTAATTCAGCATACTACAAAAAATATTAACAGGGTAAAAATTACCAGAATAAGTCATCTACTTTGGTTTACAAGCTTGTTTGAAAGATTGTCCTTGAACCTTTATGTCTTAGAGGTTACATGCTAAACAAATTCTTTAGAGAAAAGAGGCGAACTGCATGCTTTAATTGATTATTTTTTGTATTTTAAAGTTTAAAATTCTCATGGCGGATAAATTCACCTCCTTCCAGATTTTTATGGTAACTTATTGTACATTTATGTTTTTTCTTCTTGTATTTAATTTTATAATAAGAAACTCTCTTGTAGCACATGGGTGGACTTAGAGGCCTGTGGAGACAAAATGTTTTTAAATTCCTTGCTGCATTGGAGTAGTATCATGGAAAAGAGGAAAAATAAATAAATACCTTCCATCCCATGGCATGCTATAATTATTTTTTTAAATTTGTTTCAAAAATATTATAATAAAATAAACATATTTGAAGCATCTCGTGAAAGCATGTTCTCAATGCATTTTTGTCTCGATTCTCCCTGATTAAAGCATCTAGAAGACTGAAATAAATTATCTGTCAGGGAATCAGCATTTTATCTGATGTCTCTAAGAGATTCTGTTCCATTTCATAGCACACAGTGGCTGAATTTTAGCATAAGTAGGAGCAATTTATAAGATACATTCCCACCATTACATAAAATTAAAAAAAATTAAAACTCAAATACTTTTGGGTTTGTCGTCTAACAACAATCATCCTTGTGTCTACTGGGGATAGCATGTGTATGATACTATAATTACATTCTGTCCTCCCTCCACTACAGATATTTCTAGATTATGTTCTCTGACCATGGGTGATAAAAAGTCTTATCTTCTTCTAAAGAATCTCCCCTTATTGAACATATTCTACTGCTGACTGTAACACTGGACCACTTCCATAAGAAAGATCCGAATTTTTTTCCATTTCTAATATTTAGGCCTGTACCAAACCTCTTAGAACTGAAGCAACATTAGTCAATCATGCAAGAACTTTCCAATATTAATTAATCTAAAAGGGATCTAGTTCCTTATATTTAAATTAATCTTCTAGCTTTTTTTAATATTTAAAATGTTCAGACTAATATTGTATATAACCTAATTTTTGAATAGAATTGTTGCTCATTTATCAATTTTTAGGTAGCAGAATGTCTGTTTACTGAATGAGTCCTCACATCCCAGACATACTAGTTTATCATCATCAGGGACTAACATCACAAATTTATGTGCTGAGTTAAAAAAATCTGAAAAGCTATAGCAGTAGAAGAATAAGCTAGAGGTCACTGTCTACAAAACTTGGTTTCAGATTTTCAGACTGCAGTTCTGAGACTACTAAAGATAGAGGATTTTGAAATAATTTCTTATAATAGCAAAGAAGTTACCTCCTTGTCCTTCAATTATTAGGGTGTTTTTAATGGATATTTACCTCACCCAAGCCATATAGAAATATCTAATGAGTTTTATGGGCTTTGGAAGAAGACTGTTTCCATTCCTGACCAGAATTATGAATATAAAAATAAGTTGTTAAAATGTTTCTGTAGTTCAGAAACAGTTGACAGAAATGGATCAATCGTCATGGAAAAAAATTGTGTCACCTAATCCAAACTTGATCAGTTAAAGAATGCATGTGCCTGTCCCTTTGTATGTAGAAGTAATAACATTTTTTTCCTGCTCCTTACATTTCTACACAAACCTGCTAACCTTAGTTCTGACACAGATTTTTTTGCATCCTTTACCCCAGAGTTTAGCCTTGGTCCTGACATGGCTAAGTAGAGATAAAAAAAACCATTTGTCAGGTAATACTGATGTTCCAAGAGGCCCATCAGGAATGCTGTTAAGAAGGCATTCAAGGAAAAGGTGAAATTGGAATGGTGTTATCTGTACTATCAGTTTCTATACTATTTGTGGAACAATAGTTCAAACCCATTTTAGTGATGAAAAGTAGCTAAAGTAGAAATTATTGGATGGAAATATAAACAGCTACACAGTGGGAAACAAGAAAATCATGCACATCAGAAAAGTCACAGTCTGTTTAGAATAAAATGAAAATTTATAGCTACTGTAGATTTAAACTATGGAAAAAACCACTAATGTAAATGCAAACATTGCATTCAAACACTTGTAATTGAAACACTTATGCCCTGTATTCCAATTAGCTAAAAATCTATCTTTTTTCCAATTTTTTTTCCTCCAGAAGTAAACTTTAAATTGATATGGAAAAATAATCTGTACTATAGAGAATCATAATGTTTCTACTATTTGAATGAACTACAGATGCTAATCTATACATTGAAAATAAAAAAGATATTTTATATAAAACAGATTTTTATGTTTCTGAAAAAGGAGCAATGGGTTAAAATATTACCCCAGCTAAATCTATTCAACATAAAATGGCTAGAAGAGCTTTGACAAGCTCATTAAAATTAATATGAACATTTCAATGGGACAGACTGGCTGTCATAAATTATTCAGGGAAAGTAATTATGCTGTTCAACAAAGCATGCTTTTTTTTTTTTAATTAAAATACAGGCAAAATTTTAACTAGTAGCTAATTTCCATTTCACCCTGAATTACTAGTTTTATCTTCTGGGGGTTCCATAACAAAATCAGTTACAGTAAACACACCCTGAATTACAGCATTGTGGATCAGTGAACTTTATTGCCTTGGGTATCCATGGTTACCAGTCACTGAAGAAGAAAAGAGAGAAAGATTTGACAGCAGTTTATTGTCAGCCAGGAAACCACAAATCAGGTTGATTTTATACCTTTTTTTAGACAAGAACTGAGGCTACTGCCTGTCAGGTTTAGGTGTGTTTATGTGTGTCTGTCCATGTACACAGTGTGTAGTGTGATAAGGAGTGGCAGAAACCTGCTTGCAAAAGGAGGTGGATTGAGACACCAGTATAAAGGATATGTTGATAATTCCTGTCCAGTTTGTATCAGTTTGTATGATCTAGGAACACAAAAATGTGCAAACAATGCCTCTCCTTGTGCCTTCAGTTCTCCACTGTTGAAGACTGCTGTTCTAAAACCTTTCATGACCTTTAAAAACTGCATTTTAAAATGCTTGTAGTATTTACTCCTTTTAATCCTTCTGGAAGATTGTGACAGCTAGGGAAGTACTTCTAATTCCCCATCTGTATCGGTTTATGCTCTGCAACCAGTAGAGTATTTATCTAATTGAATATAACTTTACAAATTTTCCTTTTTTTTCTGGCTAGACAAAACTTTTTTAGTTTCCTTTGAAGAACCTTTCTCCTTTTCCCTGCTCTTTTACTTTTTCCATCTCTGCAGAAGGACTCAGCAAAAATTTGGTACTTTAAGTTCACTCTAAAGATTCATGAACAGAGCCATGCACCATGCTGCAGAGGATGTCTCCTCAACCTCTTCTAGACTGGCAATGACAGATTGCTGTCCCTCTTAGAAATATTTTATGAGTACTTACTGGGATTTTATTTATATTTGAATGGCAGTGATGAGAAAAATGTGAAGTTCTTGATTAAAACTCACAGTACTGGTTCTATATGTAACCAACGAATTAAAAAGATTCCCAGGCAAGGCCTAAGGGCAAAAAAAAATGAATAGAAATGGTTGAGTAAACCCACAGTAGCTTTGCTGACTTTACATGTTGAGTCAATGTACCTTGTCTTCCTTCTTTAGTTCCAAGCTATTCAGCTGTGTGCACACCTCTTGGTAACATTTGCTTCTGGAACATTTTGGAAAATGTTTATGTAGTTTAAAAAAAAGTAGCAGGATGCTTTCACTGTAGTCTCCATTTGAATTTAGTTTTATAAGTATTGTAAAATCAGTTATTTTATCAGCTTAATTTATTTCTTTGCAAATATTCCCAGTACACTTCCAGATTTTTTGTAGCATCTTGCTTTCTATGAGAAATGACATTTCATCAAAACTTCATAAGGGAAATTCAGAGAACATAAATTGGCTCTCTTCATTAGTAATTATTCACTTACCTCAAAGAAGTTTGCTAGTTTCTTAGTATCTTTGGAAGTATGTAGAACAATCAGGTCTTCTGATTTTGTTACAAGTTTCTTCACTTTAAAATAATTTCCTCTTCCTTTCTAGAAATAGAATACTCCAAAATATTTTTACATATTTGATTCTCTATCACTTCAAACTTTTTTTACTCCTTCAACCCTCTTTTATTCCTTTCTGTAATTCTTCAGGCACGGACATTGATTTTAACAAAATATTAGGGTTAATAGAAAGCAAACATTCCTGTTTCTGACTGCATAATATCTGCATCTTAAGTGACTTGCACTCCCTCACCTCAAAATACTCTAAAATGGGGTAACTCATTAAGAGACAAGTGAATAATGCACAGTCTTTCAGGAGTTTCTCTTTCACTGTCTTAGTAAAACGACTTTTTATGTATTGATTTTAGGTCTGAAAATACAGAAAATAGTGTCTTTGTGGAAGCTCTTCTGTGATATCTGCTGGCTGAATCGGCACTTGCACTGTGAAACTGTCATGTAGTAATAATAATACTGGCTGGAATCCTTCCAGTTTTATTAAGCTCTTTCAGTTTCTGATAAATAATTAGGCTGCTCTGGCCATAATCTGACAAAAGGCCAAAATTAAAATGAGCGATTACATTTCTGGAAGTCATACTATCAAAACTGGACTTCTAAATAGAGTACGATGATTACAAAGGTTATGGATGGATTTTAAAGTATAATACCAAGTTGAAGAAGCACCGATTTTTTCCGCTTGGGAAGCTATAGCACAAAAGGTCTTAATGGGAACAATGGTGTGGTAGGTTTTCAAAGGACAAAAAAGGCGAGTGAGATGTAGATGTGTAAGACTTCATATAATGCTTTGAAAAATCTTCTGTCAAGGAGGTATACCCACTGTGAAATAAAGAATTTAAACATGTAATGAAGAGTTCAGAAGCATATGAATTTTTTAAAAAAAATAAGAATAGGGTTACAGTAGTAATGACAAAGTCTTGTCTTTCATGTAGACTAGAGATAAGAACAAAGTCTTACACTTGCATTATTATAGAATAATTTTTCTTATGTTTATGACATTTTCATTGTTCAGGGGGAAAGGCTGGAACACAAACTCTGCTTTTCTATTCTTGTGAACTTTACTATGATTTATTACAATATGACAGTAGATTACTAATCCATAATAAGTCTTTTGCTCATCTCTAATAGTATATGAGAAAGTTGTTTTCAGATCAGTCTGTGTTAACAATGGGAGCCTTTCAAATTTTTTTTTTTATGTAGTAAAAAGGTTTTTACTGTTGTGATGACTGAGAAAAACTTGAGTGTTTCTTGGAAGAAGGTGAAATACATTATGAGAATCAATATTTAAGTTGCACTTTCTGTTTTAGAATTTATCTAATAAAGTTTCTTAGTTTAATCATATTAATCATTCTACTTTTCTGAGGAAAAAAACATGTCTATACATAAGGAAACTTTTTGGATTTTTTCAGGTCCATAACACTCATTCTGTATGATGAGATTCAACTTAGCTTCAGTTCAGCTGAAATAGGTAGGTCTGTGTTTTTCCAAATATCTACACTCTGAAATTATTAGGAGACCTTCTAAGTACATTTTCAGAGCATCATGCATAGACCTTGTTTCTACTGATGTATCAATATTATTGCATAATTATGGGTAAGTAGAGTCATTAGAGAAAATATTCTAGCACCTTCATGAAAAAGGAGGCTCTGAGGGAGCCTCAGGACAGGCAGGTACCCAGTTAGTATTGAGACATTTATTCAAGCCCCCTTGCTGCTTAGAACAAGAGGAATTGAAAAGATTGCATTTCTTTGGTTGACAGTTTTTCCAATTGTACTGGAGATGCCCAAAGACTTTTTGTTGTGTCTTCAGGTAAAGTGCAAAGATACTATGGAAAGGAAGGAATGATTTCAACTGACCTATTTTATGCCACTTTCCTGAGTGTCCCTGCCTTTTCAGGGGCTTATCTCACTACACATAAGACCTGCTCACTGAAATGGGCTGCTGAGAAAAGCTGGAAGGAGCCTTTCCTCATGCTCTCCCACCAAACTGCTCTGCATATGGGCTCTCTCCCAATTCACTTGGGCGAAGCTTTTAAATTGAGACTCTCATGCTTGAAGAAGACTTCACTACAGATAGTTCTGTGTAAACACTACTTACCAAAGGTTATCTAAAGAAAAAAACAACTCATTTTCAAAAGGAGCTTGGATGAGATACTGATGAAATACCATCTTCAGTTTTTTAATTAAACATCTGTTGTATTAATCAGTTTACTGATCCTGCTTGTTGAGCCTTTTTTCACTAAGTAGAGAATTTGTGTTTTAAATGTTGAATATGCAAAGTCTGCTTTATGCCATTGCACTTCATCAACTCAGATGCACTTGGCAATCTATCCTGTAACAATATCACAAAAGGAATATTTGTCTTCCTTTTTTATTTGACTAACTGTTCAGTATTTAAATAATTAACTACTGTCTTCAGTTAGCCAAATTATAGTTGTCTAGGTGATTTCTTTATGAGCAACTGGCTTCCTATCTTAGCTCCTTTTCCTTTCAGCTGCTTTCACTGTTTAGCAGAAATATGGATTTTCACCTTTTCTTTAGGGTTAGAAAAGATACACATTCTAAGCCATAAAGCTCAGATACTGCTTTTCATCCTACATATTTTTTTATACTCCGTAAAAACACATAGCACACAAGTAGATTTGTTCCATGTAGTTCTCATTCTTTTCCTTTTTCTGCAGTACGGTAAGTTTAAATCTCACTAAGTGAGACCTTTCATTTGGGAGACAGTATCTGATTGCCTGAAAAGCAAAGAACAGTGTTGACAGTAGTTAAGAAATTGGACTTTCCATATCAATAGTTGAGCCATATCAGCTATTCAGAAAGGCGGAGAGAAATCAGGTATTCTTTCTTCCATAAGGCTGGAGAACCATGTCATTTGACATCCCACTAGTATTCTCTTCTGGAAATGGTCTCTTTGGATCTTGCTACAGCTTGATCTTAATTTACTTTTGCCATAAAGAGCTACATTTTCAGGTCTCATTGCTGCTGATGTCATTCAATTGTACACATTGGTCTGAAATGTGTTCTGTCTGGAGGTTTTATTTATAGCCTATGAACTCCAGAGGGCGAAGAATCTCTTCTCTGACCAAAAATTGGAATCAAAACCATTTCTGTATATAAGCTTGTTGGTTGAGACCTAACATGAAGGGAAACACACACATCCCACACCTTGCATTCCCTCTTCCTGCCAAGAGTCCCTGAGGTCAGTGAGACTTAGACAAGGAGGGTGCTTCTGTTCATATCTGGTAGAGCAAAAGAAACAATGTGGGAAGGCATAAGAATATTTAGTTTGCATATGTTGTTGATATAATTTTTTGTTAAAGCGTGCATTTAAAATGTTTTCCTGTCAAAATATTTGTGTGAGCTGGGAGAGTGTGTGCTCAATGCTAGCCATGTTTTTTCAGGAGATGAAATATCAAAAAAGTGGGAATGAAAGCCGTGAAGGTTACATAGAGCAGCTAGATAGGAAAGCCGCAGCACAAGGCAGAACTGGTGGGAGGGATGAGGAGGGAGAAGAACAGACAAAAAGCATGTCTCCAGCCAGTTCAGCTTTGCTGGGCCACAGCAAGACTAGTTACTAGTTTCAAACTCCAAGTGAGAGTTACTGCAAGTAGAGATAAGTACCCAGGAGACCTAAGGCATTCCTCAGAGGAAAAGAACATCAGGTAGTATATTTAAAATTGTTAATTTTTAATCTAACTTAATAGTAATTTTTGCGATCTTGAATAAACTTTTTTTAGTCACTCGATTAATGCAATTTATTAATAAAAATTAGATTTTAACATGGCAAATTTCATATAGCTTTCCTGGTCAATTAGTGTAAACAATAATCTCAGATTCCTGGGAAGAGAAAGCTGAATGCAGGTTTCCTTTTCTATAGATGCTACTGAAATGCCCACAGTTGTTGCTGCCTTGCCCTAGTGGTGTTGACCATATGGTAATAGATGATTTTTAAGGTCCCTTTGAACACAAACCATTCTATTTC
Source organism: Corvus hawaiiensis (assembly GCF_020740725.1). NCBI lineage: Eukaryota > Metazoa > Chordata > Aves > Passeriformes > Corvidae > Corvus > Corvus hawaiiensis. Next base: position 22,989,377 of record NC_063217.1, on the reverse strand, counting down.
CAACCTCCCTTCCATAGGAAGGAACACCTTTAACTAGACCAGGTTGCTCATGGCCCTGTCCTGGCCTTGAAGACCTCCAGGAATGATGCATCCACAACTTCTCTGGGCAATCTGCTTCAGTGTCTGAGTCAGTGTGGAGTATCCAGGCCTTTATAGATGGCTTTTACATTTTAGCAGTGTTTTATGCACATATTTTTCAGCATGTGAAAGACAGGCGTTGTATTTTTTTTGTTAGACAAAGCTGCCATCTTGTGGCAGAATATTGGAAGTTGTATCAAACAGTTTTAATTTAGGTGGAGAAACGAAGTAAAATTTTGTGCAGTCTTTCCAGTATTGTTTGTCATACCATCATATATTGAACCCTGATCATAATACACATAAATGCTAACAATATCTGATGAGCTTGCAAGCGAATATACAGTCCTTAGGAGAAGGCACTGATGACAATCATTTGATGCCAAAAAGTGTTCAGCATTGGGAAAAGTGTGATAATTCTTTCCTCTAAGTCAGTTTACAGTTAAAACTCCCTCTGTATTAAAAAAAAGAGAAAGGATGGCTAGTATGTTTAATTCACAGAGAAGAGCTTAAATTGCTCATATATTTGTCTTACATCTAAAAACTGATAACACAGGATGAGACATAAATGTCTAGATGAATGAAGCTAATTAGTACTATGCCTGTTTATCTTTTCTTTTAGCTTGCAATTTTCTCATTTACAGTACCAATTTGTAAATGTTGCAAATATATGACCGCTATAAATAAAATACACAGACTAACTATGTATCACAATTAAGATTTGCCAGCAAGACATACCAGGTTTCTAAATAGTCTAAAATTAAATAAAGTGTAGATCAATAATGCTTCGATTGAGATTAATATTTAGAGTTTATATTATATGATTAAAGAAGAGGCAAAAAAGGAAAATAATTGGTGCATAGAATCTAGAAGAATAACCGTAGTTAATTGTGCAGAGGTGGACTTGAAGAAAGAGGCATTGCTGAAGCACTAGGGAAGTCACATAGATGTGACAGCCTGTGTAATCACAATATGTGTAATACCAAGGAGCCAGTCTTGCTCTCAGAATTGTTTTTCTCTGACTTTTGCCAGCTACTTTTTGCCTTTAACAGAAATCAGTTTAGTGTTTATATAAATTTTTGGTGTGTTGTATGAGGTGGGTTGCAATTTAGAAAGTAAGTAACAGAAGATGGTAAAATAAATATTATTTCAGTAGAAACACAGTTATAGGACACCAACCTATCTCTTGGTCTGATTTAAAAATTAGGTTAGTCCTACTTAGCATTTTGGAAAGAAATGAGTTTTAGGGATTGAAAACACAAATAAGGAATGGCACAAATACTTCTGGTTTACTATCTGTACCTTCAATACAAGAATTCAGTATAACAAACAAAATGTCAAAGCCATATATTTAAAAATTTTTATGAAGAAATTGTTCTTTTTCCAAATGTGATGGTAACCTAAAAGACTCCATTACAAAGACAGTTTAAACTGAGGCAACAAGTTTCATAAATTCAGCAAATAGATTACATATTCTCGTGGTAACACTGAAATCTTCTATGACATTCACAAGGATGAAAACTATTCGCAGGGAATATAAAAGCAGAATTGATTACTAACAAATCTGAAAGTAAGAAGAAGTTACCTCTGTCTGTACATTGGGCTTTAATCTGAAGAATTTGGTAGATATTAATACTGGACATAGAGTAATCCATGTATTATAGAACAATTAATATGATTTTGATATAATGAATAATTTATAATGTTTAAGAGCTGTAGAAACATTGTGTTGACTGAGTATGGCATGCGAAAACAGCTAAAGTCCTCAGAAATCTATGCAGATCAGTCTATAATTATTCATACTATGTTTTCAACATAAGAAATGTTCACTTTTATCAAACAAAGACATTGCTATTATACTTTGCTTTAGTAGAGGTTGCAAAGTAACAAATAAATAGCCTTATCCTAACTGATATCCCTGTCACTTGTTCACCCAGAAGTGTCATAGAAATATTCATACCCTTCAACAAGCGAAATTGGGCTGTGAGTGGCCAGAGATTCTATCAAGTGAACACCTTATTTTGCCACTTTAAATGAAGTTCTTCTGAAAGATCACTTCTGCCACTCTTCTGCAAATAGTGAGACAGGATATAGACAGATAATAGCTGTTTATCAGCTGACCTTGGAAGGGTCTTTTTCCACCAGCAAAGCAGCTCATAGATCTGGTGTGTTAAATTATCAGGGCACTTCAGCCTAACAAGCTGAAGTATGCTCCGTCGAACAGGTAAACATAAAGCAAACAATGATGTATTATCTTCTGCAAGCTCTTCTGCAAGCCAAAGCAGCAAATTGTCCCGTAGGGCCTCTGAAGGGCAAAAATTAGTGAAATAAGAATAAATCTTCCTTTTTTTGAAAAGCTCTTTAAAGCTGGAGGCTCAGTGGGTAAACTCTCCAACTAAATAGGGTTTGTTTTTTACTTTGGTGGAAACATCATCCCATCTCATTTCCAATGCCATTTTTGGTAACTGCACTGCGATATGAAGTGAATTTAGTCAAGAGCAGATTCAGCAAAGACCTATAATTTTTGGAACTGAATGGGGAAAGTTAGCAATAAAATAAATGGGTTTCAGTATTTACAGTAACTGATTCAAGAGTTATACTGGAGCTTTCCAGTACAAACTGAATTTCCTTACACAGAAAATTATATGCTGTTCAAGCATCCCATCATAACAGTATCTTACAAGAGCTTTTGCATTTCCTGCTAAACAGATCTTTGTTTCTTTGACTATCTCTTAACACATTAACTATTTCCTCCTGGAATATGGCTTTTGAAAGTGTCATTACAGCTGAAACAAATCTTGGCATTTAAAAAAAATAGCAAGTACAGCTCTTATTTATGTTTTGTTAAAAAAAAAATTATATATAGATACATAAACTTATTTATGTTTTATATTTATGTTATTTTATTGGTTGTTTTCTTACCTGATGATCAGAAAAAATTCTTTTTGTGATTCGTGGATGGTTGATCAATTTTTCATGCTATTTAAGAAAATGTGTTGAGGAAAGAGAAATTACTAAATGAGTAAAAGGTGAGGCATATGATTTGGGAGTGGATTGCAGTAAATTCATTGGGGATTTAAATCTTAGCATTTAACATTTGTTCTACATACATGGAAGATTTTTGCCATTATTGAAAACCAATTAACATCATCAGCAGGTATAAAACAGTGTATAGCTATTAAAATAAAGAAATTAATAATATTTGCATCCATCAAATATGCTTATTATCTCTTCTAAAAAGTTCATCCTTCATGCAATTTTACATGTTTGATTAATAGCATTTTGCCATAACTGATGTATGGAAACTGGGGGTATAGAAAATCTGTATAGAACCTTTGTAGATGCTAAAGATTCTAATTTTGAATACTGCATTAACTTTGCCTTTCTTTCAAAGAAAAGAACAATTTTTAGGTATGCAGTAGCTGTTGTTACGTCAGGTAAACATACTATATTTGTAGCTATAGTTATTAATTTTACATAGCTCAACTTTCAATAAAACATCATGAAAAATCACCAAAATTCAAATGACAAGTTCCATTAGAAAGTACAAAGTTCTTCCTCTTTCTTCCTCTAAACATCGGAGAGAGAGAAAAAATACTTTGTCCTGTTTTTCCTATAGCTGAGAAAGGTGAAAGTCTTCTGGCTTTAGTGTTGTTTCCTACTACATACAGATCAAGAAACTACTTACATAAGCATTGAGCACAAAAAGAGATTCGTTTGTATGAAGTGAAATTCAGATTTATTTTTGTATAAAAATGAAGTTACCCTTTTTTAGTACCCATGTTATTTTTGTCACACACATTCAGTTGTATTACCTGGCTGTTTATGCACAGGTCTCCTGAGGAGATTTGCCTGAAGTTTATTCTCTGATCTTCTGCTTTTCGTTTGTGAATTACGAGCATGAAACTCTGACTGGAAAAAATTATTCTCCTTTTCTTTCTGATATGCTGAGCATTATGAAGCTGACCTTAATCACTTCTATAATACAGATTTTAAATATTGCTCAATATTTGGAGTGTCTCAGATGTACTGAGCTGCACAGTCATAAGGTCAATACATTCATAAACATTACCTATTGTGAATGAAACAACTTTTCATCAGGTCTGTATGCAGTCATCCTGGGAGGTGATTTCAGTGTGCACAGGATGCACACACTACGCACTACATGGCAGTGCAAAACCATCCTGTCCTCTACTGCTCTTGAGATCTTGGGGATTGGACTAGGTGACCCTTCCTACCCAAATTATTTTATGATTCTATGATTGGAATCTGCTTCGTTTTGCATGCTTCAACAGAAGTTCTGTCATTGGATGTACCCCAGTGTGAAGATAGAACGACATGGATAAAAACGTCTCAGAATAAAGGGAATATAAAGCTCTTCCAGAAGGGGGCATTGCTTTTCTTCTAAGCTTTCTTTGGCTTTGTTTAATTATGCATTTATATTTAAATTTATTTTAATTCATTAATGAGAATTTAGCACGTCAAAGGTCTGTATTAGATCTTCAAAGTTATTATAGATGAACTCAATTACCCATGCATTGACTTTAATCTGAACCATTTATGCTACTTAATGTTAAAATAGTAGTAAAAATTATAAGAATTGAAAATTAGTATTGTCTAGAAATAGTGTAATAATATACAATGCATTAGATCTAAAACATTAAATTGCCTTTAAAGATTAAGTGTCTGTGGTGAAGTGCTAAATTCACCCACGGTTCAGCTGCACTGGCATGTGGTTCTGCTATTCTGATTGTCAGCTTAAGTAAAATACTCTCAGCAGTCAAAGCAGTTTTCTAGTCTGGAAGGCCCTGCAATTAGCCAAGTAGCTGCCTTTCTGAAGCAGGGGATAACATGCTATTCTGCTGTTAGACAATCATTAGACATAAAACTTCAGCAGAATAGTAATTTCATAATGTCTGTATGTATTACGGCAATCTATTTTTGCAAAGCATTCCCAGACAGTAACACTGATGTGCTCTGTCAAATGGACCTTTCAGACATGACCAGACTCTAGTCATCAGGACACATAGAAACAGGAGAAATTAATCAAACAGGACACATAGAAAAGGAGAAATTAATCTTTTAACTCCTTAGCCCAGTGTCACATAAATACAAAACCTTTGAAATCAATAGATATGCACACACAGACCTAACATCAGAACCTCATGCACTATATCTGATTTGTGTCAAAAATAATAGATTAGAGCAACAAGTGTTTTCTGTTGCTGAAGAAATGAAAGCACCATAAACAGGAATATTAGTGAAAATCAGATTACTTCTGTAAAAAACATACGTTTAAAGCAAAAACTCATGTGAATGTTTGCATACAAAGTAAAAAACCATTATTTTGACCACTGTCAGCAATATATTTGTAAGTGGCTAATGCAGTCACATACGTATAAAAAATGGCTTATGATCGTACAGTTACTGCCTTCTCTACAAAAGAAATTTAGGTGGACATTTTACAGAAATGAGTGAAAATATAGGAGTCAGAATGGTTGCCTTAAAAAGATTCCATCTGTCTTTGTCACAACCAAAATCAGGGATTCCAGATGCTTTTAACTATCATCTGGATAAAAATCATTTTGTTGAGAAAAGTGTGAAGTCAATTAAATTCAAAAAGAGAGATATCCTACTGTTTGTCACCAGAAATTTAGACCAAGTGTTTCTGTACATATTTTGATATTAAAATGTATGCAACTTGTATGCAACTAGTTTAGTGCAGTATAGGGTGCTGGTATGTAGGCTCTTTGAAAAGTTTACAATGAGATTTCATTGCAGGAATATTAAAGACTGATTTATGTAGCATTAGTTTTCACCAGAGGTGAAAATAATTGCTCACATGGCTGTACTGCAGAGGGTAATCAGGAATAATAGAATAATCAGGTGATAGGTGGAAGACAGGTTACAGAAACCCTTTAATGATCCAGTAATTTTCAATTCTGTGCTTCCAAGACACTGAAACAAGAATGATGTAACTGAAACTTCAGTAATAATTTCACAGTGCCATATCAGCTGGGGAGAGTAGATGGGTGAAAATTTTCTGCTAGAAATTTTTCTATGCTTATACTTAGATACGGTTCCCTCCCTACAGCTAAGAGAAATTCTGAGAATATTTGTACAATTGATGATGGATCAGAACTCCATCAGTGACTCCTGTGTGTATCTGTAAATCAAAAATCATACCAAGATCCTTTTAATGGTAAGGGAAAAAGGGAAATGTCTCTAATATCAAGTGATATTAGAGAAATATATTATTAGAGAAATAGAGGTGAGAAACCCACCTTTGGTAATGTTAATGCTAATTTGCACAGTGGAGACTGGTGTTGATATTCACCATTTGGTAAGTTTTGTTCCCATTTCTTTGTTATCATCTCTCTGGTAATTTTATAAAACAGTGCTGTTCCTTTGTAATGAGGTGAACTGTAGTTACCAAATTCATCCAATTCTTTAATTTGGAGCTCCAGCCTGGGTTTTATTTGTGAATGAAAAATCAGTCTGTAGACTTTCCCAAAGTCTTCTCCATTTTCTGCAGTTCATACAATAAAATTAAAAAAACTTTTTTTTTTTTTCACCCTGTATTCAGATGCATGGCATCTAAAATAATTCAAGTAAAGGTAATCACATAAAGGTAATCACATAATCACATTCCTTGGTTGCTCTTTATCATTATTATTACTTTACTGAACATTTGAGTTCAGCCTGCTTCAGTAGTAGACATATTTTCATAGCCAGCTGTCTTAGCCCTTTAATAGTTGGTTAAAGAGTAAGTGGTGAAGGCAGTGCTACAAGTTGAAAAGCAAGGAACACAAAAGGAGGTATGTACATAACACAGGGAAGAATAAAAATAAAAGGGTGTTGGGAATGGAATTAGAAGTATATGCTTTCTGGTTATTTAGGATGGATGTCTGTCTGTAACAACAAAATGAATGGCAGCAGAGGGGTAGATGCATTTCTAGGATTTCTAAATCCATTTATTTGACACGTGTATAGACTATCCTTTGCATATATGAGCAGGCATTTCTTGGGGGCTGGAGACTTCTCTTCTTGAAGAATGTTCCTTTCTTTAGGGTTAATGCAGTTTTCAATGGGAGAGTTTGTGTACAAAATGTTCAGAGGGCCAAATACATATTTATATGTTCAATCTAAGACAGGAGAGCCTATATGCAATTTTGGTGAAAACCTTTCTGAGGGTTCTTATCTCTTTTCCCTTTAAGCAAGCCTCTGAATGGTGGCAGCCACTGCATGGAATTTTCTCTGCCGCTAATGCAAATGGCAAAACACTCTCTCTCATCACCTCGATTCACAGTGTAGCTCATAACAGGCAACATTTTGCCTTGGATTTCTTGCTCACTCTGAGTGAATTTACACAGATAAAACAGTGACAGAAACCTGTCCTTTGGAAATAATTCATAAAATACCATGTATTTCTGAGGGACCAGGTTTCACAGAATGGCAGGGGTTTAGGAGATCTCTAAAGATCATCTTGTCCAACTCTCCTGTTCAAAGCAGGGTCACCCAGAGCACATTGCTCAGGAATTCGTTTGGGTACTACATTTTCTTTTCAGTTGAAGCAGTTTCCCATTAAGTTCCATGTTTCTTTTTTTGACAAGCAATAAAACACTGAAATAACCAAATGTACTGTGACTAACCTCAGACTAACAGTGTTCCCATACAGCATTTTTTAGTAGCTGAGATAATTGATAATGTTCATACAGATGCATGAATTAAATGCCTTACCTGAAGCAGAAATATTTCCTCTGAATCTAAAATGAATGCTCTCCTTCTCTTAATGGGAACTGCTGTATAGGTTCTGGGGACCCAAAACAACCCTCCTCCTGGAGATTTTGAATTTCATTGGTCAATTCTTTGGATGCAGACAGCAAAACTACTGTTTAGTATGGGTTTTCTCTTTTCTGATACAGTATCACATTAGTCATCGTGCTATGAAGAGCTTTTTCCAGAGCCTGAGCAAAGAGGAGAAGATATGTGTTTTCCAAAAGGAATGAAAGGTGAATGACCACAAAGCTGTATTAAGAAAAAAAACTAAAAAAAAAAGGAAGAAAATTAAATTAAATAGCTTTATCTTATGTAATTTTATCAACTGCTAATAATTTATTCTTAAAAATAATATGGGGCTCAGTCTCCAAGAAGCTTTTGCTACCTTCTTTTTATCCTTGTTTCCAACAGAAGAAAAAGTGGAAATTTGCTTGCTTTTTTTGTGTAGAGTATGTTGACTGTGTATGTCTGATTTCAAATATATATGGATTTTACATGAAAGCAAGAGAATATTTCCTAATAAGAATTTTTAAAAAAAGTATGATTTTGTAGTTAGAGAACTAAATCACATTTTCCAATTAAGAGTGATATCTGCATTTCCTGTTTAGAGTTTTCTATGTACTACACTGTGCACATTACATAAATGAAAATGTTGGGTTTTTTCTTTTTATGAGCAACAAATATAAATGATCCTATACTTTAAAGTGGAAGAAAAAACAAGTTCATGGTTAAAAAGGTATGATTTCTTAGCACTACAAATTTCCACTGATTTGTAAACGCGTAAGTAAATATTTCCATAAATAAAATTTTGTTAAATTATTCATACATCACCTTTCTGAATGCTCATTTAGTTCAAATGATACAAGCCCATTCTGTGCATTCTGGACAATAACATCCTAAAACACCTTCCACCCCTCTTCTTTGTTTCCATGACCTAATAATTTCAAAATATCACTGAGATTCTCCCCACTTCTTCTCACAGAAGTGCTCACAGCCCTGGAAAGCTAAGTAATTATAAAAAAAAACCCATAAAAAATAGTTCTTCCAAAAGAGTAAGCTTGTATTTGTAGCTGTTTTCCCCTCTGCTTTCCTTGATGACTTTTTCTGGTTTACCCACCTTGCTTAAAATCTGTATCCGGAACTATACTCCAGAGTATGTGAATGATATAATTATTAAGAGATTTTTTTTTTTTTCCAGTTCTCCAGAAACAGCTGAAACTTAGAGATTATCTTGGTTTTCTTTGGGACTCCCAATGTTTTAATGTTTTTTTAAGACATGCCAAAAAGTCTGTGTTTTAGAAGTTTTGTACTGCGTACTTTGGAAAAATCTGGACCTTTATCTAGTGCGTAAAACTGACCTACTAGTTACCATAAAACTGACCTACTATAAACCATTGTGCCATGCGTTTCGATTCTGGTAACCGTTGGAATGTGTAGAAGTAGAGATCAGAAAATTCAAAGGTCAGACTCAAATGAACTTAGTGTGTTATGAACACAGCAGCTTTAAGACATGTCTGTTCTTCATGTTCTGTGTCTAACTTTGTTGAAAATGCCTGAGTATTTCTTGCTGAAAAAACCTCACACTGTCTTCATTCTGACTTCTGCTAGAAATGTAGTGGTCAGCATATTTAAAGAATATACATCAAATACTGTATTAATTTTTCTGGTGAAACTAGTGCATGGAATTTTTAGGGTTTGCTCTAGTGTTTCTTACAGTGCTCCTAAGTATTGCAGTCTATATTAAGGAACAAACACATTTTTAATCCAAGAAATTATTAACCAACAACTGTTAAAATAATTGATTTTGATGTTTTAAAAAATGCTGAATTTGAGGTGAGGTTCATACCAAGGATGGTAAGCTGCAGCAACCCTCTTTACTGTAACACTAATGGCTCTTGCATGTTCTGTCATTTCCTTGCCTTTTTTTTTTCTGGGTTTGGAGGACAGAGTAGAGTAATAGTGACTGAGCTGTTAAAAGGTTGGGTGAAGGATGCTGGACATGAACCAGTGCACTCGTAGATATCACTGAGTGGTACATATCATGCCTTGCTTTCAATGCTGAAACCATTGATCGCTCAATTGGCTGAATCTAAATGCAGAAAGAAATTGTACAATCAACTATCAAAAAACCCCCAACCTTCCATTACATGCCTGATTTTTTTAGAAATTGGTTATCTTTTGGAGTTGGATAGGCTATCACAGGAGAATCAGACTCCTCTCTTTAACCCAAGAACAACCTTATCCAAGTACCAGCACTTTATACAAAGCACAGAAAAATGCTTGAAAGTTATCAAAACCTGGAACTTTTATTGACTAAAATATTTTGAAACTCATGACCTTCCTCAGATTTTGAAAAATTTATGAGATTTTTGTAATCTGGATTTTTCCAATCTGGATTTTTCCATAATTTTAGTTTCTCCCTACTTCCAAATTAACATTTTTATGGAAAAGGGAGAAATATATTATAACTGAAGCAAAATTTGAGATTATGCTCAGCCTTAGACTAAAACATGATAAAACCTTCTGTTGCACTTGCTGGCACCAAGGATGAAGGTCATGTGAGAAAAATGGTTCCATTAACTCGACAACTGGGCCAAAAAATTAAAGTTTGAGATGACACATCTTTATTGAAAACTACTGTATTTTCTGAACTATATTGAACAAAGGTAGATAGATCTTCTTTTTAGCTAAAGATATCCCTGACATGTGGTTTTAACAAAGCTGACAGGAAATTTGCGTGTACAGGATGTGAAACTGCAACCCCTTTTCATAGACTTCTGATACTGGAAGAGATTGCACTTTAACATCATTGGCATACTCACTTCAGAACTGATCAGATAACAGGCTTATGGAACAAGTATCACATATTTCAAGCTTACCTTTAACTGCATAGGTGCTGGAGAACTGAATGCTTCTGGATGGTAACAGAAAGAGATTCGAGAATCCACACTCAGCTTTTGTAAGAGTCCTACCTTTGGAACAGTAAATGTTTCCTTCTTTAAGCATGACAACACAGAAAAAACACCCAGATGATGAATTTTTACTTCTACAAAGCCCTCTTGGATAAAGAAAATGTGGGGTTAGAGTGTTGGAAGGAAAGGAAGTTGTGTTTCACAGTGGATAAGCATTTTGAGAAGGCAACATTCTTTATGGAGCAAAGTATAAAATGAAAATAAATTGAATATTATTGCCACCTGCATGCCCAAGTACTTGGTGATCTCTAGTCATTATGTGATGTCATTAATATTCCAGTGTATGATTGGGGTGAAATGAAATAAACTTGTAGACTGGGTGATGAATTGAATTGATGAGTTGTAGACTGGATGTTGTTGTCCAATGCAACAACAAAAGAAGAGAACCATCCTGTGTTCCTTTGATATGGAGTTTGTACTTATACACATGGAATTGTGTTACTTTGTTGTGATCTAAAGGTAATTCCCCCTAAGTTTTACTTTTATCGAATAATGCAACGCATTGCACTTATTTACAAAAATCATGAAACATTACTCAACCATTAATATTGTGGGATCAAGCACATACTTAACATTGTAAGTGTAAAAAAGAATGTCATTAAATACTAGTTTTCAAATAGAATTCATTTTTGAGAAAGTAGGAAGAAAAGTTCTGTTTTACCACACATAATGGGCAATATGATTTAATATTGACAACTTTACTTGAAAAACTCCAGAGAGACTTAAGTGGGAACCTGAAATAATGCTTTTACAATGTTTTGATGAGAGTTACCCACCTTATGGTTTCCTTGGTATCTTTGCAAAGAAATAGGAGTTAAGTAGTTTGACTGAAAGTTCACATCAGTCACCTTCACCATAATCTCCCGATAATTTCCTCTGAAGCATGATGTAAATGGGATTGCAATGTTGATAGGGAAAAGCAGTTTTTCATAATCATAGCATTCAATACTGATGACATTGCTGACCAGCTCCTCAGAATCATCCACTGCCAAGGAACTAGTGCCATTGAGTATATTACACTTCAGATTCTCCAGAAAAATTGCAGGGGCTTTAATAGCACAAGCTGTTTCCTGTTTATTTTTACCACTCTCTTTGACTAGAAATCTATAAAAAAACCCAAAAAACTTTGTCTTTTGAGTGGGATAGTGTCTTGTATTTTTAATTAAATACTTCAATGTAATGATGTGCTACAAAGAAGCATAAAAACATAATTCAGAAAAACATGTTTATGAATAAATGAGAAAATAATGAATTTTTTTACCTGTTTCAGAACAGCTTACAAATTACTGTAAAACTGATGAATTGTAGTCCTTTCTTACTAATTTCCAACAATTTGAGGATTATTAAGTTTATTGGCTGTGACTCAGTCCCTCTCTGGCATAAAAAAAATTATGCAAATAGAAACTTAGAGTTTACTTTAGACTAGAGGGAAAGATCTTCACTGCGCATGTTTAAATTGTAAACTGCTGTTATTTGCATGACCAGAAGCTGTTCAGTACATGTATATTGCATTTCTGCACACACATAAGTTAATAAGCAATAATTAGGTACATCTATCCCTAAAAAAAGGAAGAATATGTGCTTACTCTTTGTTTGTCCAGTACCTAGATTTTTTTACTACTTCTGAATCACTCACAGAAGGATTCACAGAGGTAAGATCATAGGTTTGTACTGAAGATGTGAAGGTACTTAGGTAATTACTAAAAATCTCATCATTTGATTCCATTTTACTGCCTTCCATTTTCTCTGTCAGGCTGTGCTCTTCACTTTCTAACCCTTTTAAAGAGTCCCTGACTTCTTCCTTTTTATCCTGTTCAAAACTATCTGTCATGGTTCTGTCATAAATGTCTTCCAATGTCCCAGACAGAATGTCTTCCTCATTCCTTGTAAGAGCATCCTGAAAAGCCAGTTCTGGAGGCTTTTCAGTAACAGAGCTACCTCCATGAAGTTTATCCTTTCCATTGTACTCTTTTTTTCTCTGTAAAAGAGATGATTGGTAGTCGGTGTTCACCATCTTCCTTTTCCATTGGAGATTCTTTACTAGTGTCCTGTTCTTGAGCAGATTTGTTTTCAGCTTATGATGCAACTTTTCCTACAGTTTTAATTTCACTTGTGTGGGTTTGATTAACATTTTCACTTTCCATCTTGTTCACGGAAGGAGTTCTTTGGAATTGCTGACTGGGATTGGGAGATGCTTCCACAGAGTCTGTTGCTTCTCCTTCCTAACAATGCACATCAGTTTCTTTAGAAGCATTTTGACCAGTCTGGTTCTGAGAATCACCATCTTGTCTGCAGCTTGCAGCATAAAATTTATTTTCTGACTCTTGAAGGTGTGAGATTGTATTTATGAAATAATCGTTCACTTTCAGCAGATAATCTATAATTCCATTGTACTCTGAGGCAAAAAATAAATAACCAATTAAATTTTGCTATAAAAGCTAGATGAAAATGTGAAAACTATTATATGAGTACTTATTGAATTCCACATGATCCCATAGTGCCATTCAATACATGAATCACACTGTATTTCCTGGCTTTTCAGCTGGAGTCAATTTCTTAAGGACTGAATATAGACAAGTACATGTCTGTACTTGTCTAAGAACAACTGTGTATTTGTCAAAGATTTACTCTGGCAACTGTAATGAACACCTTTCTAATGATCAGACACTAGCTAAATTCTTAATGACAATCAATCCAAATCATGGCATTGATAAATAACAGTCAAATCAATTTGGGAAGATCTTTAAAACTCAAACTTGTATTTCCTAAAACTGAATCCTGCAAGATTCTAATGTGTGGGTCTCTAGCAAAGCTAATATACATGGACCTAATTTTATACTCAACCTTAACAGCTCTGAGTTTTTGCTATGAAGAATAGATGATAACATAAAATCACCAGCCTGCATATAATACTGAAGCTCAGCAGTTTGCAATACCCAGTTATAGGGATGGTGAATGTTGCCCTTGCATATAACTAAAATCACTTTGTGAAGGAAAAATGCACAAAAAGCACACAATCACTGTGCACCATTCATGTAAGATTTTAACTTACATATTTTATGATCCCTCATTTTTCTTATCTTAAACCTTTTTTTAGAAATTATTCCAGATATTCTCTGCAAGGATTTCAAATGTATTATTTAGAGCTCTTCCCTCATTTTATGCTGTCAACCTCTATAATTGGAGTGGTATCTTCATTATTTAGATATATTGCAAACCTCAGAAAATTTTCGGCTTATTTCTGTTTGCTGCATGAGATCCTGGAGAACTTTGTTTTGCAGGTTAAATCTCATGAAAGTCAACACAAATAAGAAAAGAGAACAACAAAATATGGTGTGGTGTCTACTTACAGTGTGCAGAGACACACAAGGGAAGGAAAACAGAAAGGGCTGATACAAGTCTTACAGGAAGCCTTTGACTTACATTCACTTTTTTAAAAATGTCATATGAGGTAAATCAATACTTCAAGGTTTTCCATTTGGAAAATAATTTTATTAAGAATGTCATCACATATCAATGAGTGACATTATGTGATCTAGATAGAACTCACATCTCTATTTGCACCTGATTAATTTAAATCTACAAAGAGTACAGTTCAGAATAGCTTTTTGCTTATTTAACTAGGTCTAAAAGTTATTCCTTTCTAATACTTCCTCAGTTCCCAAGTGACTTATTATATTTTGACTATATTTGGGAAAAAAAATAAAAAAGAAGAAAATACATTTTTAAAATATTGTTTACACTGGTAGTTCAAAGGAAAATATTATTTTACTCTTTTTCCAGAGACACTTTTACAGTAGTGAAGAAATTCTAAATAGTTTAAAAGGACTGAGAAATAAAACAAAATGATTGGAAATAACAGAGCTTTTTTTGCAGAAGAGGTTGTAGAAGACCACTTCCCAGTTTCACTGTTAGGCAAAGTTCAAGCTTAGACAGAACTGCCAACATTTACATATCCTCCCTGAATTTTGCATTTTCTAAACCAAATAAAAAAACCCTCAAACAAATTGTACAGCTCTTTAAACCTTCCTAAAATCAAATTTGAAGATAACAGGGTAATTCAAAACAATGGCATTTTCCTATGCTGTAAATGTGACTTTTCTAATATGGGCAAGAAAAGATATGGCCTTTTAACAGTATACCATCTGATTGTGTCACAGGGAAAGACACTTTTTGCATTCAGTTACAAGGTTAACCTCAAAATAAATCTTCTTTTGTGTTTTTCCCTCCCCCATCACTTTTCTAACACTTTGCTTTCTGTGCTTTTTCTGATGTTTGATAACACGGCTTTAGAACACAGAGGTAGTTTATATGCAACTGTCTCCAAACATCTTTGCTGACTGTTTTAAGGGAATTTGTCAGGTGAGGAATAGCAGCTTTTTGGAAGGAGAATGATTCTTGGAAACCTGATAAAAAGAGAATTAAAAAAAAATCACATAAACTATGAGGTCAACAGGACAGCTAGCTTGCCTGGAGCCTAGAAGGAGACTTTTTAAACAAAAATGTTTTATTATTACAGATTTCATAAACCTGTAGGCCAAAGACTCAGAAACAGAAGCATAGCTAAACATTTCTGTCTGTAATCTCTTTCCTTCTATCTTTTTGCATTATAGAATCATCATAGAAGGATAGAATGGTTTGGATTGGAATGAGATGATCTTTAAGGTTCTTTCCAACCTTCCTTCCTGTCATGGGCAGAGACACCAGCTAGACCAGGCTGCTCAAAGCCTCATCCAACCTGGCCTTGAACACTTTGAGGAATGGAACATCCACAAGTTCTCTGCCTTTTTCTCCCTCTTCCTGTGTCTTATTACTCTCTGAGTAAAGAATTTCTTCCTAACCTAGTATTTAATCTAAATCTCTCCTCTTTTAGTTTAAAACTGTTCCCTCCCGGACTACCACTATAGGTGATAGTGTCTGTGTAAAAAAAATCACTCTCCCTCTTTTTAAAAGACCTTTTTAGGAATTAGAAGGCTGCAGCAAGGTATCCCCAGAGCCTTGTCTTCTTCAGCATGAACAACCCCAACTCTCTCAACCTCTCTTGAAAGGAGAGATGCTCTGATCCCTCTGATCTTCTTCATGGCCTTCCTCCAGACCTGTTCCAACAGGTCCATGTCCTTGTGCTGGGGACTCCAGACCTTTATGTAACACTCCAGGTGAGGTCTCACAAGGGGGGAGTAGACAGGGAGAATCACCTCCCTTGGCTGTTGGATACTCTTCTTTTGAGGTTTAATGCTGATAGACCTTAGACAGAAATGTTAGTTTTTTCTTCTTTGATAAATGTTAAGATGTTGATGTCCACCTGCTGCAGGACTGAACTTAGCACAGAGCAAAGCTCCTGTGAAGATATTTAAGAAAGTACAAGAACACCAAAGAAAAGTGAGGACTGAGGAAAAACGTGTGAGAACCAGCCCTTCAAACAACAAAGTCAGAGAAGATGGAAGAGGAGGTACTGCAGACATGGGACAGAGATTCCTTTGCAGTCCATGGGAGACCAGACTGGAGCAGATATCCTGCAGCCTGGGGAGGACCCCATGCCAAGGAAAGTAGATATTCCCTGAAGGAACTGCAGTCTGTTTAGTATCCAATTTTTCCTGACAGGAACTGCAGACCATGGGAAGGACCCACAGCAGCGCATGGAAAGAGTAAGCAGGAAGGAGTGTAGAGGGAACTATTATGGACTGACTGCCCATTTGCCATTGCCCTGCCCTCCTCAAGAAGGGGGGAGGTAAAGGAATTAGGAATGAAGGAGTGAAGTTGAGCGTGGGAAAAAGAAAGGGTGGAGGAAAGATCTTGCTTCAATTTTTTACCTTTGCTTCTCACTATCCAAATCTATTTAAATTGACAATAAATCAAATTAATTTTTTTCCCTAAGTGGAGTCTATTTTGCCGATGATGGTAATTTTAAGTGATTTTCTCTATATCAACCCAGGATTTTTTCTATCTTTCCTTTTCCTGTTGAAGAGGGAGTAAGTTACTGGTAGGCATCTGGTGTCCAGTCAAGACAACCCCACTAAAGTATAGTGTACATAAAACTTTGAACAATTCTGTTTAGTTAGTTTTACTTTTATACATTTTTTGGTCACATGATGAGAATTATGAGTCTCATATTGAATCTCATGGAATGGACTCAAAACCAGTGTGATACAACTGTGGGAACATGAATTAATTTGGTCTAACGAATTACCAACTGAAATACTAACAAATGAAAATTAGGGCCCCCCAGCATCATCAGACAGAAGAATTCAGTCTAATATACCCAGTCTGTCTGCTTACAGCTAAGTCCTTCCATACTTGTCTGGACTTCCAGTCAATTCCTTGTGTTTATCATGGACAGCACTCAGCAAGTGGCAGGTTTCTTGAATAATTTCTGTAACATTCTCCAGCTGCTGGCTGAGAGATCTGCTCAGCTCTTTTGCTAAAGAGTTCAGTCTAAGCACATACTCCTCCATACCTTCTTTATCCAGGTCACTTTTCAAAAGCACGTCTCTTGCTAGCAAGTTCAGGTAACAGATTTTTCCTATCGCTTGTCCTGATTTCCCTGCAGGTGTAATCTTACTTTTAGCCATATCCATTTAATGTTCAGAATATGCTACTACATTTTTTTTTTTCTGCTCAAAAACTTCCACAAGTTGTTGTCCTTGGTTCAGGCTACTGCACTGTTTAGAATTTCTAGACTAAACAGAAATTTTAAGAGTACTGTATTTCACAAACCAAGCTGTAGCTGAGAAACTCTGAATTGATGTTGGCTATTAAAAAGTTACTAGGTGACAGGAAGAAGTGGCTGTTCTGTAACTATAGGCAAGGATTGTCAGGAGACGCCAATGTACATCATGCACCTTTAAGGGAGGTTATGTAACTCAGTTATGTAGCAGTGACTTAAAATTTCAGGATATCTGAGTAATTTCTTACTTCAGTGGCTACAAATGATCAGTACCTATGAAATCAAGCTTAATTGGTTATTTATAATTATATACTCACCAACAATGAGGAAGTGTTTTCACTGCAATATGACATTAAATGCTATAGGTCATTTGACATTGTTTTCTGAACAACTGCATTTTATTTGTTGTTCATAGACATCAAATAGGTGGGATAGGCCCAATCTACCATGAAGTATGGATGATGTATTTGAATGATATGGATGTTTCAGCAATACAGGATTCTACAAATCTAATTTTGTGGTTAGAGAATACAGTTATTAGCCACAGATGTTGAAAGAAACTTGCAGTTATTTCTAGGGGTGTTTATATAACGGGGGAAGAAATGTAAAAAAAAGACTATCAGTTAAAAGTTCAAATAACTAATGACTGAACTTTTGTTTGACACTTTAGAAGTTGAAAAGCAAGCTTAGGAGAAAAACATGGGGTTACTAAGCTTAAATGTGCTAACAAGAACTTCCTGTAGAGTTCATGGGGAAAAAGCACTAAACTATGAGTGCCTCATATACCACACTCCCATGAATACCCCCATGAAAGCAGGCAGCGTCCTTTTGGAGGAGCTCACAACCATGTGCTCCTGGAGGCAACCTGGGAAGTAGCAGAGCTAGTGCCTGACAGGGCTCCTGTGTGGTCACCATCTTCAGTAAGTGAAATTTGAGCACGGGTACATCAAGGACAGCATTTGCAATGATTTCACCCAGCAAGTTCAGGACCAGATGTCTCACCAGGACAGCAATAAGAACAAGTAGAAGAACATCACTGACATTCTTACTGATGCTAATTTATGTTGTGTTGTGTGATGGGCAAGGGGAGGATTTGCCTGAAAGCCTCATTGGCAGAGTTCAGTACTGGGCTACATCTGAGGTATCACACCAAAATATTTTATAATTTAAGAAATGTACTGCAGGAATTGTTGGTATTGTGGCTTTCCTACTAAACATTCCTTTTTATGGCCCACTGTAAATATAATTAATGCAGCTTTAAATGGCAACTAAAATGGGATTGAGATAGAAAACCACACTGAAAATTGCATCTAAGCATAGCAAGAACTTATAAGGCAATGTCAGCAGAGTGCTTTGAAGATGTAAAGCACTGTGTAAATGTTAAAATAACAATGAAAGATGGAAAGAGTCTTTAATAAAATCTGTGAGCAGGAACTAGCTGTAATTATTACATTCAAATGGAAAGTTACTTTTGACTCATTATAGTTTGCTTGATCACACTGAAAATACAGCACAGCTAACAAAAAAAGGTATGTGAATCATTAACCTACTTACCATTTGTGATGGTTCAGTTTCTTCACTTTTCCTAGATTATTCCTAGTAAAAAGGGAAGCCCAAAGAGTATGTATACTTTCATGCACAGAGAGTGAAAAAAAATGTCATCTTTCCACCCAAAAGTTTTGGAATGTGTAAGTGAAAAAAAAAGGGAGATGAAGGAATACATTAATGTGTAAATACCGTGTAGCATTGCACTGACTGACCTCTTCTTTAGAGGTAAATCCATATTGTTCCCCTAACCATAATACAGGTGAATTCATCAGCTCCAGATCTTTTCCAATATATGTATCTCTTCAGATTACTTCTCAATTAATTACCAATGTGCAGATGTGAGGTATGAGAAAAGACATTAGATTGAATAAAGGTAAAAGAAGATCTAATTTTTAAAAAGTAAACTTGCATGAAATAGGTAATAATAAATGAATCTGTTATAAGATTATGTTACTCACTGAATGTTGTAGAGCTTACAGAAAGCTACTATAAGACCCTGTTATAATCACAGTTTTATAAGATATGAAAAGAACTGATCTATATTCATGTTCTTTGCCATAAGCAAATTGTTGTGGTTTGGGTTTTTTGGTCAAAAAATTATATATCTCACCCTCTTCAGTTAATACATGTCTGTGTAAATTATCTGTGCATATTCAAAAGAAGACATTGACTAGTTTAGAAAATACATTTGTCTAAAACATATTCAATAGCAGAAGAGAAATTACTCTGATTATTTAGTGGGTAGTTAAACAATGTCAAGCCTTAGAGATAAAAAAGTAATTATATTGGTCTTCTCTGTAAACATGGGCGAAACAAGCAAACAAAACTTTTGTAAAAATGTGAAGAATTTCATGGTATACATGGTATAAGGGCATGCAATTACAGAGTGGTCTGTATAAGACTTTATTATAGATGCAATTACATTGTCACTGAAACAGTTACCCCACAATCACTGCTACTGGGAGACACTTCATTTTTAAACACAGGATTCTATACCAGATCTCATGACAGCAAATGAGGCAGGAATGGCCACTTAAATTACAGTTGACTCTTGCAGGTTTTTTAATCTTCAGCAGTCATAAAGAGCATGTATACTTAGGCTGTCTGACCATTGTTTTAGCAAAAAAAAAAAAAAAAAAAAGTCCCACACCCTATGACACCCTATGTTAATTTCAGTCCCAGTGCTGGACTATGAAAACCTGTTTATTATATTTTGCTATCAATTTGCTGTTTCTCCTTAGTTGAAGAATGGTGATAAATTATGTAAATGGAATTTCTTAATCTTTGATGCTGATCCCTGAATAGCCTTGTAATTTAATGCTTGTGTTTATGTACCATATTGACAGGTATTAGACAATGTAACTGCAAAGATTTTGGGGAAAATTGTGTGGTTTTTACTTGACACGAACTCTTGCCCAAAGAGATCCAGTTGGTGCAGTCGTACCTTTCAGGGCTCTGCATGCTCCCATGGGGTTTCATGGTCCAGATCAGCCCCACCTGGTGAGTGCAGGTGATTAGCTATGCCATGCTTTGAAGCTTTCTGAACACTACAGATTGTAAAAGAACATGTTGCTGCAATTAGTAAAATATAATTGGAAGACAGGAAGGGTAAAGAAAGTAGGCAACACAAATTATTCAGACGTATTGCAGTGTATATCCCCTGAAAATATATGACTGCCTATATTAATATATAGTATAGAGCACACTGAAGAAAATATTTTAATATCACATGTGAAAGAGAAAGTCCTTTCAATGCACTATGATAAAAGATTTAGTACAAAGGTTATTTAGTTAGAATAAAATTTATACAGTAAATGCTGGAGTCACTTTAAGCTTGTATTTTTGTGAAGTTAATTCAGCCTGGATTAGTCACTGAGATGGTTTACTGTGCAGCACACCACTAACAATGAGGATGTTGAGACTTTAGGAATAAGTAGACTTGGTAAATACAGTATTACTCAAGTCTCCAGTAAGTTTAACAGTGAAACTATAGTTTGCTCTTTCAGCCTTTACTATATCTGAGCAGAGGTAAGAAAGACACAGGTACACAAAGAGACACATAAAAACAGTCCAGGGATATCTGATCAGAAGTAACTCTAGGATTTGGCCACTGTGGATCCTCAGCCTCACTGGTAATCCCTGCCTGAAATACATCCTTTGACTGAGAAAGAATTGGGCCCATGGAGGTAGGATGAAGACACAAGCTGACATGTTATCCACTGCCCATGGACATGGGCTAATTGCTGTTACAATAACAGACTCGCAAGAAAAGAGACATGGGTGTCCAGCAACCCAACTGTTAAAAGTAGGGTCCTATGCCCAGGTAGGTAATATAATGCAAAAGGAAGACAATGAATATCATTTGAGACAATATGCAAGAAATAAAGGTGCAAAACCAATTGTGATAAATATTGAATTGCTAGTAGATTTTGTTTCTTTTAGGTCTTGCCGTGTTATTTATTTATTTATTTAATGTGAAAAGACCTATGCACTCATAATCAAAGTTTAGTTATCCACCAAAATTTGATTTTCCAAAGAGTGATCCTACTCTTCAGCAAAGCTACATCAGCAGAAAAAGAACAAATTGGAAAAATTGGCTCTGTGCTTGATTTTGTTTTAAAACAATTCCTATTCCTGGGTTACATTCACATTAAAATATATTCCCTAAGTATTTGAAAAGTCCTTTAAAAAAAGGGCTTTTTCATCCATATTAAATAATAGCCTTCGATGTAGGAAGAACAAAATATCCAATTTAGAAAAGCAGGGATCAAATTATACATTTAAATCAAATTACCCTTTAGCAGATATACATGTTCTTTTCAGAATACCTTAAGAGTGTTGCATAGCTGATAACAAAGGAAGTGGACTTTGTTCTGCTAGGAAAAGAGATTAGAGAGTGTGGTGCAGATCCAATAAGTTCTGTCTATATACTCTGCATATAATGCAAAGCTCAGTATGTGACAAAGAATGTATTTTGGTGTGATCTATTCATATTTGAAAATACATGTAATGGTTTTTCTTCCCATCGCTGGTATTATAAGGCCCAAGTAGAAAAGCAATAATAGTATAAGAAAAACTAAGAGATTGATACAGAGGCACTGTGCCACAGAATTTACACCATATGTTCATGTAAAGGCTTCATTTAGCACTCTATTACAGTGACCAGTGCTGGAAAAAAGACATAATCCCTATGAAATATGTAATTATGTGTTGCAGTGGGGATACTGCAACACGCATATATCAAACCAGAAGTCCCGTGGAAAGGAAATATATATGGACAGACAGATTCTTGCTAGCTGTTTCAGAGATGTTTATTTCTCCAGCCGCATGGCCGGGGCTCTGCCGAGGAACTGTTCCAGTCACGGGACCGAGGGTCCTTCTGCCCGCGCAGGGAACACAAACCAACCAATGGGAACGAGGCTGAGCAGGGGCAGGGAAGCCCCGTGTCTGTGCCCTCAGGGCCCCTCTCCCAGGGCTACATGGCAGGGGAGGGACCCCAACAATTATGAAGTAACATGGTTAAAAAAAGGTATCTCTCTCTAAGTGCAGTCACAGCACTTGAATTTAAGCAATCTTAGCTACGAATCAAGAGCTCAAGAGCCTCACATTAGGAAAAGCAAAACTCCAGAGCTGAGGAGGGAAGGAAGTCTGAGCCTGTGCTAAACCCCTGTATGGGGGCCATCTTTATACCTATACTCGCTTAAATGTATGGTGAAATTGGCTAAGTTGGCCATTAAAGTCAGCTTAGTTTCTGTGGAGTATTCAGGCACCCACTGTTGAAAAACAAGTTATGTTCTAGGATAGAACTAATATACAGATCATGAGTTCAGGGTGCTAACTGTGGTTTTCTCATTTCTGAGCCTGATCTATGCCTAGTTGCATAGCCACAGCCTTTGGTTATCTTTGTGACCTGTGGGGAAAAAAGAAAAAGCAAGTGATATTCTTTATGTGTTCTCTTTTAGTTTAATTTGTGGTAACTATTTGTAAGCAGTTTGAACAATATTCCATGGGAACAAATCATCTATCAAAGAGACTGCAGACTGGGACTTCGAGTTCTTTACTTTGGTGTGCAATGTCCTCATGTTTGGAATGGCAAGAGGAACGTCTAGCCCATCTAATCTGTTCTTTACTACTTGAGCACAGACCTACAAAATACAGTGAGAATGAAAGAGAAGATAAAAATATCAATACATACTCTCAAATCCATATAGTGTATTATCCTATTTACAGTCTTCTACAAGAAAGAATCTTGGAAATCCATCTGAAAATCTACTCTGCCTGAAATCCACATTGACCTGTAAAATGCATAAGTAATAACCTAATTATAACCTTTATGAAAAACTAGTTCTTGAAAGAAAAATGCTTTTTTCATGTGACCAGCAATAGTATTTTGTAGTTATTAAACCTAGAAAAAATGTAGGCTTTTCTATCCAATATTGAAGTAACACTTATTTAATTGCAATCTTAATTATATTTTAGAAAGGGAGAGGCTGTAGAAACATGACATGAAAGTGTTGTTTTCACTTGATAGTATTTCTTTTCATAATGAGAAAGTCCCAGTCCATTATACTGCTGTCCTCAATACTGGAGTTAGACCTTCATTGCTCTTAAGAGATAACTTTAGTACAAAGAAATGTTTGAAGGAAGCATGAAATTCTCTGTAAAGAATAAGGTGAAAAAGATAGAAGGAACTATCTAGATGTAGAATGTTGTGCTATCATCAATTTCAGTGGACTCTGTAACATAAGCTGAGTATTTGAATGAGATTTCTTAAATGGCTATCTAATGCAAAATAGGCAGAATACTTAATGCCATTCTTTGTTTATCTACAATAACTAAGATTACTGGTAATTTCAGTACCACCTGGTACTACCCAGTTTGCTTGTTTACTTTAAACAGTTAGTATTTTACATTTGAGGCTGTTGCTCAATTTGCTATTTAGAAAAGAGACAGAAAACTAAGGAAACTGTTTGTGAAATGGGGTGTATACAGTAAAACTTCAAAGACTTGATACCTCTCACCTTCTAACTTAACCTAGTAATAATTTCTACAAGAAATTATTCATGGACAGATGGGGTATCTTCACTTTGAGTTTTCTATTAAAGTGTTTTTTGCATTTACAGTCAGCCTCCAGTTTAGCACTTTTTAGAGCATCAGAATGCTGGGAAGTGAGTCAGCTATCATGAGGTGCTTTCTTCGGTTGGGCAGAAAGCAGTGAGGAAAAGAGAAAACAGAAAAGAGAGAACAGGTTGTCCAGAGAAGTTATTTCAGAAAACACTATCCCTGGAAGTGTTCAAGGCCAGTTTGGATGGAGCTCTGAGCAACCTGGTCCAGTGAAATGTGTTCCTGCCTATGGCAAGGGGTTGGGACTAGATGATCTTTGAAGTCCCTCCCAACTCAGTCCATTCTACAGTTCTATGATTCTGAGATAATATGTTTCATCAGACCTAAATAACAGTATGAAAGTGTATTTAACTATAGACAATTTCAACTGTGAATTTACTATGGAAATTTTTTCCTCTAGAAATAGTTCTGTGATGTCTATTATATTTCATTACTTTCTGTTACAAATTTGCTTAAGCAACAAGTAAAATGAAAGAGAGAAGGAAGTGCTTGAAATGGTGACCCTTAAATCTAATAGCATCTTTAAAGGTGTCAAATGTGGTTTCTGTTGAGTTTGAGTAAGCCAATGCTGTGGAGATAAAATCTTAATGATGTGTGATTCATTACAATTCAATGAACTGTGCAAAAGATAAATATGGGAAAAAATGTAGCACTTTGATGTGCAGGAAATTTCCTCAGAGGGATTTGTTTTCAAATAAGTTAAAGAATGCTCCATTAAGCTTCTCAAAGATGACAGGAAGCTATGTCAAGGTAACTAGATTCCCTAAATGAGAGCAACAGCAAAGAAATAAAAAAACCCTGAACATGCCACATGCTTTGAAGATGCATTTGTATTCAAAATCGACTTGAAAACCTTTAAATATAAATGAGAGACAGAAGTGCTAGAATGAGGTCCCACTTGGAACACAGGTACTCTGGAAAAAAGTATTAAAGCCACTAGATTTAGATTTTCTAGTGACAGATTTCTTGGAGAAACCCTAGTCAGCAACTAGAATGAGATATTGATGCCAGGTATTTTAAATTTTATCTTTTTTTTTTCTTGGTTAGATGCCTTTCATTTGCAGCAAGAGCTTAACTTCCTTGTATTGCTAGAATAAATTGTCTGCTTTCAATTCTAGGCTTGTGAATTCAATAAAGCAGTACTGCAGACAAAATTCTCAGCTTATCTGTAGGTTAAAACATGCACCAATCCTTAGGGAAGTGGGGGATCACCAACCCATAGGGCTGTATCCAGAGCTTTGGGTACAGGCCCAGGACAGGACTTGGAGTTAGTCCAGGCAAGTACCTGCCAGTATTGTGTGCTTCGGAAAAAAGGCAGCAGATAGAGCTTTCTTAACTTCCTGGAACCTCACGTTGTCCCAAATAATGTATTTTGAATTGCTATCTTTGCACACTTGTGTTGAAAGTGAAGTTCAAGGTTTCTAATTCACTCATCACCACTACATGAGAGGTGCTAATTAGAGCAAATTTTACAAGTTTGTATTTGTTGGTTTACAAATAGATTTATGACAATAAAGAGTGTGTCAATCTAATAACTTCTTGAGAGAATTTTGCATGTGCAGTTGAGTGCCATATGCAATATGTAAGTCAAAAAATTCATTCAGACAACTGTCACTGGAATTGGTAAAGGAAAGAAAAACATCAGTACATTGGAAAAGTAACTATTAAAAAGTACTCTGTGGGATCACTTTTACGCATTTGTTTCAAAAGTCATATATCAATATCAAAATAGCTAAAGGGACTACTTCATGAGTCCCTCAGTAGTTTTAACAAAACATAGACTGCATTAAAGTCAAACTTATAGCCATTAAAGGAAGATGGTAAAACTGAATGTCATTGTGTTATCATACCTGTATAAAATTGCTTTAATAGCTTATAAAATGGTAGTCTAAAAATCCATCATATGGTACAGGGAACCATCTTATGATGCTTCCTGGAAATCAAACTGACTATTAATTACATTAAAATATGGAGTATGGGTCAAACTGGCTTACAGGTTTGAGTAAAAATGGAGGTTGGTGTCCAGTATGACATACAAAAGTGACTGACTTGTAATACATTGAACAAGTGGCTGAGAGGAATCCCAAAGACACATAAACCGTTGATAGCAAATGCAAAAACTGAACTTAACTCTAGTGCTTATTATTAACTGCAGTCCTATCATTTTTCTGAAGTTTTGTATCATTTTGTCTTACCCTGATTGAAATATGTTACCTCATGACAGAACTCTTATGAAAATTGTAATGCATTATTTAATTTCCAAGGTTAGTATTCCTGATATTTTATTAACAATAATATCAATGTTACACTATAACAATAATAGTGAGGCTCAAATCATAAAAGGCCTAGATATTTACCTGCTGGTTATTTGAAGTGTAGCTAACATTTCATTTCTTATGATGCTTCATAAGCTCCAAAATCTAAATATTTATCCTTCTCAACACCTTGAGGAGACTGGCAGATTAATTTTATTACCTCTTCTTTGAAGAGAAGTAAATGAGACTGAACCAACTGCAGAAGACCAAGTTCAGAACTTAGACGTTGCTTGGACTGTGTTCAATAAGAATATGTGGGTTGTTTGGTTTTTTTCCAGGAGAAAGTGAAATAATCTCATTAAAAGTCATAACTAAACTCAGGTCTGCTGTACATTTTTAGGTAGCTGACAAATTTCATGTAAATATCAGACCTACTTGTAAGACATCGATAAAGGAGGGAGTAGCAGTTGTTTCCCCGATTTTATCTTATCAATTGGCTGTTTGTGCAGCTGGTTTTGTAGTTCTTAAATAGAATAAATATACAGCAAATAGAACTGATCTATAGTTTAAAAAATATACATGTCTAAAAATTACAATATTTGAAATTTGGAAAATGTCTGACTAGTTTGAATCAGTTTCATTAGAAGCTCAATGAACAATGAGAAATGTGGCAAACATCTATTCTTACATATGGCAAACCACACAGTGTGGAAATCTGGGATATATTCATATCCTAAGGATTAGTTCCTGTACAGTTTGATGATATTATTCCATCTTTACTCAAACACAGACTTACAGGGTTATTCTTACTGACTGATGATAAAAAAAAACCAGGTCAATATCAATCACTGGAAAACAGGCTTTTTAAACGGTTTTGTAATGATAAATATGAGCTGGAAGGTATTCTTAGCATGTTTACTATGAATGACCTTATATGGTTAAATGTATTTTAGAATACAAAAGCCCTAATGTCTTTCAGAGAATAGAGCAGAAGTCATGCAGCTCCTATTTATAATTAATTTATTGACTGAAATTTTGTCTTGCTTTACTAAAAAAACCTGCGTACCTAACACTTTTTCATGACAACAACATAGAAACCCAAAGGAAGAAGAAATTATCAGATAACAAAATCTCTGCAGCTTTCAGGCCTATCAGCAGATTTTTCAAAACTCAATCTTATCAACAAGTTATACTTTGCCTTATGTCATATCTGAATTACACCAAAATTAGTAAGATGCAATTTCCTGCTGGATTTTTGTAAGACTTTTTTTTTTACCGTAGTGTTAGAAAGCTGCCATTCCATGCTCATCAGAGAACTATACGCTGTAGATAAATTAGAGGCTGAGAGCTTTCTTAAAAGATGATATATTATGCCACTTGATTTCTAACAAAGAGTAAAACACCATATATTAAATTATACTACTTTATTTCTAACAAAGAATAAAACATCCTATGTGTTTGTGCGGTATTGATAATGTAATTTAGACATACACAAAAAGTCAAGAAAAGCCCCTAAACCCCTAAAAGCACAATGTGGCTTAAAATGATCTTGTGTATATTGCAATTTGTCTGGACATAATGCAAACAGAAAAAAGTAAGCACAACTGGCTATGTGTTTAATGCTTATTTCTCCCATTCCTCACCCTCTCCCAAAAAAAACCCACTGAAAAAAAATTATCTCAGCTCTTGTGTTCCTGTATTGTGGTCAAGGAAACTGTGTAAGTACAACTCCTGAGACACAGTGTGTAAGTAAAACTCCTGAGAGTGTGTCAGGGTGCACTGTCATGTTGTGCTCTGAGGGAAGATACCACTGCTGCACAAGTATAAATGTGTTGAGGGCAATCTCTTTCACTGAGCTCCAAGTGAGAGTCTGACACCCTTTTTTAAGGACGAATGCTGAGGGGACCATTATCTACAGTCCCTGCCACTGGTCCAGTGACATGGGCAAATCACATGGGTCCCTGGAAGAGGAAGAAAAGTGGGCTCTATGGAAAGACTTGAGAATTTCTTGACAGAGAAGAGAGAAGAGCTCAAGGGTATTAATCAATGACCATACCCTTAGACTTGCAGGAAAAAGAAATTCTAGCCCACCACAAACTGCTAATTAACAGAATTTTTGCATGGTGAGGTAAGCCTCGCAAAGGAGGCCAGTCTTTTGTTATTTACAGGGCCTGAATCTTTCAAATAGTTTAAGTTACTGTGGTTAAAATTCCTTTTCAAAGTCAGTATTCATTAGCATTCTTACTGTCCTGAAAGGAAGCTAGGCTTAGCTGGAAATGCTAGGCAAATCTGTGATCAGATGACTCTGTGAGTCATTAGGTTACAATTCAGAAAGGCTATGACACAAAAGGGTGTTAGTATACTTACCTCAATCACATCTGTGCACTCACTTGGTTTGGAAACGTATCAGCCCCTTTGCAAATAATTGGGAATGACAATCCCTTGTCTGAGATAGACTCTGAAAAAGCATTAATAAAAAGACAAGCAAGAACACAATGTATTTCTTTAGATATAAAGAAAAAAGGCAAATCCAAAAATTGGCTTGCATTATACAAGTTTAGGAGGTAAAATTAACTGCATTTTTTTGGTACACAGGTATTTTTGTAACTAATACTTAGAACTTGCAGCTAGATTTTCAGAAGTGCTTGGGCACTGGTGGAATTGGTGCTGTAATGCTGAACTGCAAACTTCTAGTCTGGAAGTTTTGACTCTAAGTTGGAGAGTGAAAAAAAGCTGTTTGCATTCAAAATTGTGATCCTGAAACCTCACTTTAGTACCATGGCACTAACAGTTTTTAACAGCCCTGCTACTAGTAAGGCTATTTAGTAAGTCTATTTTTAGTGTGTAGGAAGCAGTCTTTAAAAGAACCCAGGTTTACTTGCTCCTAAATTAGCACTTTAATAACTGGTGTCTTTTTCTCAGTATAGCTTTGCTTCTGTTTTGCTTCTGTAGAGTGAGTGGCAGACCTCAGACTTCAGCTGCAACACTGTAAGCTCTCTGGAACCTCCTTGGATTTAAAGAGAAAATATCGGCACTGACACTTCAAGAAGAATATGTGTATGTCCACCAGTGGACAACATTAAAGTACTTTCAGTATCATTTCGTAGTAACAAAATGCTAGTTTCATCTGAGTGACTGTTTTTCACCGTCATGGGCGAGCTCCAAGAATACGGGAATTCTTAGAAACTAGTGAAAGCTTAGTAACTTTAGGTTTTTTAAAGCAAGTGATCATAGCTGTATCACTACTGGCAGGCTGTCCTGCTTTCTCGCAGGTGGAGCGCTTACCCTCAGCGTGGCTCCGCGTGGTGACAGAGGTGGCACCGGGACGCCCTTTGCCCACTGGCCTGGCAGCCTGGCGGGTTGGGGGGGGGGGGGGGGACTCGCCGCCTGCCCAGCCCGGGCTGGGGAACACGGGACGCGTGAGAAGCGATGCGCTGGGGCACAGAGCACTCCGGAGCCGAAGCTTGCCTACGGGCTTCCCAGTGACTCCTCAGGAACTATGTGGCCCGGCCAGAACGCCCTGAGCCGCGGCGCGGAGGGCGGCGGGCGCTCCCGGCGCGCCCAGGTGCGGCCGCCTCCTGCAGCGGGGAGGGAGCTCCGCGGGCGCGGCCTGCCGGGGAGCAGCGCGGGGGTGGGGTGGGGTGTGCAGCCAGCCAGGCAGGAAGGAAGGAAAGAGAAAGCAAGCTAGAAAGTGAGAGAGCGGGGAGCCGGAGGGAGAACTGAAAACTGAAGCAATCTAAAGCCCCGCGCTTCGTTCCTCTGCCTCCCTGTCCCCGTCACCCCGTCACCCCGTCACTTTGGATTTTGCCAAAGGTAGGGCGGCCTCGGCGGGCGCAGGGTTTCGGGCAGGGTCTGCCCGCCGGCTGCGCCCCGCGCGGGCCGCTCCCGGGCCGGGCCGCTCCCGGGGCGATGCTGCAGCTCCCGGTCCCGCCGGCAGCGAGCCCCGCGCTGCTGCTGCGCGCTGGCATGAGAGCTGCCGGAGAGTGCTCAGTGGTTTGGTACGGGGCTTGCCCCAGATCTCCGACAGATACCGGAGATGGGATCGGACTAGGAATAGCAGGTAGGCAGGTAGAAAATAAGGCGAGTATTGCTCTCTGTTTTCTTTCTAGCTTCAACTGTTTTAACGATTTGTATGTAAATATCATGCTAAAGAACAGTGCTTTAGTATTGTGTATTTATTTACTCTATGAGTTGTTTTTGTGAACTCAGACATGAACAGACCTCATGTTAGATGCCATTATATACCTGGAAATTTTATCAGAAAACTTAAGTCAAAGAAGCTGTAGGATGTCCTGGATCGAGAATACGAAGTGAAGGGTACAGCACCCGAGTGTTGCCACAGCGACTTCCCAAAGTTCCAATTCCACCTTCAGTTTGCTTATTCATGCCATGTAGTTCCTTACTCCAGCGACTCTGCAAGTTGTTCCACTGGAATTTCTTGCAGTTTGAGGTTTGACTCCGAGGTAACGAAGGTTGCTGAACCTTTTTCTAGAAGGCAAGTGTTCTGAAATTAAAAAGAAAAAAAAAAAGGACAAACAGAGAAACATTTTGACAGAGGATGTGATTAAAGCTATTTTGTCGTTATCCACTAGGTTGACCTGTGCTTAGTAACTTCCTTGTATTGGTAAAGGCAGCAGTTCTATCGCAATTGTTGCAATCAGTATATATATATTTTTTTTTCCCATGCAGTCGATATGCTGATAGTATAATACAGGTTTTGGAAAAGATCTTTAATCTACAGTGCTTTCTATGTTAATCTTGTCAGTTTGTATGGAGTCAATTACAATGCGAAGATGAAATTCACTACTTGCAGATTTCATTCTGCTCCACGGTAAGGCCTGTTGTACTGTTTTATTTTGGTGTGGTTGTTTTTGGTTTTTTTTTTTTTTTTTTTTTTTTTTTTTTTTTTTTTTTTTTTACATATTTATTAGGATCTTATTATCTAGTATGTGGTTTAGCAGAAGTTGGGAGCAAGCCTGAACTTGCTTGTGTTTGTTGAACTGATTGCTCACAGTGTGATTATCTTGCCATGTACATCTAAAGGTTTGACAGTTTCTTCAGGCTTGTATCTGTATTGATATTAAAAAGGGAAAAAACCCCCCTAGTCCTACTTGAGTGTTTCTGTGTTCACCTATAACCTACTGTTCAAACATTTCTTTATTGAAATTTGGATTGCTTGCTTGCTTCAACAAAGATTTGTCTATCTCCCAGTCAATTTTGTCTTCAAGAATTTTCAACTTGAAAGTCATAGAATGAAAGAATGTTAAAAGTAGTAGATACATCTCTTCAGAATGCTAGATGCCGGTGCTTACCCTGCATGTGAGGAAGGGTTCTGAGAGTTACAGTTGCCACTTTTCTTTGATGCTATTTAGCTGTCACTTATAGTCAAAGAAAAGAACTATTAGGCCACTCTTAAGTTTTTTTGCCACTCCTTGTCTAAGTCCCTTCCATAAGATGGGAAAAGGAAGAAATCGACAATCAGTTTGTAAAGAAGTGTGAGAAATATCTTCTATGAAAGAAAGTTGGATGATCCCATAGAAAGCTTGAGATGTACGACACATTACAATTCATGCCCTGCTGAAACTTTTTTCATAGAGGAAAAGCCCAAATGGTTTTCCTTGTATTGCTTTTTCTACATAGTAGTTTAGGTGTTTATCTCTATTTTGATAAAACTGAATGGTCAGGTGTCTTCCAAGAAGTTTAAGTTTTTTTGTTTTTTTGTATAACCATTATAGCATTTTCCTATTTTTTGTAACCATGTTGGGAATGATGACTTTTGTCTTGCTTACCCTATTTAGGAGAATATAATACTACAACAAGAATCAATTTTATTTAAGCAAGTTCAAATTCCCCTTGTGGTTTTTTTTGTTTCTTTGTTGGTTTTTGGGGGGGGGTTTGCTATTTATTTCTATGTAGGAAAAATCTATTTTGCCTTGCTTCTGAGAGAAGATTTGTTTTACGGAATGTATTCAACATTGTGCTCTAATGTTGTTTACTTAAATTTGTAGTGGTAGAAATATGGATGTGAAAGAGTATGAATGTATTTGTACAAATGTGTATATGCCATATATATGCACTATAATTCTAATGCTGTACATTCTTTAGGATTTATTATGACTTATTTTGCAATCAAAGCTAAGGAGGAGATTAAATTATTTTTAAAATTTATAATAACCATATAAAAACATTAATATATTGAATAAGGTGGTCCTTGAGTTCTGCATTTCTTTATACTTCTTGAGTTCAAACCTCATAAAACATTTTGAGAAGTGATTCCGTATTTATGTTCTAGCCTGCAAAACATTCACCAGTGTGTGTAGATTTGTTTAGCTGTTTGTTATGTTAATCTTTCTATAAGTGGTGAAACCAAACCAGTTGTCAGTATAACCCTTTGCTTAGATTCACAAAATAATATGTGATCTTACTGGTATTTAACCAGTTCCATAGCTAGGCCAGATCTAGGCATGTCTTCATAAATCTTGACGGATGCACTGACAGCTTCTGCCATAGACAACTACAGAAACAGAAAGTGGCTTGGGCGTTATCTTCCATCACTGTTGGCATTTTGTGGTCAAAATGTCTTCTCAGCAAGCAGTTCCTCCCTTCCTCTGCTACATGCTTTTTTCATAAAATACACAGCAAAGCATAATAATTCTTACAGATTTGGAAGCAAAGTTTGTTCTCTGCTAGGTAACCCTTTGCACTGGTGTGTGGTTTATACAAAGATGGCTTAGAATCCAAATAGCTGATAATACATGGCTATTTGAGTTCCTGAAGTGGCAACACTGGAGGTGTTCCAAAATAAGGTGTAGGCAAAGCTATTGCATGTAGAAAAAACAGTATTAAGATAGAGAAGAGAGAGTGTGTGGATATAAATATATATGTTTATATAAAACAGGTATATATTTATTTATAAATATATAGCTAAAACTACTTTCCCAGGTGTATTTTTTGTTATTATGAAAAGTGGGGAGATTGAGAAGATAATACTGTCTGAAAATGAACACTAACACCTTAGGGAAAAAATAGCCAGATGCTACCATGAAACCCAGAACTGTCAAGGAAGGTGGAAATGGCTGAGATAACGAGCTGCAACTGCAACTTTAAAAGCCTTAGACTGATATGCTAAAATTGTAGGGGTTTTGTATACTTGAATATGTGTGTGGTTTGGTTGTTGTTTTTTTTGTTTGTTTGTCTGTTTGATTGTGTTTTTTATTTAATTATTTGGTACCTGAAAGACTATTTTCTGGCCCAAAGAGTACCTGATACTTTTTTCCTAGCAAGTAATTTCTGTACTAATTTTCATTTCATTCTGTACTCAGAATCTGTGAATATATCTTCAACTTGTTAAGAGACTGTGTGTTTACATTTACATTTTCCGGGGTTTAGAGATGGGTGGAGGCCATACTGTTGAATTTTATCCTTTATGACTAGAAGCTGCTGTGAAAATTTTGAGGAAAGGCTGAGTTTTCAAATTTTTAAAGGAATGATGAGAGTTTATGCAAATTGGGATGGGACAAACGTAAATACGAACCTGGATTGTTAATCAGTTTAGAGCAATCCAAGGCTTTTTGAATTTAAATGACTTGGGAATCTTTAATTGAGGGTTAACTCCATAATAAAGTTAATCTCTTGAGAGTTTGATATCTGATTGACCTATAGAGTCCTCTCTCTAAAAGGTTTTAATTGTATCAATTTAATATTCAAGATAATAAATCAGTTCTCAGACTTGTGGGTAGGGTTCAAAGCTGATAAAAATATTTACACAAAAAGGAAGTTAGAGACTAGAGAGAATCCAATGACATTTTAAATAATGGAGCATTTATAGTAAATATACTATGTTGATTTTCACATCTTCCAGAAAAATGTAGGTTTGCTCATCTCCTTTTTTCCTTATTATTATGTCACATACATGTTTATGTAGTGTAAGTATGAAGAGTCTAGTTTTTTCCTTGGTTTTGCTTACCACTTTATGAAAGTGTGGGAGTAATTAAGATATTTATAAAATTTTGCAAGAAAAGACTTCTAGAGATTGAGATAGTTATTTAATAATCTATTTCATAATCATAATAAAGTACAATCACCAATAGCAGTGGTAACAGTTATGCTTCAGCAGTACATTATTTTAAATTTAGATTTATCTGTATGTGGCTTTGGGTAATGAGGAGGGGCATAAAGATTTCTCTCTCCATTTATTTACTTCTACCTTTCTGAATAATGACTTAGATATTCAAAAGACATTGGAGGAATCTTAGAGGAAGAGGGTTTATTCTTTATATAGGAATTGATATAGTAAAAATGTAGTCAATCTTTTAAGCTTCAATTCTAGATCATAAGTACTGCATTTTTTGCCAGAAAATACTTTGAAGAATTAGGTATCAATGCCTACTACCATGGATAAATTCTGGGCGTAAGATTTCTCCTCTTTCTGATTGCTACTTAAGTCTTAATGCTCTTCCACTGAAGCTGCTCTTTCTTTTCCAGGCTGCTTAAGGCTAGTACCTGCATGCCAGGACAGCTGCTACAGTCAGCAGGTTTCCCTAAGGCCAAATTGCTCTTTATACAGAAAGAGAGAGGTGAAAAAACCTGTTGAGTGTTGCTGATCTTAAACCTTCTTTGAAGAAATATGATTTCAGGCTCTTCCAAACAGCTTCACAACAGTAGTATCTGGATTTTGTAAATTGTGAATTTAGATATGGCTGTGAGAGAAAGAATAACTCAAATAGATGGAATCTGGAGAGTGTAAGAGCTGAGTTGGAAGATACTAAGGAAAAACTCATGGACAGCCAGAACTTAAACTATGGGGTCATGCCTCTGCTGTTTTTGGTCAAGGGAAAAATGCTTCCTTGTCAGAGTTGAGATGCTGGTGGTTACCTGTTTCGTGTTCCTGCATGACAGTTTGTTTGAGGGGCTGGATCTACTGTTGCAAGCCCATTTTATTGACAATAGTACTTGTTCAGTTGGATTCTCAGTTGAAGAGGGCTTGAATGCACTGTTCACATAGAATGCTCTAGACATTATTAGTCATTATTCCTTTGTTCCATTGCAAGTGTGTTTCTATGCTAAAAGGATTTTGAGATAAGGTAAGGGAGTAGAAGCCGTGTTCTATAGTTAATTGGTGCTAGTGTGGAAATAGGAAAGCTTTAGGTTCCAGTTCTGGTCTTGGATAACTCTTTCTCTCCCTGATATCCAAGTACTGTGTAATAAGAGTGTGTGTGTAGATAAGTGGTTCATCTCTTCACTGTTCATCTTAATGTTTAACTACTAGGAGTATGTGTTTTAAGTCTGTATTACTTGTACTGAGACATTGATTTTGCTGTTTTCTTGATATAGGCTAAGATAAAAGGGCGGGTTTACCCTTGTTGAAATTTTCATATACAAACAATTTAAAAATATTACTATTCAGGTGACAGGGAGTCTTTCACAATTTTATTCAACATAATTGTGAGGTTCAGGTAAGAATTTTTTTAATGTCCTTTTTATTTTCCATATGTTTGCAGTCTTTAAAAAAAATCGGTTTGAACTGAAGAAACTTGAAGAGGTGTCGTGAGGAAACAGATACTTTCTGCTGGCTGGTGGACACCAAATTTAAGAGAGTTTTCTTTCTAGTGAACATGCATGCAACCTGACTATTTCTACATGACTGTGTGGGGCAATATACGGAATGAAGTCATGTCATCCACAGGCAATGGCACTGATATTGAAGAATTTTTGGTCAACATTAACCTTGCACAGTATCTTCCTAACTTTAAAAAATATGGCTATAACATTGTGACAGATTGCATGGGAATAAGTAACAGTGTGCTTCAGCAAATGGGAGTGTTGCCTACAGGGCATCGCAGAAGGATTCTTAACCAGTTAGACAGTCTTTTGAAAATTGAAGGAAATTCTCTTTTCTGTGAAAATCTAAAATTCAAAGACTTGAAAGGCTTAGAAGAGAAGCAATATTCATCCTCAGATCAGGAGTCTCCCGTAAGCAATTCAAGCGTAGATGGGACTGGCATGATACCTGCAACACCATCAGAAGAACTTCTTAAAAAATCTTATGTTGATAAGGAAAAGTTTGAACTTGCAGAGCAAAACTCAATGGAGGCTAATGATGATAGCTTTACAAATTTGGATTTTTCCCGTGTATACCAGAATTCAGACAGCATACTAAAAGCTGTCAGTCAAAGTAGAAGTGTCAAGATGAATACTCAGCCGGATGCATCACTGACAGAAGCTGCTGCATACCAAGCTGATGAGCACATGACTGCGTCTTTGGTGTTTCGTGATCCTCCTTCATTTGTTCGTACATGCGAGACAAAATGCAAGGAAAACAAACATCAGAGGTTTGCAGATCAGGGTGATTTATCTGATAGTAAGCCAGATTCTCCATTCTATAAGTTTAAAGGAGAAATGATAGACAATGACTTATATGATTCCTGTTCTCTAAACTGCATGAAAGTATTTCCAAGAGCAAGCCGATCTTTTATCTTAAGGCATCGACCTGTACCAGAAATTCCCGAATCAAGTAAAGTTCAAGCTTCATCAAGGTAATTGCTGCTCATTACTAATGAGAATTACTGTCATGGTAGAACTTATGGTTTGGGGTTTTTTGATTTTTTTTTTAAATTTTTTTCATGTCTTTTTTTTTTTTGTGTGGATTTTTTTAGTATGCGGTGTAAATACACTGGATCTGATATGAATGTTGCCAAGTTAATTGAAGAAGAATTAAGCTTCAATGTAATTTAAAAGCAAAAATGAGAGTATAAAGGGAAATTTTAGAACAGTGTGTCCTTATAGCCTCCCCAATTTTCTCTGCATCTACATATTAACAAAGAAAGGAAT
This sequence comes from Corvus hawaiiensis, assembly GCF_020740725.1. Taxonomy (NCBI): domain Eukaryota; kingdom Metazoa; phylum Chordata; class Aves; order Passeriformes; family Corvidae; genus Corvus; species Corvus hawaiiensis. The sequence continues at coordinate 22,952,130 of NC_063217.1, read as the reverse complement.
CTTTATTGCTTTAGCTATAACTGTTAAAAACAAGTATATAAAGCATAAGCAAGAACTTTCTTCAAGATGGCTTTTGGGTTAATTTCTGAACTAGTAGTCATGTAATGTTAACTTTGGAGAGTGAAGGCAACCATTTTCTCATGTGTCAGCTTTTGCTGGTGGTCTCACAACAACAAAACCTTAGTTTTTTATGATATTTGTAGTATAAAAATATTTTTGAGACATTCCAGCAGGGGAAAACAGCAGTGGAAAAGGAAGAAAAAAAGAGGATAGATGTGGAAGGTTTTCAGAGTTTATGGAATCTTTGAATTTTTTTCAAAATGTTCAAGTAATGTGACTGTGTGTTTTTCTTCCTTCAAAATGGTTGAGTTCATAATTTGAATCCACAAATTACTTAGTGGCACTTATTTTCTTGAATAAGCATTAGTTGTTGTAGCTTGTCTTGGAAAAATATGATAGAATGTTCAGGAAAATATCTGCTGTTGGGATTTAATTCTAGACCTATCTTAATAAAGGTGTAATTGTTTGAGTGTTAAAAATAATAGGCACTGAATATGTATTCAATCACAATACAGTATTACTGTAAGGCTATAAGCGAAAAATATCTCCACACAGGTTAATTTGTAATATTTTTGGATCTATGAAGTAAAGTTTTAGGTGTCATGCTGGCTAGCTGTCTTAAACAGAAGAAAAATTAATGCGAAGGCATATGCAAAGTTTTGTTGGTGTAGCCATATCCAATTAGGTTGCACTTATTTTATTTTTTTTAAATTTTTTTGAACCACAAGCTATGCCTGGAAAGGACATGTCTAAGAATGCTTTGTATTTATCTTGGGTTTTTCATCTGCATATCTCAGCAGTTAGAAACATCATCGAGTTTATACATGCTCTAAATGCAGGGGTTTCCCAGCATTTATAAGTTTTTTTTGGTTACTGAAAGAAGTCAAAATTAATCTTGTAATACAATTGTTTGAACTGGTGGAGAGGCAAAGATTCTTTGCAACAATCAGAGATTTTTTTGTGTGACTTAAAAACTGCTTCATTTATGTCTTCTAAATGACAAAAAAATTGTGCTCACTGAGTGATTATCCCTACTTCATTTAATAGAGCTATTCATGCTGAGACAAAATGGGATTCTTAGCCTAAAAGATGATAATAACTACATACTAAAAGAGTATACTCTCACTGTCTTTTGAGGAACAATCATCCAGTTGAGAGAATATGCTGTATTTGTAATCTTCCCACCATTGGAGTAAATCCTCCAAGTCCCAGTCTGTTAGTGATTGATATGTGACCGGGTCACTAACTTCATTGCCCACCGTTTTGATTTGTGAGCTCCAGCTTCTTTTCTTGGTCTTTATGCTTCAGTTATAGCAATATGGAAATCCTGAGGGACCAGTCTGTCTGTGGAAGATTGAGGCCAAACAAGAACTTCACAGCAGAACTTAACCTTCACAGAAACATTCTTCATAACCTTTCTGACAACTTTTTATAGGGACAGAGAACTCATTCAGAACTTTAAAATGGCATCATGCAAACATCTTTAACCTCAGGAAAGACTGTGTCTTTTTTACAGAATTGCATAGACAAAAAGCCTCAACTGACAGATTGAGGCCTTATTGACAGATGCTGGTTTCATCCTTATTACATTGTATAAAGGCTGTTTCACAGAGGCAGAGAAATCCTGCTGAAATCTTCTGGGAAACTCAGCATTTCCTTCTAGTCATTCATGGATATTAGTCATTAAATTTTTATGCAAGGAATACTTTTCTCATCACCTTCTATGTGCCTTTAGCACAAAAAGTTCGTACAAGGTCTTCTTGTTCCCCATGGTAGGACTATGACCGTGTCATTTTTTATTGCTAATAATGCAATTACCTCTCTTGCAATTTAACTGCTTCCCTGTGCCTCACTTTTGCTCCTGGCTCTTGCCTGTAACAAAGCATGCTGGCAGCTGGAAAGACACCATAGCATTTTAGAAGTTGAAAATACTTTGGGTTTATTTCTTTTTTGAATTATGGCACTACAGTGTGGTATCACTGTAGTATTGGGGGGTGCAGAATTAAAAAAAAAAAAAAAAAGTGACAATTTCACAATGTTCTTAATAGTGGTGTTATTGTGGAGATTTTAATACTGGTTTTTGTTGCTAGGTATTGGTGTGTAGTTATGCTAGGTTATTTTCAGCTAGACTTTTCCTTATCATATCATTATGAGCTCTCTGTTGTTAGAGAATTGGTGAAGATCGGTCAAAAGGTGTTTAAAACCACAAAATGAAAAATTGAAGATTTTTGTAAGACAAAATAGTGAAAGCATTGCAAGGGATGGAACTAACCACTAATGTGTCTTTAGGACAAGATTAAAGATAATTAGTTTTGAAATAGTTTTAGAGGCCTTTGGATACTTTGGATCATGTCATCTAGCAGTCACTCTTCTGTAAAATAGTTACCATTGCATCATTCTGAGAAGCAATCTGTTCAAACCAAAAGCTGAAGCACATTTATAACATGGTAGACCTGATTTTGATACAGAGTAATATGCAGACAGAAATTTCAGACTGATGAATTCTATATTCTCTTAGATTTTTCCATGTCCCCCATCTTTGTTATTTGTGTTGTGCATAGTGGGGTTGTTCTGATTCTTTATTATGAGAAATAAGAAAAAACAGACCAAAATTCTGGACAACATCCTGCATGTGGGGGGAAAATATAAATAAGTAAAATAGGAAATTGTACTTGGCCTGAGCAGGCATCATTTGTTTTCTGTGGTTGGCAGATCCTATAGTTGGAATTTCTTGCTTGGAGCTGATATCCTTTGGACTCCATTTCTTAACATACAAGTGGTCAAGATTGCTAATGAGGTGCCAAGCTGGTGTTGCCGTGTATCTCTACTGTGTTCTGCCACACAAAATAAATTTTTTAGAAGAGAGAAGCTGCTCCCTCTCTTTTCCTGTGGTAAAATATCAACATCAATTTACCTCTCCTAGCAGTCTATGAACCTCAAAGCTTTAACACAGCATGCTAGAGAAGTTCTGATGTGTTTGCATTATATGGGAGGGTTAGGTCTTGAGATGTATAGAAAAGAAAACATGTCTTGAATGAGTTTGAAAACAAAAGCTTCTTTCATTTAAAACACTCAGCA